>NC_084845.1:2402500-3030641 GCF_033115175.1 Lepus europaeus
AATAAAAATTCTAAATTGACCTGAGGTCTAAGAGAAGCTTTAGAAATACCAGAAGGTTTAGAGGTAAATTCCATTATAAACTGTATGTGTGAAAATTCTTTCTATTTGTGGCTGAAAACTCTAGACTTAGTAAATGAAAAGACATTTTTTAGAACATGAAAGCACTTATGCCGGCACTGCTGCTCACTAGGCTAACCCTCTGCCTGCGGCGCCAGTACCCCGGGTTCTAGCCCCGGTTGCTCCTCTTCCAGTCCAGCTCTCTGCTGTGGCCCAGGAGGGCAGAGGAGGATGGCCCGAGTGCTTGGGCCCTGCACCCACATGGGTGACCAGGAAGAAGCACCTGGCTCCGGATTGGCATAGCTCCAGCCGTAGCAGCCATTTGGGGGGTGAACCAATGGAAGGAAGACTTTTCTCTCTGTCTCTCACTGTCTAACTCTGCCTGTCAAAAAAAAAAAAAAAAAAGCACTTATACAAAGTAAAATACTCTATAAGCAAAGGCAAAAGACAAACGAAAAATTGGAAGAAAATATTAACACCTTTATATACCTCAGATAAAAGCTAGCAATTTTATATAAAGAAAACAAAACAAACAAGAAGCCATAAGCAACTTCTGATCACTCAGAAAAGCATGGATAGTGATGTGGAAACTATTCATCATAAAATTGAACAAATTGGGGCCGGCGCTGTGGCGCAGCAGGTTAACGCCCTGGCCTGATGCGCCGGCATCCCATATGGGCACCAGCTCTAGTCCCGGCTGCTCCACTTCTGATCCAGCTCTCTGCTATGGCCTGGGAAATCAGTGGAAGATGGCCCAAGTGCTTGAGCCCCTGCACCCACGTGGGAGACAAAGAAGAAGCTCCTGGCTCCTGGCTTCAGATCGGCGCAGCCAATGTTAATATGAACATGTGAATTATCACCACTCTTTGGCATTATAAAGCTGCAGTGAATAATTATGTACCACTTTTTACATGTTTGTGTTTCCACTTTTTATTTTTTTATTAAAGGTTTATTTATTTATTTGAAAGAATTACACAGATAGAGGAGAGGCGGTGGGGGGGGTCTTCCATCTGATGGTTCATTCCCCAGTTGGTCGCAACGGCTGGCCAGAGCTGTGCCAATCTGAAGCCAGGAGCCAGGAACTTCTTCTGGGTCTCCCACATGGGTGCAGGGGCCCAAGGACTTGGGCCATCTTCTACTGCTTTCCCAGGCCATAGTAGAGATCTGGATTGGAAGTGGAGCAGCTGGATCTCAAATTGACACCCATATGGGATGGCAGCGCTTCAGGCCAGGACGTTAACCCACTGCACCATAGCGCTGGCCCCATGTGTTTTGACTTTTTAAAACATTTATTTGAAAGCCAGAGTGACAGAGAAAGGAAGAGACAGAGAAAGGTCTTCAGTCTACTGGCTCATGCCCCAACTAGTCACAATAGCCAGGGCTGGGTCAGCCTGAATCCAGGAGACCAGAACTCCACCAGATCTCACACATGGGGACCAACACTTACAGCACCTTCTATTGCCTTTCCAGTTGCAATAGCAGGAAGCCAGATTGAAAACAGAGCAGTCAGGAGTTGAACCAGCACTTCTAAATGGGATGTCACTTTGCAAATGGTAGCTTAACCCACTGTGCCACACCACCAATCTCTGTATGTTTTCGATTGATTTATTTATTTGAAAATCAGAGTTATAAAGAAAGAGAAGGAAATGCAGAGAGAGAGAGAGAGAGAGAGAATGTCTTCCATCCTCTGGTTCACTCCCCAAATGGCTGCAATGGCTAGAGCTTCTTCTGAGTCTCCCACATGGGTGCAGGGGCCCAAGGACATAGGTCATCTTCCACTGCTTTCCCAGGCCATAGAAGAGAGCTGGATCGGAAGTGGAGCAGCCGGGACTTGAACTGGCGCCCATATGGGATGCTGGCACTGCAGGTGGCGGCTTTACCTGCTATGCCACAGCACTGGCCCTTTTTCACTTTTCTTAGCTATAAACCTAGAGCTGAAATTGTTGGATAATAGTTACTCTAGGTTATAGACTGAATTGGGCCTCCCCCAACATTTGTCGAAGTCTCAGTTCTAGTACTTTAACTATATTTAGAAATACAGTCTTTAATGGGTATAATTAAGTTAAAATGAGGCTGTTCATAGGAGATTCTAATCCAATGTAACTGGTGTCCTTGCAAGGGGGTAGAGACACAAGGGATGCACAGGCAGAGAGGGAAGAGCAGGTGGAGAAGCAGGGAGAAGACAGCCATCACAAGTCAACAACAGGGTCCTCAGGAAATACCACAACTGCCAACATCTTGGCCTGAACCTTCACCCCCGGAACTTTGAGAAAATAAATTTTTGTTGCTTAAGATACTTGGTCTGTGGAGTCGGTGCTGTGGCTCAGTGGGTTAAAACCCCGCCTGCGGCACCAGCATACCATATGGGCACCAATTTGAGTCCCAGCTGCTCCTCTTTTGATCCAGCTCTCTGCTATGGCCTGGGAAACCAGTGGAGGATGGCCCAAGTCCTTGGGCCCCTGCATCTGTGTGGGAGACAGGGCAGAAACTCCTGGCTCCTGGCTTCGGATGGGCGCAGTTCTGGCTGTTGCGGTCATTTGGGGAGTGAACCAGTGGAATGGAAGACCTCTCTCTGGCTCTACCTCTCTCTACCTTTCAAATAAAATAATTCTAAAAATAAAAAAAAAATACTTGGTCTGTGGCATTTTATTATGGCAACCCTAAAAAATCAATATACTCCATGCTAACCTTTTGAGAAACTTCCACAATGCTTTCCAAAGCAGCTGCACTATTTTAGATTCTCACCAGCAATGTATGAGGATTCCAATTTCCCCACACTCTTGCCAGCACTTACTATCTTTTTTATCCTGGCCATCACAGTGGGTTTGAAGTATACCACTGTGGTTTTCATTTGCCTTTCTCCAATGACTTAATGATGTTAAACATTGCTTCAAGTTCTTAGGAATCATGTATATATTTCCTTTAGAGAAATGTCTATTCAAATCTTTGTCAACTTAAAAATCTGTAGTATCTATATTTTTATCAATGAGTTGTAAGTGGTCTTTACATGCTCTAGATGCATGTCCTCATCAGATATCTGAACTGATTTTTTTCTTTGAGAGGCACAAAAACAGTTCTAACGGGGAAGTTTAGCCTTTTCTACAAATACTAATGCAGCGATTGCACATCTATCTGTGGGGAGCCAGCCCCCACAACCTCTGCTGTCTGCCTGCCTGCCAAGTCCTGCCTGTAGACTGATGTGAAGTAAAACAACCAAACGTTCCCACCATTCCAATGTGCACAGAAAGGCTATCAAAAGGACAGTACATACCCTCAAGGACACTCTCTAAAACAGGGGGCTGCGGTATGTGATATGCCATGGAAGCCTCGATCTCTCTCTTCCTAACTGCCTCATTGACCGCTTGCTCCTACACTGTTCTTAGGGTGGACCGGTAGTCAACGACGGGTAAGCACTCGCAGGCTTCTCTGGCAACCTAAGATGGAGGACAGAACATGCTTCCTGTATCCTTGATGACGGGTAAGCAGAGTAAGCGCTGCGGGGCACCTAAGACACACAAGAGTCCACGCCTTCAGCGTTTAACCCGAGGGACTTGTGGGGGATGGGCCCTCCCCCGCGGCCCTCTGGACAGTGGAGACACCAGTAACCATAAACACCAGGCCATTCTTATACAAACAAGAAGGGGGAGATGTCAGGGCTAGTGGCCCTGGCCCGAAATGAGATGCAGCAGGCTGAGGCTGTCCCTTATCTAATCCTGTTTCCTGTGCTTATTGTTCTGAAGGCACAAGACTCATTCCTGCAGGCAGGATGTGACTTCTGATAAAGGTTTATGATGTTCTTTGCTCTATCAGCAGAGCTTATACCCTGATCTTTGCTACCTTGTAAACTTGTTTTGTTCCTGTGCTATGCATGATTGCACACAATGAATGTTATCTGTATGGGGCCTGGGGTATATATCCTTGTCTTTCTGTGTGCTCAGGGCTGGAGGCTGAAGAGTTTCCCCAGGGAGACGGCCTCCAATCCCTCATCCCCGGGCCCCCTACTTTGGCCTGGAACGGGACGAGGCAATAAACAGTGTGATGAATTGACTGAGTGCTGCTTCTCCGTGTGGTTTGTCGGGTGGCCTCCGACATCTATCCATAAAAAATGAGAGAACACTGACCTAAACATTAAATATATCATACAAAAGTTAACTCAAAATGGATTGTGGGCTTAGGTTTGTTTCAGTACTAGCCCGTGAAAAATCAAACAAGGCTTTCTTATTATAATTGATGGTGAAATAAATGGTGCCTCTTCTGCCCGAAGATTCCATGATTTATCTCTACGACTCAAGATTCTGCACTTAGGAAATTCTATTAAACTTGGATATGGTAGGCAGACATCTACCGGTGATTACTCATTTAAGGACAAATGTTTTACTGCAAATCAAAATACACTTTGATTCACCTTGTGACTACCAACCCTCATAGAGGGTTCTACAAACAGAAGAAATTTACGAGAAAACAGAAAGTATTACCACCTGGCTTCTTCAGGTTACAGATACCCAATCTCTTCATATGTCTGTGAAATACGGGGGAAAAAAACCTAGAACTTTGATGTCTTACCTCGCATAGGGTTTTAGCTTGAAAAAGAAACAGGAAAAAAAGAGACCAAAAAAAGAGACAAACACGCAAAAGGAAGAAGCAATTATTTCAACACTCACACAAAACCAAGTACAATGTAAACTCCGTACACGGAGGACTATTTCCCAGTATTGACGGCCGTAACCGTCTCCGGGCCCTCACGGCTCCCCCCCCCACGGCGGGATGCGCGTCTACCCAGCGTGGGCTCCGTCACGCCGGAGAGTTCTGTCAGCGCCCCGGCGGCGACAGCGAGCACACCCGGCGCCGGACCCCAGCCGCGGGCTCGCCGCCGCGCCCCTGCGCATGCGCCACCGCTGCCCGACCACCAGGCCCAGCGGATCCCGGGGGTCGGAGCGGCGTCCCGTGGGCGGCAGAGGTGGCGACGCGCGGGTCGGACGACCCGAGAGCTCGGGCTCAGGTCTGAAGACGACTCGCAGGCGAGACGCGGGACCCAGCGGCGGTCCCGGCGCCCCGTGGCTAGCAGTCCCAGAATGCTCTGCGCCGCGCCGGCCCGGACCTTGGACTCCATTTCCCGGCGGCCCCTGCGGCTGCCTGCCCGAGCGCCCAGGCACCTTTGTGAGCGCGGCCGGCGGCTGGAGATCGAGCCCCGGCCCCGGCCCTCTTCTCCGCGCACTTTGCGGACCCGGAGGGAGGAGTCGGTGAGGAGGGCGGGGGCGGGCGGGCACCTGGGCAGCCCCACCCCCACCCCCGGGACGGGGCTGGCGCCGGAAACGGGCACCGGGGGCGGCCGAGCCGCCGTGTGGGAGAATGTGTGTGACCTTGTGGGACAGCGTGTGTGGCCGTGCGGGGCCTCGTGCAGCGCCGTGAGACCGTGTGGCAGCGTGGGACGGTGTGGGAGGAACCTGTGAGGGTGCAGGGTCGTCCTACCGTGTGTCCCGGGGCCTGTGACCGTGTCTGCGAGGCGGCGGGTGAAGCCATGTCGTCGTGTGTGGGCAGTGTGAGGGGTGTGTGGCTGAGACTGGGCGTCCGGATCCCCAGACCCGGGATGCTTCTGCGACTCCCTTTTCAAGGCAGTGTGGTCCGGTGGAAGAGAACTCGGGACTCAGAAGTTGGGATGGCTGTTCGCACGGGCAGCCGCTCCCGCCCCTTTCCTCTCCCTGAGAAGTCCAGGTGGATTTCCAGTTAGAGTTGCACAAGCCAGGAACAGATCCGGCCTGTCCTACTCCTGGACATGGGCCCCTCTGGTTCTCCAAGGCATTCGCTCTGTGGCTTTTTCTCCTGTCCTTGCAAAAAGGGTAGGGACAAACGCCCTGTCAACATCACCGCCTGGTGAAGACTAACAAGCCAGACTTGGTTTCCACTTTGGTTAATTATATATTACCATGACACCTCAGGTAATTTCACCAACAGTCTTCCTGTGTGAAAGTTTGCAAAACCCTTAGTTGATAATGCCATTCCGTAATTACGTTACTGTTTATAAATAGACAACCTATGCACAGAAAATGTATATTCTTGAGATCTAAAGCATTAGGAAACATAAACTTTATATATTAATTACTTCTTCAGTGACACATAGATCTGCTTCTGCGGTGGGGAGAGAAACGGAAGGAGAAGGAAAGGAGCTACAGGAGGCTCGTGATGCTGGGAGCTGCAGGAAAGGCCTGGTGTTTTATGGTTTGTTCCCTTTCCCAGCTGTTTCTCAGGATTCTTCCCTTCTCCACAGAGGAGCCTGAAGAAGGAGGACCGAAGAACTGTCATAAATTCTTAGTCTTAAAGCCATGTCCAAGGTAAGGACGCATTTCTTTTCTCCGAGTTGCCCTTTCACTTTTCAGGTTATGTGAACATTTTGCTTTTCTTTCCAAATTCCCCAGCCTAACAAAGTCCATTTATTGAGTAAACTGCTCTTCACGTCTTCCATTCCACTAAAAGGAAGTGCTAAAAAGTCCAGTGATCTTTTTTCTCCCAGCCAGCATTTTATCTTCATTCAAGAAATAGTTCAACACTTTGTGTGAGTTCAGTGTTTTGTCAGGCAGGTACATACTCCTGTGTGAAACAAAAGGCTTCACTGTGAGGACTTTATTCATTGTGGGTGAGGGGTGTATTCAGTTGTGACTGCTAGCAGAGGGCTTTTCCAGAGATCTGGATTTGAAAGGAAGGCAAGAAAGCGATGTGGGTAGTGTTTTTTTGTTTGTTTGTTTGTTAAGATTTATCTATTTTGCAAGTCAGAGTTAGAGAGAGAGGGAGATATATATGGAGAGAGATCTTCCATCCACTGATTGACTCCTCAAATGACTGCAACAGCCAGTGCTGGGCCAGGCCAAAGCCAGGAGCTTCTTCTGGGTCTTCCATGTGGATGGTAGGGACCCAAGTACTTGAGCCATCATCCGCTGCTTTCCCAGGTGCATTGGCAGGGAGCTGGATCAGAAGTGGGGCAGCCAGGACACAAACTGGCTCCCATATGGGATGCGGGCATTGCAGGCTTTACCAGCTATGCTACA
Source organism: Lepus europaeus (assembly GCF_033115175.1). Classification (NCBI taxonomy): domain Eukaryota; kingdom Metazoa; phylum Chordata; class Mammalia; order Lagomorpha; family Leporidae; genus Lepus; species Lepus europaeus. Next base: position 2,409,598 of record NC_084845.1, read on the forward strand.
GTGCCAGCCCCCTTATTGCACAGTCTTCATCATATCATAGGCAGAGTCTCGTGCTCAGTATGATTTTGAGGAACGGGATGTGTTGAGTCTTGAGTATTAAAGTGTGAATCAGCTAGGAGAGATGTTTTCTACATGCTCTGAGCTTTGATGAGTAAATTTCCAGGGGAGTAGTGATGTACCATTTAAGGGACATTCTGAGCAGCAGGCTACAGCTCTGATATTCTATGTCATCCAATTAAGATTAGTAGGATTAATATCAGAAAATAGAAGAACTTTTTTGAAAAATATACAGTCCCATGTTTTTAAAAAGCTACATAAATCCATAACAAAACATCAAAAATACATGGAATAGGAACCAGAAGAAATGAACCAAAAGAGCATATAATGTCCAGAAATAAATACAAGTATAAGAAAGGAAAATATTTATTCACTCACTGCATATGGTTATTAAAGACTGTGTACTAAGTACTGTGGTAGGGGCCAGCACTGTGGCCTAGTGGGTTAAGCTGTTCCTGTGATGCAGGCAGGCCACATGGACACCAGTTTGTGTCCTGGTTGCTCCACTTCCAGGCCAGCTTCCTGCTAATGGCCTAGGAAAAGCAGCAGCAGGTGGCCAAGTGTTTGGGCCCCTGCCACCCACATGGGTTACTTGGATGAAGATCTTGGGCTCCTGGATTTGGTCTGGCCCACCGTTGGCCATTGGGGCCATCTGGGGAGTGAACCAGTTATCTCTCTCTCTCTCCCTCTCTCTCTGTAAATAAAAAAAAATTTTTTTAAATACTATGGTAAATAGGCTGGCGCCGCAGCTCACTAGGCTAATCCTCCGCCTGCGGTGATGGTACTCCGGGTTCTGGTCCCGGTTGGGGCACCGGTCCTGTCCCGGTTGCTCCTCTTCCAGTCCAGCTCTCTGCTGTGGCCTGGGAAGGTAGTGGAGGATGGCCCAAGTGCTTGGGCCCCTGCACCCGCATGGAAGACAGGGAGGAAGCACCTGGCTCCTGGCTTCGGATTGGCGCAACGCGCTGGCTGTAGCAGCCATTTGAGGGGTAAACCAATGAAAGGAAGATCTTTCTCTCTGTCTCTCTCTCTCTCTCTCACTGTCTAACTCTGCCTGTCCAAAAAAAAAAAAAAAGAAGAAGAACAGTACTATGGTAAATAGACAGTTGTTGTCTTCATAGAATTTAATATCTACTAACTTGCTTATTATATGATAACGTACTGATACTATTTTAAATCAGTGGGGAAGGAATGGGTTATTCATTTAGAGAAAAACAGCTTTTCTCACACCTATAAACGCCTAGTTAAAATATACAGAATGATTGTAAAGAAGAAAGTCAGATGCAGAAATCAGCTAGGGGGCCGGCGCCATGGCTCACTTGGTTAATCCTCCGCTTGCAGCACCAGCATCCCATATGGGCGCCGGATTCTGTCCCGGTTGCCCCTCTTCCAGTCCAGCTCTCTGCTGTGGCCCAGGAAGGCAGTGGAAGATGGCCCAGGTGCTTGGGCCCCTGCACCTGCATGGGAGACCAGGAGGAAGCACCTGACTCCTGGCTTTGGATTGGCGCAGCGCGCCGGCCTTAGCAGCCATTTGGGGGTGAACCAACGGAAGGAAGATCTTTCTCTCTGTCTCTCTCACTGTCTAACTCTGCCTGTCAAATAAAAAAGAAAGAAAGAAAGAAAGAAAGAAAGAAATCAGCTAGAACAACACTGTCCAATAGAATTTCCTACGATGATTGATGATAGAAATGTTTTATATTTGCACTGTCCAATCCAGTAGCCATTAGCCACATGTGGCTTTGAACACTTGTGTATGCTAGCCTGACTGAGGAACTGAATTTTCCATGTAGATTAATTTAGATTTAAATAGTTTTGTGTGACTAGTAGCTACTGTATCTGCACAGATTTAGGCTCATAAAATGAAAAGGCCAGGAGGAAGATTATGGATGATCTTATCCGAGTTACTCATTTTACAGATGAGGAAAAAGAGGTAAAGGAAGGAAAGGGATATGTCTGTGTTACTAGTTAGTGACTGAGTCAGATTTAAGAAGTTGTAAAATACTTTGAGGGTTAGTAGCATAGATGATGGTTAGAGATTTGAAGAGAGTAGTAGAAAATAATGAAGGACATTGGAGAAACTCTGCTGGGGGCCATCATTTCACTTCCCAGGAACTTCATCAGCTTTCTGTCTTACTGGGAATGAAATGCTGTATCCTTCCTGTAGCCTATAAAATCCTATGGAAGTGTTGGAGTTTCTGTCCAATTGATAATCGGCAGTGCCCTTTCCTGTTTGACACAGGTTTTGTCTTTTCAGACCCAACTCATGTTTCCATCCTTTCTCAAAGGCCTTTCTCAGATTGTTCTGCTTTCAGAAGTGTTTTAGAGATGTTTCAGTAGTTCAGCTTTTCAAACAGCTAATGCATGCAACTATTTCTTGGAACTATACTCTTCTGCCCCTGATGGATAGTTGCCACTTTTAGAAACATTTATTTATTTTATTTATTTGAAAGGTAGTCAGATAGAGATCTCCCATCATGGGAGATGGGCCAAACTGAAATGAGGAACCATGAACCAAAATTGGGTCTTTCACATGGGTGGCAGGGATTCAACCACTTGTGCCATAACCTGCTGCCTCCTACCATGTGCATGAGCAGGAAACTAGAATCAGGAGTGGAGCCAGGCACTCTGATATAGGATGCAGCATCCCAAGTAGTATCTTAACTACTATGCCAACTACCTGCCCCACCTCCTTAGCATTTTTTACATTGCTCAGACACTAGCAATTCAAATATTGACTCATTTTTCATTAAAATTCTTTCTGCCTAAGATGACCAGTATATTTGAATATACCTTCAAAAGGAAGACTCTGCAAAGAGTCATATAAAAGTAGGGGTAACAGTGGGGGATCTGTCACTCAACTTGCTTTTTTAACGCATACATCTGTGTAAGTCATAGTTTTGCAAAATCACTTGTTTACTATGCCTATTACATATATTTAATGTTAGAAAGTCAACATTATAAGCATCAAGTATATTTACATATAACCCTATTGATATCACCAGAACACTGACCATTCTGTTGTACAGCTGGGAAAAATACCAGTTTAGACTGCTTACATCTTAGAAGGTTTAACTCGTGACCTGCCCCCACACTCTTTCTTTACTGCCCATTGTGTCTTGATTTCCCTATACTGAAAAATGCTCTGGCAATTCATTTGAATAATGGATTATTTTATTCTTGATTGTTTACAGTGATGGGTTATTGCACTATTTTGTAATTGTATATGTTCTATTTTCTCCACCAGTAGAAATTATCTCTGAAATGGTACACTTCCTATGACAAAATATCAAAACTAAGCATAGAGAAGACATCTAATAATTACTTGTCATATGTTGATAAAACCCAAGATGCCATCAGATAATTTCACTCTATGTACTATTTCTCTCTACAAGTGCAGTCAGTATGACTCTTCGGCCTAGGCTTATGTGAGGATCTGAACCGTAACTGAGCCAGAACATGTTTATGTTATTTCAGGATTTGGTGACATTTGGGGATGTGGCTGTAAACTTTACTCAAGAGGAATGGGAATGGCTGAACCCCGCTCAGCGGAACTTGTATAGGAAGGTGATGTTGGAGAACTACAGGAGCCTAGCCTCACTAGGTGAGAGGATTGCCCTGCAACTTTCAGTGCTATAGCTGGGAAGCCTCTGTATGCTTTACTGCAATCTCTCTTTCTTGTGGTCCCCAGAATAGGTTGAGTTTTATAGAATTGGTAAGCTTTATTAGACTATTTTCTGCAACTTCATCTTCCCTAGTCTTCAGAATACTTTCTCTCTTCGTTCTTTTTGTTAACTTCCTCTTGTAATGCCCTACTTTCCTAATGTCTGACTGCTCTTGATTTGGACACATGGCTCATTCTCCCTTCATTTCTTCTACACAGGAGTCTCTGCTAAGCCAGATGTGATCTCATTATTGGAGCAAGGAAAAGAACCCTGGATGGTGAAGGAGGGAACAAGAGGCACATGCCCTGGTGAGTGAAAGTGAACTAGTGAAGTGGAAGCCATTTCCTGGAAAAAGCTCAGGTATTCTGAAAAGTTCCAGCTTATAATTGTTTCTTCCTGAAAGATTTTATTAAAAGCTCAAGGCCTGGGAAGAAACATTGAGGTAATTTTAGCATGAGCTCCCCTAATTTATTCTCTGTGTATTTTATTTCCTAAGTTACTGTCGTCTCTGATGACCCATTTTTTCATTCTCTGGGTCCTGTGTTACTCATTCCTTTTAGATTCAAAGATTAAGGCATTTACTTATTCACATATTCTTTTGCCAAGATTATTCAGAGATTTCTAAACCATCAAGATAAAAAAGGTGTTTCTAGTTTTATTTTCAGGACTGGGTAACTGGAAGGTGATAGCACTTAATAGAAATAATCAGAATAAAATGATAGGAGGAAAGATGATGAATTTACTAGGAAACATGAGAGATTTATTTTTATGAGATGGGGAGATTCCCAAGGGAAGAAATGCAATATGCTATTGGGTTGCAAAACAGAGGCTCAGAAAAAAAAGTGTGATTTAAAGATATTGATGTGAGGCCGGCACTGCAGCTCAATAGGCTAATCCTCCGCCTATGGCGCTGGCACACCGGGTTCTAGTCCCGGTCGGGGCGCCGGATTCTGTCCTGGTTGCCCCTCTTCCAGGCCAGCTCTCTGCTATGGCCCAGGAGTGCAGTGGAGGATGATCCAAGTCCTTGGGCCCTACACCCGCATGGGAGACCAGGAGAAGCACCTGGCTCCTGGCTTCGGATCAGCGTGATGCGCCGGCTGTGGCGGCCATTGGAGGGTGAACCAACGGCAAAAGGAAAACCTTTCTCTCTGTCTCTCTCTCACTGTCCACTCTGCCTGTCAAAAATAAATAAATAAAATAAAATAAAATAAATAAATAAAGATATCAGTGTGAGTGAGCGATCACCCGTCTTAAGAGTTTGCGAGACAAAGCCTGATGCTTAGGCGTTTATGGGGAAATGGGTCTTTGAAAACTTTCTCAGTGTTCTCTAGAGTTTATGGCTTTGGTTAAATGCTATATTTTTCTAGGTAATTATCCTATTCATTTGGTTATCATATTTCCATGAACTTGGGCAAAGTAACCTATAATTTTTATTTCTTTTATATCTATAATGGTTTCCAATTTTAATTTATTTTATATAATCTATTTTAGAAGAATATATTTATTGGGTTTGCCTGTCATAAATCATTTTTTATTTTTTAAGACTCAGCTTACAGATTTATCTATTAGTGCTTCCATTCTTTCTTTTCCAATTCACTATTTTGGCTTTTCTCTTAACTAATTCTTCAAATTTTATTTTGCTCTCCATGTTGCTAAAATGAAACCTTAATCTATTCTTTTCATCCTCTCTTAAGTAATGAAATTACTAAGTATTACTAATTTTCCTCTGAGTTTATCTTCAGCTGTCTTAGAAAAATTCTGATACTACATATCATATATGTAAATTTACATTGTATCTAAGAGTTGTCTAGAATAGAGTTTTCTGGTTTTATTGTATTTTGATCAGATTATCTTACTATATTTGAACAGATAGGATTATTAAAGAATTATTTATACGCAGTAAACTATATCCATATTAATTATACAATTTGATGAGTTATGACATTTGCATACACCCCTGAAATCATTACAGACAAGATACAGCATTTCCATCATAACATAACATTGCTTGTCTCTTTGCAGTCCATCTTCTTTTCCACACCTAGTTCCAAACACTAATCTGAATCTTGTTATTTTAGATTAGTTTGCATTAAAACTAAGGGGAAGCACGTAGTATCTATTCTGCTATATTTGGCTTATTCCACTCAGCATAATTACTTTGAAATTCATCTGTATTGTGGCATGTATGCAAGTTGAGCTGTATTATGCTAAATAGTATCCATTCACAACAAAATGTTTTATACATCCACTAACCTGGGGACATTTAGGTTGTTTCCAGTTTTTGGCTATTATAAAGCAAACTGCTATGAAGTATGCAGAGGACGTTGTGTGAACCTTCGTATTCATTTATTTTGAGTGAATAACCAAGAGTGGAAGAACTAGTCATATTAAGCATATGTTTACTATTTTAAGAAACTGTCAGATAGTCTTCCAGAGGGATTGTAACATATATTCATTCCCTCTAGCAGTATATGAGAATTCCAGTTGTTTCCAAATCTTCATCAGATCTTAGTAATTTTCAGTAGTGTTTCTAATTTTAGTCATTCTAGTGGCATATTGTGGTTCTAATATGCGTCTCTGTGATGACTAATAATGTTGAACATCTTTTTTTTTAAGCATATTGGTCATGCATATATCTTCCATAAAGTGTTCGTATCTTTTGTCCCAGTTTTATTGGGTTGATAGCCTTCTAATTATTGAGTTGCAAGAGCTGTGTATATAGTTGTACTAAAATTTTTCTTTATTTATTTGAAAGATCTCCCATGTATTGGTGCACTTCCTAAATGCCAACCACAGACAGGGCTGGCCCAGCCCCAAACAGCAGGGACCTCAATCTGGGTCTCCTACGTAGGTGGCAGGGACCCAGCTACTTAAATCATCACCTGCCACCTTTTAGGGTGCATGTCTGCAGTAAGCTGGAATTGAGAGCAGAGTGGGGACTTGAACCAGGAATCTCAAGCAGTGTCTTAACAACTACACCAAATGCCCTGCCCTCCCCGACCTGTAGATAGTCTTAAAAATAAGTCCTCTGTTATTTATATAATGGGATATATGCATGCCAATTGTGACTTGCCTTTTCGTTTTTATGCTGCTCTCTTTTGTAGTGCCAAAGTTTTCCATTTTTAAAAGATTTATTTATTTATCTGAAAGGCAGAGCTAGAGAGAGAGAAAGGTCTTCCATCTTCTGGTTCACTCCCCAGATGACCAAAGGACCCAGGAACTACATCCATGTTTCCCGCAGATATGACAGGGGCCCAAGCAGGAGCCATCTTCTGATGCTTTTTCAGGTGCAGTAGCAGGGAGCTGGATCAGAAGCTCCCTGGCAGGACTTGAACCAGCAACCGAGCACGGGATGATGGCATCCCAAGTGGCTGCCTGACCTGCCGCACCACAACACCAGCCCTGACATTTTTCAAATCCAGTTTATTCATTGATTTTGGTCGGAGCTTCTTTTTCCTATATAGGAAATTCTTGCTACTGACAGGTCACAAAGGTTTTCTTTTAGGAGTTATGTATTTTTAGGTTTTACATACAGTCTGTGATTCATTTTGAGCTAATTTGTGTGTCTTAATATGAGGTAAAGCTTGAGGTTCATTTTTTTCCATGTACATACATATCTGTACAGTTGCCTCTTTACTCCTTGTAGGGACTTTCCTTCCCCATCGTATTGCCTTAGTGCCTTTGCTCAAAATTAGTTGATTGCATTTACATGAGTTTGGTTTTCAACTCTATTCTGTTTCAATGACCTATGTCTGTCTTTCACTACTACCACAGTTTGAATCCAGTAGCTTTATCATAAAAAGGACAATTTGTAAAATTGGTTTGACTATTTTATTTTAGATCATTTGCATTTCATATACATTTCAGATGAAATTCCTCTCTTAGGAATATTTTGTAGTATCCAGTAGAGTGGGCTTATATGTCTTTAAAAAATCTATTCCCAAGTTATTTTATGGTATTTTGAATGCTATTATAAATAGAATTATTTAACATTACATTTTTCCAATAGCTTGCTGCCCAGTATGCAAAAATATTAATTAATTTTAAGACTAACTTTGTATCTTATTACCTTCTGGATTCATTGGGTAGTTGTTCTAATAGTTGCTTTTTTAAAAGATTTATTTATTTATTTGAAAGGCAGAGTTACAGAGAAGGAGGAAGACACACAGAGATCCTATCTGCTGATTCACTCCTCAAATAGCCATAGTGGCCAGGGCTCGGGCAGGCTGAAGCCAGGAGCCTGAAACTCCATCCAGGTCTCCCATGTTTGTTGCAGGAGCCCAGGTACTTCAGCCATCTTCCTCTGCTTTCCAGTGCATTAGCAGGAAGTTGGATCAGAATTGGAGTGTCCACACTCAAACTGGCTCTCTTATGGGGTGTCTGCATTGCAAGCTGTGGTTAAGCACTGTGCCACAACACTGTCCTCCCTAGTAGTTGTTTTGTAGGTTCCTGAGAATTTTTGTCTAAGGCAACCATGCCATCTGCAAATACAGTTTTATTTCTTTACTTATGATCTTTATGACTTCTTTTTCTTTACATATTGCAATGACTAGGACCTCCTGTACAGTGTTGAACAGAGTGGTAAAAGCAGATATACATGTACTCCAGTCTTAAGAGAAGTACATTCTTTCACTATTACATAGATATAAGCTGTAGGTTTTTCTTAGATGTTCTCGATCAGTTTGAAGAAATTCCTTTCTATCCTGGTTTGCTAAGAATTTTTATAATAAATAGGTCAAAAACTATTGAAATCATCATGTGATTTTCATTTAATCTATTAATACAATGAATTACATTGATTTCTAATATTAAACCAACCTTGCATTTCTGAGATTAAACCCTACATGTCAAGATTGTGCTTCTCATATGTTACTGGATTTGATTTGCTGCAGTTTTATTAGGAATTTTGCATTTATGTTCATGTGCTACATTGAGCTGTACGTTTACTTTGGTAATTTCTTTATCTGGTTTTATTATCAAGTAATACCAGTCTTATGAAAACAGGAAATATTTTTCCCTCTTTTATTTTCTGAAAGAGTTTGGATAGAATGGTATTATTTCTTCTTTAAATGTTTGGCAGACATCACCAGTGAAGACATCTGTGCCTAGAATGTTTCTTATGTAATAGGTTTCATAGTTATATAGTTCTTGAGTCAGCTTTGGTAGGCTATATCTTTCAAGAAATTTGTGCTTTCAAGAAATCTGAGGCAACGAGTTGCCTAATATGAGTTATAAATAATATTATCTTTTTTTTAACATTTTTTTTTTGACAGGCAGAGTAGATAGAGAGAGAGAAAGGTCTTCCTTTTTGCCGTTGGTTCACCCTCCAGTGGCCGCTGCGGCCGGCGCATCTCACTGATCCAAAGCCAGGAACCAGGTGTTTCTCCTGGTCTCCCATGCGGGTGCAGGGCCCAAGCACTTGGGCCATCCTCCACTGCCTTCCCGGGCCATAGCAGAGAGCTGGCCTGGAAGAGGGGCAACCGGGATAGAATCCAGTGCCCCAACCGAGACTAAAACCCGGTGTGCCGGCACCGCAAGGTGGAGGATTAGCCTGTTAAGCCACGGTGCCGGCCAATAATATTATCTTTTCAATGTCTGTGGGATGTTTAATGATAACTCCTCTTTCAGATCTAATGTTGCTGATATCTGTTCCAAGCAAAAAGACTTGGTCAATGATCTCTTCAAAGAAGATTTGGCTTCATCTTCTTTTTGTTTTCTCCTAAGTGATTTTCTCTTCTTAACTTTTTTGTTTCTGTCTACTTTCTTTGTCTTTGTTTCAGTCTTTTCCTGACTTCTTTTTTCCAAAGATTTTTAAAGGCACACTGAAAGAAAGAGAGGGAGAGAGAGATTTTCTGTCTGCTGGTTCACTCCCCAAATGGCCATAAGAGCCCTGGGATGGGCCAAGCTGCAGCCAGGAGCCAAGAACTCCATCCAGATCTCCCTCATTGGTGGCAGGGGACCAAGCACCTGCGCCATCATGTGCTTCTTTCCCAGGTGCTTTAGCAGGCAGCTGGATTGGAAGCCAAGCAGCCAGGACTGGAATTAGCACTGTGAGGTGGGATGCTGGCGTTGCAGGTGGCTGCTTAAACTTCATATGACACCAACCCTTTTCTTCACTTGCTTGGTGATGCCTTAGATTATTGATTTTCAGAGTTTAAGTTTTTTTTTCAATATAAGTATTTTAAAACTATAGATTTTCCTTTAAGAACTGTTTTAGGTGGGTAGGATTTAAGGAAAATAAATTATTTTTTGAAAAAGAACAGTTTTTAACTGTATCCCACAAGTTTTGATGTGTTGTACTGTCATTATTGATCAATTCAAAGTATTTTGTAATTTCTCTTGTTATACTCTTTAGCTCATAGATTATATAGAAATATGTATTTCAATTCCAAGAGATTTCAAGTTTATTAGACCTCACTATTGATTTTTAATTTAATTCTGTTGAGGTTAGAAAACATACTTTTTATGATTCCAGGATTTTCATTTTCTTGAGACTTGATCTATTTTGCCCAGCATGTGGTTGTCTTACTGAAGGCACCATGTGCACTTGAATGCAAGTTGCACCACTGTTGGGTATAGTGTTCTATAAATATATTAGATCAAGGTAGTTAATCCTGTTGAGATTCTCTAGGTATTAACTAATTTTTGTCTAGTTTTTGTCAGTTGCTGAGCAAAGCATATTAAAATCATTCATTAGGATTATGCAATTGCCTATTTTTTTTTTAAAGATTTACTTATTTATTTGAAAGAGTTACACAGAGGAGAGGCAGAGAGAGAAAGACAGTGAGCGCCTTCCATCTGCTGGTTTACTCCCCAATTGGCCTTAACGGCTAGAGCTGCACTCATCTAAAGCCAGGAGCCAGGAGCTTCCTCCGGGTCTCCCATGTTGGGTGCAGGGGTCCAAGGATCTGGGCCATCCTCCACTGCTTTCCCAGGCCATAGAAGAAAGCTGGATCAGAAGTGGAGCAGCTGGGACTAGAACCGGCGCCCATAAGGGATGCCAGCACTGCAGGCAGCAACTTTACCTGCTATGCCACAGCACCAGCCCCGCCTATTTCTTATAACCATTTTGTTTTATGTATTTGAGGCTTTCTATTAGCCACCTACACACTTCTGGTTATTATGTCTTCCTGAGGAATTGATCTATTTATAATTATGACATGACTCTCTTAATCTTTGGTAATACTCTATTTGAAGTCTATTTTATCTAATATGAATATAGTCTTGTACCCTTCTTACACTTAACTGTTTTAATGTTACAGCTTTCTCCAGTTACCATATCCTTATAGTTAATGTTTTCTGTAGGCAGCATATGGCCTGGCTTTCCTTTCTTATCAGTTCTTTCAAAGTTGGCCTTTTCTTGGATGTGTATGCCATGAATATTTAATATAATCATTCACATAATTTTATTTGAGTCCATCATTCAGTTTTTTCTTTGCTCTTTATTTTTGTGGCTTTGTTCCCACTTTCCTGTATTCTTTGTGGTTGTCTGAATATTTTTTTAGAATTCTACCTCAATTTATATGATGGATTCTTACCCCTCTTCTGATCTAATTAACCAGAAACTGCAAAGGTCAGCAATCTGTAATTCTGATACTCTAAAACTTGAGAATCATGGCTATAATTATTGTAATATTACAGCATGAATGGTTCTATCTAAGATGAATTAATATAATAAAGACCATACCTGCATTTTTACTTTCTTATCATACTTTTATAAATTTGCTTCTGGGTTTAATTAGATTCAGTGCACCCTGTCATTCACTTCATATTCCCTGCCCAAAGAGCTCTAGGATTTCATCTGCATGTTGACCTTCTTTTGAGGTATTCTTGAAAGTGATTTGTAATTATTTATTTAGAGGGAGGGTAGAGTTTAGAAGGGCATTGAGATAGGGCATCAAGAGTTAGCAGCTTCAATTCAAGTATTCTGTCTTTAGATTTTTCTTCCTACCAATTCTGGCTATCTAACTAGTTCATATGTCCAGTACAGTGGTGGTTTTATACTTGATTTAAGCCATTTACCCCATTCATGTAAGCAGATGATTCTAATGAGAGGATGAATTAGTGTTCTATATCATGTATTCTTGATTCATTAAATTGTTAAATACCTTCTATCTGCCAAGCCTAACTTAGGCAATGGGTATCCTTAAGTTAAAAAAAAAATAAAATAAAAAACAAGTCTTACATGTGAAAGTTTACATTCTAGTGAGGATACAAGAGTAAATTAAAATGTAATATAATATTAAGTAACAAATTAAGTACTATGAAGAGCAAGATAGGAAAACAAGTCGGGTGTAATATTTTATCTTAGATGGTCGAAAAGGCCATAATGAATACGTAATATGTGAGCAGAACCTCAAGTGAAGAAATGTATTGAAAGAATGGGTCCAGCAGATATCTGGGGGATATGTTTTGTAGACAGAGAAACAGCAAGTGTGCTACTTTTAACATCTGAAAAGTGCTAACCCTTATAGCTGAAGAGGAATAGGCAAGCGAGAGATGAATGAAAGATGAGGTCAGGGCTGGTGTTGTGGTGCAGCAAGTTAGGGTACATCCTGCAATGCTGGATCCTTCATGGGAATGCTGGTTCAAATCCTGGCAGCTCTGCTTCTGATCCAGCTCCCTGCTAATGTGCCGGGGAAGGCAGTGGAAGATGGCCCAAGTCCTTAAATTTATTTTATTTATTTGAAAGACAGAGTTACAGAGAGAGAGACAGAGAGGTCCTCCATCCACTGGTTCACTCCCCAGATGGTTGCAACATCTAAGCCAGGAGCCAGGAGCCTCCTCTGGGCCTCCCATGCGAGTACAGGGGCCCAAGGACTTGGGCCATCCTCTACTGCTATCCCAGGCCACAGCAAAGAGCTGGATTGGAAGAGTTGCAGCTGGAACTAGAACCGGTGCCCACAAGGGATGCCAGTGCCTCAGGCCAGGGCCTTAACCTGCTGCGCCACAGCACTGGCCCCAAAATACTACCTTTCACATACCTAAATAAAAAATAAAATGGGAGGTTGCTGTTGTGGCTTAGCAGATAAGGCTGCAGCCTACAATGCCCACAGCCTATATGGGCTCTGGTTCATATCCCAGCTGCTCCACTTCTAATGCAGCTCCCTGCTAACGCATGTGAGAAAAGCAGCAGCAGATGGCCCATGGGGAGACCTGGAAGAAGCTTCTTAGCTTCTGGCTTCAGCCTGGCTCAGCCCAGGCCATTCTGGTCATCTAAGGAATGAGCCAATGGATGGAAGATCTCTTTTTCTCGGCTTCTCTGTCTCCCTCTCTCTGTAACTCTGACTTTGAAATAAAAATAAATCTCTACAAAAAGAAAAAAAAAAAAAAAGGTCAGAGAATACCAAATCATTGTCATTTTGTAAACCTTGACAAGAATTTTGCTATTATAATGTGTTGGCAACCACTTGAGCCAAAGAATGATGTGACCCAATTTGGGAATGGAATGGGAAAGCCAGAGTAAAGCCTGAGTAAGTTGATAAAAGCAAGCAGCTTGATACAAAGTTATTTTTTATGAGGGCAATTTAGCTTCAGGGATCAACTGAAATTTTACATTTAAGTGGAACTTAGCACCTAGAAAAGGTTTTTAGGAAGACTTTCTTTTCTAACTGCAAAAGTTTCACCATAGAGTCTCATGAGCATCCTAAGGCCATCTGGTGTATCTTTAGGTATAGGTATCCAATGGAGGTTTTTAAAGCTAAATTATCCATATTTTAAAATTGGCTTTATAAAGATAATTCAGCTTGAATGCAGGATAACCTGCAGCAAAGGAGGAATGATGTTGAGGATAAAATAATGTGATTTTAGATGACTTCTCAAATGTTTTCTGACATGTACCTTACTGGTTTTACATGATTATTTCCTTAATCAACTATTTGCATTCTCATTGGTTATAACTTCATACTTTTTAGATTGTATTAAGAGCTATTAAATCCTTGAACTTCACATGTACTTTATTCACTCACTTTTATTTTAGAAGTTTATTATATTATAATCAATAAATATAAAATGTTTTGATATCTTTTAGATTGGGAGTATGTATTTGAAAGCAGTGAATTTTCCTCAAATCAAGATATTTTTGAAGACTCATCCAAACTAATGACAATGGGAAGAAGCCATCTTAGTCATAGCCTTGACTGCCGCAGTTTGAAAGAAGATTCTGAAAGTTTGGACTGGTGTAAAAAACATTTGGGAAGTCAGGAGCCACATTCTAGTCAATTGATCATCACTGATAAAGAAATCCTCTCTGAAGATCAAAGTAATAAGTATAATAAATCTTGGCAAACATTCCATCAGGTTGCAATACTAGATATTCAACAGAATTTTCCCACCAAAGAAACAGTACATAAGCATGTGCCACAAAAAAGAAGTTACCGAAAAAAATCTGTTGAAATGAAACACAAGAAAGCCTATGTAGAAAAGAAACTTTTGAAATGTAATGAATGTGAGAAAGTCTTCAACCAGAGTTCATCCCTTACTCTTCATCAGAGAATCCATACTGGAGAGAAACCCTATGCATGTGTTGAATGTGGGAAAACCTTCAGCCAGAGTGCAAACCTAGCTCAACATAAAAGAATACACACTGGGGAGAAACCCTATGAATGTAAAGAATGTAGGAAAGCCTTCAGCCAGAATGCACACCTTGCCCAACACCAGAGAGTTCACACTGGAGAGAAACCTTATCAGTGTAAAGAATGTCAAAAAGCCTTCAGCCAGATTGCACACCTGACTCAACATCAGAGAGTTCATACTGGAGAGAGACCTTTTGAATGTATTGAATGTGGAAAAGCCTTTAGTAATGGTTCATTTCTTGCTCAGCATCAGAGAATTCACACAGGGGAGAAACCTTACGTATGTAATGTGTGTGCAAAAGCCTTTAGCCATCGTGGGTATCTAATTGTACATCAGAGAATTCATACTGGAGAGAGACCCTATGAGTGTAAGGAATGCAGGAAAGCCTTCAGCCAATATGCACATCTTGCACAACATCAGAGAGTTCATACTGGAGAAAAACCCTATGAATGTAAAGTGTGTAGGAAAGCCTTCAGCCAGATTGCATACCTTGATCAACACCAAAGGGTTCATACCGGAGAGAAACCCTATGAATGCATTGAATGTGGGAAGGCCTTTAGCAATAGTTCTTCACTTGCACAACACCAGAGAAGTCACACTGGAGAAAAGCCCTATATGTGTAAGGAATGTAGAAAAACGTTTAGCCAAAATGCAGGCCTTGCTCAGCATCAAAGAATTCATACGGGAGAGAAACCTTATGAATGTAACGTCTGTGGGAAAGCCTTTAGCTATAGTGGATCTCTGACCTTACATCAGAGAATTCATACTGGAGAGAGGCCCTATGAATGTAAAGACTGCAGGAAATCCTTCAGGCAGCGTGCACACCTCGCTCACCACGAGAGAATTCATACTATGGAGTCGTTCTTGACTCTTTCCTCACCTGCCACATCCAATCAGTTACCAAGACCTGTAGGTTTTATCTCTTAAATCTGTTAAGAATCTGACCCCTCTAATCCATTTCCACTTTATCATCCTAGACTAATACATATTAATCTGTTTGATACGGGATATGGAAATAACATTCTACTTGGTCTCTGTACTTTCACAATTCTTTGTCAGTTGTTCACATTGCATCAAACCTATATTTTTAAAAAGTAATTCTGATCATATCATTTCCCTCTTATTAAAATCCGTCAGTGGCATCCCTTAGTTGTAGGTTAAAGCATACATTCCTCAAAATAGCTTAAAGATCCCCAACGTCCTCCAATACCTTTTTGTTGGACTACCTTCTAAATCCCTTTTTCAAGTAAGTATCCATCTTGTTTTCTGGATACTCATCCAAAATTAAGAACTTATTCCAACATCAAATAGATTTTGGTTCCAATCCTTCCTCTTCCATTTTGTAGCCCTCTTATTAAGGGGTCCATTTTGTTCTTTTAAACTTTAATCCTCTTATATTATGGAAATAATAATGGTACTACCTCAAAAGTTAGTGGGAAAGGTAAATAATGCATGTAAACTCAGCAGAGTGCCTAGCATAAAATAATAAATATTAATGTAAAGAAAAAGTTACCATGTATAAAAAGAAGAGCTGATATCTCAGCCACTCACCTGAGAAATAAGCAGCAACTTAGGGTCGGAAAGGTAGGAAGTTTTTTGGTTTTTTTTTTATCGCTAAGGAAAGAAATTGCGAGGAGTTTTGATAAAGAACAGCAGTAACTCTTTTGCAGATAGTGATGAGGATATATGATATAGTACTGATCTTAATTTCCATGATGATATAGGTTAGATGGTGGCTTCTATTTCAAAATGAATATATAGATACTCTATGACTTCATTGACAAGAAAAGCAACCTCATTAGATATTCAACAATTTTAATAAGTGAGACTTTCTTTTAGAACAGGCAGAGTTAACGGAGATGTATTCATTATTAACATGGAAACAAAGGCAAAACAGAAATTTGAAAACTTGAAAAGACAAATAACTAATGAAGAATTTAAAATGAAGTGTAGTTTGACCCCCTTTCCTGGTTCCAGTTGGAAAAAATTGTATCAAACATTTAAATTAGAAGAAGTTTCCAAGGTTCCATAACTACAGGAGAAAAAAAAGCAAAACATTAGGTTAGTACTCGTAAACTGCTGCTCAAACACGTCTGATTTGGTATGTGTTGAGTTTCAAATGAACAGGAATACCTTTGGGAGAGCATTTGTTTTCCAGTTCTCCAAAGTTCAAACCATTACATATTTATTTCTATCTAGTGTGCTTTATTCTTTATTTGTATTACTTTCCAACTCCTGCCGGCTTTGAGTATGCAATCCATACAGTAACCAGTTCATATATGAATACAGATACAAGGAAAATGATGAAAGTTTAATGAAGGATGAAAATGAAGACTTGAATAGACACTTAGCTCTTCTCTGGGGGAAGACTTACTGTTACACAGATGTTAGGAACTCACAGATTAATCTGCAGATTCTTTGTACCTAACAAAATCCAAAAAAATGTTTCAAGGTTTGAAACATTGCATGTGAACATACACACTTACACATTCATATAGATATGCACATAAAATACGGAATAAAAGTGACTTCACATCAGTGATTTTATAGTACTGGGAAAATTGATTCTGTTCTGTATAAAAACAAGCCTTTTGTCCTGTACTTGAAAGCTTATTTACCTAAATGTGGAAAGGAAAAATTAGAGAATATTGACATTTTATAGTGATGGATAAGAACAGTTTTAAAAATGGCATGAGATCTAGAAGCCTACTCCTCTCATACACAAAGATTTATAGGTTAACTGCATAAGAAACATATTTTTTAATGTTCAAAGAGTTATAAGATTCTTTTAAGCTTCAGAATGGGAGAAAATCATTACAACACATAACCTATAAAATTAATATGCTCAACATAAAAGTGCTCCTACAAATCATTATAAAGTGACACCTTCTGACCCCTATGGGCAAAATACATAAACAGGCAATGTGTGACTTATAAACTAGGATCAGAAAAAAAGAGATAGCCATTTTCCAGTATACTGCTACATTTTCATTGTGAAAGCATAGAAGAAGAGATACTTATGTGTGTTGATGTGGGAAAGTATGAGTTTGTATAAGTTTTCTGGTTGGCAATCTGACAAAATTTTCATTGGGAAAACTAGGCACACAACTTTACTTCTCCCCAGATCCCATTCCTAGGCATGTGAAAGGTACCGAACAAAAGGACAGAAGGGTAAAGGGGTCATCAGTTGATGAGAGAGTTAAATGTTGTAAAAGACAAAAGGAAACTAGAGTTCACTCACAAAGTACAAATGGCTAAAAACAAACACCTGCTTAACCTCCCCTTAACTTCAGTGTTTAAAAGGTTAACCTAAGTATCAAGGGAAGCTTAACAGTATTTAGAGAAACAAAGTTAAACAGTGTAATGTCAAATATTGGCAGTGATGCAGGGAAATGATTACTAACATCGCAGCTACTGTAGAGGCAGAGAGGTGGGTTTTTGTTTTGTTTTGTTTTGTTTTTTTTTTTTTTTGACAGGCAGAGTGAACAGTGAGAGAGAGAGGGAGAAAGGTCTTCCTTTTCCATTGGTTCACCACCCAATGGCCGCTGTGGCCAGCGCACCACGCTGACCCGAAGCCAGGAGCCAGGTGCTCCTGGTCTCCCATGTGGGTGCAAGGCCCAAGCACTTGGGCCATCCTCCACTGCACTCCCGAGCCACAGCAGGGAGCTGGACTGGAAGAGGAGTGACCGGGACTAGAACCCCGTGTGCCGGCGCCACAGGCAGGGGATTAGCCTATTGAGCGGCGCCGGCTGAGGCAGAGAGATTTTTTTAAATAGACAATTTAGAAGGCAATATAGTTAGTACATGAAACACTGGAAGCAATTTTTTAAAATTTTCTTTAGCAATCATGTCTAAATTAAGCAACAGTTTAAAAAATGGACTGATAACATTGGTATGGGTTTGAATAAAAGACTGGTTGAAAAAGAAAATATTCTGGAACATAGTATATTTAAAAATACATTTCTTTTTTAAAGATTTATTTTATTTATTTGAAATGCAGAGTTAGAGAAGTAGAGAGAGAGGTCCTCTATGTGCTGGTTCACTCCCCAGATGGCCACAATGGCCAGAGCTGCAGAGAGCCAGAGCCATTAGCCAGGAGCTTCTACTGGGTCTTCCACACAGGTGGGCCATCTACTGCTTTCCTAGGCCACAGTAGAGAGCTGGCTCGGAAGAGGAGTAGCTGGGACTACAACCAGTGCCCATATAGCATTTATGCAAATACTCAGATTTTTTAACATGTTAAATGTTTCTTCTGGAGAGGGAACTGGGATTGGCTGCTAAGTCAAAGGGAGACCTAATGTATCTATACTGTCTGAAGTCTAAACCAAGAAAATAATAATTAATTTAAAATTGTTTAAAATATGAAAACAAATTGAACTTGTGGAGAACTAGGTCAGCTAAAGAGAAGACCTGGCTGCCTAAATTAAAGCCTTTTTGGAATTTGGAGGACCCTCTCAGAGATTTGCCAATCCTAGACACGGGTGAATTTTCCCATTCTTAGAAACACCTACAGTGAGAGTATGTATCCAAAGAATTCCCTATCATTTAACTAATTAAACCATGTCATGTGATTAAGATGAATAAGTCTCAAGAGATAACTAAATATAGAGTGGGAGGAATCATGTTACAACAGAAGAAAATGAAAATTTTATCAATCTGATATTTGAACACATGTTCCATTTTTAAAACAATGAGAAACTATCTTTTTAAAGGGAAAAATTAGGTAACAGAACTAAGTTTTGAAAAAATACATTGCTGTGGTTTGAAAGAAATTTAAGGGAAAATCTCAAGTATATAAGAATAAAAGAAAATGACAGACAAAATGGGACAGGAGAATCTATAAGGTCCAACATCTATTTTCTGAAATAGAAAATGCAAGAGTGTATCAAATAAATGATTAAGACCCTTTCTAAACTGAAGAAGGTATGAATGGTCAGCTTGCAATATAACTCAATGTTTGGACAGGATGCATTGGGAAAACCAACCACAACGGGTATAAAAAAAAAAAACACCAGAAATATGCTTATGAAATCTCAGATTTAACACGAGAACAACATTCTAAAAGCTTTCAAATAGTGTCTAGGTCACATAAAAAAATGAAAGAGCAAGAATTAAGAATTAAGATAGCTTTGGTTTTTCTTAAGTCGTAGGAGAGAAGACAAAATAGTATCTTCCAAGTTATGACGTAAAATTACCTTGAACCTTGAAGCCTATACCCAGCCAATAATTATTAAAGACCAAATATTGCTATCTTTGAACATGCAGTTTACTTCCATATATCCTTTTTGGGGATATTAAATGTAGGCTCTAGCATAATGTGGATCAGAAAGGAAGAAAATAGAACAGGCTTCAAGAACAGGCTTCAATAAATAGTGGATCTAATACACAAAAGCGATGTTGAGGATTACTAGGATGACCACTCTGCAACAAGCATAGAGAGCAACCAGACCAAATTATTGCTAAGCTAAGAATTCAGGAGTCAATGAAGAGAATTTTCATGAAGAATGGAATGCATTCCATTAAATAGAATTCATATGAAGTTGGAGTATCTTAGTAGTATGATGGAGACAACTTTATTCTTAAAAAGAAGCAAAGACAGACAATTACTGAGAAAAATGGGGGAAAAAACCATAGCAGTCATCATGGTCCTAATATTAAATGTGACAGTCAAGGACTTGCATTCTTCTCCTTTCCATTCTCATTTCAGATTATTTTGGAGGCAGGCAAAGGAAGCTCCCATCTGCTGGTTCCTTCCTCAAATGCCTGCAGAGACTAGACAGGGAGTCCTGCCAGGAGCTGGGAATGCACTGCCATTCTCCCACAAGGGAGGGAGAAACCCAAGTACTAGAACCATCACTGCTGCATCCTGGTGTTATGACCTACAACCAGAAATCAAACCCAGATCCTCTGATGTGGGATGTACATCATCATAACCATTAGGCTAAATGCCTGCCCCATGAATATTTGTTCAAACAATATACTAGTTAACACATACAAATCTTACATGATACATCTATTTTCTTTCTTCCATCCTTTGTGCTTTTCAAATCTTTTACTTTCATATATGCTATAAACATACAATGTATTCAATGTGTACAATGTATTTAAGGTTTATTTTGAGAGGGTTACAGAGAGAGGTAGAGACAGAGAGGTCTTCCATCCGCTGGTTTACTCCCCAGATGGCTGCAATGGCCAGAGCTGCACCGATCCAGAGCCAGGAGCCAGGAGCTTCTTCCAGGTCTCCCAAATGGGTGCAAGGACCCAAGGACTTGGGCCATCCTCCACTGCTTTCCCAGGCCATAGCAGAGAGCTGGATGGGAAGTGGAGCTGCCGGCCTGGAACCAGCACCCATATGGGATGGCGGTACTTCAGGCCAGCATTTTAACCCACTGTGCCACAGCGCCATCCCCTATGATGTATTCTTTATTTTAGATAGCCAGTTGTCTTTTAGGTAAAAGGAAAATTATTTTGCATTCACTTTTTCCATTTCTAGGTCTCTCCATTTCATTGTGTACAAATATATCCAAGTACCTATTGTTTCATATTCCTTTTGCTTGAGAAACTCCATTTACTATTTTCCATAAAGTGACTCTTCTAGTACTGAGTTCTCTCACTTTTCTCTGAAAAGGTCTTTATTTCTCTGTTAATTTGCAATATATTTCCATGAAAAATAGATTATTATCTCTTTCAGCACTTTAAAGATGCCACTACACCATCCTTTTATCTTTGTTCCTCTGTATATGTCTTTTCCCCCTCTCTGACTTTAGTATTTTGTTTTCAGCAGCTTGACAATGCTATGCCTAGGTGTATATAATGCATGAGTGTGCTTTTGGTATGTATCATTCCCTTTTTTAAAAAAAATTATTTATTTATTTGACAGGTAGAGTTACAGTGAGAGACAGAGAGAAAGGTCTTCCGTTGGTTCACTCTCCAAATGGTCGCATCAGCCGGAGCTGCGCCGATCCAAAGCCAGAAGCCAGGTGCTTCTTCCTGGTCTCCCATGCAGGTGCAGGGGCCCAAGCACTTAGGCCATCCTCCACTGCTATCTCAAGCCACTGAAGAGAGCTGGACTGGAAGAGGCGCAACCAGGACTAGAACCGGCGCCCAAATGGGATGCTGGCACCGCAGGTGGAGGATTAACCTAGTGTGCCATGGCACTGGCCCCGCTATGTATCATTCTTGATGTTTCTGAGTTTCATAGATTTATGTTCTGGGGGGTCACTAATTTTGGAACTTTCTTGGCCAAAGAAGTTTCTTCTTCAGCTATTTCTTCTACCTCGTTTTCTTTATGCCTAATGGGATTCCAATTATGTGTGTGTTCTAGCAGTATTTTCCCACAGCTCTTGGATACTGTTTTTATATTCCCCCCTCCCCTGGTGTTTCAGTTTGGATATTTTTTATTAGTCTAGCATCAAGCTTATTTCTTGGGTGTGCCAAACATATTGATGAATGTGTTGGAGACACCATGCTTCTATTACTATTTTTCATTTCTTAATATTTCCATTTGGTTACATTTTTCTAGTTTTTAAAATTTTAATGTTTTTAGTTTTTATTAATATACAGAGGACAGATTTAATATATTTCATAGGTACAATTCAAAGAAGATAACTGTACTTCCCTCCCTTCCTCTTTCCTTCAGTCTTCCTCTAAGTTTCTGAATCTCTCCCCAAATGTTGCCTATTTTGTACTTTTATCCAACTGGTAACTTATCATTAAAGGGATTTAAAATTCCATGTCCTATAGTTCACAAGGGTTAAGTCACTTCTGAATTTAGTTCTGATGATTGCCTTGTTTCTTGGGAGGTGTTTTCTTGGGTTTTGGAAATAAATTTTAAAAAATTTACTTGAAGGACCAAGACAGTTCATTCCTCAAATGTCTATAATGGCTGGGGTTGGGTCAGGCAAAAGCCAGGTCTCCCACCTGGGTGGCAGGAACTCAATTTACTGGGCCATTACTGCTGCCTGCCAGTGTTAGCATTAACCTAGCTGAAGTCAAGAGCCAGAGCCAGGTATCAAGCCCAGGTACGCTGATATAGGACACAGGTGTCTTAACCAGCATCTTAACAGTTAAGCCACTCACATTTTTATGTGCATTTCTGTGTGCCATTTTACTTTTGTCTCCTCTGGAAGCCAGGTATCTTATGAGAGACAGTAAAAAGTTAAGTAGGTCCTGAGAGGATATGTCTTTCCTTCTTTTAAACCTATAGTGTTTGTGTATGTGTGTGTGTTTTAATATAGGGTTAAGGTTTTTTTGTTGCCATGGTTAACCCATAGGCTTTAAAATCCACTAGTGTTGCAGTTCATTTCTCAACAATGTTGCAGTGGATTCGTTTCTGAGAGGAGGAGCATGGTGGGGGCAAGAGGCACGGAGTCACCACACAGACCCTGGGAGTCAGGTGAAAGCAGGCCTGAGGCAGACTCATTTGAGTTAGTACAACAGCTTATATAGCCAAGACCAGCCAATCCATTCAAGGGGCGGTCTATGCCCCAATCACAGCCTGTTGCCAGGCAGTTTTCAAAGCCATCCAATCACAGCCTGTTGCCAGTCAGGCTCTTGCCACCAGGCAGTTTCTAAAGCCATCCAATCATGGCCTGTTGCCAGGCAGCTTCTGTTGTCAGCGGCCATCTTGGCATGACCTTTTCAACTAATTCCACCACATTTCCCCCTTTTCATTTATTTTTGAGCAACGGGAGGCATGATTCTTGGCCATACCATTGTTGACCCCATTCCATGTGGTCTCTGTATGCAAAGGTCTCCATACACAGCTGTGCCTGTCTTAGGTTGTCCCCCAGGGAATCTTACCCGTCACTGACTAACCAGCCCTCAAATTGAGAGACCACAGGATTGCTTGCTCAGATGGGGGTAGGAATGAGGAACAATGGTAATCAGGAATGGCATGACCGCACACAGGCTGTGGGCCGTTTGAGTGGCTGACAGAGTTAGTGGGGTGCAAAACAGTAACAGATATGGCTATGGGCAGTTTCTCAGGGTAGGATAATAGGGCAGGTGCATCTGCTAACAAGGCAGATTCTGTCTTGTTCAGCTGGTTCTGGCAGGCCTGATGTTTCTGGCTGGTACCCAAATGGGCTGTGCTGCATTCTCTGGAAAGACAAGCATATCCTTGACCCTTGGTTAGCAGAGGGTGTGGTCCTTTCCATTCTCCTGTCAGGGGGTCTTTCCACCTAAGCATAGGGGCTGGGGTCTGGGATGGAAAGGATCCCCAGTGTTTATAAGCTGGGCTGATCCCTTGGGAATCAAAAGAAAATTGATAGTGAAAAGGACCTCAGTCAAAGCAAGTTGTGGGTCTGAGGGCATATGATGGTTTTTCTTTTTTAAGAGATCTTTAATCATCCAATGAGTTCTTTCAATGACTGCCTGTCCCTATGGGTTGTATGGGATACCTGTGGCAGACGGTATGTTCCAAGATTTCAGGAAGGAATTAAATTCCTGTGATGTATACGCTGGCCCTTTATCAGTCTTTATGGTCCAGGGGACACCAAGGACCAGCATGGATGACTTAACTGCCTTTATCACATTACTAGCCTTTTCTCCGGATTGGGCTGTTGCAAATACAGCCTTTGAATAAGTATCTACCACCACAAGGACAAACTCAAGTTTACCAAAGGATTTAATGTGGGTGATATCCACTTGCCATAGCTTATTAGGAGAAAGGCCTCGTGGTGGAATGAGGTGAAAAGTTCATGCCAAGATGGCTGCTGAGGTGAAAAGCTCATGCCAAGATGGCCACTGACAACAGAAGCTGCCTGGCAACAGGCCATGATTGGATGGCTTCAGAAACTGCCTGGTGGCAAGAGCCTGACTGGCAACAGGCTGTGATTGGATGGCTTTGGAAACTGCCTGGCAACAGGCTGTGATTGTTTGGGACATAGACCGCCCCTTGAACGGATTGGCTGGTCTTGGCTATACAAGCTGTTGTACTAACTCAAACGGGCTGCTCGCCTCAGGCCTGCTTTCACCTGACTCCCGGGGTCTGTGTGGTGACTCTGTGCCTCTTGCCCCCACCACTCTCCTCCTCTCAGAAATGAATCCACTGCAACATTGTTGAGAAATCAACTGAAACACACTAGTGATTATTTTTAGGAGAAAAGCTAGTTTTCCCAGAGTTTATGCCAATGCCTGGGTCTTTTTCAGGTTTAATGTTTCTATGGATTATGCTTCAGATACTATTTTCATTCATTCAGATATTTGCATATTTACCACTTAACTGTGTACCAGTTGCTGTACCAAATGTTGGTACTTTTAACTCCGCAAATACTCCACTACCCTCTGCCATTATTATATGCAGCTGTACTTTTTTCTCTGCCTTGAATAGCCTTCCAACTTTTGTGTGCCTTGTAAATTCGTATTCTTCTTGTAATGCTATCACCATCTCTAAAGCAAACAATCCCTGCCCCTAAACTCTCCATCATCATGGAGTTCATCCTCCTCAGTTCTACCTGTGCATCTTAGACATCGCTGTTTACCTGGTAACTGTAGGTGGCTGGGATTATTAACCATGTCTTATTAGTTTGTACGTCCTCAAGGTTTATTACTGATTGGTCTAAGGTAGTTACATATACAACAAATATGCAGGAGAGATGTTTGCTAAAGAAGTAAAAATCCTTTAGCATCTCTTAAAAAGCAAAATATCGTCATAATAGACATCTACATCAGTCTAGTGACTATTCAAATAAAGCATTTTTCTTGTCAATTAGATTCTCTCAGTTTTCATCAAAGTTAGAGTGATCTAACCCACATGATCATACATTGAACAAAATTGTCAACATATGTGTTCTCAAATTCAGCTTTTGCAGGTGAACTTACATAGAAGAGCTCAACTGTGTATACTCTAAGTTTTAAAAAGAACTCCGATTTTTATTTCTCACATATTGTATACAAGCTGCAAAGAGGAACTGATAGCTACTACATAGAGTGAACAGTTGATTAGGAAAATGCCAGTATATAAATCTAGAGTTTTCTCAATATGGTAGCTCAAGCAACTACAACAAAATACCATAGACTGGGTGGCTTACACAAGACAATTTCACTTCTTGCTGGAAGCTAGAAGTCCCAGATCAGGGCATCAACCTGGTCAGATCCTTTTGAGAGCCCTCTTTCCGGTATGAAGATGGCTGCCTTCTCATTGTGTTCACACACAGTGCAGAAAGACAGCAGGCATCTTGGTGTCTCTCCTTAAAAAGGCACTTCTCCCATCATGAAGATCCCATGTCTATGACCTCATCTAACCCTGTTTCCCAAAAGCCCTATATCCAAATATTGTCACATTGCAGGGGAGGACTTGTGCATATAAACTGTGGAGTGGAACAAACATGGAGTCCATAATGCCACATATTCCAACAATTACTTATTGCACAACAGCATTATTGCACAAAAATATCAAGGTATATTCATATAAATATAAACAATTTACTTTCAAATGCAAAATAAATAATTTCTCCCTGCTCTAATCTTTGTCATTCTTCAATACATCCTGGTTATTTTCCTGTTAACCTATGTTGGCCTTGTTAGGTGTTCACACCATAAATAGCATATGTCCTCATGTCCAAGGAGACAGTATAGTGATGTCTCCATTGCTCCACACCATTGTGAGTGCTATATTTATCCACCTAAAGAATCACTCTTTATCCTCACGTACAAATTCAAGTGAAAGGGGCACTTGTTTTCCCAAGAAGCTCCATAAATTTGATAGTTCTAGTCCTGAGGAATAGACTCACTCTTCCTGTGATTCTACATGAGGCTCAAAGCCCCACTGACAAAAAAACGGACTTCACAATTCCGCTTTGTTGGCTCTGGCTAATGAAATATCTTTAAAACTACATTGAAAGTAAAATATCAGTCATTCTTATCAAATGAGAAGTTTTCATTCACAAAGACAGATCTAATCTTCTGAGCTTGCCTCATTTGATTTCAAATCCTCAGGTTAAAGCAACCAATGATTTTTGTTCTTTGGCTATCAAAGTGGGATACAACATCAATTAGTCCTATATATATAAAATTTATATTATGGACAAGTACAGACAGTCTTTGACTTAGGATGTTTCAACTGGTGATTGTTTAAATTTACAATAGTAGAAAAGTGACACTTCTCAGTAGAAATTATTCTTCCAATTTAATCTTTTCCTGGGCTAGCAACATGTGGTACAATGTTCTCTCATGATGCTGGGCTGTAGTGACAAGCTGCAAGTCTCTGTCACCCAGGTGACCACGGGAGTAAACATGGTATTCAGTGTACCATGCTGCTAAGCTGATGTGCAGTGGGTTAGGAGATACACATTTTCTTTCTTTAAATTTTAAATTTTTTTTTTTTTTTTTTTTTTTTTTTTTTTTTTTTTGGTGACAGGCAGAGTGGATAGTGAGAGAGAGAGAGAGAGAAAGGTCTTCCTTTTTGCTGTTGGTTCACCCACCAATGGTCGCTGCGGCCAGCACATCTTGCTGATCCGAAGCCAGGAGCCAGGTGCTTAGGGGATACACATTTTCAACTTAAGTATAGTCACCTTACAATGAATTTATTGGGACATAAATATGTACATATTTTCACATTTGTTTCTACTTTTGCCTTTACAGATTTAAAAATAAAAAAGCCTTAGGTTTTTCCTTCACAATGTGTATTCTGATGACGAATCAAAGATGAGCTCCGACTATATGCCTTTCCACATTTACTACACTCATAGGGTTTCTCTGAAGAGTGACTTCTCTGATGTCGAATAAGGTCTGAGCCACTGCTGAATGCCTTCCCACATTCACTACATTCATAGGGTTTCTCTCCAGTATGACTTCTTTCGTGTAGAATAAGGGATGTGCGCTGACTGAAGGCCTTCCCACATATCTTGCATGTGTATGGCTTCTCTCCAGTGTGAATTCTTTCATGCTGGGCAAGGTGTGCACTCTGGCTGAAGGTTTTCCCACACTGATCACATTCGTATGGTCTATCTTCAGTATGAATTCTTTTATGTCGGGTAAGAGATATTCGATGACTGAAAGCTTTCCCACATTCCTCACACTGATAGGGTTTTTCTCCAGTATGAATTCTCTGATGTTCCGTAAGAAATGATTGGCGGCCAAAAACTTTATTACATTTATTGCATTTGAACGGTTTTTCTTCAGAATGAATATTCTGATGTATTTTAAGGTTTGCAGTTCCAGAAAACATCTTCCCACATTCCTTACATTCAAAGAGCTTCTTTTTCTTTGTATGAACTTTCTGATGTTGAATAAGGGATGAATGCCTATTGCAGACCCTCTCACATTCATTGCATCTGTATAGCTTTACCCCATTATGAATTTTTAGATGCAGAGTAAGGGTTGAAAGCTGCCTGAAGACCTTCTCACATTTATCACATGAGTAGAGAATCTTTGTAGTGTGAAGTCTTTGATGAAGCATAAGCGGTAAAATCCTATTAAAGGATTTTTCACATTTTCTGCATTTATAAGGATTCTTTAAATGGTGAGTTCTGGGCTGCAGACTCTGACTTAAGGCCTCTTTATTTCCATAGGTTTTCTCTTCAGTATGAATTACTTTATGCCTGACAAGGACTGATCTCTTCTTGAAGCCTCTCCTACATTTATTACATTTATGTATTTTTTTTCTATTGTGCATTTGCTTATGACCTAAAAAGGATGACACACAACTGAAAACTCTGCCACATGTTTCGCATCGGTGGGCATTCTCAACAACATGAAATTTGTGATACATACTTAGAGATGGGCACAGGCTCAAGGTCTTCCCACAGTCAAAGATCTCCCTTCCACCATGAATTCTCTGATGTACACTAAGGGTTGCTTTCTGACTGAAGCTTCCCCCACATTCATCACATTCATAGCTCTTCTTTGTATTATGAATTCTCTGATGAAGAATGAGGGATGAGATCCGTCTGAAAGCTTTTCTACACGTATTGCACTCATAAGGCCTCTCTCCAGTATGCAAGTTCTGATGAAGTTTAAGAGATAAGCTTCGACTAAAGGTTTCCCCACATTCATTACATTTTAAGGATCTCTTCACTGTATGCTCTTTCTTGGGCTTTATTAAGATTAAATTTTTGTTGCAGTTCCTCTTTCCTGTAGGAACTTTTTGTTGTGGAGAAACTGGTTTTTGATAGATGCTTTGCCCAGATTTGTTGCATTGATTTGAAGGAAACTTCTTGGTCTCACACTTAGACCTTTTATCTAAAAGACAACAAGAAACTAAATATTTTTCTGTTCTGGAAAAATGAAGTTTGTATAACATAAATGCAGTTATCATCATCATCAATCATAACAATTTTAATGTTTTGGCATACTTTTTTGTCATATTACGGGTTTTACAGAAATATTTAATAACTAAAACAGTAGAATATGCAATTTGAAAATTAATAAAGGTTTTAGTTATAGAATAAATTTTATACCATCTATCATATTCAATTTTATGGGTTGTTCATTAAATGTTTTTTTGCATTTATATTTATTATATTTATTGTATTATTTTATTATATAAAATTTCCCTAAAACACTCACTCTCTCCCTCCCTCTCCCTCTCTGTCACTCTGCCTTTCAAAAATAAATAAATAAATAAATCTTTAAAAAATAAAAAAGTACAAGGGGCCAGTGCTGTGGTGTGGTGCCAGCATCTCATACTGGAATGCCACTCTGAGTCTCAGCTGCACTGTTTTGGATCAAGCTTCCTGCCAATGCTCCTGAGAAGGTAGCAGAAGATGGCTCAAATACCTGGGCCCTGCCACCCATGTGCAAGACCCAGACAGAGTTCCACACTCCTAGCTCCTAGCTTCTGCCTGGCCCATACCTAGCTATTGTGGCCATATGGGTAGTAAACCAGTAAATGGACTATTTCTCTCTCTCTCTCTCTCTCTCTCTCTCTCTCTCTCTCTCTGTGTGTGTGTGTGCATCTCCCACCTTTCAAATAAACCAAAAAATACTGAAACAAACAAACAAAAAAACACCACTAGATTATACCCTTGAAATGGGTGAAATTTTATGATACATAAATTATGGCTCAATGAACTTGTGAACTTTTAGAAATGTACTCTTGGGGCCAGCGCTGTGGCACAGTGGGTAAAACTACCACCTGAAGTGCCAGCATCCCATATGTGGTTTGAGACCCTGCTGCTCCACTTCCAATCCAGCTCTCTGCTATGGCCTGGGAAAGTAGTAGAAGATGGCCCAAGTTCTTGGGCCCTGGACCTGTGTAGGAGACCTGAAAAGAAGCTCCTGGCTCCTGGCTTCAGATTGGCACAGCTCCGGCCACTGCAGCCATCTTGGGAGTGAACCAGCGGATAGAAGACCTCTCTTTGTCTCTCTTTCTCTCTCTCTTTCCCTCCTTCCCTCTCTCTCTGTAATTCTGCTTTTCAAATAAATAAATAAATCTTTTTTAAAAAGCTACATGGCGGGGGGGGGGGGGGAGCCATTGTAATCCATAAGCTGTACTTTGGAAATTATATTCATTAAATAAAAGTTAAAAAAAAAAAACTACATCAGAGAAAAATTCAGTATTTAAAAAAAAAAAAAAAGAAATGTACTCTTAAAATCAAATCTCAAGGGGCAGGCATTGTGATACAACAGGTTAGGCTACTGCTTGGGATGCCCACATCCCATACTGGAATGCTGGTTCGAGTCCTGGCTACCCCACTTCTGATCCAGCTCCCTGCTAATGGCCTGGGAAAAGAAGAATATACTTGGGCTCCTGCCACTCAAATGGGAGATCCAGATGAAGTTCCTGGCTCCTGGCTTTGAACTAACTCAGCCCTGGCTGTTGCAGCCACTTGTGGAGTGAACCAGTGAATCTCTCTCTGACTTTCAAATAATTTTTTTTATTTGTATCCCTATTTTTATATAAAATTTAAAAATTTAAAAAATCTATTCACACTGAAAACAAGAGTACTGTGACAGAGGGAGACTCAGAGAGGGAGGAAGAGAGGGAGGGACAGAGAGAAATCATCCAACTGCTGGTTCACTCCCCAAATGCTTGCAATGGCCAGGACTGAGTTGACACCAAAGCCATGAGACAGGAACATAATCCAGGTCTCTCACATTAGTGGGAGGAATCCAGTCACTTCAGCCAACCCCTCTACCTCTCCTCTGTCCACATTAGCAGGAAGCTGGAATCAGGAGCTAGAGTCAGGTATGCAATCCAGCTACTCCAATTAAATGATGCAGGTGCACTAACCAATAGGCCAAATATCCACCCCAATACAGAGTATTTAAATATTTAGAGGGGTAAACATCTGTGGCCAGCATGGCAGTACAGCAGGTTAAACCACACCCACAACACTAACATCCCATATAGGCACTGGTTCAAGTCCCAGCTGCTCCACTTGCAATCCACCTTCCTGCTAATTAGCCTAGAAAAGCATTAGATAGATAGATAGATAGACAGACAGACTGACAGACCCAAATGGAGTTCCAGGCTCCTGGCTTCAGCCTGGCCCAGTCTCAGGTGTTGCGGCCACTTAGGGAGTGGAAGACCTCTATCTTTCCATCTTTCTGTCAAATAAATAAATACATCTTAAAAATTTTTTCAAAGGGGCCAGCATTGTGGCATTGCAGCTAAAGCTGCTGTCTGTGGTGGTGGTATCCCATATGGGTACTGGTTCAAGTCCCAGCTGCTCCACTTCTGAACCAGATCCATGCTAATGGCCTGGAAAAGCAATGGAAGATGGCCCAACTGCTGGGGACTCTGCCACCCATACGGGAGACCTGGAAGAAGCTCCTGGCTCCTGGTTTTGGCCTGGCCCAGTCCTAACCATTGCAGCCGTTTGGAAATGAACCAGCAGATGGAAGATCTCTCTACTCTCTCTATTCCCCTCTCTGTAACAATTCCTTTCAAATAAAGAAATTATTAAAGAATTTTCAAAAAATGGGGAAAAAAAATCAAACTCAGAGAAGAAGAAAAAACCATAAAGAGAAAAGATAAAAAGAGTAGGTCAAAAAGAATGAATCTATTAATTAACAAAATAGACGAACAAGTAGAACATAAAAGCCCAAATGATTTAAAATACCTGCTGGTGTGGAAGAATGATTATCATCCTGAGTGTGTAGGGCACCACAAACAGAACAGGCCTTAGAGCTCTGCTATTCAATCTGGTAGCCATGGGGCATGTGCAGCTACTGATCACTAGAATGTGGCTGGTCTTATCTTCCATCCATTGGTTCACTCCCCAAATGCCCACCACAGCCAGGTCTGGGCCAGGGCAAAGCCAGGAGTCAGGAACTCTATCCTGGTCTCTCATATGGGAGGCAGGGGCCTAGGTAGTTGGGCCATCAACTGCTGCCTTCCAAAGTACATTAGCAGGAAGCTGAATCAGAAGCGGAGCAGCCAGGATGGGAACTGTTACTATGATATAGAATGCAGTCCACGCAAGTAGCAGCTTAACCCACGGAACTACAATGCCAGCCCCAACTGCTCTGGTTTGAGATGTGCTATGCAAGTGTGAAGATTTAGTATTAAAGAAAAGGATGTAAAATATTTTGTAAAAATCTTGATTAAATATTGTAGTATTCTGGATATATTGGGTTAAATAAAATATATTATTAAAATTTTTCTAAAAAGCTATTTCATGTAGATACTAAAAAGCTTTAATTATATATGTAGTTCATATTTTTTAGAAGATTATTTTATTTATTTGAAAGGCAGAGTTACAAAGAGAGGAGGAGAGAAAGGAGGAGAAGGGAGGGAGGCAGGGAGGGGGCAGGGGAGGAAGGGGGAGAGAGTGAGAGAGAAAGGGTCGGGGGAGAGATGGAGAGAGGGAGGTGTCTTCTATCTGCTGGCTCACTACCTAGATGGCCCCAATGGCTGGGGCTGGGCCAAGCCAAAGCTAGCAGCCTGGAGCTTCTTCAAAGTCTCTCACGTGGGTGCAGGGGCCTAAGTACTTGGGCTATCTTTCACTGCTTTCCCAGGCACATTAGCAGGGAGCTGGATCAGAAGTGGAGCAGCTGGGTCTCAAACCAATGGCCATATGGGTGGACACTTAACCTCCTATGTCACAACACCGACCCCTGTAGCTCACATTTTATTTCTACTGTACAACTGTGCTGTAAAGGTAGACTTGGAACCTACTGAAGTAACAATTAACTATATCAGAGTGACAAACTGTTAACTATACTCTTATGCTTTTTAAAATGAATAAAACTACTTACCTCACAGGGTTTTTTTTTTTTTTTCTTGAGAATTACACATAATAAGTACAAAATCTGTGGTACATACTATATTTCCCTATCTGCCTTTCCAGTATCCAAAACTCTGAGAACTGATGCTTTCTTTTTTCTTCTTTGGTTGATGTGTGTAAATTGAAGGGAGACCCCCTCTGAACGCAGTGAGGATATTCACAGCCTTAATTTGATCATACTTATGAAGACTACTCATACTTTTTTTGTAGAAATATTAGTAGTGTTTGATTTTGGAGTGCTAATCCAGCCTCTCTGGGTATATCATGCAATATTCAGTATTTTTACCTTCATAAAATCTGAACAGATTAATTAAGAAACACATCTTGCTCCAAGGATTCTGCAGAAGGTTTGTGGACCTGCAGTTGTTTAATATCTAGTAGTAGCTACAATCATAATTCTTAGGAGTAAAGATACCACAGTGTGGCCTAATGGAGAATTAAGGAAGGAAGATAACCGAAGTTTTCAGTGATAATAATAGCAGCTCCCAAATAAGAGATCCATGATTTATTCTAGAATCCTGGCTGTTCCATATCTCAAAAGTGACATCAGCTCTGCTGGTTTTTCCACCCCTCAAATTCCTGTCTTCTCTTCATCTCTGCAACTTTCTCTATTCAGGATCTCACTCATTCTGAGTTAAATCTAACAAATATCTTTAGCTTATCCCCTGTCTTTAATCTGAAAGTTCTCTAAACCATGTCATACAAATTAACCCCAGGTGAATTAGCTCAATATTAAAATATAAAACAATTAGAAACAAACTAAAATAATATGGAATATATCCAAAATTCTAGAAGGCAGAATAATTTCTAATCATGAAAACGGCATGAGAAATTACAATGTGAATGTGAACACCTTCAACCACACAAAAATGAAAACAATTTTCATATAACCAAAGAGAAAAGCAAGAGGTAAATAAAAATAAAAACCACAGGACAGGATGGAAAATACTTAGAAGTAAAATGTGGTATTGAATGGTTAGTCTCTTCAATGTTAAAGGTCATGCTGAAGAGAAGAAAAAAAGCAGTCACCAGTAGATAGGAGGGGAAAGATAATAAGCAATTTAAGAAGAATAAGAAAACTGGAAAACAAACAAATGCCAGTAAATATACACAAAAGATACTAAGGGCCAGTGCTGTGGCACTGGAAGTTGGAATCAGAAGCTGGAGCAGGCATCAAAACAAGACACTTTAATATGGGACAGACATCCTAACCAGCACCTAAACCTGTAGGCCAAGTATCCACTCCCAAGTAAACGTTTTAATGACAACATCCAATACTAGTAAGTATTAAAATCCAAGT
This sequence comes from Lepus europaeus, assembly GCF_033115175.1. Taxonomy (NCBI): domain Eukaryota; kingdom Metazoa; phylum Chordata; class Mammalia; order Lagomorpha; family Leporidae; genus Lepus; species Lepus europaeus. The sequence goes on from NC_084845.1 coordinate 2,443,365, forward strand.
GATACCATACCCCCTTATTGATGGTGCTTATTTGATAATTCCCCCTTTTCAGTTACACTCATGGCTACAATTTATTATTGTGGAAAACAGAAAGCAAGATAGTACATGGAAAGGCTAACGGGCAGATTCCAGAGAAAACCAGGTACAAGCTTCCAGGAACCATGTCCCTATTAAGTTACACAGTCTGTGCTTCATTCAGCCAGCAATAAATTGTGACAACATGTGTGAAATGCTGTCTACTAGTAAAGCTCATTGGAGAGTCAGTGTGCAGAATTTGTACTGAAGCTGGCAATTTGACAATCCTTCTGAGAAGCAATTTAGCAGTCAGTGTCTGTAGTCTAAAAAGTGGCTGTACCCTTTAGTCCAGCAATCCCATTTCTGAGACTCAATAGTATAGAAAAAGATAAAATAATTAACATAAGTATGTTGACTTTAATAGAAGAAATCAGAATCTAAATGAAAAATGAAATACAAGGAATCACTAATAGAGTATTTCTACTGGGGCCAGTGCTGTGGCATAGTAGGTTAAGCCTCTGTATGTGGTACCCCCCTAAGGGTGCTAGTTACTGTCCCAGTCACTCCTCTTCCTATCCAGCTCTCTTGTTATGGCCTGGCAAAGCAATAGAAGATGGCCCAAGTATCCCTGCACCCACGTGGGAGACCTGGAAGAACCCTTGGCTCCTGTGATCGGCCCAGCTCTGGCCATTGCAGCCATTTGGGGAGTGAACTAGTGGACAGAAGACTTCTCTCTCGTTCTCTCTGCCTCTGTCTCTCTGTAACTCTGCCTTTCAAACAAATAAATAAATAAATCTAAAAAAGAAAGAATATTTCTACTAAAATAAAATGTGAATGAATATATGAACTTGATTCAAAAAAAAAACAGTGAAAATCAGTTTTATGAAATAAACCAGTTATCAGTGATAACTATGTTCACTCTTTTGGTCTTTTTCTAAATTTTACATAATGTGGCTAAATTTCTTCTGTAACTTAAGATATTCTGCTAAAGGCTATCTCTTCTCCTCTCCTGTCACAATGAAGACATTGTGTTTGCACCATGCTGCCATCTGGAGTCTTTCTATTACACACCCTTTAGAACCTTGAAGTCACACGTCAGTTGCCAGAGTTGGTGGCCTTTCCTCCCAGCTTACACTATGTAGTTGACACTATCTCCTAGCATGGCATGTCCCACGTCCAAAAAGAAATACTATCACTTAGCATGGCATGTCCCACATCCAAAAGAGTATGTTAAACAAACACACACATAAAAGAATATATAAATTGACCAACTGTATTATTTAGCTTTTTGTGACTACAACAAAATATCTACAGCAGGCCACTTTATAAAGAAAAGAGATACATTTTGGCTCATGGTTCCGGAGGTCAATGGTCCAAGATGGGTAGGCCTCTTGCGTTTGGCCTCTAGTGATGGCAGTCTCACTGGCAAAGTCCCAAGGTGGTACAGAGTACACATGGCAAGAACAGGGAGTGTGTATGTCTATGTCTTTTCTTCTTACAAAATTATCAAGATTCAAGCACAGCGGCTCTACCTTAAATTTCTAATCCAATAGAAACCACTTTCCAAAAGTCCCACTTTGTAGCTACTTTTAATTGAATAAAGTTTCTACTCTCTTAACACCATTAACACGTGACTTTGGGGACTAAACTCGAGTTCAAGGGGACAAATATTCAAATCATAGCACCAACCATAGAGGAATTCTATTTGTAAAGGAAAAAAATCCTTGCAAAGTAGCTGAAAAGAACAATTATGGAAATTTTTTTTTTACAGAATTAAGAAAATAATGCAAATTTGAACATTATCATATTACTATAATCATCAGAGGTTAACAATATCCTCTCTGAAGGGAAATATGAAAGCAGACACCCAGTGGGGTGCTAATGAGGATGAGGGTGAAAAGAGCTGAGACCCGGCCCTCACTAGGTTAATCCTCTGTCTGCGGTGCCAGCATCCCTTGTGGGCGCCGGGTTCTAGTCCTGGCTGCTCCTCTTCCAGTCCAGCTCTCTGCTGTGGCCCGGGAGGGCAGTGGAGGATGGCCCAAGTGCTTGGGCCCCTGCACCCGCATGGGAGACCAGGAAGAAGCACCTGGCTCCTGGCTCCGGATTGGCATAGCTCCAGCCGTAGCCATTTGGGGGACGAACCGTCGGAAGGAAGACCTTTCTCTCTCTCTCTCTCTCTCTCTCTCACTGTCTAACTCTATCTGTCAAATTAAAAAAAAAAAAAAAAAAGGAAGAGCTGAGACCATCAGCTGGGCTTCAATCCTGGCTCCAGTGCCACTACCTAACAAGGTGACCTCAGCCAACTCACTGAAACTCTCTGAGCATCAATTTGCTCCTCACACCACGCACCGTAATAGCAGTCCATACTTCATGAGGCTGCTGGTAGGAACCTGTGCTTAGAAATGGACCCAACACTTCGTTAGGACTGACTAATGTTGATTTTCTCCCTTTAAGGACTCATTCTGAAGAGACAGACACTCTATACAGGCCTGGAGTTCTGCAGTGTGTGTGGAAGCTCTCATATGATGTCAAGAGGCTGCTCTCACATTGCCTCTTACACAGAATTCCCATTTATACACTGCAACAGAATGAATGTTATACCTCCCAAAATTCATATGTTGAAACATTTTTTAAAAAGATATATTTATTTATTTAAAAGGCAGTCATGGGGGAGGATGGGATTTTCCATCTGCTGGCTCACTTCCCAAATGGCCAGGACTAAGCCAGGAGGCAGGAACTCCATCTAGGTCTCTCACATGAGTAGTAGGAATCCAAGTACTTGAGCCACCTTCCACTGCTTTCCAAGTGCATTAGTGGGGAGCCAGATTGGAAGCAGAGCAGCTGGCACTCGAACCAGTGCTCTGACAGTGGCTTAACCCACTGTCAGCCAGCCTCCGCATGTTGAAATCGTATCTCCCAAGGCCATGGAATGAGGAGGTGGGGGCCTTTGGGGGTGATTAAAGTCATGAGGTTCCACCCTCATGAATGGGATTAGCACCCTTAAAAAAAAGGACCCATGGGAGAACATGTGCCACTATGGGTTCAGTTGTCACTTGGGACACCTGCATCCCACATTGGAGGGCCAGTTCAAGTCCTGGCTACTCTGCTTCTGATTCAGCTTCCAGCCAATGCATCCTGGGAGGCAGATGATGGTTCAAGTGGGTGAGTTCTTACCACCCATGTGGGAAATCTGGATAGAGTACTAGACTCCTGGCTTCAGCCTGAGCCAGCCCTTGCTGTTGTGACCATTTGGGGGAGTGAACCAGCAGATGGAAGATGTCTCTCCCTTTCTCTCTGTTGCTCTGCCTTTCAAGCAAATGAAAACAAATAAACTTTAAAAGAGGCACTACAGAGCTCCTTGGCCTCTTTCACCATCTGAGAAACACGAACCTGGAAATCAGCCTCACTAAACACTAAATTAATATACAACTTGATCTTGGACTTCCAATGCCCATGACTGTGAGAGGCAAATTTCTCTCGTTTAGAAACCATGCGGTGTATGGTTTTCTGTTATAGTAAGACATAGCCTTGGTTCTCTGTCACTCACCTGGGCCACGGTGTCTTCTCAACATCTCCACCATCCAGGGTGCCTTCCCTTTCTCCAATAAGGTGATGACATTTGGTCTCCGAAAGGAAAGACCTGCAAACAAGACAAACATGGAGACTGACCATGATGTGAGCACCATGGAAGTTAGAACCAAACCCTGTGCCAACAGGTTTTATCAGCATAACGTAAGCACATAGAATGGGAAGGGCAGGTGGAGAATGGGGAGTGTTATACTGTGATGTGTAACATGAAATATACACTGGGTTTTCATCCCTGCCTCATGGCACACAGCTCCCAAATTCCTTAGGCTCTTCAAAGTGATAGGGGTGTCTTTGTAGGCTAATGAGTAATTGGTGGTCAAGGCCCATGAACACCCTCAGTATGGGCTGGTTGTCTATGAAACAACCTTGTGATTAAAGGGTGGGAAGCTTTATCCCCCTCTGACCTCCTAAAATGGGAGAGGGACTGGAGACTGAACTGATCACCAAGGGCCAATGGCTGTAATCAAACGTAATGAAACCTCCACAAACCCAAAATGCTCTCCAAACCTTCTGAGCCGCTGAATACACAAAGGGTAGCACACCCAGAGAGGACACAGAAGCTCTGCGCCACTTCCCCATCCTCTATCCAGTGCATTTCTTCCATCTGGTGTTCATCTGTATCTTTTGTAATATCTTTTATATTAAATCAGGAAAGTATTTTCCTGAGCTCTGGGAGCTGCTATAGTAGATAACCAAACTCGAGGAAAAAGTAATAGCTTATGCCAGTTTATAGTCAGTCAATCAGTCAGAGGTCCAGAAGCCTGGAGTTATAATTTGTGTTTGAAGCAGGATAGTCTTTTGGGACTAACCCCTTAACTGTGGGATCTGATGCCATCTCCAGGTACGGTCAGAACTGAATTAAACTAAAGGATACTTAGTTGGCTGACTACACATGAAAAACAATTTAGTTTTTTAAATTTCACACAGAGAAGATGAAAATTCAGTTATAGCCAGTAGAGTTGTTTATTTCTAACTCTACAAAGCAATTATTTTCCTGGAAATTGGGTAAGACACTCTTGAGGCTGATTATAAGGTTGCCCCTATCCTTCTATGCTGTCTTATGAGGCCAGGGCAAGGGCTCTGCAATCCACACCTCCCCCTCACCAGCTGCTTCTGTTCACTGTCCACTAATACAGCCTATGATGGTTTCAATTTCTAGGTTTTTTTTTTCCCTAAAGATTGTTTATTGTTTTTTTGAGAGGCAGAGTTACAGTCAGAGAGAGCAAGAGACAGAGAGAAAGGTCTTCCATCTGCTAGTTCACTCCCCAGATGGCCACAATGGCCGAAGCTGGGCTGATCCAAAGCTAGGAGCCAGGAGCCCCCTCCGGGTCTCCCACATGGGTGCAGATGCCCAAACACTTGGGTCACCCACCACTGCCTTACCAGGTCATAGCAGTGAGCTGACTGGAAGAAGAACAACCAGGACACAAACTGGCTCCTGTATGGGATGCCTGCGAGGCAGGCGAAGTTTAGCCTACTGCGCCACAGCGCCGGTTTCTCTAGTTTTGTTTCATAAACTCCCAGAACTAGCTCATCTTGATCCCTTAAAAATATAAACAAACCAGGCAGCGCATCCCACCACCCTTTCATAAGCCTGAGTCCCAGCTCTGCAGGGCCTTCTAAGTCCTAAAAACCTCAAACTCTTCCCCTTGTACCCCAAGCCCCAGGGAGGGTGGCAGTGTCTTACAATTACCCTCTCTGTGTTCCATCAGTGTCTACAATGAGCCTTTTAACAGTAACTGTTAAATCAACTGCTTATGAAATTTTCTCAAAACAACTGGGGTGTCCTCAAAAAGTTACACACAGGAGCCAGCACTGTGGCATAGCAAGTAAAGCCACTGCCTGTGGTGCTAGCATCCCATGTGGGCACCACCAGTTCAAGTCTTGGCTGCTCCACGTCCAATCCACCTCTCTGCTATGGCCTAGGAAAGCAGTAGAAGATGGTATAAGTGCTTGGGCCCATGCACCAGTGTGGGAGACCTGGAAGAATCTCCTGGCTCCTGGCTTTGGATTGGTGCAGCTTCAGCTGTTGCAGCCATTTGGGGAGTGAACCAGAGGACAGAAGACCTTTCTTTCTGTCTCTCCCTCTCTCTGTAATTCTACCTCTCAAATAAATAAAGTCTTAAAAAAAAAAGAAAAGAAAAAAACCTTTCAAGCAATGTCTTTATGTTTCTAAAAAAAGTTACACATACAGCCAACATTGTGGCACAGTAGGTTAAGCTGCTGCCTGCGTCAGTATTCCACAGGAGCACTGCTTTGAGTCCTGGTTGCTCTACTTCCAATCCATCTCCCTGCTAATGCACTCAGGAAAGCAGTGGAAGATGGCCCAAATGCTTGGGCCCCTTCCACCCCCGTAGACCTGGATGGAGCTTCAGGATCTTGGCTTTGGCCTGGCCTATCACTAGCTCCAGCAGCCACTTGGGAGTGAACCAGTGGATGAGATCTATTTATCTATCTATCTAACCTCCCCCACCCCGACACACACCCATTATGTTGCCTTTCAAATAAATAAAGAAATCTTTTTTTTAAAAAGTTACACATAGAATTTCCATATGACTTAACAATTCCATTCTTAGGTATCTACCCAAGAAAAATGCAAACAAATATACACACAAAAATTGGTACTTGAATATTCACAGCAGTATGTTCACAATAGCCGGAGAGTGGAAACAACTCAAATGCCCATCAGTAGATGAACTGATAAAAAAAAAAAGTGACCTAGCCACACAGTGTAATATTATTCATCAATGAAAAGAAATGAGGTACATATTCCAATGTGGGTAAACCTCAAAAACATTATGGTAAGTGAAAGAAGCCATATATTTATGATTTGTAAATTTATGATTTATGATTTGTAAACATCTAGAACAGGCAACCCTACAGCGACAGAAAGTAGACTGCTGGTTGTCTAATTTGGGGGAATGAGGGAATGAAAAGTAACTGCTAAGGGGTTATCAGTGTCTTCTGGGGGAAGTGGAGGAGAGGGGCAGGGAGGGAGAGTGCCCTGGTCTACTGCTTTACTACTCAAATGCCTGAATCAGTCAGGGCTAGGCAGGGAAAAGCTGGAAGCCAGGAACACATTCCAGATAATGGCAGAGACCCAATTACTTAAGCCATCACCGCGGCTTCCTAGGGTCTGTATTATCTGGAAGTAGGAGTTAGAAGCCACAGCTGAAAAACTGAATCCATGTACTGTGATACAGGATGCAAGCAACTTAACTGTAGGGATAAACATCCATTCTGAAAATTTTCCAAGACCGCAGTGATGGATGCACAACTCCAAATACACTAAAAACCAGTGAATTATATATTTCGTACAAGAGGATTGTACAGTATGTGAATTACAGCTCAATGGGACTAGTAAAAACACACAAACTGGAGTAACTTCTGTTTTCCAGGCTGGACCAGACCTGACTGACATATCCCTGGACAGGCTAGTTCTAGATTAAGGGGAAGGAAAGCCTTACCGAGGGAGACCAGGTTCTGGTAGTTCTCCAACATGACTTCTTCATACAAATCCTTCTGAATGGGACTTAGCCATTCCCATTCCTCCTGGGAGAAGTAGATGGCCAAGTCTCCAAATGTCACTGGTGCCTGAAATGTAAAATCACATGTCCAGTCCTACCATGAGTTTGTGTTTTCACACAGCTGGAAAAATATAGCGAACTCATCTCAAACATGGGGAGACATACGGGATCAGGAATCTTTTGAGGTTTGAAGGCCAAAAGGGGCAAGTGTATTAAATAAAGTTAAGTACAATACAATGTGATTTGTGTAACTGCTATTAAAGATTATGTCGCATAAAAGCATAGCAACTTGGATCTATTGGGCACTTACAAAGTCTCTGTACTTTTCTAAGCACCCAACTGTCCTGGCTCATTTAGTGCTCATGCTAACCAACAAAGAAACACTGCCAACAGAATCAGAGTGATGGTACAGGTGACAAACCGAAGCCTAGCGAGATGAGGCAACTGACTGAAGACCTTATAGCTAGCAACTGGTGAGCTAGGGTTCAACCCGGACAATCTGGTTCCCAACTCAAGCTGCTAATCACATACTCTCTAAAGATCACGTGACCATGGTAGGAAAGGGTCTCAACAAGTATAATTAGTTACCAACCAGTTGATCCTAACTTAGGCACATTACCCTAACTTGACCTGGCTGGCTTACCTACTCATTGTTGCTGGTTTAAAGGCAGGAAAAAGGGATCACAAGGAAAGCATGAGAAGAATTGAATTCTGCCAAAAACCAGCATGCGTGGAAGAGGACCTCAAGTGAGAACATAGCTAGTTGACACCCTGATTTCAACCACTGGAGACCTGACTAAACCACGGTGCCTGTACCCTGACCCATGAAATTGCACAAGAAATGTATACTGTTCTGAGCTGTAGAAATTACAGTAAATTTGTTATAGCAGCAAGAGGAAACTAATGCACAGAATTTGGAAGGCAAATGTGTTTCTTTCAGGAAACTGAATTAAAGGTGCCTATTCTGGAAAAGTACTTGATCATCTCCGGGGTGAGGCTCACTGGTCTCAGGAGACTGACCCTGCCCTCACTGCCCTGGCTCCATTCAATAGAAAGACTGTGCAGTGCTAGCTAGACAGAGCTCCACGCAAGTATGGGTTCATAAGAAGCAGCAAGCGACATGACAGCATTAACCATGGAGCAAACATGGAATGTCCCTGCCTCAGCAGGTCCCACCTGGGCATGTACCCCCCACCCCCACAGAAATCACAGGGGCTCTTGGCCTTCCAGGAACAGCATTTATCCCAGCCTGAACAGATACCTGGGAACGCTGAACAAAAAGGCAGGTGGTCATGTGCACACTGAGGGGGACAGAGAAAGGACTGCTGGTGGCTTCCTGGGCTGCTGGGCCCTTCTCAGCTCGTGCTGAGCCACGCACGACCCCTGGTCGGTGGTCGGCGAGAACCAGCTACACCGCCGACACAGCGGTCACTGCGTGCTGGGCTCCGGATCCCCTCGCGGCCCCCCGCCACCCCCAGGCGGTGAGCTTTTCTCTTTCACCCGGGAAGAAAGCCTCCAACAACCGGACGGTTTCCGATTCCCGGTGACAGGAGAAAACCAGGGACCAGGGCTTGGTGGGCGCCCAATGGGCAGGAAGTCTCCAAGGATGGACAGCAAATGCCCCACATATTACAGGGTAAGACAAAATGTTCCTGAAGAAAGAGGAATCACCACTTACCTTGGATTTCAATTTCCCTCGTACTACAGGCATTCTTCCCCCCGCCTTGAAGGTCCACATTTGGAGAGGAGCGGTGTCCAGGAGGGCAGGGCTGGGGACAAGAGAGATCATGAGGTCCACTCCTGTGGGTGGTCCCAGTTTCCAGACCTCTCAGCTGGACACATATGTGCGTGCATGCATACATACAAACAGAAGCCGGAACACCTGGAGCTTTCCTGTGCTCTCCTGGGGTCAGAAAAGGGCACAGGCAACATATTGAGTTCCTAAGATTACAATAGGCTACTGATCAGGAGACAAAAGAGCAATGCGCACACCTGGCCATCCATCGGACAACTATGTACTGATTGTCTGTTGGGAACCAGGTGCTGGGAGACCAGAGTTGGAAAACATCAAATCCAAGCACCTTACACGTCAGCAGGGAGAAGCCAGTCCATACAGAGTACAGGCATAGCTGAAGTCATCCCTATGAAAGAAGGGAGACGGAGTGGCAGGTCAGGCAGGGAAGGTCTCTGCAGGCGGCAATAGTGGGCTGAGGTCCAAATGGAGTATGAGCCACGATGGTGAGGGCAAGAGCATCTGGGCAGAGGCACAACAGGTGCACAGGTCCTGTGGTGGGGGCAGGTTTGGGTGTGTAAGGAAGCCAGGAGGTCCATGTACGGAGGCAGGGTAGTGATGTGGGGAAAGAGGTGGTGGGGGCAAGAGAGGCCAGGGCAGGAAGAGGGTGGCGATCAGTTTGGATCAAGACATCGCGGGGAGAAGAGGGGGAGCGCTGAGTAGAGGAGTGACACAATTCCACCTAACTTCCAAAAAAGCTTTTTGGGGTGGCTATGTGGCAAATAAACTGCGCGTTGCGAGGAAGAAGGGGGAGAGCAAACACTGAAGGGAGGCCCATCAGACAGCTGTGCTTTAATCTGGGGGCCGGGGGTCTGGTGCTGCGGCACAGAGGGCTGAGCCACGCACGACCCCTGGTCGGTGGTCAGCGAGAACCAGCTACACCGCCGACACGGCGGTCACTGCGTGCCGGGCTCCGGATCCCCTCGCGGCCCCCCGCCACCCCCAGGCGGTGAGCTTTTCTCTCACCCGGGAAGAAAGCCTCCAACAACCGGTTTCCGATTCCCGGAGCGGCCGCTCGGAATTCTCCTCAGAGGAGCCGGTCTGCAGCGCCAGCGAGCACGGGGACCCCCCGCGCGCTGACCCACGCCGCGCCAGCCCCTCTCCCTCACTCACCACACAGCCACCTTCCTTCTCCCGCAGGCGCGCCGTGACCCTCACACACAGGCCGACTCCGCGGCGCCCCGCACCTCACGCCCGGAGCCCACCACACCGGCGCGGGGCCCCGGGGAACAACGCGTCGGCACGCAGAGGCGCCCCACGGGGCACTCGCACAACCCAGCGCAAAAGCAAACCGCAGGCGGCCGCGGGACCACGGCGCCAGCCGCTCACCTCCGTCCTCGCAGTCCGAGACCGCGTGAAAACCCACCCAACCAGCCGGGCAGCAACCCCGCGGCGCGCCGCCCCTCGCGCCTGCGCACTCCCCTCCGGGACCCCCGAGCCCCAAGCGCCGGCCCCGCCCCTCCCACGCGCAACACGTAGGCGGACGTACGGCCCCGCCCCCAGGGCGTCCCCGGAAGCGCGAGGCCCCGCCCCCAAACAAGCCCCACGCGGAGCGCACGCGCCAGCCCTCGCCTCTCCCGGAAGTGGCCCCGCGTCGCCCTCCTCACGCGTGACAGCCTGCCGCGGCGCGAGGACACACGCTCAGGCCCTCCTCATACGCACGCACCCAACAGCCCCAGCAGCCCTTGCTGCGGACCCCACAGCTCTGCCCTGTCTGGAGCCGACGCGGAGCCGCACGCCCGCGCGTGCGCACCACGAACTCAGCCTGCGACTCCCAGGAGCCTTCGAGGTAAGGCGCGACTACGGGCCGCCGCGCTCTGACCTGCCGGTGAGGTTCAGCGGGCCGCGCCCGCTGCCAGCCGTCGGGTCCGGAGACCCGGCGACCGCGGAGAGGGGCGGAGGGGTGTTCCTGCAGGCCGGGAGTAAGGACTGTCGCCGGCGCCTTGATAGAATGAGAAGGCGTAGCAGCCATTGCGGCTCCTGGACTACATTTCCCAGAAGCCCTCGCGGTCCGTGGCTGCGCCGGGCGGTGTTGCGCCTGCGCGGCCGGCGGGCTGACTGGCGGGCTCGCGGTGGAGGCGATTCGGAGGCTGGACGCGAGGAGGTGTGGAGGGTCCGGAGGCGCCTACCGCGAAGGCCTTTGAAGTGACCGTAGCGAGATCATGAGCCTCGTGCGAGCGGGTGTGAGGTGTGGCCCCGCTTGGGCAGCCGAGACTGGCGGGTTGTGATTGCGGGGGGGTCTACACTGCGGCTGCTACGTTCGGGATCGTATTTTAACCGACACTACACATTATTTGAGCCTCCAGGATTTTCTCTACCTCCCGATTTCCCCGGGGGTGAAGGGTGCGTGTTTTAGGATTTTACATCAAGAGGAGCTCGGGTGTGGAATGGCTAAGGTCTTCCATCGTTAGCATCAGCGTTTTTCTCTTGTAAGTGTTCAGTGCGTTTATCTGTGGAGTGAACTAGTGGATGGGCGCTCTCCACCACCGTCTCTGTGTCTGCTTCTGAAACAAGCGAGCAAAAATGAATAAATAACCATCACAGTCACCAAAATAGGAGGCGAGCGGTAAATATGTAAAAACAGCCAATGCAGAGCAGAAGTCAGTAGCTAGTGGGCCGTGGACCACACCCAGCTTCGGCTACAAGGTGTGTCCACCAGCAGTTTCCATGCCTAAAAAACAGGTGCTTTCCACATGAATTGGGGTTTCTTGAGAACAGTCTCAAGAGAGACGAACTCTGGGTCTCGATCCACTTTGCTGGAGATTTATGGTAGCTCCCCCGTCTCCCACAATCCTGTTGACGCCCTGTCTGACCTGCTCATGTGGGATCTGTTCTTAATGTGTTGTCCAAGGTGAAGTAATGCTATAACTAGTACTGAAACAGAATTTTACACTCTGTGTTTCTGTGTGGGTGCAAACTGATGAAATCTTTACTTAATACATACTAAATCGATCTTCTGTATATAAAGATAATTGAAAATGAATCTTGATGTGAATGGAATGGGAAAGGGAGGGGGAGATGGGAGGGGTGCAAGTGGGAGGGAAGTTTGGCGGGGGGGGGGGGGGGGGAAGCCATTGTAATCCATAAACTGTACTTTGGGAATTTATATTTACTAAATAAAAGTTTAAAAAAATAAGAAAAAATAAATGGAGGTCTTTATGTCTCATAAGTCATAGTTATGTCTAATTGATCACAAAAGATGTATCGTTATTGGGTGCTTCTTTAAAGTTAAGTTTCTTGGGGCTGGCACTGTGGCTCACTTGGTTAATTCTGCGCCTGCGGCGCTGGCATCCCATATGGGCGCCGGGTTCTAGTCCCAGTTGCTCCTCTTCCAGTCCAGCTCTCTGCTGTGGCTTGGGAGGGCAGTGGAGGATGGCCCAAGTGCTTGGGCCCCTGTACCCGCATGGGAGACCAGGAGGAGGCACCTGGTTCCTGACTTCAGATCAGCGCAGCGCCAGCTGTAGTGGCCATTTGGAAGTGAACCAACAGAAGGAAGACCTTTCTCTCCCTCTCTCTCACTGTCTATAACTCTACCTGTCAAATAAATAATAATAGAAAAAAACATTTAAAAAAAAAGTTGTTTCTCAAAAAAAATGAAATTAAATTTGAGATGCAATGACTTTGAACAGCCCTTGTCTCGACTGTTGAGGAACAGTTTTTTTTTTTTTCGTGCAAATTGTTGAACTCTTTACTTAGTATAGACTTGGTCTTCTGTGTATAAAGTTAATTGAAAATGGATCTGAGTGGAGAATGGGACTGGGAATGAGAGAGGGAGGAGGTGGAGGGGTGGGAGGATGGGTATGGTGGGAAGAATCATTATATCCCTAAAGTTATACTTATGAAGTGCATGAAATTTGTATTCCTTTAATAAAAGTTTTCTTTGGGAAAAATTTTAAAGAAAAAAAGGAAACTGTTAGTATGATAGTATTACCTAAACTCCACACTTCCTTCGCATTTCCCCAGGTTTTTCTCTGTCCTCTTCCTGCACCAGCTGGGACAGCACGCCACACTGGGTGTCTCCTCTGGCCTGTAGCCTGCTGCAGACTGTCCTTGTCTGATGCCCAGGAGGTTCTGAAGAGCCCTGGCCGGGTTGCTGTAAAGTGCTCGCCCTTTGAGTTCGGTGCTTGCTCCTTACCAGGCTTGGGCTATGGGTAGGAACTGGCTGTTTAGTTCAACTGAAATTTAAAATTGACACATTCAGTTATTGGACAGGTATTTTGGAGCAGTTTAGAACTGTGACTCTACCCTTCCACTGTAAATTCTGTGTTCTGTAATTTGAAGAAAATTTAGCATTCAAATTGAGGTGTGCCATAAGGAAGAAATACACGATTAATACAGATTTGATACAAAAAGAATGTAATTGGCCTAATTAATTTTTTTTTTTTTGACAGGCAGAGTGGACAGTGAGAGAGAGACAGAGAGAAAGGTCTTCCTTTTGCCGTTGGTTCACCCTCCAATGGCCGCCACGGTAGGCGCGCTGCGGCTGGTGCACCGCGCTGATCCAAAGCCAGGAGCCAGGTGCTTCTCCTGGTCTCCCATGGGGTGCAGGGCCCAAGGACTTGGCCCATCCTCCACTGCACTCCCTGGCCACAGCAGAGAGCTGGCCTGGAAGAGGGGCAACCGGGACAGGATCGGTGCCCCAACCGGGACTAGAACCCGGTGTGCCGTCGCCGCAAGGCAGAGGATTAGCATAGTGAGCCGCGGCGCCGGCCTTGGCCTAATTAATTTTTAAATCTATTACATATTGGAAGGATAATTTTGGATATTTTTAGTTAAATCATATATATTCAAATTGTTTAACCTGTTTCTTTTTTTTTTTTTTTTTTTTGACAGGCAGAGTTAGTGAGAGAGAGACAGAGAGAAAGGTCTTCCTTTTCCGTTGGCTCACCCCCCAAGTGGCCACTACGGTTGGCGCACGCCGATCCGAAGCCAGGAGCCAGGTGCTTCCTCCTGGTCTCCCATGTGGGTGCAGGGCACAAGCACCTGGGTCATCCTCCACTGCACTCCCGGGCCACAGCAGAGAGCTGGACTGGAAGAGGAGCAACCGGGACAGAATCCGGCGCCCCAACCAGGACTAGAACCTGGGGTGCCGGCGCCGCAAGCGGAGGATTAGCCTAGTGAGCCGCGCCGCTGGCCGTGTTTTTTTATGTGCCTTTTAGTTTATAATAGCTGTGGCTCCCATTAGATTTTTTTTTTAAAGATTAATTTTATTTATTTGAAAGAGTTAGAAGGCTGGCGCCGTGGCTCACTAGGCTAATCTTCCGCCTGTGGCGCCAGTACACCGAGTTCTAGTCCCTGTCGGGGCGCCGGATTCTGTCCCAGTTGCTCCTCTTCCAGTCCAGCTCTCTGCTGTAGCCCGGGAGTGCAGTGGAGGATGGCTCAGGTGCTTGGGCCCTGCACCCGCATGGGAGACCAGGAGGAAGCACCTGGCTCCTAGCTTCGGATCAGTGTGGTGCACTGGCCGCAGCGGCCATTGGAGGGTGAACCAACGGTAACGGAAGACCTTTCTCCCTGTGTCTCTTTCTCACTGGCCACTCTGCCTGTCAAAAAAGAAAAAAGAAAGAGAGAGGCCTTCCATCTGCTGGTTGCTCCCCCCCCGATGGCCGCAACAATCGGAGCTGCACCCATCTGAAGCCAGGAGCCAGGAGCTTCCTCCGGGTCTCCCACACAGCTGCAGGGGCCCAAGGATTTGGGCCATCTCCCACTGCTTTCCCAGGCCATGCAGACAGCTGGATTGGAAGAGGAGCAGCCGGGTCTTGAACTGGCGCCCATAATGGATGTTGGCACTGCAGGCCAGGGCTTTAACCTGCTGCGCCACAGTGCCGGCCCCTCCCATTAGATTTTTATTAGACAGTACCACCCCAGATGATATAATTAACCTTAATTGAGAACATACTGTGGGCTCTCTTTGTTCACTTTGCACTGCTGTAACAGAGTAATTCATGCTGGGTAATTTATAAAGAGGAGAGGTTTATTTCACAGTTCTGGAGGCTTGGGAGTCCAAGAGCAAGGGGCCGGCGTCATGTGTCGGCCTTCCTGCTGCGCTTTCACGGGGCGGAGGTAGAAAGGCTCTTTTTCTAGCATTCATCCCCTCATGCCCTGAACACCTCCCAAAAGTCTCCACCTCCAACACTGTGCCACTGGGAGTAGGTTTCTTTTCTTTCCTTTTCTTTTTTTAAATACATTTAGATTTATTTGTTTATTTGAAAGAGTTACACAGAGAGAGAAGGAGATGCAGAGAGGTCTTCCATCTGATGGTTCTCTTCCCAGTTGGCCGCAACGGCCAGAGCTGCACCGGTCAGGAGCCAGGAGCTTCCTCCAGGTCTCCCACACAGGTGCAGGGGCCCAAGAACTTGGGCCATCATCCACGGCTTTCCCAGGCCATAGCAGAGAGCTGGATGGGAAGTGGAGCAGCCAGGACTTGAACCAGCGCCCATGTGCGATGCCAGCAATTCAGGCCAGGGTGTTAACTTGCTGCACCACAGCGCTGGTCCCAAGGGGAGTAGCTTTCCGAAACATGAATGTGGGGGGACACATTCAGATAATAGCAGTGCCAGACATTATGTTGTATAACTATTATCTCATTCAAACCTTAACCCTGTGAGGTTGACTCAGTAGAATCTCTCTCTCTCTGAGACTTCACTGTTGTTGTTTTTAATATTTACCTTCATGGCCTCATTAGCTCATAGGCTGAATTTTTTTTAGAGTTATTTATTTATTTGAATGTGAGAGTTACACAGAGAAAGGAGAAGTTGGGTGGGGCACTGCAGGTGGCAGCTTTAACTGCTATGCCACAGCTCCGGACCCAGACTTCACTTTCTATGTGATCTCTGGAATAACCAGCATTCTCCAGCACCTCTGTAAAACATACCTGCGGATGTGGAAGGCTCAGCTAATGCCCATGGCTAGCATAACGCTTATCCAGTAAGCCTGCATCCCCTCACACCTGCCTTCCTCCTGTCAGTTCAGTTGTGTGATTACCAAGAGCAGGTTGTATTTTATTCCCAATTTTTCATGCTAATAGGATCTGTTTCAGTTAGGTAATACAATTAACTAACATAAACCATGAAAATGTACATAGGTGAATACCTACTTTTTTTTTTCAGGGGCAGAGTTACAGAAAGAGAGAGAGATGTCTTCCATCTGTTGCAATGGCAGGAGCTGGGCCAATCCAAAGCCAGCAGCCAGGAGCTTCTTCCAGGTCTCCCATGCAGGTACAGGGGCCCAAACACGTGGGCCATCTTCTGCTGCTTTCCCAGGCCACCGGCAGAGAGCTGGATCAGAAGAGGAGCAGCGGGGACACGAACCAGTGCCCATATGGGATGCTGGTGCCACAGGCGAAGGCTTAACCTATTACACCAATAGCACCAGCCCTAGGAATTACTTTCATTGAAGTAAACTTAAGTGATTGGGGAAGACAAGTTAAAGGCCAGTCATTAATAAAAAACAATGGAAAAAAATGTGTTAAATTCAAATTGCCAAGCTAGGCACAAAAATGAGATTTTCCTCTTTTTAGTCTAAAAAGTTTCTAGGGCTGGCACTGTGGAATAAGGTTAAGCCACCACCTGCTGTGCCAGCATTCCCATATGGGTCCTGGTTGCCCAACTTCAGATTTAGCTCCCTGCTAATGCACCTGGGAAAGCAGCAGAGGATGGCCCAAGTCCTTGGGTCCTTGCACCCATGTGAGACCCAGAGGAAGCTTCTGGCTCAGCCCTAGCCATTGCAGACATTGGGGAGGAAACCAGCAGATAGAAGAGCTCTCGCTCGCTCGCTCTCTCTCTCTCTCTCTAACTCTGCCTTTTAAGTAAATAAAAGGGTTCTGTTTTCAAATTGCTTTACTTGAGAGCCTATGTTCCTGCTCCCTATTTAGGGGACAAATTGCAAGTCCATAGACCGCATTAGGAAAAAAATAAACAAAAACTGTTGGTCTTCTATCAACAGATTAGCAAATGAGTGTATGTATATGTGTTAAAACAAAATGGTCACAATATCTTTACCCATGGTAACCAACAGTTTGTTGAATGAACCAAATAATGGTTCTAATCATGATGATGAGGGCTTATACTCTACTATATGGTAGAGTAAGGCATTAAGAGACAGTTACTTCCCCAAGTTACATATGCAGTAAGGGGTGGAGCTGGTGTTGGAATCCAAGAAACTCTCTGGAAAACTAGCACACAGTAACTCCTGGAGCAGCCATATTTTCAGACCCATATTTATTTCCTAGGTGAGAGGCCTCAAATCTTTGTACAAAGAATAGGGGCTTTGAAACAGTCACATGTGGGTCAGATCTCAGCTCTGTAGCTTATGTGATCCTGGGCAAGGTGTTGATCCATCTGAGTCAGCAAAGCACAGCAGTACCTTCCAATAGGGTTGTTGCCCAAATTAAATGATATTCTCCTGTGTTGGGTGAATGGAAGAACCAAGCAGTCCACCATTTCAACAAGTTGAGTTTTATTATAGAAATACTGAAGAACGGTTGGCAGTGGTCTGGAAGAGACCTGTCTGGAGCAGATGCACGCTCAGCTGCTCTCTGAGCCCTCAGACACCTGCCATGACTCTGGGCAGGCAATGGTGTTCCTCAAAGGGCCCAATCCACGCCCTCCACGTCAGCAAGCCCTGGGACAGAGGGTGCCTGGGCGGTGGAGGACTTGGGAAGGTTGAGCTGAGGTGGAGCAGGCTCGCTAGAAAGAACAGCAGGGGTCGTTTCTAAGGAACGGGACAAAGGAGAGAGAAATGTGTCCGTGCATTTGTGTATGCCTTCATACATCTCAAGCTTCTTGCCTTGTGCCATCCCCCACCCACTCCCATAGGGCTTGGCATGACCAGCCCCAAGCTCACCGCTTCCCACTTTCACCCTGGACCACAATCCTCTTTCAGCTACTTTTTCCCTCCGCCCACCAGGCTGCCCCACCAGCCAGAACACAGCCCTCTCAGACCTCATCAGGGCTGGCTCGTCCTCATCACTCAGCACAGCTGTCTCCTTCTTAGAGAAGGGCTCTTCCAGCTACTCAGGGAAGAAGCCGCCCCTACAGTCCCCCTCTGTCCCCAGCACCTGTGAGATGGCTTATTTGCCACTGCCCCACCTCCCTTGAGAAGTTGCTTCCTGAGACCAGAGGAGGCCATGCTGGTCCCTCATCCCAGCACACTGGAGGTGTGCAGAGTTATGCAGGAAGTAAATATACAAGGGTACTCCAGAAAGTTTGTAGGAAAGAAATCAAAATCCATGCATGTTTCTTTCATAATATTTTCTATGAACTTGTGTTAAGGCCCCTCACACTGCATAGATTTCAAAATTTTCTGCATTAAAATAAACATCTTTCAATTCCATTTTCCATGAACTTTTTGATGTGTCTTCATGCTGTATAAGGTTTGCTTGTGGGCGCTGGAATCCTGGGGATGGACCAGGTTTCATCTTGCTCCTAGAGGGGCTCAGTCTCGTGGTCTGCAAACTGAGTTCTAGGGAGCCAGCTCCAAATTTGGAAATTTTTTGTAATTGTTTTTGCAAATGCAAAATGGTTAACAAAGTTAACCATTTTAAAGTGTACAGTTCTCACTATGCAACCATCACCAATTTCAAATAGAGCATTTTCATCAACCAAAAAAGCAGCTCATGAAGCAAATACTCCCTTTCTCCTGCCCCTCCACCTCTGGCAACTACAAATCCACTTTCTGCCTCTGAACTTGCTTATTCTGAGTATCAACATAAATGGGGAGGTGGCAGGGAATGCTGAATGGCTACAGAAGTTATTTTGAAATGATGGACATTTTCTGTAAATGGATAGTAGTAATGGTGCCCTACACTGTAGGTACTAAACAAATGGTAAATTTGTGTTTTGTGGCTGGCACCGTGGCTCAACAGGCTAATCCTCTGCCTGCAGCGCCGGCACACCGGGTTCCAGTCCCAGTCGGGGTGCCGGATTCTGTCCCGGTTGCCCCTCTTCCAGGCCAGCTCTCTGCTATGGCCCGGTAGTGCAGTGGAGGATGGCCCAAGTGCTTGTGCACCTGCATGGGAGACCAGGAGAAGCACCTGGCTCCTGCCTTCGGATCAGCGTGGTGTGCCGGCCACGGCGGCCATTGGAGGGTAAACCAACGGCAAAGGAAGACCTTTCTCTCTGTCTGTCTCTCACTATCCACTCTGCCTGTCCAAAAAAAAAAAAAAAAAAATTGTGTTCTGTGCATTTTGCCACAGTTTCTGAAAATCGACAATAAAATGTATGGAAGAATGTATGAGTTCCTCCAGAAGTACATGTACTGTGCTTCATTGGACTCGTCGAACAGTGGCTTGGAATTACAGGTGATACACTCAGGATTTCGTGCAGCTGTGGGATTCCGTGATTGGAGCTTGCAAACCCACTTACCGTTTGCAACCTCAAGTGCCAGGCGGTTGGGATGAATTGCTCCCCACCCACCCAACCCCAGCATGGGCAGAATCCCCTTTGCTGCATGGCATACCTGATATCCAGTTCTTGGTTGCAGTAGTGGCAGTAACACTTGGGAGGTTGACAAGGCAAGGAATGGGAACAGAGGAAGAAGCAGTTGAGGTGAGGCCAGTAAGCTCCCTTCCTCGCCTTTCCTGCCTACCTCCATCTCCGCTCCTCCCTTCCTATCCTGGCTTCCTGTGGTCTTGCTGACCTGTCCAGCTTAGCCTCACCTCTCACTGCTCACATTCTACTTCATCTTCCAGCCAGTTGTCCTCACCCCATAGGCAACACGATCCACTAACCCAGGGATGTCCCATGAAGTTTGGGGCATGGAACAGCATCCCCGGTCTCCACCCACTAGGTGTTAATAGCACTCCCTCTTCTTGTTGTGACAACCATATGTGATCCCAGGCACTGCCAAGTGGCCCCTGGGTGGCACTCACTCCTGCCTGAGAACCGCTAGTCTAACCACAGGCTCAAGTTGAAGTCTGGGCCCCATCTCCTTTACTTCACACTGGATCCTCCAGCAGTTCTTTGTGGAGCTACTGTAAATGTCTCCTCATCTCCACTGCCATCCCCAGAGCCCCTGCCCCGACTGGGACCTCCACCTCTCGGTCTCTCTGCCCCCACCGCCGTCACCAGATCTCCTGCCCCGACTGTGGGACCTCCACCTCTTGGTCTCTGCTTCCACTCTTGGCCTGATTCCTGCTGCCTCTGTACACATACCACCCAGAGCAATCTTTCCAAAACTCAAATCAGATCTCTCTGATGGCTCTCCACCACCCTTAGAAGAGAAGCTTCCCCTGGCCCTGGCCTGCGAGGACCCTGTGCTAGCTCTGCCCTTGGCACACAGTGCTTCTCTTCCTTCAGGCCTGCCTTGCATGTTTGCTTTGCTCCCAGTGGTTGTCCCCGAGCAACTCACGACCCAAGAGCCTTCTACCTACACACCTCTCTGTCCAAATTATCTCCCCAGGAAAAGCAGCCCACTGCCCTGCATGTCCTGTGATATCACCCTGACTTCATTCATTGGTTTTGGAGCTTGGTGCTTGTTTATCCATAGCCCTTCTGCCACTGTCATGTGAACCCTGTGGGCTCAAGGACCTCATGGATTTTATTCTCTCCAGAGCCCTCAGCACCTCGCATGGGCCTGCTACACACAACGTGTTTGAGGAACAGATAGATGACTACTTCTTTCTTGCACTTTGCCTTTTCACTGAGTCTTTGCACACGGTGTCCCCTCTTCCTGGGAGCACCCTTCCCTCATTTCTGCTCCTCAGTGGCTAATTCCATCCTTTCCGTAAGAGAGAATGAAGGGATCTCTTTGAGGAAGCTTCCATGAGCTCACACCCACCCTTCCTCAGGGAGGAGGGTAGGATAAGAGCAGTCGCCTACTGCACTGACAGCTCCGGAGGACCTATGAGATACAGCCACTCGCTAACGTGGGCATCTCCTGGGATGCCCGTCTCCCTCGCAAAACTAAGACCTGCTCAAAGGCGACTTGTCCAGCAGAGTCCCCAGCAGCCATAAAAGACTTGGTCCTGGAAAACCTCCCTTATGTGAAGACAGAGAATGAGAATGAGTGAATGGTCATATTTCACAGAAAACCCCAGGGCTGTGCTGGTGCAGAATGGAGTGGCTGTTATCCCAGCCTTGGGAGGGGAGGGTGCTTTGCACAGAGATCGCTCTCCTACCTTAAATGGCTTGGCACGGCTTGGGCTCCCTTTCTTCCCCTTCTGTCTGCATCACCTCCTCTTCTTCTTCCTCCCTAGCCTTCCCTACTTCTCCCTCCTCCCTCCTAATAGAAAGACCACCGTGGGAATGGACCCCTCTTTACCCAGTCTCCTTTGTTGTAGGACGTGAAGAAGAAGGTCATCATCATGTAGGCACATTTCAAAAAGTTCCATGAGTTCCTCCTTGGGAATGGTCTCTTGGAAGGGGTGGTGGCTGGGATGAGCTTCACTGGAGAGAACCAACAGGCATTGCTTTCACTGAGGGCGTGGCCGCTGCACTCAGGATTCCCTGCCCTCTGCGAGTCTTCATCTGAGCTGCACACCCAGCTCCACCTGCTGGCTGTTGCTGCTGGCTTTCCCCCATACGAGGTGGTGCTCACTGTCCCTGGCAAAGTACCCGTCGTCTTCTTGAGCTCTCTCCCTCCTCACCTCCAAACATTGCCAAGTCTGCCTCCGTGTTTCCCAGCTCTCTCACCAAACCACCTGTCCTCGTGGTCCCAGCCTCCCAGGCTCTCTTGGTCGTGGTTTCAGCCCATCATCTGGCTGACTTCCTCACTTCAAACCTAATGGGATGGGGTGGGAGTTGGGCACATTGGCTAAGACACCAATGAGATGCCTGCATCCCACTTAAGAGGACCTGGGTTCAAGGCCCGGCTTCTTGCTAATGTGCACCCTGGGAGGTAGCAGGTGATGATTCAGGTAATTTGGCTCCTGCCTCTCACGTGGGAGACCAGAATCGAGCTCTGGGCTCCTGGCCTTGGCCTGGCAAAGCCCTGGCTGTTGTGGGCACTTGGGGAGTGACCAGCAGATACAGGATTTCTAGCTTTCAGTCTTTCAACAAATAAAAACAAAAATTTGTTTTAAAAAAAAATGGTTACAACCTGGGGCTGGCGCTGTGGCATAGCGCGCAAAGCCACCTCCTGCAGTGCCGGCATCCCATATGGGCACCGGTTCATGTCCCAGCTGCTCCACTTCTGATCCAGCTCTCTGCTATAGCCTGGGAAAGCAGGGGATGGCCCAAGTCCTTGGGCCCCTGCACCCTCGTGGGAGACCAGAAGAAGCTCCTAGCTCCTGGCTTTGGGTCAGCGCAGCTCCAGTCATTGTGGCCATCCAGAGAGTGCACCAGCAGATGGAAGACCTCTCTGTATCTCCCTCTCACTGTCTACAACTCTAGCTCTCAAAAAATAAATAAATAAATAAATCTTTTTTTAAAAAAATAAAAGCATTACTTCTAGAAAACTTAAATTTTTACAAATAAACATACCTGTCTAAACAATTCCTATATCAAAAAGGTGGGACATTACTAGTATAAAGGTAAATGCAAATGAAAAATAAATAATCCTCCTGTTGAGAATTAGGACAAAATTTCCTCTGCTTTTTTCTTACAGAATCCAGTTTAGAAAACTTGTCTCTTTGAAATGGGTACAAATCTCTTCAAAAGCTAACTAAGCGCTTTGCCAGTAGTATGACCTTGATTATGACCTTGGATGTTTTTCTCAAGGACCTCAGAGCCATCGCTTGGAAGCCTAAATATTGAGGAAGGTAGCACTGCTTTTCTCACAGTTCCTGAGAGAGGGTGGAGACTAACTTTGGTGGGTATCTTGCTCCAAGTTGTAAAACCGCCTTCTGCTTGTAAGACAGGAGAGTGAGTCTTTTCTTTGGATAAAGCTGGTGCAGGTGGTCACCTCGATTTCCAGGTGATGTAGCAGGAGCCTCAGGTGACAAAGGGCGCTGTCAGCTCTCTCCTGTGCAGGCTCACTGCTGTTCACCTGGATAATGTGATTGCAGTGGTGGTACCTGCGTGGCCATAGAAGAGCCCGGGGCTTCTGTGTCACTGCAGCCTCTCAGTTTGTATCTGACCCACTGCCTCTGCAGTAATAAAACTGCTCTGTCTGCTGCCTTGTGGAGAGGTTTTCTGGTTGTGCTAGATTTCCTTGGCTCTGTGGCTGAAGGATATCCTTTTATGATATGATTTCCATTACTTTCTTTTGACTTACTCATTAAATGTTTTCATCATTGCATATTTTTCTTTTTAGTTGAAGAGTTATATAGCCTAGGGCTGGCACTGTGGCTCAGTAGGTTAAGCTGCTGCCTGTGGCGCCAGCATCCCTTATGAGTGCCGGTTTGCTTCCCGGCTGCTCCATTTCCCCTCCAGCTCCGTGCTAATGGCCTGGGAAGCAGTGGAAGATGGCCCAAGTGCTTGGGCCTCTATACCAATGTAGGAGACCCAGAAGAAGCTCCCAGCTCCGCCCATTGTGGCCATTTGGGGAGTGAACTAGTAGATAGTTTGTCTGTCTCTCTCCCTGTCTCTAACTCTGTCTCTCAAATAAATAAATTTAAGAAAAAAGTTATGTAGTCTTCAACCATTCTTTAGTGGTTATAGATTATACCATCCATCCTCAACATAATAGGTTTTAATGCTACTTCTCTTACCACTTATTTATTTATACTACTTAAAAGGCAATGTTACACAGATTCAGGGAGAGACGGAGAGAGATCTTCCATCCATTTGTTGACTCCCCAGATGGCAAAAACAGGAGCCAGGAGCTTCTTCCAGGTCTCTCACATGGGTTTAAGGGCCAGAGGACTTGAGCCATCTTCCAGTGCTTTCCTAGGCACATTAGCAGGAAGCTGGATTGGAAGTGGAGTAACCAGGACACAAATCAGCACCTATGCAGGATGCTGGTGTCACAGGCAATGGCTTAACCCTCTATGCCACCAAGCCAGCCCCCAGCACTTCTTCAATACTACTTATTGTTACCACTGTTTCCACGCCTCTGTACAATGCTAGGAACATGTTAACATCTTCCTGCTCCAACCTTCCTATTGTTACTGTGAATTTTCTTAATTCCTGCTAGATACTAGTGTTGTTTCATTCCATTAATGTTCATTTTTACTTAGCCATGTATTTACTTTTTCCATTATTTTTAGTCCATCTTAGAATTCATGGTTCCATATGGGATATCATCTTTCTTCCTGAAGTATTTCCTTTCGTGTTTCCTTAGTATACCTTAACTAGCAACAAATTATGTGTTTGGATTTTTTTCTGGAAAGTATTTTGCATCCATTTCTAAACATGCAGAGTTCCAGGTGAGCAGTCCTCTTCCAGCACCGGAAGCCTCTGGTGCCCTCACCTTCTATCTCTGATCACTCCCAATGAGGGGCTGCTGTCATTCTTCTCTGCTCCTTGGATGACAATGTCTATATTGTGGGCTGAGTTGTGTCTCCCCTAGAGATAGGGTTAGGTCCTAACCCCCAGTGCCTGGGAACGTGAGTCTAGTTGGAATCAGGTCTTTCCAGATACAGTCAAGGCCAGATCCCACCGGGTTAGGGTGGTGCCAATCCAGCCACTGGTGCCTCGTCAGAGAGGGAAGGTTTGGATGCAGGGCGCACAGGAAGAGCACGGTGTGATGGCAGAGGAGTGACGACAGGTGCTGTGATGAGCCGAGGAATGCCGTGGATGGATGCTGACCACCGGAAGCTGGGAGAGGCAAGGAAGAGCTCCTCCCTGGAGCTTCTGAGGGCAGCACAGCGGCCACATGCTGATTCCAGACTTCTAGGCGTCATTGCTGTGGGACGGCGAGTTCCTGCTCCTCTAAGCCGTCCAGGAGACCGATCCGTGTCTCTGCTTTGCACCCGTGTCTGGCAGTGTTCTAGGAGTGTTTTTCTGTGTAGTCCTTTCCCTTGAGGTTCTCAGGGTTTTAAAAATCTTTTGCTTGATGGTGCAACTTTCTCAGTCATGAACCTACCTGATATTTTCTCGGCTTCATTGTCTCTTGCTCCTCCTTCTGAGATTCCAGTTTCACACAGCACAGCTTTTCACTGCCTCATACGTCTCTGCTGCTCTTGTCAACAGTTTCCAATTTTATCCATTGTGCTTTGATTTTAATATTTTCTCCTGACCTGTTTTCTAGCTCCCTGGTTGTCCTATTGCTAAGCCCAATAGAAGAAATTGAATTCTTAATTCCGGTTGCATATTTTAAATTCCAGAATTTCCATATTTCATGTCATAATTTTCTGGTGGCATTGCCCTGTCCTCTTAATAAGCCTGGTTATTATAAAGCACTTATTTTCGACATCTGGGTCACCTGAGGTTTCTCTTCCCTGGTTTCATTTCTTTTGGTTTTCAGCTGCACAGTCCTGTTACTCAGTCCTTTTATGGAAATGGCCAGAGGTAAAGAGAGGGTCCGGCAGTCCACAGAAAGCACATGAGTAAAGATGTGCCCTCCTACTTCAGTCGGGTCTCCTATCCCGGAGCCACACGGTGGGGGCCCACCTACCTCAGTCGGGTCTCCTATCCCAGAGCCACACGTGGGGCCCTCCTACCTCAGTCTGGTCTCTATCCCAGAGCCGCACGTGGGGCCCGCCTACCTCAGTCGGGTCTCCTATCCCAGAGCCGCACGGTGGGGGCCCGCCTACCTCAGTCGGGTCTCCTATCCCAGAGCCTCACGTGGGGGCAGTGCAGTCTGCAGGCTGGGGTGCCCTTCCTGAGAGCAGCCTCTCAGATACAGGGCCTCTTACCTGGACCTCCTGCGACCCTCTCCTCCGGGATCTCCATCACAACCCAGACCAAAGGAGTCCCCACCTCTGGGTGGAAAAGGCAGGGCCCTGGGGCCTGCATTGTGCTGCAGCGGGTTAAGCTGCCACTGGTGTTGTCGGTGTCCCGTATGGGCGCTGGTTCAAGTCCCAGCTGCTCCACTTTTCATACAGCTTCCTGCTAATGCACCTGAGAAAGCAGTGGAGGATGGCCCGAGTGCTTGGGTCCCTGCACCCATGTGGGAGACCCCAAGGAGGCTCTTGGCTCCTGGCTTCAGCTTGGCCCAGCCCTGGTCATTGTAGCCATTTAAGGAGTGAACCAGCAGATAGAAGACCTCTCTCACTGTCTCTCACTTTCTCTCTAACTATGCCTTTCAAATTAATAAATCTTTTTTTAAAAAGAAAAGAAAAGGAGAGGGCAGGGCCCCAAGCACTTACCTTCTTCCTTGCAGTCATTTGTTTCTTCTAAAATGGGGAAGGAAGAAGAGGGGGAGGGGGAGCAAGAGGAGGAGAAGGAAAGAGAAGGAAGGGAGGGTGGGGAGGAGGAAGAGAGGGAGGAAGAAGGAGATGGAGGGAAGAAGAGAGGAAGAGATGGAGGGAAGAAGGGATGGAGGAAGGAAGGGGAGAAGGAAAGAAAGGAGAAAAAATAAAATACTGAATTATGAAATAGGTGGAAACTAAACAGTGATCTCGGGTGCATTGGGCGCGGAGAGAAGGGACTGCTGTGGGCTTCCTTGGTGTTCCTTGGTCCCAGCACTCCCCTGCCTCGGGGCCTTTGCACATGCTGCTCCCTCTGCCTGGAATGCTCTGCCCTCTCACACACACACATCTGGCTGCCTCACCTCCCGATGTCACCTCCCCTGCTGGTCCTCTAAAAACATCCCAGCGTCTCCCACATTCTTCCCCTCTGCCTCACCCAACAGCTGTGTAACCTGCTTTATTATCATCTCCTTTCTTTCTCTTATTGGAATGCAAGCTGCATTCAGGCTCGTATTTCTGTCTGTTTTATTCCCTGCTATATCTCTGATACCTAGAATAAGACTCAGCATAGAGTAGCTAACATTAATTGATATTTGTTGGACGAATGGAAAAAGTTAACATTTTCTGCTGCCAACAATGGTTGGTTTGATGTTATTTAAAGTCTTCCAACATAAAAAGAAAAAGGTGAACAGCACTGTATTTCTGTGTCGGGGAGAATCATGGGGCCCAGTAGCCATCACCAGACTCACCACTCAACACCTGCAGGCTCAGCAAACCTGAAAGAAAGCAACAAACAAACAGTCCCAACCAAGAGACAATGAGACAAATGCCGCAGACCAACGGGTTCAGCAACCTTGCCCAGAGCTGCTGCTACTCTGAGAGGTCCTGCTGGTCTCCCTGGCACTGTCCTCACTTCTCCGTCAGGCCATTGGCTTATATTATAATACAAAGTTCTGTCTTGTCTGCCTTCTCCATCAGACTGTAATACAAGGATCTGTCACTTGTCAACCTCCTCCATCAGATTATAATACAAGGATCTGTCACTCATCTGCTCCTCCATCAAACTATGAGTTTATGGAGAGGTATGAGCAGGTGAGATTGAGGTTTCAGGTTCCCCATACTCTGCATGGTCCTGTCATATTCTAGGCAATTAAAAAAATATATTCTTGATGAGCAAGCCCCAAGACATGTGTGCAGGGAGGTACTTACCTAGGATCTCTGATGTCATCCATCCAGAGGAAGTATGGTGCAGGAGGTGGGCACAGGTCAAAGATGCAGACAGGGTCCAGAGTGTTGAGTCCCAAGGGCCATGGAAGGAGAGGCCAGAGCAGGAGACACAATCACACCATCAGAAGGCAGAGGGATGGGGAGTGGCTGGGAACAGAGCTTAGGACAGATCTTAGCGAACAGTTAGACTACAGCAGTGAACGGGAGCAGAGCATCATGTGGGTGGCATTGGGGGACCAACAGTGGTCAATTTCTCAGAGACAGGAAGTAAAATAGTGGCTGCCAAGGACCTGGGGAAGGGGGAGAGTGGGAGTGGCTGCTTAATGGGTTTGGGGCCTCCTTCTGAGGTGAAGAAAAGTCCTGGCTCTAGATTGGGGTGGTAGTTGCACAACACTGCAATGGTGCCATGTGTCACCATATCATATAAAGTGGCAAAGGTGGTATGGTTGGGCTTTTTGTTTTGTTTTAGATTTTATTTATTTGAGAGAGTTACAGACGGGGAGAGACAGAAAGGTCTTCCATCTGCTGGTTCAGTCCCCAAATGGCCGCAATGGCAGAGCTGTGCCAATCTGAAGCCAGGAGCCAGGCGCTTCCTCCTGGTATCCCATGTGAGTGCAAGGGCCCAAGCACTTGGGCCATCTGCTGCTGCTTTTCCCAGGCCATTAGCAGGGAGTTAAATTTTAAGTGGAGAAGCCAGACTGGAACCGGTGCCTACCTGGGATGCCAGCTCTGCATGTGGATGCTTAGCCTACTATGCCACAGTGCCGGCCCTAGGTGGTAAGTTTTATGTTACATATTTTACCACAAAAAAATCAAAGAGAGCATGTGACTTCTTTGTCAAGCAGTGACCTTTTTCAGCAATGGCCTCTTGAGATAGCCAGAGCTGGACTCTGAAAGGAGAGTCTGGCTGTGCACAGGACAGTGGGCAGCACAGCCACATGGTTAAGCCATGGCGTCAGACCGGTGTCCATCACCACCCACCTTGTGCCTCCAGCAAAGTGCACATAAATTGGGGCCGGCACTGTGACACAGAGGTTAATCCTTCACCTGCAGCACTGGCATCCCATGTGGGTGCCCATTCAAGTCCCGGCTGCTCTTCTTCTGATCCAGCTCCCTGCTGTGGAAAACAATGGAAGATGGCCCAACTTCTTGGGCCGCTGCACCAGTGTGGGAGACCCGGAAGAAGCTCCTGGCTCCTGATCTGCTCAGCTGCAGCCATTGTGGCCATTTGGGGAGTGAAGCAGTGGATGGAAGACCTCCCTCTCTCTGCCTCTGACTGTCTGTAACTCTACCTCTCAAATAAGTAAATAAAAAGTTAAAAACAGACACCCAACCTGTTCAAAGGTGAAAATGATGGAGCTATTATTCTTCCAGAAAAGGATGGTCAGATTCTGAGGGAGGATCTGGGGCAGAGAAGAATGGGAGTGAGTGGAAGGGCCAATGTGTGCCCCTAGAATCTTACGTTTCAGTACTGTTGACCCGCGAGCATCCAGGAGGACATCCGGTCAGTCATTGGGCAGCAGCAGGCGTGCAGGTCAGGA
This sequence comes from Lepus europaeus, assembly GCF_033115175.1. Classification (NCBI taxonomy): domain Eukaryota; kingdom Metazoa; phylum Chordata; class Mammalia; order Lagomorpha; family Leporidae; genus Lepus; species Lepus europaeus. The sequence goes on from NC_084845.1 coordinate 2,472,225, forward strand.
GGAAGAGAGAGGGTCAAAATGCCTCTGTCCTGCTCACCCACCCTTCTGGTCCTCAGGGCAAAGGGGAAGTGGCAGTGCCTTCCAGGGCTCACGGAATGGGCTGGGGGATGGGAGGGGGCTCTGGAAGCTTCCGGGACACTTGACTCCTCTGGAGACACTAGGAAGTCTGGAGGGGGAAAGCTGAGGAGGGACTGGGCCACTTGCCCTTGGTTCTCCTTATTCCATGTCCTCTGCACAGATGTGCCCACCTCAGTCCTTCCTGGTGTTCTGGTTCTCAGTGCTTGAGAGTCCTTATGAGACCCTGCTCAACACTTGGGGACTTGAGTGGCTAAGGGCTCACCTTCCTGCCCACACGGTGTGGTGCAACTCCAGACCCACATGTGCCTGGGCACATCTCACAACTTCCTGTGCAATCACAGGATCAGGGAGTCTCCAGCCGGTCCCCAGCCTCCTTCAGGGATGGAGGCCATGGACAGAGGGTTTTCCTCAACCTGTGTCCTAAATTGAGAAGATCTACCCAGAGATCTCTTTCTTGTTTCCTCTCCATCCCCACATCTAGAAACATTCCAGTTTCCCAAACAGAAGGAAAAATAACTTACTTTTCACTGGAACATACCACCAACCAGCCATCAAGGAATCAATATGGAAAAATGAGCAAAAGACAGGGTCAGCATTAGCACCCCTCCTGTCCCTGGTCCGTTCCTTTATCCATTCATCGAATATTTTAAAGTTATTTAAAACCTTACTTTCAATATACCATTAAAGTACACCAAAATGGAGACCCACCCTGAGTGACTCAGTTAGGCCTCCTATCACCTCAGTCTTGCTTGGTCTGCAAACTTAAGTGAATCTTAGCTTGGGCTATTTCTTATAAATACCTACAATGAAAGACAAATAGAACTTAGGTTCACCAATCAGAAGCAGCCAACACCCTTCTATAACTAGGGATTTTCCAACAGTATAGACCAAATAAGGCAGCTCTATCGCTGTGGCCATCACACATTTTTTCTGCTTCACTTCCAGGTCCATCCTATGAGGGCCTCGCCCTGATGGAGCTCCCAGAGCACTTTCGGTCTGGAGCTCCCAACTCATAAATTGTTTGCTCAGATAAGCTCCTTGTAATCTCACTGTGCCTCAGTTTACCTTCTAAGCAGTATTAGTGATGCACAGAACATGGGCGAAGAATAGCACAGAGGAGTCCTGTGTCCCCATCACCCAGTTTCTCCCAGTGGTAGCCCCTGGTGGAATCAGAGCATGCTATCAAAACTAGCAAACAAGTGCTGGCCCAGTACAGCTGTGCATATAAGACTGGTGAGACCTAGGTAAGGCCCTGGGCTACAGGCCTTACCTAGGTCTCACCAGTCTTATATGCACTCGTTTTTGGTGCTTTACTAAATATTTATTTGATGGTCAAATTGACATAATAATTATCTTTATAAATGAAGGGAGGGAAATGCGTGTAGTGGGGGAGTTTAGGTTTAAAGGGCTCAGGCAGAACAGGTGGGTACCACTCAATCACTGCCTCTCCATCTCCAGGGCAGGCTGGGAGTATGAGGGAACTTCTGAACACTCATGGAAAATGAAATGAAATGATAAGTTTCTTTCAGCACAAGGAATTTTTTTAAGTCCTTGAATACAAAGGATCTTCAAAAAGTCAATGAAAATGTGTGATATGAAAAAACTATGGATTTCAATTTTTTGCATTAAAGCCTGTTTAACTTTTTGAAGTAGGACTTGAGGGAAAGAGGGGAGGTCAAGGGGAAAGCACCGTCCCCTTCCTCATCTGCTGCACCCTGGAAAGTGATGGTGCCCCCTGCTAGACAACTGGACTATCAAGGCGAATTTGGCCGGCCTGTATGGCCAGAGTAGTGTGTGAAGGAACCATCACGTAGGAAGTGTGTTACGCACACACACCTCGCTCCATCATGTAAGTCCTCCTTCTTAGGTCTGAGCTGGGATCCTAGAACTGGATTTTAAGCAAACACTGAGAGGCGTTGCTGTAGCTCAGACATCAACAAACTTTCTCTGTAAAGAGCCAGATGGGAAATACTATAGGCTGTGCAGTCTGTGTGGTCCCAGTTGCAACCACTCAGCTCTGCTCTTGCAGGACAGAAGTAGCCCACAGACAGAATGTGAATGAGTGGGTGTGGCTGTGAGTTAATGAAGCTTTATTTACAAATCAGGCAGCAGGAGTACCGGTTTGCAAAACCTGCTCTATCTCAGTGGTTCTCAAACCATCTGTACCAAGTTCTCAAAAGCACCTGGGAAACCTTTCCGAAAAGAGTCATAGATCCCAGCCCTCAGTATTCTCATGCAGATGGCTCAAGTGAGGCACAGAAATCTATTTTTTAAAGTTTCTGATTCTCAGCTAACTTGGTGGGGGTAGAGAACTTGACTTCCATGTGATTCACAGTGCTGCCACAGAGTTCAGCCATAGAGGAAGGTGCTGCCATATTGGTTTTCTTCAACTCCTTTGATCTGAACGTGGATTAGTTGTTGCAAAGGCATTGTTTTCCTTTAAGAAACATTTCTGTTGCCCAACCCTGTGCCATGGACCTAAAAGGTCGGCAAGCCTACTTCTGTCTTCCGAGGACACTGCTCCACCACCCTTTTTCCTCGGGATTTTCCCTCCACTCTCTGAAGGGTCCAGCTTCTTTCTCGCCTCCAGATTCTCATTTTTCCTTCTGGAAGGCTAAAGTGAGGAGGGCTCCTTCTCATTACAGCAACTTCTAGTAAGAAATCTAACTTGAACTTGCAGATGTGCTGGTAATGGCTTGCAAGAGATGATTGTTACAATTGCAGGAATTTTACATGCCAACTCTTAAACTGTTAGCAGCATGAAGTCAACTAAGATTAGAGTATTTATATCATGGAAAAATGACAGTGGCTGGGACCACCATTGTAGTGCAGGTTAAGCAGCTGCATGCAATGCCGGCATCTCATGAGTGCTAGCTGGAGTCCCAGCTGCTCCGTTTTCATCCCACTCCCTGCTAATGCACCTGGGAAAGCAGCAAAAGATGACCCAACTACCTGGGCCCTGCCACTCATGTGGGAGACCGGATGCAGTTCCAGACTCCTGGCTTCAGCCTGGCTCAGCCCCAGCTGTTGCAGACATTTGAGGAGTGAACCAGCAGATGGAGGAGATATCTCTCTCTCCTCCCTCCCCCGTTCTCACTGTAACTCTGCCCTCAAATAAATATATTTTTTTCTGGAAAAAAAATGATAATTGCTGCCAATCAGGGTTTCCCACAGGTTTAGACTTCACCATTTTCTGTTTGTGCTGATGTAGTCCCAGTTACCAACTAGTGGCCAAGTGCCAGGGCCTGGACCAACCCTACCCCCAAATTTTGGAAAGGAATGCCAAGCCTGGATTGGCTTATGAGAGTCTCATTTCAGCAACACAGACTGTCAGTACTTACTTTCTTCTTCTGTTCTATCTGGGGGCGAGGATGCAGGCAGCCAGGTTCCAGGGGAGGAGAGGAGTAGAGAGGAAAAACAGGCATTAAAACTCGAGTCCCAGACACCAGTAGAAAAGCATCCCTGACCCATCAGGGGAGCAGAGGTGGAAGTGCTACTGGAGATGAGGAAACACAACCCACGGGTTCGACAGCTGAAGGCACAGATGCATTGATGCAACCACTTGGTCTCCTAGCAACTGTTTCTGGAGCATCTGCTGTGTGCTGAGCATTAAGCAAGGTACAGAGGATGCAACGGAATGTAACAGACAAGATCTGCGGGCTCAGGGGGCTTACAGTCGAGTCAGAGAGGCAGGCAACAAAGACATCCCAAAGTAGGGTATTGTGGGATGAGTGTTCTGGGTAGACCTGCAGGGAACAGTGGGAATCTGTAAGGAGGGGATGGCTGCTGACCTTGTGGGGGTACCAGGGTAGGCATCTTGGTGGAAGTGATGTTGTGTCTGAGACCTGAAAGACGAGCAGGGATTAGGCAGGTAAAGGAATTTGGGAGGGGAGGGAGAAAAGTGCCCCCGGTGGGGGGAACAACATGGGCATGGGCATAGGCAGGAAGGAGCCCAGAGCTCCAGAAGGATTGGAAGAGGTCTAAGATGACCATGGCACAGACACAGCTGGACAGTACAGGAGGGAATGGTGCATAGCCCCACAGGGACTCAGAAAGACTCCAGAGTTCATCCTAAGAACAGTGGGCCCTCGGGGCCAGCACTGTGGTGCAGTGGGTTAACGCCCTGGCCTGCCGCACTGGCATCCCATATGGGCAACAATTCAAGTCCCGGCTGCTCCACTTCCGATCCAGCTCTCTGCTATGGCCTGAGAAAGCAGTGGAAGATGGCCCAAGTGCTTGGGCCCCTGCACCGACGTTGGAGACCCAGAAGAAGCTCCCAGCTCCTGGCTTCAGACCGGCGCAGCTGTGGCTGTTGCAGCCAATTAGAGAGTGAACCATCAGGTGGAAGACCTCTCTCTCTCTCTCTCTCTCTCTCTCTCTCTCTCTCTCCCTCTCTCTCCCTCCCTCCCTCCCTCCCTCTCCCCCCCCCTTTGTGTAACTCTGACTTTCAAATAAATAAATAAATCTTAAAAAAAAAAGAGAGAGAGAGAAAGAACAGTGGGGCCTCACAGTGGGGCCTCACTGAGCAATCTGGACCCGTGCTCAGATCCTGGCTATCATTTACCAGCATCATGGTCTTCGGCAACTTTATGTCAATCTCCTCCTTGTACAATCAGAATCACAGCTGAGAGATCATCCTGGAGCCGAAGTGCCTCCCAGAATGCCTCAGTGTCAGTGTTAAAGTTGGAAAAATCCTGGGCAGATGCAGACAGGTGGGCTGCCCTGGATCAGGGTGTTGCACGTGAGGACCTGCAGGTGCACTTGCTCATCTGAGGTGCTGACTGAAGTTTTTGTTAGTTTCCATTTTGCCACCAAGGCTCCACTTCCTAGTGAGCCTCACTTTTCCCCATCTGTACTGTGTGCATGATCTCCAGCCCTGTGGGTCTACGACACCTGCCTCCTCCACTCTCAACTCAGACTCTGCAGATATTAGAAGGTTAATGAGGGATTATTATTATTATTATTATGCATGATATCATATGTAAAGGGAAGGGGCTTCAAAAAGTTCATGGGAAAATGGAGTTCAATGGTAAGTTTGTCTTGCACAAGGTCTTGAGGCCCGTGCACAGTTCTTACATAGTATGCAATTCCATGAACTTTTGGAAGACCCCTCGTAATGCCTAGTGATGGTCATGTCAGATCTCACCATAATGCCCATGTGAACTTCATCTTTGGCTTCATGGCAGGCACATCACATGTACAATAAGAACATTTTGTTTATTTTGTGAAGTCCAGCTGCCCTCCTGGGAGGGAGATGCTGGTATTTCTAGGTGTGGTGGGTTATCTGATGGTAGGTGTCAGGGAGAGCTGGATCCTTCACTTCTCAGAGGGAAAGGAGAGAAGGAAGGAGGGGAGCCTTCCACTCAAGGCTGTGACTGTTCCTGGTGCTCTGACCTTTATCAGAACTCAGTAATTGTATGTAAGACCAGACCTCCTGGTTGACAAAATAGTGCACAGGTGTTCACCCACCCAAACAGAGAAAACTGAGGAACTGTCTTTGTAGGAGCAGCAGACACCTCGAGGAGGTCTTTGGACTTTAGAATCCTCAGAAGAGTGGGACGAGAGATTGGAACCAGCTTCAACCAGCGTTCTAACTCCTGCATTGTCACGGGCAGCCTGTGCAGTGTGTTAGGACTTTCCCTTGGTTATGTGTATGATAAACTATGGAGCTGGGTTGTGTTTCTGGGACCCCAGCTTATGTTCACCCTGCCAGGCAACTCCAGTAACAGGGTATGAACCTTGGGTGATGGCCAGGAAGCAGATTCAGGTGGACTGGATTCAGCTTTAACTCCTTAGTGTCACAGGGTGAGAAAGCTTTTCCTTTTCCATTTGTCTTTCTGTCAGAAAGAAAGCCTCAACATGATGCCGACTCATCTTTAACACCTCTCTAACACTGACACTAACACTTGCCAACTTTCTCTTCTACCAAAGAGAGAAACTCGCCTTAAGTGAAAAAACTCAGCAGAAAACAGTGCCTTGTTAGGATTCAGCGAGGTTTTGTTTCCATTATATTTATTTTTATTGCAATTTTCTCTGATGACAGGTGATACTAGATTTCCACTTAAGTGACTTAGCAGTTTGCTTTTCAAGTTGATCTATTTCAGAAAAAAAAAAAAAACTGAGTTCACTTAAAGAAAAATAGAAACAGGAGTATTGCTAGTACTCCAACTGGCAGTCAGTCTATCTGTGAAAAAGTATGGAGGCCCGTTTGAAAGCATTATTATTAAAAATTAAAAAGTTTGATAATATCCTGCATTGCTGAAGGGATGGAGAAATAGGTATTCTCATGGGCAGTTTATGCGAGTGTGAACTGAAGTGTATACAGATTTAAAACGCGGATACCTTTTAACCCAGCCATTTACCTTTAAGGAACTTAACGTATTTATTTGAAAAAAAAAAAGTGACAGAATCAGTAATTCTATAAGGATATTTGTAATGTCATGAAAACAAAGCAAGTAAAATTATATTAGGAAAAAACCCTAAATATTCATGAACCAGAGACTCATTAAATTATCAATATGAATTGAGTATTACTGAAGTAGTTGAAGGAAAGAGGCCAGATTTTATTGATGAAGCACATGTTATAACTCAAAAAGTTATAGACATATATGAGTATTTTCCAGGTCCACATATTTTTAAAACCTAAGAAATCCGTAGTCTAACAATTATTAGGTAAAATTCCAGCTGTAACCTTATGTAGTAATAAGTATTTTCATTACATTAAAATGAACAAAACATATGATTGGATAATATTGGAAACTTTTTAGACTATAAATAGGAGCACGAATAGCTTAATTACCTGTACACAAGAGAAAGCCCAGGACCAAGTGAGATGACCCCACACTTACCATCTGGGGACAGCCTGTTCATCAGACCTGGGGAAGAGACATAACTGATGAGGCACAGACACAACAGAAAGAAGTATTCCCAACTGATGGGTTTTCTCCGCTCAACAGATGGAACACTCACAGTGTGGCTGCGCTGCCTCAGACATGACTTGGGGTTTCCTCAGTTTCTCACCAAACCCTTGTCCTAGCTCCGTCACAGCAGGCATCCCTGACTCTAATGTAAGTCACTTTCTACTTACAGTCACGCATTGCTTCCTGGTGTGGTGAAAACGGATTGTTAGGTGACTTTGTCATCGTGTGAACGTCACAGGATGAGCAAATTCAGAATACTACAGGTTACAGAGGATAACATCTCATAGGATCACCATCACATGTGTAGTCTGTCCTTGACATGTTGTTATGAGGTGCACGACTGTATTTGTCTGTTCCCCACCAGACCAGGAGTTTCTAAGGAGCGAGCACTGCATATCTATCCTTGAGCTGCCATCATGCAGGTGTGAGTTCAGACACACACCAGATGCTGAGTCATTCTTGCTGGAGGTTCCCCCCAGACTGCCAGCCCAAGGTCATTTGTGAGCATGGCAGAATATTTACCTATGATCCCTGGTTGCAGTCCATCCAGATGGAGAGTTGAGGTGGCAGCCAGGGTCATAGATGTGGCACAGAGTGTTGGGCCCGAAGGATAAGGAGATGAAGCCATAATTAGAAAACCGGAAACAAGCTCAGTTTCTGGGATCTGGGACCAGGATGGGAAGTAGACTGTGGGCCACGGTGAGCTGTTAGGAACTGAGGTCCAGAACCCTATGATTACTGAGTGCCCTTTGCCCTGCATATGGAGGAGAGCTTAACTGAGCTGGGAAGGGGCTTGGCCATGCATCTTTTCTCAGTCATGCTTGGAAAAGATAAAAAGATAACCCTGTATTGACTCTATAAAGAGGTGCCAAGCTCTTTCCTTCTATCTACTTCACACCAGTCCTGAGATCAGAGTACCGTTCCCATAGTGCTGATGGGGACAGATGCAACTGAGAAATCACATGACTTGCTAAGATGTAAGCAGTTGGTAAGTGAAAGAGCAAGAACTCAAACTCCGGTCTCTCCAACTTCCTCTGTAAATCTCCATTTACTGGTCCACACAGTAAGACTATTAGCTGGGGTGAGGCTTCCTGCAGACTGAGAAATCCTACTAAATTTGTTAATTCAAAGTGCTGTGCAGGTCACAAAATCATACTCTGCCAGCACTTTAAGTCATCCAGAAGTCAATGCCAGGTTCTGCTCTCTGACCTCGGTGTTTCCTTTAGCCATATGTGGACCATCTTGAAACTCGGACCACCAAAAAACAAAAACCCACACTCTATTTCCAGGTAACGATTTCTTTTCTTGGTTTGGGGAGCTGAGGAGGAAGACCATATTTTGTTTTCATCAAAGGAGATGTTACAGTGCTCAGTTATTCTAGTTCCTAGATTAGAAACTTGGCTCTGGATGGCCAGGAAAAGGCTTGTTGAAAGCCAGCAGAAGTTACCCCTTTTGTACAAGGATAATGGGAACCACAAGGGGGAGAGATGGAGGGAGAATCTTACCTTTCAGCACTGCCCGGGAGCAAGCAGCAGGAAGGAGAGAACGAATGTGGCCAATGGAGATCGTGTGTCAATAAAGATTCAGAGAGAAAATGAAAATAATAAAGTCATTCTTTGCATCTCATCGCACCCACCAGGTCCTGAGGTAGGAGAAAGAGCCAGATGGAGGGGCTATCCTAGGGTGTTGGGCCCCTTTGGACACACATTTTTTTCAGAGGTCGGAAACCCCAGGGGTACCAGTTGTCTGGAGAATCCAGCCCCTCAACCCTCCATGAGAATTCTGCCATTGATTTTCAGTGTCATCCCCACTTCTCAATTGGAGATCAGCATGGTTAGTTCTTGGAAAAGAAGAGGCTCATCCACCCTGTACCATGGTTTTCTCATAAAAATCCCACCAACAAATACAATCTAATACATTGTACGAAATTGTGCAGACCCAACTCATGTTGGGTCATTTAATCCCACTTAAAATCTGATCAAAGGCATACATATAGACTTGGGAAGCCACACAGGTGAGTCTTGAATCGTGTGCAAAACTAGAGCATCTCTAATCTGAGAATGATGTTCTGCAGCTTTGCCTTTCCCTCTCAATCCCTTCCTTCTCTGATTGAAGGGTCCTACTTTGGGCTCCTCATTGATTCAAAGAGAAAGAGATGTGACTTACATTTGACTGGAAGGAACAACAGAACCAGGAGTCAGTGAGCGAGTCCACATGGAAAACAAAAATGAGGAGCAAAGTTGGACAATGCTGACATGACCTGGCCCCGTCCAGCTCCACACGCTTTTCTTCACTCCTCCATGGGATTTGTGTGTTGCCATATTGGGAGGGACTTTCATGAGAGACTGTTTTTATGTAGCTCAGCACATATAATTTGACAGAGATCAATACAGTGGTAATATTATATTGACATAGGTGTTGAGAACCCTTCTTTAACATTTTAGTTTTAAAAATTATTCTTGCAGATAAATATCTACTTATCTAGATACTAAAGTAGACATACCCATCTACATAGATATCCAGTTATCCTGTATAGGTGTCCAATAAATAGATATCTATCTATATATGGATACAACCTAATACATACATATTCAGTCTTCTATATCTGTAGGTTCTGTAGTCATGATTCAACCAACTACTGGATAAAAAAAAATACTTTAAAAAAATGACATCTGAGGGCCGGCGCCGTGTCTCACTAAGTTAATCCTCTGCCTGTGGTGCCAGCATCCCATATGGGTTCCAGGTTCTACTCCTGGTTGCTCCTCTTCCAGTCCAGCTCTCTGCTGTGGCCTGGGATAGCAGTGGAGGATGGCCCAAGTTCTTGGGCCCCTGCACCTGCATGGGAGACCAGGAGGAAGCACCTGGCTCCTGGCTGCAGATTGGCATAGCTCCAGCCATTGCGGCCATTTGGAGACTGAACCAATGGAAGGAAGACCTTTCTCTCTGTCTCTTTCTCTCTCACTATCTGTAAACTCTACCTGTCAACTGGTTAATGCCACTCTTAGGATCATTGATTACTATCCTCACCCTGTTTTTTATGACCTTGTCTAAATATGATCAGAGTTGGCGAACTTGGAAGGCTTCCATAGCCTTGGCAACTCATGACGACAGCCTAGGGTGGTTAGTGGTGCCATAAACTAGAGTGTCAATTTGTTGGGTCAACAACAGGAGTCACTGTGCACTTGCTCCTCATGTGAGATCTCTGTCCTTAATGTGCTATACATTTTGATTTAATGCTATAACTAGTACTCAAACAGTATGTTTCACTTTGTGTTTCTATGTGGGTGCAAACTGTTGAAATCCTTACTTAATGTATAGTAAATTGATCTTCTGTATATAAAGAGAATTGAAAATGAATCTTGATGTGAATGGAAGGGGAGAGGGAGCAGGAGAGGGGAGGGTTGCGTGTGGGAGGGAAGTTATGGGAGGGGGAAGCCATTGTAATCCATAAGCTGTACGTTGGAAATTTATATTCATTAAATAAAACTTAAAAAAAAACTCTACCTGTCAAATAAATTTTTAAAAAATTTACATCTATGTTGAACATGTTCAGGCTTTTATTCTTGTCATTATAATATAAGCAATAGCATATAACAACTGCTTCCAAAGCATTTATAGTGTGTTAGGCATCATAAGTAACCTACAGTTGATTTGAAGTATTTGGGAGGATATGCCTAGGTTATATGAAACTACCACAGCATTTTATAGAAGGGACTTGAGCATCCTTGGATTTTGGCGTCCATGAGGGTTCTTTTATGGCTGAATAATATTCTGTTACAGGCATAGATAACATTTTGTTTATCATTCATCTGTCAATGGATGCTTGCATTATTTCCACTTTCTGGCTCTGTGATGAGTACTTGTGCACCTTTTCTTGTTTGTTTCTGTTTCAATCTCTCTTGGGCGTATACCTAAGAGTGAAACTGCCTGGCAGCACAGTGTCGAAGTTTCTGAGGGACTTCTAGGCTCTTCCAGAGCAGCAGTGCCATTTTCCATTCCCAGCAATGGTAGATGAGGCTCTGGCTTTTCCACATTCTGGTCCACACTTGATATCATCTATCTTTGGAATATAACCATCCCAGTGAGTGTGCGATGATATCTCGTTGTGATTTTGACTTGCATGTTCCTGATGACTAATGAAGGTAAATGTCTTTTTGTGTACCTATTGGCCATTTGTATAAATAAATATTTTAAATTAAAGTGTTTAATTTATAATAAGATAAATATATAGGCAGATTATTCACATTGAAAAGGAAAAGGCTCCCTGGGGTCCTGAATCATTTTTAAGGCCCTGAGATCCTGAAGTTTGTGAGTCCCCAGCTAGAAGGACAGTGGGTCAAGGTGTCACTGCAGGGGATAAGGATACCTACCACCTTTCTTCCCTCTCAGCCTCCTTTCCCCAGAAAAATGAGTGGAGGAGGGAAGCTTCTTTTCATTGTGTGCCTCGATATTAGACAAAGATGGCAGTGACTTATCTTACTAGTTATACCCCAACCCCAGGGCAAAATCAGTACCCAGTCGAGGTCCCCATCCCTCCCCAGGATTCCCAGAAGTGTGTAAGATCCAGAGGGGAATACAAGCATGGGGTTTCCACAGTTCTTACTTTTTTCTTCAATAACGACTGGGAGGGCAAAAGCGTCAGCCATCCAGTTCACAGCAGGATCGGGGGCAGAGAAAAGGGAGAGAATTCAGTGTTAGATTCAGATCACTGCAAAAACCAAGAGAACCCGAGCTGTACATGGGCCTGGAGGACAGCTAAGCCACCCAATTTTTGTATCAGCAAAACTACTTAGGTCAACCCATCCATCCCCCACCCTTCCGTCTGTCCATCTACCCAGCTGCCCACCTACTCACCCCCTCGACCACCTGTCCATACATCCATGTATCCATGCACCCATCCACTCATCCTTCTACCCATCCACCCAGTATTCCCCATGTTCTGGGCACTGGCCTGTACTTGGTGCTGGAGATGCAGGTAAACAGATCCAAGCTCTGCTCTGAATGCATCTACAGTGCTGACTGGAAAGACAGATGCTAGCACAGGAGTAAAAAGGCATTCCAAGCCCTGTTCTCATGGAGCTTGCAACCTGTCGATGTTGCAGTCATATTACAGGGACACTTCAGATTGAGTGTGTCCAAAGGGAAATGTGTGGCCGTTATTCTACTCACCAAAAAATGTCTGTTAATAAAGTAACAATCCATAAGATCATATGGATATAAATAAATACTTGAATAAATAAGTGGGGGAGAAGAGTCCAGTCTTCCTCAGCTTTGTGACAGAACTCCAGTGCCCTTCCCAATGTACTTCCTGGTGTCTGCATTGCAAGGCCTGGGGTCTCGCTAGAACTCTTCAGTGATAGTGAAATGTGGACTCTCAGGCACTATTCACACATGGCCTCATTGACTTGGAGCTGGGGATTCTTGTGACCCTCATTGGCCAGGTGAGGACAGCAGGGCTGACACAGGCAGTGCCTCTCCCCCGAAGTCACAAAGAGGCATTGACAAAAACTGGTATGCAGACGTATGCCTGTCTGTCTCCAAGGACAGGGACTCATCCACCCCAGCGTCTCCGCCAAGGGCAATGAGAATGTCTAACCCTGTAGCAAGAAACTACAAAATTCAATAGGTCCCCTCTGAATGCACCCACAGGTGCCTCCCCAACCTAAGGAGCAGCACAGGGGAGATGAGGGGTGGGTACAAGCGTTACCTTGCCGAGGAATGCAGGCTTCTGCCAACCCAAGGAACACCAGGATCACCAGGGACATCCTCAGAAATGGCAGCGGTCGGCACATAGTGGGGCTAGGATTTGAGATGCACCTGCTCCTTTCAGGGCAAACGGGACTCTGATCACCTACCACCCTCCCAGACTCCAAGGGCAAGACTAACTGCCCACACATGCCCCGGAGCGTGCCTGGGACTGGCAGGTGTCCAGACCTGTGCCCACACTGCCAGCTGCCAGCCAAAGAACTGCTCCTTCCCACTGGCACCTGCTGCTTTATCTGAAAGAAACCTTTAGAACAATTTCATGCTGTGCACAATGCTTGTCATCCTACAACCCACGGGCCAAATCCAGCCAGTCTCCCATCTGTGGAGGGACCGTGAGTTAACAGGGATTTCTGCATTTTTTTTTTTTAGATATATTTATTTGAGAGGTGGAGTTACAGAGTGAGGGAGAGACAGAAAGAAAGGTTTTCCATCTGCTGTTTCACTCCCCAATGGCTGCAATGGCCGAAACTGGGCCAATCTGAAGCCAGGAGCCAGGAGCTTCATCCAGGTCTCCTCTGCAGATTCAGGGGCCCGAGCACTTGGGCCATCCTCTGCTGCTTTCCCAGGCCATAGCAGAGAGCTGGATTGGAAGAGAAGCAGCTGGGACTTAACTGGCACCCATATAGGATGTCAGCTCCACAGGCGGAGGTTCACCCTACTACACCACAGCACTGGCCCCAATTTGTACATTTTTTAAATGACTGAGGAGAAAAGTGCAAAAGAAGAATATTTCATTATATACAAGCTTTGGGGCCGGCACTGTGGGTCACTTGGTTAATCCTCCGCCTGTGGTGCCGGCATGCCATATAGACACCAGGTTCTAGTCCTGGTTGCTCCTCTTCGAGTCCAGCTCTCTGCTGTGGCCCTGGAGGGCAGTGGAGGATGGCCTAAGTGCTTGGGCCCTGCACCCGCATGGGAGACCAGGAGGAAACACCTGGCTCCTGGCTTCGGATTGGCGTAGTTCCGGTCGAGACAGCCATTTGGGGGGTGAACCAACAGAAGGAAGACCTTTCTCTCTATCTCTCTCTCTCACTGTATATAACTCTACCTGTCAAATAAATAAAAAAGACATGATGTACAAGTTCCATATGATGTGAATTCCAGTGCCTACTGTAGATGAAGTCTTACTGGGACACAGTCATGTCCAAACATTTATGTATTTATGGCCTGCATGTTACAATGGCAGAGTTGAGCATTCAGGACAGAAATGATCTGGCCCACAAAGCCTGAAATATTTACTGTCTGGCCCTTCACAGAAAGTTTGTGGATCCCTATCCTAGAAAAACCGTAAATTTCAGAAAAGCAGCAAAATAATGCCTGCCATACTTCTACTTGCAGATTAATGTTGTCGTCACATTTTTGCATGTATTCCCTTCCACAGATGTCCACAGGGAGCACTTGCCATCTGTGTGCTCTTAGAAAGTGATTTAATCACTTTGCACCCGGTTTTCCTTGTCTAGGAAATGGGAATAATGGTATTTCCCTCCTAGGGTTGTCGAAAAGATGCAGTATGTGCCTATCGGCAAAGCACATACAACAATACATATATTCTCCAAGTGTGTATAAACACACAGAATGAAACATAGATATATGTCACACATACACATAAACTTAATACACTTAATACACATATGAGGGGCCTCAAAAGTCCATGGAAATAGAATTAAAATGTAAATTTATTTTGGTGCAAGAAATGTTTAAAATCCATGCGCAGTTTTTTTTATAAGTCATGTTTTCCATGAACTTTTTGGAGACAATATATAGGCAATACCTGCACGTTATTTACACACATGGTACCTAACATGAATACACACCTCGAGACATCATCTCATGCATCAAGTGTTTGAACTGCTTTATCATTTGCACATGATGGCTACCAAACATTTCTCCAAGACTTCATATATTCTATAACCACAAGGTTTTGTAAGCTTATCTTAATTTTTTATTATTAAAGTGAAGCTTCTTACAAGTTGTAGAGCAGTGAAACTTCAGTGTGATGCTGTGGTGGTGGATACAGTACAAGAGTGGGCCCCAACTTAAACCACGGCTCCACCTGATAGCATCATATCAGTATTCACCCGTCAGTTGTACCAGATGTTCCACATTAACGCAGTTCACAAAAAAATAGGGGAAAGTTGTATGGAGAAGGTGTATGAGAATTCTCTGTACTTCAACTTTGACTCAAACCTATAAAACTTATCTTAAAATGAATTTTATTAATTTCTTAACAAGAAAGCTATTCACTGTAGGAAACTGAGGGCACAGAGAAAAAGACTAAAATCAGCCAACGAACCAGGGACCACTGCCGCGCCAGCTGTGGTGCGTTTCCTTCCAGCCCTTGCTATGCTTAGGTATACCTTTTTTTTTTTTTTTTTTTTTTGACAGGCAGAGTGGATAGTGAGAGAGAGAGACAGAGAGAAAGGTCTTCCTTTTTGCCATTGGTTCACCCTCCAATGGCTGCTGCGGCCGGCGTATCGTGCTGATCCGAAGCCAGGAGCCAGGTGCTTCTCCTGGTCTCCCATGGGGTGCAGGGCCCAAGCACTTGGGTCATCCTCCACTGCACTCCCGGGCCATAGCAGAGAGCTGGCCTGGAAGAGGGGCAACCGGGACAGAATCCGGCGCCCCGACCGGGACTAGAACCCGGTGTGCCGGCGCCGCAAGGCGGAGGATTAGCCTGTTAAGCCATGGCACCGGCCAAGTATACTTTTTAAAGTGTTTCCAAATAGGGTGACACCAGAGATGCTGTTTTGCAATGTGTCGTCTTGTCATTGTGTCTTAGTGGCAGCATGACATCACATTGCATGGACGATGGGAGAAGAACCTGCATGTGCTGGGCACTCACTGTGCCAAGCACAGCCCTAAGCTCATCACGAGGACTCACTTTCCCATCACCACAGTCTCATGAGGAGGGCACCACAGGCCACTTCACTTCCCCACTTACAGACGAGTGAACTGGGGCACAGGGTAACAAAGAAGCTCGTTCAAGAGCCAGAGCTGGGGGGCCAGTGCTTGGCATAGTGGGCTAGGCCTCCACCCAGCACCAGCACCCCATATAGGCACTGATTTGTGTCCCAGCCGCTTGGCTTCTCTGATTGTGGCGAGAGTGGTGGAAGAGTGGTGGAAGATGACAAGTCCTTGGGCCCCTGCACCTGCGTGGGAGACCCAGAGGAAGCTCCTGGCTCCTGGCTTCGCATCAGCCCAGCTCTGGCCGTTGCAGCCATCTGGGGAGTGAACCAGCGGATGGAAGACCTCTCTGTCTGTCTCTCCCTCTCTCTGTAACTCTGCCTCCCAAATAAATAAACAAAAACTTAAAAATAATAATAAATAGAGCTAGAGCTGGGATTTACACTCAGGCTGTCTGGCTCCTGGTCCTGTGGCGACCAGCTCCATCTGCTGCTTCTCACAGTTGGGAGCTGGGTCTGGGAATCAAATGGAGGCACTCTGGTGTGGGATAAGGGCGTCCCAGCCAGGGGCTGACTCACTCGGCCGGATGCCTGCCCCATCCCTGCTAAGCAACTGCACGGCCGCTGGTGCTTCACTGAGCATATCCTCATGGCATCTACGCAGTAGCCTTACCCCTCCTGTTACACTGGAGGGCCAGAGCTCGACTCCTCCTTGGCACTCAGGGAGTCCAATTCCAAGGCCTTGTCCTCCAGTTGTCTTCTCAGCAAGACCACATGTCCCCCCAGGGGAGACTTTCTCCCAACACATTCCTCTCACGGGATACATAGGATGAGCTTGTCTTTATAGGACATTGTTGCTGTGGATTGCCTGTTGCCAGGCAGGCTCCGTTATCAGCGGCCATCTTGGCATGGCCTTCTCATTCCACCACAGGACATTGAACAGCAGCTTTGCTGGGATCCAACTGCTAGACAGCAGCACCCCTGCTTCTGAGTTACCACAGAATGCTTCAGACATTTCCAGATGTCCCCTGGAGGACAGAACAGCCACCAGTTCAGAACTGTTGGGGTAGAAAAACACAGAAATGGGGCCAGCAGCCCTTTGCAATACCAGCATCCAATGTCAGAGTGCTAATTTGAGTTCCGATTCAGCTCCCTGTTAATGCCCCTGGGAAGGCAGCAGAAGATGTCCCAAGTACTTTGGTCCCTGCACCCACATGGGAGAACCAGATGGAATCCCAGGCTCCTGGCTTTGGGCCTGGCTGTCGGCAACCCCAGCCAGGGGAGTGAATCAGCAGATGGAAGATCAATCTCTCTCTCTCCTCACCTCTCTCTGTCACTCTGCCTTTCAAGTAAGAATAATTCTTTTTATTTTTATTAACATAAAGTAAACAGATTCATGTATTTCATAGGTACAGTTCTGAGAAGATAACCATACTTCCCTCCTCCTCTGCCGCTCCCAATACTCCTCCTTCCCTCTCTTCTTTTCATTCATTTTTGCAAAGATATAATTTTAATCCACTCTAATATCACCGCTAGTTTTTGACACTAATATTTGACAATTAAAAAGTAGAAACACTGTGGGGAAATTAGTTACACAAAGCAATTCAAAGATGGTGCCCAGAGGAAGTAAGGTGGGTGAAATCCAAAGTTGTTTACTACTAAAGCTAATTGGCCTTGCAACATCAGGGGAGGTAACAAAACTAGTAACAAGTGTATAGACATGTGGCTAGTCCTGTAAAAATCGCCCTATAAAATGACCCTTTAAGTGATTGGTTGGTCCTTAGCCCTGCCCCAATGACTCTGCAGTTTTGTGCTATAAAAGGCTCTGTTACACGCAAAATAAACAAGTTCTTGCTAGACTTGGCTCCCCGCTGCATCTGATTGTCTCCGGGATCAGGAGGCTGGGGAATGGGCGAGTGGCGCACTTACCTTTCCTCAGACCCAGTCCATCCTTGTACAGGTGGACTAAGACCCTACATCACCAGTTCCCACAGGAGTATAAAGAAAGACTAAAGGCCGGCGCTGTGGCTCAATAGGCTAATCCTCCGCCTTGCGGCGCCGGCGCACCGGGTTCTAGTCCCGGTCAGAGTGCCGGATTCTGTCCCGGTTGCCCCTCTTCCAGGCCAGCTCTCTGCTGTGGCCCGGGAGGGCAGTGGAGGATGGCCCAAGTGCTTGGGCCTCTGCACCCACATGGGAGACCAGGAGAAGCACCTGGCTCCTGGCTTCGGATCAGCGTGGTGCACCAGCCGCAGTGGCCATTGGAGGGTGAAAATTTAACAACTGGTCTCATGATGAGCTAGCTCCAGTACACTTGTGTAAAGTTATATTGTGTGCTTTAAAATCTCTTCTAAGACATGGGCATCTGGTACAGTGATTAAGCTGCTGCTTGGGATACCTGCATCCCATGTGAGATTGTCTGGTTCAGGTCTTGGCTCTGCTTCAGAGTCCAGCTCCCTGTCGTGCACCCTGGGAGGCTGCAGATGACTCAGGTGCTTGGGTCATTGCCACCTGTGTGGAAGGCCCAGCTTGGGTTCTCGGCTCCCAGCCCCAGCCTGGCCCAGCCCTGGCTGTTGTAGACATTTGGGAATTTGGGGAATGAATCAGTTGATGCAAGATCTCTTTTCTCTCCCGCCGACTTCAGTATCTCCCCCCCACACTCCCTAACCTCAGTTTTTCAAATAAAATGAAAATTGAATATAAACAATTTAAGTTCATTTTTTTAAAAAAAAATATGTATTTTATTTATTTGGAAGCAGTTACAGAGAGGAGATCACATTTTTTATGGCGTGGTATTTTACTGAATATTTCTC
Source organism: Lepus europaeus (assembly GCF_033115175.1). NCBI lineage: Eukaryota > Metazoa > Chordata > Mammalia > Lagomorpha > Leporidae > Lepus > Lepus europaeus. Next base: position 2,490,702 of record NC_084845.1, read on the forward strand.
CCACAACTTGCTTTTCCCACTCAGCATTATGTATGTGAGGTCCATGCATGTCTGCGTGGAGCTGAGGGAGATGTGGAGCCAGGAGGAGACAGAAGGGACACCAATGGTCTCCAGAGACTACGGCTGGGAAGGAAAGAGGAGCAATGGCGTCTGCCTGGGAGGAACGAGGACGGTTCAGAACTAGGCCCCGGTGATAGTGAGCTGCATGGTAAGTGCATTGAATGCCACAGAATTGTGTACTTACAAATGGTTATGTGAATTTGACTTCGATCTAACATTTTTTAGTATGGAAAAATTAAAAGTTTTTAAAAATAACAATAATAAAATCATGTATTTCCAGTACAGAACAACAACAACAAAAAAGTACCAACGCAATGACCATACCTAAGCTGATCAAATGTGAACGTTAAGCCCATAGCAACAGCAGCTTAGCCTTCCACAGGGAGGCCAATGGCCAGAGCTCTGTGCAGGCCCTGGGGCAACCCCAGGGCTGGATGCTGGTGGGAGGGATGCGTTCTGTCCTAGTCCGGGAGCCATCACTCCCACAAGGCAGCACCCACGCAAGGTCCTGGCTCAGCTGGCACGATCTGCCGGCTTCAGCCGTGCTGCCCTGAGCGTGGCTGCCTGGCCTCCCTCTTCATGCAGCCCCCAGGAGGTCCTAGCCTAGTCCTGGGGCTCTCTCGTCAGTTCCTGCACACCTATCCTGGATGGAGGTACCCTTGTGGCCTCCTGAAACCCCTGAACAGAAGAGGGATCAATGATCAGGGGTTTCAGGTGTTTATCTGCAGTGTATCATGGGAATGAGTCCAGCTGTGAGCTCAGAAAGCAATGCGAGAGGGGGCTTCTCCATCCCCTGGATTCATGAACCTGGACAAATGAATTCTCCTCTTTGGACCTCAGTTTCCCAAGGAGTAAAGATGAAAATGTGATAACAACTGCTAATGCTTTTTAAAGTATTTATTTGAAGGACAGAGACAAACAGACACAGAGACCTCTCATCCTTTGGTTCACTACTCAAATACATGCAACAGCCAGGGCTGGGCCACACCAAAGAAGGAGCCAAGAACTCAGTCTGGGTCTCCCACATGGGTGGCAGGGACCCAGTCACTTGAGCCATCACCTGTGTGCAGTAGCAGGAAGCTGGAATCAGGGCTGGAGCCAGGACTCAAACCCAGGCACTGCTGTCCAGTGGGCCTCTGCAGTGAGACGGATGTCTGAGGAGTGCCCTGCCCAATGTGGAGCCACCAGCCACACATGGCTGTTGAACCCTCTGCAATGAGATGGATGTCCGAGGAGTGCCCTGCCCAGCATGAGCCACCAGCCACACGTGGCTGTGGAACCCTTGAAGGTAGTGTAACTGAGGAAACATTTCACTTTGACTTAATTCTAACTCATTTTGAAAATCTACATGTGCTAATGGATGGGGAAGTTTTAAACTGCCGTGCTGACTGGTGCCGCAGCTCACTGGGCTGATCCTCTGCCTCTGGCGCAGGCACCCCAGGTTCTAGTCCTGGTTGGGGCACTGGATTCTGTCCCGGTTGCTCCTCTTCCAGTCCAGCTCTCTGCTGTGGCCCGGGAGTGCAGTGGAGGATGGCCCAAGTGCTTGGGCCCTGCACCTGCACAGGAGACCAGGAGGAAGCACCTGGATCCTGGCTTCGGATAAATGCAGCGGCCATTTGGGGGGTGAACCAACAGAAGGAAGACCTTTCTCTCTCTCTCTCTCTCTCTCTCTCTCTCTCTCTCTCTCTGTCTAACTCTGCCTGTCAAAACAAAACAAAACTGCCATGCCAAGCCATCTCCGGGTCTTACCAGACAACCTACAAGACTGGAAAAGGAACCATGTGTGTGAACCATCCCCCTAACACAAAGCAGCCTGGGTGCTGGGGACACAGCCCCTAAGGAGTTTATAGGTTTGTGTCCTATCTCTATTTTAATGCCAACTGAACTATGTACTTGTTAAAATCCCTGCACAGCACTGAAAATAATACCCAATCTATTCACCAGTGACACACGTTACAGTTAGGGTAAGTTTTGCTGGCTGATGACGGGAGCTCAAGACTGAGAGCCAATGGTGTTGTTACTGATGTGTCCCCTCCCCTTGGGGCAGAGAGGTGGGGGAAGAGAAGAGCAAGAGAGAGAACACTCCCATTTGCTGGTTAATCCCCTAAAATGTCTACCACAAGTGGACAAGGCAGCCCAAAGCTGAGGGCCAGGAACTGGATGAAGGGCTCCCACTGGGGCTTCAGGGACCCAATTATTGAGCCATCACTCTGCCTCCCAGGGTCTATGTGAGCAGGAAGCTGGACTCAGAAGCCAGGGCTGGGGGGCTGGTGCTGTGGCGCAGCAGGTTAACACCCTGGCCTGATGCACCAGCATCCCACGTGGGTGCCGGTTCTAGTCTCGGCTGCTCCTCTTCCAATCCAGCCCTCTGCTATGGCCTGGGAAAGCAGCAGAGGATGGCCCAAGTCCTTGGACCCCTGAACCCACATGGGAGACCTGAAGAAGCTTCTGGCTCCTGGCTTCGGATCGGTGCAGCTCCAGCCGTTGCGACCAATTTGGGAATGAGCCAGAGGGTGGAAGACCTTTCTCTCTCTCGCTCGCTCTCTCGCTCTCGCTCTCTCCCTGCCTTTCCTTCTCTCTGTGTAACTCTGACTTTCAAGTAAATAAATAAATCTTTAAAAAAAAGAAAAAAAAAAAAAGCTTGAGCTGAAAATCACACCTGGTACTTCAACGTGGGATGCAAGTCTCTTAACCACTAGGCTACATCTGCCCCTGTTGTTATTTTTGACTTTTTCACTTGCTTTCATGTCAGCTGCTTGGCACACTCCAAGTCCCACACATGAAAACATTGTCAGGGGCTTGCGCTGGGCAGCAGAGGAAGCCACGCTCTGCAACACTGGCATCCATGAGTCCCAGCTGCTCCACTTCCAATCCAGCTCCCTGCTGATGCGCGTAGGAAAGAAACAGAAGCTTGTCCCTGCTGTACACATAGGAGACTGGGATAGAGTTCCAGGCTCCTGGCTTCGCCCTGGCCCTGGCCCAGTCACTGAGGCTATTTGGGGCGTAGAGATGCTCACTCACTGTCTGTATAACTCTGCCTTTCAAATCAATAGATCTTAAGGGGGAGGGAGGAGAGAAAAGAAAGTCCTTTCAGTCATTTTCAGCTACTCAGACCCTTGGAGTTTCAGGCACTGAGACTTTGAGTGTGCATGCCCCAGGCAGGTGTCTGTGGAGTTCACAGCTTCCTCTCACACCAGGGGCAGAGAGGTCAGGAAGGGGAAAAGAGGAGAGGTGTAGGATAAGCAGAGACCAAACCCCAAAGGGGCTCCTTCAGATCGAGACCCCAAGAGAATGGCATGAGGCACAGGCGAGGATGGAAACCCGGGAGGGGAGGCAGGAGGCCGCCCAGTTACCTGTGGCTGGACAAATGATGGAAAACCAGAGCAGTGATTTTAATACTGCTTGGGATTTCTGTGGGTCAGGATTTGGGGTTGGGCTCTGCCAGGTGAGGTTATCTCAGAGTCTTTCATATGGTGGCAAGAGCTAACAGGCAGGTTGCTGCGGTTACCCCATCTCTCCCTCTGCACTGTGTCCCTCGGCCTCTCCATGGAGGATGGGCTCCCTACAATGCAAAAGCCTGGGGCAATGGGACAATTCAGGGCAGCTCAGGCCTTCAGAGTAGAGAGGAGCTTGCATTTGGCTTTCTTACCTGCCCTGCAATGTGCCTTGTTACAAGCGAGTCTCACCCCCGCCCAGATGCAAGGCCAGGAACATCAGCTCCACCTCCTGGGGTGGCACTGGCACCCCTAGAAGGGACCAGACCGGAGAAAGGGAAGCTACAGCAGCTGTGCTATGTCTGGGAGATCTTCGAGGGCTCCATCGCTCTCTTCTCTGAATAACCCCGGGGCCTGCAGATGACCCAGCACACAGTGGGTGTTCTGTCCTATGGAAAGTTCTGCAGGTGGCACAGAGGAGGCCCACGGAAAGGTGGGCTTGGGTGTCCTGACACTGCACCCATCACTCCCTAGGGACAGCAGCAAGGAACAGGTGAGGACCAAGTCTGGCCACGCCCCCAGCTGGCAGAGCCTCCCCTGGGCTGTCAGTTCATGCTGTGGTCAGACAAGAGACAGGTGTGGAGGCGGCCAGCCCAGTCAGGGGAGGACACAGGGCACCCAGTTTCTGCGTCTCAGTGACCTGTGTGGCACTGAGGGGATGCTGCAGACCGTGTCCAGGCACACGCACAGGTGCTCTGTGTCCTCACTCACATCCCCAGGAACAGGGTGGCCAGACTTCAGGGTCTGCCCAGCTGCCCCCTCTGTCCTCTCAGCCCTGAGCAGTCACATGGGTCCTGGGTCTCCAACTCCTGAGTGGCTCCCTTGCCTCTGCTCTCTGCTCCACGTGGCGCTGTCCTACCTGGGCACTCACGTCCATCCTCCTGGCCTGCCACATACCCATCCGTCTGGTGCCTGACTCCAGCACAGAGCACTCCCCTCCACGCTCGTCGTGGGCTCTCAGTGTCCCTGTGGGCACCCCCGGACCGGAGCTCAGTTCCCTCTTCTCGGCATTGCCTGGGAGGGGACCCCATCTGGCTTTTCTCCACCCCCATCTGCAGCACAAGCCCCACCCCCAGCCTGTACTTCCCAGCTTTTCTTTTTTTTTTAACTTTTATTTAATGAATATAAATTTCCAGTATACAGCTTATGGATTACAATGGCTTCCCCTTCCCATAATTTCCCTCCCACCCGCAACCCTCCCCTCTACCGCTCCCTCTCCCCTTCCATTCACATTAAGATTCATTTTCAATTCTCTTTATATACAGAAGATCAATTTAGTATACATTAAGTAAAGATTTCAACAGTTTGCACCCACATAGAAACACAAAGTGAAACATACTGTTTGAGTACTAGTTATAGCATTAAATCAAAATGTACAGTACATTAAGGACAGAGATCCCACATCAGGAGCAAGCGCACAGTGGCTCCTGTTGTTGACCCAACAAATTGACACTCTAGTTTATGGCACCAGTAACCACCCTAGGCTGTCGTCATGAGTTGCCAAGGCTATGGAAGCCTTCCAAGTTTGCTGACTCTGATCATATTTAGACAAGGTCATAAAAGACAGGGTGAGGATAGTAACCAATGATCCTAAGAGTGGCATTTACCAGGTTTGAACAATTATACAGCATTAAGTGGGGAAGAGGACCATCAGTACACACAGGTTGGGAGTAGAGCCATTGGTGGTAGAGTAGAGGTTATGATTACAAAGGAATGAGGCCCAAGTGCACTAGACAGGGTCTAGAACAAAGGACAGAGTCATTATTAGAGGAGCTAAGAAAGGTGCTGTCTAAGCTACAATTAAGTTTTCTGATTGAGAGGCAAATAGAACCTGATAGAAGGGGCTTGATAATAATCTGGTGGGCTTTAGGCCTTGTAAGTTAAGAGGCCCAGACCTATCTATCTCTTCACATGGGGTATATCCTAAGGGAGGTGTGAACCTCCTAGGGGAAGGCACTCTGTTGACTTTCATTACTTGGCTGGCCTGGGAGGAGAGCTGGCCAGGTAAAGGCAGGTGGCATCTCTAACAAGAAATTTACAGTTCTGCCTGCAATGTTGCTGACCCTACTTGACCATACCCTCAGCTGCAGTGGTCACTTTGGAAGTTGGGCTGAGCGAAGGGATTTTCAGCTTGGAGCCAATAAGATCTGTGGCTCTGACCTGGGCATCCTTCGACTCCAGGGCAGGTCCATTTCCAGTGACCCAACTCTTGGCAGAGCTGCCAGGGCTCTTCACAAGCTGACTTCTGCTGAAGCCCAGACTTACCACATTGAAAGCCACTGCAGTGGACTGGCCTGTTGGGTCTCCTTGAGGGCAGATCACCGTACAGATCAGCCATTAATAGGCCTGCCACCCATTGCTTCTGATGCCTAGCTTTCTTTTCCTCCTGGTTTGTGTTAAAGAAGACCAGAGGATGCAAGTCAAGGGAGTGCCCATGTCCCATCTCTAATCTTCGGTGGCCTGAACTACAAGTCTATAGTCACAGGCATGTTCTGTAGTAGTTTTTCTAAGGTAGACAATGCCCATGAGGAAAATTATATTCTCACTTTAAAACTTTCTTTCCCTTTGGTCTGAAAGGGAGGTTTTTTTTTTTTCTACTTACTGTATACTTCGCTGATGGCGATGTGAATCTAGCTATGAGATTATTATTTAAGCTCTTATTTTGGCTATGCTATTACAGAAAAATGTTAGCCATCTCTTATAAGGTCTAAAGATTAAATTGTGCGTCCTACAGATTCCTTCATAATAGAATTAGTTCCCTACCTTGAAGAGAATAAAGAAATGAAAGAACAAGTTGGGCTTAGAATAGAGAAATGAGGGAGCAAGTCCTGGATCACTTGCTGACAATAGCAATATTACATGAATACTTAGCAAACCGTTTCAACCATTAGATAACAACTTAAGAAAACATTTACCAGAAGGTCCAATGCCTTCTATAAATTTTAAGAATCATGTATTTGAAAACACCTCTTAAATATCTAAGATGGTGTAGTTTGTTTAACCAGTAAACTTAAGCACAACCATATAAAATGTTTTTAGTTTCTTTCTACCAACAAGTTTAAAACATATGATACACAGATTCAGGTCACACAAATTAAAATGTATATTTGATTGATTTTAGCAGCTTAAATTTATGGACAATCTTATCTAAAAGCCATTTAAAATAAAACTCTTAATAAAATTTGCCCATGTGGACATACAATATGTACGCACATATAACATAGCATAATAGACCAATATCAAAATCCAAAATATCTGGTTGAACTAAGATTCCTTAAAATCATGACATAACATAGACCAAATTTGATCATTGTTACAAGGTGATTATTCAAGTCTTTGAAAATAAGCACATAGTTAAATAACCCATAGCTCTTAATAAAAATTCAGCTGTTTTTGAACAATTAGAATTTAACAGACATCAAGAGAACATAATAGATTACTTTAACACATTGCTCTAACAGTGCATCAGAGTTTAATTCTATGTCAAAGAGAAATTGAGCTTCCTGTGATCTTTTGCTGTGAGGTTTCCTTCCTTTACCTTCTTTCATATTGGTGACCATGTTTCTGTGTTTCTGTGTGTAAGACATCTTTAAGCATCTTTTGCAGGGCAGGATGAGTGGCAACAAATTCTTTCAGTTTCTGTTTGCTATGAAAAGTCTTAATTTCACCTTCATTCACAAATGAGAGCTTTGCAGGATATAATATTCTGGGCTGGCAGTTTTTCTCTCTTAGTACCTGGGCTATGTCTCGCCATTCCCTTCTAGCTTGTAGGGTTTCTGATGAGAAGTCTGCTGTGAGTCTAATTGGAGATCCTCTGAGAGTAATCTGACGATTCTCTCTTGCACCTTTTAGAATCTTTTCTTTATGTTTCACTGTGGTGAGTTTGATTACAATGTGTCGTGGTGAGGATCTCTTTTGGTCATGTTTATTAGGGGTTCTATAAGCTTCCTGTACTAAGATGCCTCTGTCCTCCAAACCTGGGAAATTTTCTGCTAGTATCTCACTGAAAATGCCTTCTAATCCTTTCTCCCTCTCCATGCCTTCAGGAACTCCTAGAACCCGAATGTTGGGTTTTTTAATAGTATCCTGTAGATTCCCGACAATATTTTTTAGATTTCTAATTTCTTCTTCTTTTCTTTGGTTTGCCTGTTTCCTTTCCTGTTCTCTGTCTTCTAAGTCTGATATTCTCTCTTCTGCTTCACCCATTCTGTTTTTAAGGCTCTCTAATGTGTTTGTCATTTGATCTATTGAATTCTTCATTTCATTATGATTTCTCGTCACAATCACCATTTCTTGTTCCACTAGTTGTTTCATTTCATTTTGATTCCTCCTTAATATTTCACTTTCACGAGAGAGATTTTCTATCTTGTCCTTTAAGGATTTCTGTAGTTCAAGAATTTGTTTTTGAGAACTTCTTAATGTTCTTATCAATTTTTTGAGATCCGCTTCTTGCATTTCTTCTATCTCATCATCTTCATAATCTTGAGTTGGGGTGTCTTTTTCATTTGGGGGCATCATAGTGTCTTCCTTGTTCTTGTTACCTCGGTTTTTGCGTTTGTTGTATGGCATGTTGGAGATATTTGGTTTCTTCACTGTGGTGTTTTTTTTTTTTTCTTGTTATACTATGACTCTAGATTAAGTGGACTGTCTGCTTTTGGTGGAGCCTTAGAGGCTTGAGATGGGTGTGGACTGAGAGCTGTGTTTGGTTCCTCAGGGTTGAGGGTGTGTCAAGATGACACTCCCAGGTTAGGTGTGGTAAATGTCTCTTTCTTTTGTTGATTCAAAAGGGAAGTAATTCCGCACAGCTGAATGTCATTGGAGGTAGTTAGCAGGCAAATGATATACCCACAGGGGCCGGAGATCAGAAGCTCTTTCCCAAGGACCACACAGGGAATCTCTGCTGCCCTCAGTGTGGGCTCCAATTCTCCTGCAGTCTCCCACTGGGTTGCCAAGTTAGATGCTAATCTCCAGTTATTTCACCCCTCCCCCCAGAGTCAGGTTTTTCTGCTAGGCTCAGGGCCGGTGCAGACCTGAGGTCGCCCTGCTTATGACGTATGTCCAAAATGGCGCCTGCTCTTTGTCTTGCTCGCCCTTGAGGGGTGAGTGGAGAGAGAGAAACTCGTGTCCATTTTGGTCACTTTTTTTTCCCTCTCTCTCTTCTAGTTAGCCTGGTGAACTTTTCCCCACGGAGTTTCAAGCCTCGTTCCCTCTAACCTCCTCTTTCCGCTTGCCCGCTGGTGTCTCGGGCTATGGAGGTTCGGCTCACCTCGCGTTCCAGCGCTGGTGCGTTGAGTCTGCTGCTGGTGTCCCGAACTTGGGCTCCCACGCTCTCCACGCAGGTCCACTGTGAATCACTAGTTCCGGAAGAGTTTCCTCTGCTGTTTCTTCCCCTACTCTTCCTTGACCCTGCAGTATCTCCACTTTTATTAACCTGTGTCTTGCCGAAGAATATCAATGTGCTCCCTTCCTATTCCGCAATGCTCTGCAAGCTTCTCTCTGCCCCCCCCCCCCGGCACCGTCATCACACGCCTGGGCCATGCCCTGGAGGACAGCTTCCCTGTGGTCCCTGCCCCAGGCACTCCCACAGCTGCCTGCCCACTCACGGCCAGGCTGACGCGCCTCTACTTTTCATTGGCACATAAGAACTGCACATGTGCATGGGGGATGGGGTGGTGTTTATGCCACAATGGTGTCATGGTCAGAGCAGAGCAGGTAGGCCCCCATCACTCCAAACATTTGCCGTCCAATGGACTCGTTAGGGAAATTGGGATAATGGCACTCGTATGTGCTAATCTCTTCCATGTCCTCCCAATTGTTCTGACTTTAAAATGTATAATATACATTTAAATGTATAATACATACATTTTAAAATACAGTATAATATGTATTATACATATAATGTACATATACATACACAGTGTGTATATATATTTGTGTGTAGATACTTGTGTGTCTAAGTGTGCATGTGTATATATACGTGTGTGTATGTGTGTATGCCATTCCATGGCCACAGGTTCTGCATCCTTAGAGTCAACCAATCCTGGACTGAAAATTTCAAAGAAAAAAAAATGTGTCCTAAACATGTCCAGACTTCTTTCCTTGTCATTGTTCCTTAGTGATACACTCTAAAAGCGATTTACATAGCATTTGCACCATTTTAGGTTCTGTGCAAATACTGCCACTGTTCTATGTAAGGGACTGGAGAATCAGGATTATGGTACCTGCTGGGGTCCTGGAACCAGCCCCTTAGGGGTCATGAAGGACTAACACACACACACACACACAATCAGAAAGACACTGAGTATTAACATTGCCTCCACATGGTGGGATTATGGGTGATACAGTCTCCATTGTCCCTCTTCTCCCAGATGTGTTCCAGGCATACACATGTCTTACCTTTAGGATGAGAAACACACTGTTGTTTTTCTTTTCTTTTCTTTTCTTTTTTTTATTTAATGAATATAAATTTCCAAAGTACAGCTTATGGATTACAAAGGCTTTCCCCCCTATAACTTCCCCCCCACCCACAACCCTCCCCTTTCCCACACACTCTCCCCTTCCATTCACATCGATTCATTTTCAATTCTCTTTATATACAGAAAATCAGTTTAGTATATATAAAGATTTCAACAGTTTGCCCTCACATAGCAACACAAAGTGAAAAAATACTGTTGGAATACTAGTTATAACATTAAATAACAGTGTACAGCACATTAATGACAGAGATCCTGCATGATATGTTGTTTTTCAAGTGAGCACAGAAGCAAACCAACCACCCTGGAGGCCAGCGATTAACCAGCCCTGTTTCCCAGGTGCTCTGAGTTAACTTTCCACAGCCAATTTAGCAGAGCGGGGCCTGGCACTTGCTCGGGGCCTCATCACCTTCGGCGCTAATGGCCCCTCCTGGAACCTCTCTGCTTGCAGGCCGTGTAATTGCCAGGACTTTATCCAGCTCCTTCCGCGCTGGCCAGAAAAATGACCTCCCCTCCGGTGGGGAGGTGAAGGCAACAGGGGAAAGCAGCACTGGGCCCGCAGGAGCCACCTGGGAATCAATCGGTCTGAACTGAGCTCCGGGGAGTGGGCAGAGAGCTGTGCTGGGGCTGCTTTTGTTGTTCTTTTGCTGAGAGGCTTCTGTCCTCTGTGGCCCCCACCCCCACTCCCATGGGGTCAGAACCTCGGCTTCCTCCCAACCCCAGGGCTCAGCTGGCTCCTGCCCACACTCCGGCTCAGAATTGCAGAGGAGTCGCAACTGTGGTCTGCTTGGTATCTAAATACTCACTTCTGATTCTTAAGTACGATATGAGCATTTTATCGTCACACATCTCCCTGTAGTTCTTTCCCTTGGTTCTCTTCCGCTCACGGGAATGCTGCCTCCAGTTTGCCACAGACCTTGACGTGCACACACATACAGATGCACACCCTGGCTGTGATGGTCAGGGCTGGGCCAGGCCTTAGCCCAGGCGCCTGGAGCTCCATCCGGGTCTCCCACGGGGGTGGCAGGGGCCTGTCTTCCCCTGCTTCCCCACCCAGGCCATTAGCAGGGAGCTGGATTGGAAGTGCAGCAGCGGGGACTCAAACCAGTGCCCATATGAGATGCCAGTGTCACAGGCTGTGGCTTACCCTGCTGAGCCACTGTGCCAGCCCCACAAAACTCCTTTCTAGAAGGCAACATACTCTTCAATCTATGGGTGGACCATAGAGTTAGCCACTCAGTCCTTCAGCACGTATTGTGGGGTGCAGGGCACTGTGCAGTACAGTTGTGAAAAAGAAGTGCTACAGTCAGGCAGCACAGAGACACATGGTGGTAAAGGCAGGGGCCAGGTGGTGCAGAGGTTAAGCCGCCACCTACAGTGCCAGCATCCCATATGGGCACTGGTTTGAGTCCCAGCTGCTCCACTTCCAATCCAGCTCTCTGCCATGGCCTGGGAAAGCAGCAGAAGATGGCCCAAGTCCTTGACCCCTGCAGCCATGTGGGAGACCCAGATGAAGCTTTGCTTTGGCCTGACCCAGCCTTGCCTGTTGCAGCTATTTGGGGAGTGAACCAACAGCATGATCTCTCTTTCTCCCTCTCTCTCTATAACTCTGCCTTTCAGTTAATTAAATTAAAAAAGTTGGTTTTTTTTTAGAAAAAATATATTCTAAAGACTTTTAAAGGGATATGTGAGTTTGAGTTCTTTTTTTTTTAATTTTAAAGACAGAGTTAGACAGTGAGAGAGAGACACAGAGAAAACTCTTCCTCCCATTGGTTCACCCCCCCAAATGGCCACTAAGGCTGGCGTGCTGTGCCGATCTGAAGCCAGGAGCCAGGTGCATCCTCTTGGTCTCCCATGTGGGTGCAGGGCCCAAGCACTCGGGCCATCCTCCACTGCACTCCCGGGCGACAGCAAAGAGCTGGACTAGAAGAGGAGCAACCGGGACAGAACTGGCAACCCAACCAGGACTAGAACGCAGGGTGCCGGCGCCGCAGGTGGAGGATTAGCCTAGTGAGCCGTGGGTCAGCCTAAGTGAGTTCTTAAATTCACTTGGAAGAGAAAGTGTACATCCCAGTAAAACCTCTTTTAGAAGTTAGAAAAAGAATGAACAGAACAGTGAGGAGAATGGAGCAGACCATCAGAACAGGTGAGCCCTCCCCCCACACAAGCACACACACAGGAAATCTTCCTGTGTGATAAAGTCACACCTTACTGCCAGTGTGTCACGTCTGCATGAGCAGGAAATGCTCCACAACAGAACGGACAAATCAGTGCAACCGGGGGCCGTAGGGGTGAGAAAGGAACCACATCGAGAGGGGACAGGCTGAGTCCAAGGATTGAAAATCCTAACATCCAAGGTGTGTGTGGGGACAGAAAGCAGGCCAGTGGCTTCCTGGGCATGGGGAAGAATGGGGCCTGTGCTCGGATTGTGCAGGCGGGTTATACACCTACACATGTTGGGACACGTTACAAAAGACACTGCAGGTCCCTGTGGCTTAGGTACTCAAGTAAAATTCTAGGAGAATGCTGAAGAAAGCAGAGATAGAGATCTCTCCCATCTGTTGGTTCACTTCCTAAATACCTCCAACAGCCAGGCCTACATTTGGAGTCTTGATACTCCACCCAGATCTCCCACATCAGGGGCAGGGACCCAAGCGCTGAGCCATCGGCTGCCTCCCAGGGTGCACATCAGTAGGTGTTGGGATTAGGAGCAGAGCCTTGACTCAAACCCGGGCACTGTATTGTGGGATGCAGCTGTCCCGAGCAGCTCGTCGGCTGTGCCAAATGCCTACCCCTGAAACTTCTTAATTTTTCCACGGAGAGACTTCATCAATACAACGAAAAGACAATCTATGAAGTAGGAGAAAATTTATTATCAATGAACCATGTCCTATACAGGTCCATGCCCAGAATATAAAGGATTCTGTCATCAACACCTGTGGACAGTAGGGGAGATGACACAGCTTCAGCATTTTACTCTGGAACTCATCACAGTTGAAATGTGTATACGAATTTTATCCTCATAAAATTGCTTAAAGGGTAAGTTGGCTATAATGGACTTGGAAAGTCCTGGTACGGTACTAGTTTATCTCTGTAATAGTTAAGGCTATTAAGTGTCTTGTGTAGTAGTATTTCATGATGAACTCACTGTTCCAGTAAAGTAAAAGGAAAAGAGGCAGGCAGAGTGCACTGCCATACAGAGCATCGCCTTTAACCTCACACGGCCAGCAGGCCTCCTTTTCATACAAAGATGCTCACTCACTGGTCTGTGGGAAGAACCTTTGAAGCATCAGATGTTATAAACTCAGATCAAGTGGTCAGGCAGTGGCATACCCACACCTGTGCAGCTGGCCCTCTGCTGACATCTGCTGGACTGTACAGAGCTGCATCTCTGAGAGTCTCCAAGCCTCACGCCTAGCCAGGATGCACACCTCTCACTGTCGCACGTTTTTCTCCACTGCATAACACAAGACAATTTCTCACCATGAGGCCTCATTGTGTCCCCCCTCCATAATTTAAAAACATAGCCACAGGCCTACGTAACATTGCAATGCCCTCTCAATTTTGTCTTGCCAGCCCTCGATGAGAGGGCAGCTGGATCATGTCCACAGGGGCGCACAGACAGGCCTGCTGGGACTTTCCTGTCGGTCCTTGTCTTATCTGGAGCACAGGCTTCTTTGGTGAGTTCTCCTCTGATCCTGTAGGTGTGAAAAGCACCAAGCCACTATTCCTATGTGGGGAATCTTCCGTCTTGCTAGGAGAGCTATGTCTTTTTTTGTTGTTGTTGTTCTAAAATTTATTGGTGGAGGGCAGGGAGGGTAAGAAACAGAATTTTTTAAAGACATTCCATATTAATCTCTGTTCACATTAGAAAAGTAGTGTCGGCAGAAAACATTCATACCAGGCAAATAAAACTACTTCAGTTCCATTATGGAACATGGAAAGCTAAGGAGATTTCTGCTCATTGGAAGAACAACACCATAAAACCTGAGGGAGGAGGACACAGGACTCAATAAAACCACAGCAGAAGCCGCTGGGCAGAGGGAATCAGCAGTAAAGATGAGAATAACATTTCAAACAGCTGCCGCTGTGTGCCATAAACTCACATCACACCATTTTATCATTGGCTTTCTTGAGGCCCAAGACCCGATTCCTGGGTCTCTGCTTTTAAATGGATCCTCATGTGGCGATTGAAAGTCCCCAGCTGCCGGAAGGCGCGGCCACACGTGTCACACTGGTAGGGCTTCGTGTCAGTGTGGATGCGTTGGTGGACGTTCAGGTTCCCCTTGTGGCTGAAGCACTTGCCGCAGTGCCGACATTTGTACGGCCGCTCGTTGGTGTGGATCCGCCTGTGAGTGACCAGGCTGGCCTCGTGGGTGAACCTGTGGCTGCAGACTTCACACGTGTAGGGCTTCTCGCCGGTGTGGATTCGCTGGTGGACTCGCAGGTCTGAGGCCTGCATGAAGCCCTTCTTACAGGACTCACACTGGTAAGGTCTCTCTCCCGTGTGTGTCCTCTGGTGTATGACCAACTGAGAGCTATAGTTAAACCTCTTGGGGCAGTCAGCGCACTGATACATTTTGACTGGTTTTTTAGCGCTGGGTGTGTCAGATGAATTCACCCCAACCTGTCTTGAGATGTCTCTGCTGTCAGAATGGGTGGCTCCTCCTTGCTCCTTGGAAGAGGTGGGGCTGCTGTCCAGTCTCCTCCTTCTGGAATGTCCTGGACGTCGTGTTGAAGCTTCTCTCTCTAAAACTGGGGTGGAAGACGGGTCAGTGTGCGCGTTGTCAACAGGACGTCCTTTTTGGGGGCTCTCCCCATCCTCTGCACAACCAAAATCTGCTGGAAGAAGATGGAATTCCACACATGGCATTTAGTACAGAGCATTTGCAATGAGAATCATTCAAAGCACACAGTGATGTTGGCTGAGAACTGCCCATCGACCTCAGAAGCCTACAAGATTGGACGGTAGGGCCCTGGACAGTCAGTGATGGAGGAGGTCTGTCCACAGATGGCCAACTCCCCAGGGACATGTCCCACCACCCCCCCACCCCCAACAGAAAAGGAAGAGCGAGCCAACTCTCCGGGGTCTTCAGTCTCCACACTCACCGGGACCCTCCGGAAGGTACGGCTCTGCAGGTTCCACTGCTGTCGCCTCTTGTCTGTCTGCCCGCATGTCCTCCTCTTGAAAGTCTGGCTTGGGGCTCGGCCCCTGTGGGTCTCTCATTGCAGGAATAATCCCTGGCAGGGCTTCCTCTCCCTGAGAAAGGCAACCAAGCAGAAGTACTCGTCTTCCTTCCTTTGGGACCCGGCTTTTCTAAGGACATAGTTTTGTGGATATGTCCAGACTTCCAGTGGGCCACCCATCACCCCACGTGAGCACCCTCACCCAGTTTCCACACCAACTTGTAACATCCGCTACACCAACCCCCATGCTTTCCACCCCTTCCTTTCTTTGCGCGGTCTTCAAAAAGTTCATGGAAAACCATTATTAGAAAAACTATTCTTGGTCTTCAAAATCATTTTCACACCAAAATAAGTGTTTCTTTTAAAATATGTATATTTCTGTCTATCTGAAAGGCAGAGCCAAGTGGGAAAAGGAGAGGAGAGAGAGATCTTCCATCCACTGGTTCACTTCTCCAAATGCCTGTAACAGCCAGTATGAGGCCAGGTGGAAGCCAGGACCCCAGAACTCCATCCAGGTCTCCCGTGTGTTTGACAGGGGCCTAAGCACTTAAGCCATCCCCTGCTGCCTCCCAGCTGCACATTATCAGGATCAGAAGTGGAGGTGCTGGGATTCAACCTGGCATGCCAGTAGGGGATGAGGGCTTCATAAGCTATGACTTAACCAACTACACCACAATACCCACTCCTAAATGTATCAATTAATTCCATTTTCCATGAGCTTTTGGAAGTATCCTCATAGTTCTCCCATCATCCAACTTCCCCTGCCCTGAACTCTGGAAGCAAAATGACTCCAGGCCAAGGTTGACATCTGGGGCTGGATAATCCTTTCTGGTGGGGACTGACCGATACTTTGCAGTGTACAGAGAAAGGTCCCTGGACCCACCAACCAGATGCAGTTAACACCCCTCCCCTCACACACACAACACTGCCACCTGGAATAAACCCAAAACTTGTCAAATATCCCTTGGAAGGTAACAATCACCAGAATTGAGGGGCACCCCTAATTAAGGAACGGACAATTTGTAGAAAATTAGTGCTCCAGTCAATCACTTCTTGAAGTGCCTTTGAGGAAACTGGCTGTGGGGGAATTACTCGTAGCTCACCCATCTGTGGGGCAAGTTGACCCAGGCCTCGTTCATCTGCACCCTGAAGGCTACTTTCCTGCTTTCCCTGCACCCTTAATGCTAAAAACTTAGTGGTCGGCCGGTGCCACGGCTCACTAGGCTAATCCACCGCCAGCGGCGCTGCTACTCTGCGTTCTACTCCCAGATGCTCCTCTTCCAGTCCAGCTCTCTGCTGTGGCCCGGGAAGGCAGTGGAGGATGGCCCACGTGCTTGGGCACCTGCATTGGCTTGGGAGACCAGAAGAAGCACCTGGCTCCTGGCTTTGTTTCGGCACAGCTCACTGGCCACAGAGGCCATTTGGGGGATGAACCAACGGAAGGTAGAGCTTTCTCTCTGTCTCTCTCTCTCACTGTCTAACTCTGCCTGTCTAAAGAAAGAAAGAAATACTTAGTGGTCAACGGACAAAAGCCTATTCCTCTTAGGCCCCCACGTGGCTCAGAAGCATCTAGGGATGTGATATGTGCATGGTCCATGGGTACAGTTCTGTCTGACTCACTCTACAGCTACACCAGATTTCCTTTTGTGCCTTCTCCACCTCTCCCCAGAGACCAGGGCAGCCCACTCACCGCTCCCCTTGTTGGGTCCTGCATCGTTTGGTTCATCTGCTGGCTTTCCTCAGGATGGATCTCGCTCACAGAGGACTGGTGCTGGAGAGAGAAGTCAGTCACATCATTCGTATCGCTGGTCTCAACTTTGACCATCTGCACATCGGAATTCTGCTGGAGAAATTTCTGTCCATTCAAGACGACCACAGTCTGGGGAGAGAAGGGAAAACACCATCAGACACCCTGAGAGAAGCTGAGTATACTGGCCAGGGTGTGGCCCAGTGAGTTAAGCCACCATTTGTGACACCTGCATGGCCTATCAGAGCGCTCATTCAAATTCTGACTACTCCACTTCCAATCCAGCTCCCTGCTAATGTGCCCAGGGAAAGCAGAAGATGATGGCCCAAGTATTTGAACCCCCAGCACCTACCTGGAGTCCAGACTCCTGGAGTTCCAGGCTCCTGGATTTGGTCTGAAGCAGCCCTAGCTGGTCATTTGGGGGGAGTGAACCAGGAAATGGAAGATCTCCTTTCTCTCTCTTTCACTCTGCTTTTCAATTCATAAAATTCATTTAAAAAAGAAAACATGAGGGTAGTTTTCATCCTCCCCATATGTGTTCTGCCATATTGCTCAAGCTAGCTTAAAATTCTTGGCACATAATTAGCTCTTCAGATACAGAAACCCCAGCTGAAATGTTTTGCTCTCTAATCTCCTGCAACTGCCCCATTCCTAAGGCCTTTGAAAAGCTCCATCAATCTGGCGTTATTTGGAAGAACTGGTGTCCAAATCCAAAGAGGAGGAAAAATCCCTCCTGGTAAATCAAGATCACCTTACACAGATTCAACCAAGCAAGGATTGAAAATATAACAAGGGGCCGGAGCCGTGGCGCACTAGGTGAATCCTGCGCCTGCGGTGCCAGCATCCCATGTGGGCGCTGGTCCTCGTCCTGGCTGCCCCTCTTCCAATCCATCTCTCTGCTTTGGCCTGGGAGAGCAGTAGAAGATGGCCCAATTTCTTGGGCCCCTGCACGCATGTGGGAGACCCGGAAGAAGTGCCCGGCTCCTGGTTTTGGATCAGCACAGCTCTGGTCGTTGTGGCCATTTGGAGAGTGAACCAATGGAAGGAAAACCTTTCCCTCTGTCTCTGCCTCTCACTGTCTCTAACACTAACTCTCAAATAAGTAAAGTCTTTTTTAAAATTAAAAAAAAGAAAAGAAAATCTAAGAAACCAGTGCCCTATTGGAAGACACTCACGCCCTATCTTGGCGTACCTGGGTTTGCTTTCTGGCTCTGCTCATTTCCAGCTTCCTGCCAATGCAGACACTGGGAGGTGGCAGATAATGGCCTGTCTCTTCCCTTTCCCTTTCTTAACTCTCTCTTCAAAGCATTCAGGCACTGAAATCACCAGGAAGAAAAGGAAACACCCCTCTCCCAGCTGAAACCCCACCTAATCCAACAGTTCTCCACTGGGAGAGATGTTGCCCCGGAACAACTGGTGATGTCTGGAGATATTTTTGGCTGTTGCAGATAGAAGGTGCCCCTGGCATCCAGGGGTAGAGACCAGGAATGCCATTCAACAGCCCACACTATTGCCCATGGCCCGCCAAGAATAACTCAGCCCCCAAACGTCACTGCCTGGGGTTCCCTAAGAGGCAAGCTCTCCTCCACTGGGGACAAACCTCTGGTCTGAAGGCACCGTGCAGCCCCTGCCCCCTCCCCACCCTCTGCCAAGTGTGAAGGTCTCACTCACCCACTGCTTGGGCTCCCTGTGGCTTCTCAGTACCTCTTCCAGCTGTCTGCAGCTCCTCACGCCATTTTCCTTGACTAAGACCTGGAGGTCCTGGGGCATGGAGATCATGAACTGCTCCAGCACCAGCATGTCCATGATCTGCTCTTTGGTGTGCAGATCTGGCCTCAGCCATCCGTGACACAACTCGACGAGTGTCCTCAGATCCTGGATGGGGTCTGAACACTCTGACCCGCTGAAGGCTCTGAATCTTATATGCCATTCCTCCGTGTCCCGGTCTGGCCCATCAAGGGGAGTGTCCTCTGATGGCATGGCAGACAGCAGCTGTGGGCCAGAGCTATCACAGGGCTGCTCATGGTCCAAAGAAAAAGTGCGCTCTGTGGCCATATTGAATGATGCACTTTGCTCTGAGATAGGCCTCCTAGAAGATGGTTGTCTGATGGACACCTACCAACAGGTCTATTCTGGTTTCTTGAGGAATAGACTGTTCAGAATACTGAGGAGGAAAAAAGGAAAGAACCAGATCAGATTGACTCCCTACCCCACCCTCCCCTCCCTTCCAAATCCAATCATGCTAATGCCAGACACCACCCTCTGGTTGGAATGTGAAAGCAGTCATCCCATCAGAAAATAGGCCCCATGCTCTGAACAACACAGGATTAGGAGAAGTTCTCGAAAATCTGTTGCCATAAAATGCACAGTCCTGTCACCTTCCCATGAAGACAAGATCACAAGGCAAATTTGTAGTCATACTTAGGCAGAAATACAGAGAAAAATCCCTGTAACCTAAGATATCATGTGGTGTGCTCAACATTGGAACTATTAACCTAAACATTTCCCAACACATTTCCTTGTTGGTCATAGAATGCCTGTTTGCTTCAGTGAAGAGACAACTCAAAGGAGCCCTGTGAAAGCTAAGCGCCTGGGGCCAGTGCTGTGGCTTAGCGGGTAAAGCCCTGGCCTGAAGCACCGGCATCCCTTATGGGCTCTGGTTTAAGTCATGGCTGCTCCTCTTCCAGTCAAGCTGTCTGCTATGGCGGGAAAGCAGTAGAAGATGGCCCAAGTCCTTGTGCTCCGGCACCCATGTGGGAGACCCGGAGGAATCTCTTGGCTCCTGGCTTCGGATAGGCATAGCTCTGGCTGTTGCGGCCAACTGGGGAGTGAACCATCAGATAGAAGACCTCTCTCTCTTTCTGTGCCTCTCCTCTCTCTGTGTAAGAAACTCTGACTTTCAAATAAATAAATCTGTAAAAAAAAAAAAAAAAACCTAGTGACCTTGTAACCTTCAGAAGGTTTCCATCCCTGACAGGATAATTACATGTTCTATGCATGAAGCATCACCCTGTGCCCCCTCGATCTGGACACTAATTGTATGTCAGTTAAAAACACGATTTTAAAAAGTGGAAGTACCCAAATCTAACTGCAAGAGGCAAGAGCTACTCTGTGGTATTCCCCATGCAACAGTTATGTGCCAATGCAACAGCTATGAGACTGCAATCCTCCCTGCCTTCCAGCAAACAGGATAAAGACCTGGGTGGCTGGAAAGCTGGAAAAAAAAAAAACCATGTCTGGGAGGTGCGCAGCAGACTCCAAGCAGCCAGGAAAAAGCAGCAGAGTGAACACTGCAAACTCATGTCTGAAAAGGGGCTCACATCCAGAATGTGTAAGGAACTCAGCTTACTAGCTAGAAAACAACTGGGTAGCACTGTGGTGCAGTGGGCTGAGCCATCACCCACGACACCGGCCTCCCTGCTGATGCTCCTGGGAAAGCAGCAAGTACTGGCCCAACTACTCGTAGGAGACCCACTTGGAGTTCCAGGCTTCTGGCTTCGGCTGGCCCAAGCATTTGGGGAGTAAATGATCCTCATCTCTCATCTTCCCTGCTATCCTGCCCTGAAATAAATAAATCATAAAAAAAAAAGACTAAAAACTAGGTTAAGGGATTGAATAGTTTTTTAAAAATTTTTTTTGACGGAGTTAGAGAGAGAGAGACAGAAAGAAAACTCTCCCTTCCGTTGGTTCACCCCCCAAATGGCCGCTGTGCCGATCCAAAGCCAGGAGCCAGCTGCTTCCTCCTGGTCTCCCATGCGGGTGCAGGGCCCAAGCTCTTGGGCCATCCTCCACTGTACTCCCGGGCCACAGCAGAGAGCTGGACTGGAAGAGGAGCAACAGGGACAGAACCAGTGCCCCAACCGGAACTAGATCCCGGGGTGCCGGGTTCTAGTGCCACTGGCTGAGGATTAGCCTAGTGAGCCCCGGCTCCAGCTTTTTTGTTTTGTTTTGTTTTGCTTTGCTTTTTTTTTTTTTTTTTTTTTTTTTTTTTGAGAGGTAGAGTCATGGACAGTGAGAGAGAGACAGAAAAAGGTCTTCCTTCCATTGGTTCACTCCCCAAATGGCTGCTACAGCTGGCACTGCGCTGATCCGAAGCCAGGAGCCAGTGCCTCCTCCTGGTCTCCCATGGGGCTGCAGGGCCCAAGCACTTAAGCCATCCTCCAGTTTAGGTTTAGATTCACCAGACTGGGCTGATTTTAACATTTAAAATAAAATTTTTTTGCCACAAACCATGATCATGCTTAAGTTCCCTCATGTTATAGGTATGTTAAGCAAGTCTGAGCTAACAATGAGGTACTTAGGAGTCACTTTCTTCCGCCAGCCCTAGGAGCCAATGGGTGATGCAGACCAATTGGGATGTTTCTGAAACGGGCCCCCGCTCCACGCACACTGACCCCAGGTCCCTCCCAGATATTGCTGTTAGCTCACCTACCTGCCAACTTTCAGCGTCCACCTCCTTCTATCTGGGATCCACACTCAAATGAGCCTGGAGCTGCAAAAACCTCTCCATATTTATAGGAGCTCCAAGCCCCTCCCTTTGTTATCTAATTGGTCCATGATTTGGCTTGAGGGCAGATGCTACATTTGTAAGAAGTGTTGATTGGTTGGCATTCCCAATGAGACCCTGTTCAGCAAGAGAAAATTTGATTTGTTGAATATGCACCTTTTGGAAAGAGTATTGGATTTCTTATTTGTTGTTTTGTTTTATTTTAAGAGTTATTTTTATTTATTTGAAAGACAAAGTTAAAGAGAGAGAGAGAGAGGTCTTCCATCTGCTGGTTCACTCCCCAATTGGCCACAATGGCCAGAACTGTGCTGATCAAAGCCAGGAGCTAGGAGCTTCTTCGGGGTCTCCCACGTGGGTGCAGGGCCCCAAGGACTTGGGCCATCTTCTACTGCTTTCCCAGGCCATAGCAGAGAGCTGGATTGGAAGAGCAGCTGGAACTAGAACTGGCACCTATGTGGGATGCTGGTGCCTCAGGCCGGGGGCTTTAACCAGCTGCGCCACAGTTCTAGCCCCCAAACCCAAACTTTAAGTGCTACCCTGAGTACTCTGAGCCGCTCTCAGAAATCCAAACCTCCAGTGGCAGGTGGTGGGAACCCAAGCCCACGACTGGCTGAGGGAAAGCCCTGGGTGTCCCAGGAGGCAACCAAGTGAATGTCACTGGTGCTGCGAATTCAGCAGAGCAGCAGAACATGAGGTGAGCAGAGTTGAGGGAAAAATCTGCACCGTTTTCACCCCTGTCTCTCAACACAGAAAACCACAGCGCTGAGGACTTCATATATATATTTATACATATTTATATATATTTATTTATATTTATATATATTTATATATTTAAAATTTTTTATTTGTTTTATTTATTTGAGAGGCAGAACAAGAGAGAGCTCCCATCCACTCCCCCAAATACCAACGGGAGCCAGGGTGAAGCCAGGAGCCAGGAGCTCAACCTAGGTCTTCTGTGAGGGTGGTAGGGACCCAAGTACCTGAGCCATCAACAGCTGCAGGCTGCAGGCTGCGTTAGCAAGAAGCTGGGATCAGAAGCAGGGCAGGACTTGCACTGGAATCTACGCACATGGTTAGGGCTGTGTGTGTCCCAAGCAGCACATTTTTTTAAAGGAGATGTTGATTTGAAAGTCAGAGTTCCAGAGAGAGGGGGAAAGCCAGAAAGATCCGCTGGTTCACTCCAGATGGCTGTGACGGCCGCAGCTGGGCCAGGAGCAGGAACTTCATCCGGGTCTCCATGTGGGTGCAGGGGCTCAAGCACTTGATCCATCTCCTAGTGCTTGCCCAGGCCATTAGCAGGGAGCTGGATCGTCTGGAACTTGAGTGGGAGCCCATGTGGGATGCTGGCATGGAAGGCAGTGGCTTTACCCCAGGCCCCAAGCAGAATCTCAACCACTGTGCCATGCTCACCTCACTTGGACACAGATTTCAAAGGGCCTTTCACGTAGTATTCATTATGTCTCCATAAAGCTGGGATTTTTGTGAATGGCAACAAATGGGAAAGGAAAGAGAGAAAAAGAAGTCGTACCCAGCGGAGGAGTGTGGCTCTGTGGAGTCAGTTTTTGTCAAGAAGCCAAAGACGTGAGTGTCTTAGGAAGGACTGTGTTCAGAGTGGGCTGGTTCATATCCAACCAGCGCTTTCATCCAGCTCAGCCTGCCTACAGCGTACTGACTCCAGGGCACCAATCGTTGTGTACAGTTACTGACACAGAATGAGTATTAGAGACATTTCAAACTTGTGTCCAGCATCTTGCAACTGCTATGTTGAAAGCTTTGCTCACACAGGATTCAGTTCCTGATGTGATGCTGGGGCCCCAGAGTAAGAGCCTGAGGCGGAGCGTGGACTTCACTGTGTGAAATGTGGGGGGAAATAACTCGGCATTGGCCATAATTAGATTGCAGTTTTGGAAGCTCCTGTGACAACCAAATGACACACAAAGTCCATTCCAACACAGCAGTGGCACATTTGTTTTAACTTCAGAGTAAATTTTCCTGTTTTAGCATTCCAGATGTGCTGGAAGGCGGCTGGGTTTAGACTGATTCTGACTTTTGTCAGAAACCCTCCAGGCTAGCAGAGAACAGTGAGATAGATTCCAAGTCTTCAGAGAAAAAGAACTCAACTCTCACTGATGAATGGGGGGAGAAATAAAGGGCTTCCATAACAAACGGGATTTGAAAGAATTTGTCACCACTCCTCCAGCCTCAAGGATGTGCTACGTACAGAAACACAGAAACAGGGTCAGCACTGTGAAAGAAGCTAAAGATAGAAAATCTCCAGTAAAAGGACAAAGGAAATCCAAAGTAAACAGTAGGAACATTTATGGAAAAGCGGCAGGGAAACTGAGCTGACTCTGGTTTCTCTTCTGTAGTTCCTTAGATTTCAGAATATCCTGTTGTTGGGGACCTAGCCACAAGTCAGGCAATCTCAAGACATGGATGATAGTGGAACACCTTTTTCCTTCTCTTACTACATACCATTTGTGTGATGTCAGTGTCAACTCTCAATTTTTTTTTATGGATTTACTTTTATTTTTATTTATTTATTTATTTTTGACAGGCAGAGTGGATAGTGAGAGAGAGACAGAGAGAAAGGTCTTCCTTTTTGCCGTTTGTTCACCCTCCAATGGCCGCCGCGGCCGGCACATCGTGCTGATCCAAAGCCAGGAGCCAGGTGCTTCTCCTGGTCTCCCACGTGGGTGCAGGGCCCAAGGACTTGGGCCATCCTCCACTGCCTTCCTGGGCCACAGCAAGAGCTGGCCTGGAAGAGGGGCACCCGGGATAGAATCCGGCGCCCCGACCGGAACTAGAACCACACTGGTGTGCCGGCACCGCAAGGCGGAGGATTAGCCTGTTAAGCCACGGCGCCGGCCTCAAGTCTCAGTTCTTATGTCTTTGGGCTGACTAGAAAATCAGGTGTTTAAATGAACTCTTCTCTGCTTTGGAAGCTTGGTCCATAAGTGTGTTGTTGCCACAGAAGAAAACACTTGGATTTGCATTACTTGAATACTTGAAAACAAATTGATAAGAGACTGTACGTAGTGAATTGGGTTTTTATTTCTGGATGAAATTAGAAATGAAATAAAGATTTGCACTACTGAAGGGATGAAAATGATGCCAGTGCTTATAAGCAGTGTGAGCCATTTGGTGTCTGAGGCTTCCAAATCCAAGTGTTTCTTCAAAGTCCAGATCTTCCTCCTGGAACCCTGCTCCTCTGTGCTTCATGCGTTCACTCTTACAACTGATGCTGAGGGACAGCAGGGTTCAAGCTTCGTCACCTCTGTGTTCATTAGGAATCCCATAGCTTTGCTACTTAGGGAAAAGACAGGCTCCGACACACTCTTAGTGTCACTTCTTGTTAATATTTTACCCACGAGTGGTATTTCAGATACATTTAATCCTTTAATCCATCTAATGAAGTGCTTATAAAAGTATACAAGCATTGCGTATTGCACTTGGACTAGTTAGTGAAGAATAAGAAACAAAAACAGTTTATTCAGACACTCTCTAAACAGCACTTTGACCTCAGAATCAGCTTTTAAGGCATTCGGATCTGGCTGGAAAGCCCAGGAGAGCACTTCAGGGATAGAGCCAAGACACTGTGGCAAAAAAATGTGTACATGAAGGGTCTCTGTGAATTAAGACCCCAGTGGCAAGAAGGGACCATCAAAGAAAGAGGCACTTTTCTCTGCAGGGAAGAGAGAATTTCCACTTTTCTTATGGCCCTGTCTAAATACTCATGGAGTTTGTGGACTCAAGAGGTTTCCATAGCCTTGGTTGCTCATGCCAAGAGCCTCGGGTGGTCACTGATGTCATCAATAAGGGTGTCAACAACAGGGGTCACTGTGCACTTACTCCCCATGTAGGACCTTTGTCCTTAATGAGTTGTACTATTGGAATTAACTATAAAATCGGTCTTCAAACAGTACTTTATACTTTGTGTGTCTGTGTGGGGGTGCAAATTGTTGAAATTTTTACTTAGTATAGAGTTGGTCTCCTGTATATAAGTTACTTAAAAATGAATCTTAATGAGGAGGTGGGATGGGAGTGGGAGTGGGAGGACAGGTATGGGAGGAAGAACCATTATATTCCTAAAGCTGCACCTATGAAAATTGTATTCATTAAATCAAAGCTTTCTACAATGAAATAAAATAAAATGGGGCTGTTCGTGAAGAAACTTGAAAACAGCTTCATTCATGTAACTGCTTAAGTAAAAACTACATTTTGTGTTCTATGTGTATACACTTTTAATGGTCTGTATTTCTGTTTAAATATATATGGTGTTTAAAATAAAATAAAGAATGGTGGTGCCACGGCTCACTTGGCTAATCCTCCACCTGCGGCACTGGCACCCTGGGTTCTAGTCCCAGTTGGGGTGCCAGATTTAGCCCCAGTTTCCCCTCTTCCAGTCCAGCTCTCTGCTGTGGCCCGGGAAGGCAGTGGAGGATGGTCAGGTCCTTGGGCCCTGCACCTACCTGGGAGACCAGGAAAAGCACCTGGCTCCTGGCTTCAGGTCAGCACAGTGCACCTGCCATAGTAGCCATAGCGGAGTGAACCAACGGAAAAGGAAGACCTTTCTCTCTGTCTCTCTATCACTAACTCTACATATCAAAATAAATAAATAAATAAATAAATAAATGAAGAGAGGAGTGACCAAATAGAGCAAACCCCTGGGAAATGCTGACCGTGGATCACAGGAAGGTGAGCACGTCGGGCGTATGTCAGGGGTCCATCGGGAGCGGGTCGGGGGGTTCACGCCGTCCTTGAGTGCTGGGTGACGACAGGCCCCAACCTCAGTCGTGTGCCTGATGCTGGGTGTTTGTTTGTTAGCAAACAGTTGTGAAGATGTTATTTTCTGCAACTTCTGAGGCTTCCGCTGTGTTCCCTCTGGACAGCTGTGGAGCTAACAAGGAGTCGGAGTTGATGAGTTTATGAATGGGATTAGCAGGCATCTGCCTGAGGCCATTCTGGGCCCACCCACCTCTCCCTTGCTCCCAGCCTTTGTCACCAATTTGCGCTGCACCCTCCATTCAGCTAAAAATGCCCTAGTTACAGAAAGGCCGAGGAAACTCGGAGCCCCGGTTCTGTCCCAGGGTAAACCCTTCACACACCCCGGGCTTGCTGGTCGATCTGGAAGGCGCCAGCTGTTCTACGACTCAGAGTCTCCCAAGTGTACCCTTTCGGCCACTTCACTGGCATGTCCCTGACAAATAGAAATCGTATCCTGCGGTGGGCTGTGGTGCTGCTGTGGCTAAGCTGCCTCGGGAGACCACATCCTGTTTTTGGGCTTCCGATCTTGTTGGTGGGCGCCTTGGGGGCAGCAGAAGATGGCTCAAGTGCTTGGGCTCCTGCACCCCCTTGGGATACCCAAAAAAGCTCCTGGCTCCTGGCCCAGCCCTGGCCATTGTGGCCATTTGGAGAGTGAACCAGTGGATTGAAGATCTCTCTCTCTCTCTAACTCCGCCTTTCAAATAAAGAAATCTTAAATAAAGACTCCCTAAATAAATCTTGAATAAATAAATAAAAGACTCCCATAGCAGGGGATAATCTCATCAAGGGACTCTCAGCCAGGCCTCCTGCTGAGCCCTCCAGGGAAACCCACACTGAAGAAGACACTCCCTAAGCCTCCAATTCCCTCCAGGACAGAGTCCCGGGAACATGGGAAGAGAAGTGTATTCCCAGAACCTCCCACCCACCCAATGCATGACCCACTCACTCTAGGGTGGGGCTTGGTTCAGGAGTAGATTTTCCTGTGTCCCCTGTGGCAGAGCTACCACAATCTGCTCACTTGACAAAATCCTGAATATTGTTCGTCATTTGTATGCTAACTTTGGTGAAATGGCATTCTTCAAATAAATAGCAAAAATAATCCTAAAATTCACAAGGAACCATGAAACACCCAAAGTGATACAGGGAAAGAAAAAAAAATGGAGGTGTCACACTTCTGATGTCAAATTATATTACAAAGCTAAAGGGACCAAGACAGGATGGCGCTGGCCTAACCACACAGACCAGTGGAACCAAATAGACAACCCGGTAATAAACCCAAGCCTACACGCCTGGTCAGCTTAGTCTTCACAAGAGCACAGTTGGATTTCATTCTCTTGCATGTGGAAACCCAGTCTTCCCGGCGCTGTTTATCGAAGAGACGCCTTTGTGGCACCTGTTTGCAATCATTTGTCACATCAGATAATCCTCACAGTGAGGAGGAGTTTTAATTGCTAGTGACACTGAGATGTAGCCGAACAGCCTGAAGGTGCGTCTGCTGCCAGCCTTGCACCACAGCATCCTGATTTCAGATCTCCATCCTGGCAGCAGCTGACTGCCCGTTGGTCCCTCGGCCGTGCTGGGGCCAAAGCCTCAAGCTCTGCACAGCTCTCCCAGCCTCCTTCCCAGGCTGGACGACTGGATCCACGCAGTCATGGAGTTTGCTTCTGCTGCTGCGTGCTCAGACTGTGCGGGGGAAGCACGGCCAGCGTCCAGACGAGGGTTTCCTGCCATCAGCTCACCCCAGAGCGACCCCACCACCTCCCCGGCAGGTGCTTCCCTCCTTGCGTCCTGGCCACTAACGGGTACAGGCACTGCCTGGGATAGAGAGCACCGCGTTCCAAGTTGGGTAGGAGATGCACTCGGGTCCAGTTCATCAAACTTCCTTTTTAAAAAATTGTCAGTCAGCCATAGCGGGTAAAGCCTTGGCCTGCAGTGCTGGTATCCCATTTGGACCCGGAAGAAGCTCCTGGCTCCTGGCTTCGGATCGGCACAGCTCTGGCTGCTGTGACCATTTGGGGAGTGGAGCAGTGGATGGAAGATCTCTCTCTGTGTCTCTCCCTCTCTCTGTTGGGACTGACTCTCAAATAAATGAAGCTTTTAAGAAATGCCCTTGTACAAACCCACTTGGATGTAAAATGAACGATTTTTTTCAGCATGTACTGTGTATAACAGGAGCCCCAGGCTGCACCAATTTATGGCAGATAGCCACCGTCTGCCACATACATCCCATATGGACACCGGTTCGAGCCCGGCTCTGATCCAGCTCCCTGCTAATGGCCTGGGGAAGCGGTGGAAGTGGCCCGGTGTCGGGACTGGGCCTTGACTGTCTTCTCAAGTCGCTCAGGGAATCCTCTCAGCTCTGACAGTGCCACTCCTGGCCACAGCCTCCACCTGCTCTGACCCTGTCACCTCTCACCTGGGTTACAGCACCACCTTGTGGCGTAAGGGACGAATGTGCCTCCTGTGATTCCAGCATCCCACCTGGGCGCCCATTGGAGACCTGGCTACTCCTGCTGTGGCCTGGGAGGGCAGTGGAGGATGGCCCAAGTGCTTAGGCCCCTGCAGCTGCCTGGGAGACTGGAAGAAGTTCCTGGCTCCTGGCTTTGGCCTGGTCCAGTCCCAGCTGTTACGGCCATTTGGGGAGTGAACCAGCAGATGGAAGGCTTCTCTCTTTGTGTCTCCCGCTCACTGTAACTCTGCGTTTCAAATAAATAATTCTGGGGGAAAAAAGTGGTGAATTTTGTACAACTCTGCTCCTCACCTCTACGCAAACCAGGTTCTTAAAAAAAGATTTATTTATTTGAAAGGCAGAGTTTTACAGTAAGGCAGTGAGAGAGAGAGAGAGAGAGAGAGAGAGAGAGAGAGAGAGAGGTCTTCCATCTGCTGGTTCACTCCCCAGATGGCTACAATGGCTGGAAATCAGCTGACCCGAAGCCAAGAGGCAGAAGCTTCTGGGTCTCACAAGTGGGTGCAGGGGCCTAGGGACTTGGGCCATCTTCCACTGCTCACCCAGGCCATAGCAGAGAGCTGGATTGGAAGAGGAGCAGCTGGGACTTCAACCAGTGCCCATATGGTGTGTCGCCACTGCAGGTGGCGGCTTGGCCCACTTCACCATGGCACCAGATCCTAAACCAGGTTCTTAAGTTTGGAGTTGAAACTAAGGAGGGACCCAGCTCTGTGGTGTAGCAGGTAAAGCCACTGCCTGCAGTGCCAGCATCCCCTAGAACGGGTGCCAGTTCTAGTCCTGGCTGCTCCTCATCCCATCCAGCTCTCTGCTGTGGCCTGGGGGAGCAGTAGAAGATGGCCCAAGTGCTTGGGGCCCTGCACCTGCGTGGGAGACCTGGAGGCAGCTCCTGGCTTCAGCTCCTGGCTTTAGCTTCTGTGGCAGCCATTTGGGGAGTAAACCAGTGGATGAAAGTCCTCTCTCTGTCTCTCCCTCTCTCTGTAACTATGCCTCTCAAATAAATAAATAAAATCTTTATAAAAAAAAAAAAGAAACTAGGGAGGAAGTTCTCTTTGCTTCATCTGCAATCCAATATCCTTTCCTCTTGGCCTCTGCCCTCTCTTGTTTTGCATTTGGCTGTGTGTTCTCCCTTTGTAGCTCCATCATAAGACGGCACAAAGTGGTGATGCTTCCACGAGCCAGAGTGTGGTCAGGAGCGGGGTGGGGGGGGGTGTGTGTATGAGTGAGCTCAGTGAATTTGCTCAGCTGGAGTAAAGGTATAGGTGAGTTTCCAAGAGTTAAGATTGAAGGAGAGAGGGGCCAAAGCTATGGCGCAGTGGGTTAACGCCCTGGCCTGAAACGCCCCCATCTCATATGGGCGCTGGTTCTAGTCCCAGCTGCTCCTCTTCCAATCCAGCTCTCTGCTATGGCCTAGGAAGGCAGGGAAGATGGCCCAAGTCCTTGGGCCCATGCACCCATGTAGAAGACCCGGAGGAAGCTGCTGGCTCCTGGCTTCAGATCAGCACAGCTCTGGCCATTGTGGTTATCTGGGGAGTGAACCAGTGGGTGGAAGATTCTCTCTCTCTCTCTCTCTCTCTCTCTCTCTCTCTCTCTCTCTCTTCCCTCCCTCCCTCCATTCTCTGTGTAACTCTGACTTCCAAATAAATAAATCGTAAAAAAAAAAAAAAAAGATTGAAGGAGAAAGTGGTAGGGAGAAACGAGGCAGGCCTGGGGCCAGCACTAACAGAGACCATGGTTGTGTGCTAGGGCAGCACGTGGCCTGCGTTTGGAACATTTAGTTCACATAGGCACCACATGCCTGCCATACGGCACCCACTGTGGCAGGATTGAGTCAGAGGGCGTCCCCAATGGAGGGAATGGGAGAGGAGGAGAAGAGACATTAACGTGGTAAACTGCGAACATTGGGAAATGGGGGAACGTGGGGATCCTCCGCACAGCTTTCCTGTGCAGTCTGAAATTCTTCCAAACAAAAGCTTCAAGAAGGAAAAGGTCTAAGAGAACAAGCGGGCTTGCTCTCCCTCTCCTCTCTCCGGGTGGCTGCTCCGAGGTCTGCGAACGCTCCACCCCTCCGTCTTCAGGCTGTGTTCCTGGTACCTAGCCAGAACCATGAAATAGCCCGATTCGGTACTGACAGCTCCTCCTCATGGACATCTCACCAGCTGTCCCGGGAATGCCTTTCACAGGGAAGAATTAAACCTTTAGACTGCACATCCCGCCTCTCCTGTCTCCCCGAGTCTGACACAGCCCCTTCCCGCCTGTCTTCCCCGGCCTCCACACGTCCGAGGGGTGGCGGTGAGGGTGCAGGTGCTGTTTGCCTGGGGCTTTCTCGTCGCCGGATCCGGGCTCCTGCAGGGCACGGAGCCCTCTGTTCCGAGCGTGCATGGGTCCCGGGAGCGCCGGCTGCTGTCTCCTCCAGGGCTGGTGGTGTGGACACTCAGCCCCGGGCTGAGGCTGTGCCCAGAGCCGCCCACTGCAGAGTTACTGCTTGTTTGTCCCCCTTGCAATCACCGAGCATCTTGTGGGAGACACAGAATACCTTTGAGAGATCTGCTCAAAGCCCCGAATTCCCAGAAGATGTCATGTCACCTTGTCGCCATGAGGGGGAGCCAAACTCAGGCTGAAATTAGCAGTGACTTGAGCCAGGGAACTCAAGAAAAGTTCATGGGAAATGCGATTAACAGATTATTTTAGTGCAAAAAAAAAAAATTTGCAACCCACGTACACTTTTTATTCACAAAACACATGTCCCATTACGTTTTTAAAAATGCTTTGTGTATTCCAAAGTAACTAGAGGAGCGGATGTTGAGTGTTTTCACCACACAGTAAGTGAGGAGACAGATGTCTTGCTGTGTCTCATCATGACAGGCATCAAAACAGCACGTCACAGCACGACAGGCGTCAGAACGTCACGTGGTGCCTCATCAACATGTGCACTTGTTACGTGTCAGTTAAAGACAACATGGTTAAGTGAATTCAGAAAGAAGATTACCAGGCTTCACTGATAACACTGAGCACCCAAGCCCGATACATCTTGTTGCTCCTCCACTCCCACACCTGCGGTTATGGTGCCTTCACTTGTTGCCTGAGCCAATTTGAGTTGGATTTTTTTAAAAACTGCTTTATTGAGCCATAATTGGTGCACAAAGAACACACATTTAATGCACACGCACGCACCAATACTATCGCCACACTCAAGGCAACAGACAAGGCCAACGCGTCACAAAGTTTCCTCCTGCCTTTTTCTTTTTGTTTGTATTTTTTTATTTAAACCAACGTTTGGTCCAGCAGTTTAGACACCTGTGTGCTGCATGGAAGAGCCTGGGTTTATGTCCTGGCTCAGGCTCCCGACTTCAGTTTCCTGCTGCTTTAGATCCTGGGAGGCGGCCACCGTCTGGGGCTCTCACCCCCCTCACCAACATCCCTGGCACACATTGGGCATTGGCTGTGCGATGTTCCCATGTTCCCAAGCACGGCGTTGCATCATGTACTGGTCAGAGGACACAGGTGGCATCCCTGCACCCTGGTCCTGTAAGACCACTTGCTGGACAGAGGCCCTGATGGCCGCTGTGGTCTCCGAGCTCGCCTGGGCTCTGGGGCAGAACTCGTTCACTGACTGTTCCACAGCTTCCATGCCATGAGCCTTCTTAGCTTCTGTTCAGGTGTGGAGGAGCCGTGTGCTCAGAGAAGCAGGGTCTCCCCCCTCGTTCAGAACACTGGGATGGAAGCCCAGGAATCCGTTGTTAAAGTTCCCTTTCAGCACAACTAACATGGAGCTAATTTAGGAACCACTGACCTGGTAGATAGATAGCATCCCCATTACAGATCTGAAATTTCCATGTTGGACCCAGGTCTAAGTGCAGCTAGAGTGGGTAAGAGGGCTGGCGTTGTGGCACAGTTGGTTAAGCCACTGCTTGCAATCCTGTACTGAATTGTCTGTATGAGTTCCAGCTGCTCCACTTCCTATCCAGCTTCCTGCTAATTTGCCTGGGGAAGCAGAGGAAGATGGCCCAAGTGGTTGGGCCTCTATGCCCTCATGGGAGACCTGGATGGAGTTGCACGCTCTTGGCTTCAGCCTTGTCCAGGTAAGACATTGCAGCCATTTGGGGGAATCAACCAGCAGATGGAAGATCTCTCTGTCTCCCCCCTGCCACCATCACTCTCTCTTTCAAAGAAATAAAGTAAACCCTTGGGAGGGGGGAAAGAGTAATGAAAAGCAGCCAGACTTCCTGAATTCAAGTCCCAGCACTGCCCCCTATGAAGCACGTGACTGAAGACCTCCTGGGCTGCATTTTCTCCTCCTCTTCTTCCTCTTTCTCTTCTTCATCATCATCACCATCATCTCTGATGTCATGAGTGTTGTGAGGATCCAATGAGTTGATATCTGTAATACATCCAGAATCAGAAACAGAGTAGGTGTAGAGAAGTTTTTAAATGAAAATTAAATGAGCTAAGATGAATTAAAGAACCGGTCTGATGTTGGTGTGGCAATGGTGGTGCTGGGCCTTTTTCATTATGAGTTCTGTACCATGGTAGTTGGGCAGAGAGCTTTAACTGGGAGGGATTGTTCAAAGTTTTGATGTGACTGGAGTTTCCTTCTTTCTTTTTTAATTTGACAGGTAGAGTTAGACAGTGAGAGAGACAGTGAGAAAGGTCTTCTTTCCGTTGTTTCACCCCCAAATGGCCACCACGGCTGGAGCTACGCCAATCTGAAGCCAGAAGCCAGGTGCTTCTTCCTGGTCTCCCATGCGGGTGCAGAGGCCCAAGCACTTGGGCCATCCTCCACTGCCTCCCCGGGCCACAGCAGAGAGCTGGACTGGAAGAGGAGCAACTGGGACAAGAACCTGGTGTCTATATGGGATGCCAGTGCTGTATGTGAAGGATTAACCAAGTGAGCCAAGGTGCCAGCCCATGGGGTTTCTTTCGAAAAATACATAGGAATGCCATTAAATTTTACCATCTTGAGTTAGGCAGGTTTGAAAAAAATATATACTTATCCTCTGTGTTTTCCAACAGTTTGTCATTAATGAAAATCTCCTAATATTATCAAACCTTCACCTGCCTTTGCCTTTTTGATCTTGCCAAAAAATGTCCCACATGTTCACAAATGAAATCATGAAAGGGCCAGGGAGTCCTCAGACAGATCAGAAACAATCTCCAGGAATTGTTGACTCTCTTCCCCGCTGAGAGTGGAGGTGGGAATGTCCACACCGGTCTTTCCTGCAAGGGCTCTGAACAGTTGCCTCTGTCCGTTGTGCTGAATGTACAGTGGGCTTCCCAGGCCAGTCCTCAGAGGACACGTGGCTGTTGTTACACTGTTGTTCTGGGTAGGACTGAGGCCCAACTCCGCTTCCTGTCCACAGCCCAGAGGTTGGTGTTCCCACCTCCCCTCCTCCCCACCCCCACCCTGGCATTTCCACCACTCACTGCTTCCTAGTGAAGAGAGCCAAAGTGACTCCATGTGAAAACAATATAAAAATCGCCTCCGTTCCCCAAGGCAACCCGAGTCCTTGTAAAAGCAGGCATTCAGGCATTCCGGAGATACCAAAGCTTACCAGGGACAGCTAGCTCTGTAGACCAAGGACAGCACAGTAGAGATTGCTAAACAAAGTGACTCCCTGTACCCAAAGCCCCCATGCTGTAAGCCCCTGCTGTAAGTCCCTGTACCCAAAGCTTCCATGCTGTATGTAACTCTTTTCCTGTTGATGTAGCCCTTTTTTCCTTTAAAAACTCTCCCAAACAAAGACCGGGGCCTCACTCCTTCCTCCGCTGTGCTGGTTGGCTGGATGGGGTCCCTGCCTCGGCTTGTACTTTTAAATAAAGCTTGCTTTTGCAGTTCGGTGTTATTGGGTCGCTGATGGCTTCTTGGGGATCTACTTATCTGGGCACAACACAAGCACGTGTCGCGACTCATTTTTGGCTGGCGCCCTGTCTCAGAGAGCAGCATGGGGGTCATCGTCCCATTTCACTGTGCCCCTGTGGGATCCTGGGAACACTGGGGCTCAATCTCTCATTGGCAAACTGAGGAGTCAGATCAGGATTTGCAACCCAGTGGGGCAATGAGACCCTCAGATGTACTTGTGGTCTGTCCAGTTGTTTACTTTTTGATCTCTTTGTTTGGATTCCTCCCTATTATACCCCTCACAATGTTTTGGAGACTCGCAGATGGAATTGTCAGTGTATAGATGTCAGAAATTTCCCATAAAGATGTCTGGCTCGCTGGCTTCTGGATCTGTCAGGATCCGTGGACGCAGGGCCCAAGCCCCCAGCTGACAGCCATGGCAACCACAGAACCTGTTCTCTCAGTCAATGGGAGACCCCACCCACCCTATTGTGCCAGCCCCCTTCCCCAGGTCCTCATTGGCTCCCTTTATATTTCCCTGTGAAGTCTACCCTGGAAACTCTTCAGTGTCTAAGGCTGAAGGACAAACATAAGACTGTCCCTTGGGTGTGCCAGCTGGGGCTTTGTGATGAGAAGGGGACATGAGCTCGGGTTTTCTTTCTTTTTTTTTTTTTTTAATTTGACAGGTAGATTTACAGACAGTGAGAGAGAGAGAAACAGAGAGAAAGGTCTGACTGCTACGGTTGGCACTGCACGGATCCAAAGCCAGGAGCCAGGTGCTTCCTTCTGGTCTCCCATGCAGGTGCAGGGCCCAAGCACTCGGGCCATCCTCCACTGCCTTCCTGGGCCACAGCAGAGAGCTGGGCTGGAAGAGGAGCAACCAGGACCAGAACCAGCACCGACAGGAGCTCGGATTTTGACATGGCCCCTTTCCTGGAATTCTAGCCGCTGCAATTTCCCAGTGTGCTGGAGTCTCTCCTTCTCTGGCTGCTTGCCTCCTTCCCACCTCTGCCTTCTGTCCATGTACCTAGCTCTGTGCAGCTCTGTTTCCCTGGAGGAGAAAGGGAACATGGGAGAACTTCAGAGCCAGATGTGCCTGGATTCAAATCCCAGCTGTGTCACTTCCCAGTCAGCCACCTGAGTGCCAATTCCTTTATCTGTAGCACAGCATTCATGATGATGATGACGAAGTCCTCGTGAGGATTTCGTGTGTAAAGAAGATTGGGAAGGGACCTGTCATGGGACAGGAGCTTAGTCAATGATTAGTTCTACCACGAGGTCGAGGATCAACCTTCCACTCATTGGGAACTTCCCACTGGATCCCAAGAGATGTGCTAAGTGCATTTGTACTCACCGAATCCTCCTCCAAGGCTGTGAGGCGGGTATTACCCTCACTGCACAGTGACAAAAGGATGATGCTCAGAGAGGCTGAGTAACCTCCCAAGACGGCTTGGGCATGGGGAACCAGGCATTCGCTCTCCAGGCCTGTTTGCTTAGCATCGGGCCCTGGTGCCGCCGAGTGATGAGTAAACTCGAGGAGGAGAGAGGAGGATGCCAGAATGGGGAGCACTGCTGTGCCCACGGCCAGCAGCCAGGGGGCACGTGGAGGACTTCCCGTTGCTGGTCTGCTGTTCTTTGCATTGTGCTGACTTACCCACTGAGTCTCTGCTGTGGAGCACGTCCCCTCCCGCCTGCGCCCTACACAGCAGCCACAATGTGACTCTGCTTGCTTGTTGTCCCGTCTGCTGGCTGTCCCCAGGCAGGGCTCCTGGGTGCCCCTGGCATGTCCTAGGGGTTCAAGGTGTATTATTGGGTAAATGAAGCAAGGAAAGGCCAGATTAGATGATGTAATGGCATCAGTCATGTCTTTATTATCCATCGACCACGAAACCTGTGAGAGCTCAGGTCACGTGTCGCTGGCTGAAGGCTGGCACACGCAGCTGTGCCACCCATGTTTCTCAGGTGAGTGAGTTCACCTCACAAACCCTCCTCCTCTTGGCCCCTCCTGTCCTGCCTGTACAGAGGTGGGCGTGGCTCTCATCACAGTTGCTGTGTGGGTGGCACCCAGGCTCGCCTCTGTGCACTGTGCACCTGCCTCTGTGCACTAGGGGTACAACCCCCACCGGAGGATAAATGGGGAGACTCTGCAGCTGCACGGGCTGAGGTGGTGAGCGTGGAGCCAGGAAAGAGAGGGAAGTGATGAATGAAGAGGTCCCATCACTGAGCAGAAACCAACCTGGAATAAATCAGGATTGACACACTCTATGGACAAGGGGACCAGGCAGGTGCACCAACAGGTGGAGAGAACTGACAGTGCGAGTGTGATCCCAGTCCAAAGACCCCACACGTCATGCAGAACCCAGATCTAGGACAAGCGGCCAGCGAGGACAACACCGACCAGGCGTGAGAGCTCCAGAATCCAGCCTCAGGCCCTCGGTCTCTGAAATGGCAGCGCAAGCCAGCGCCTCTAGCCTCAGCCCACACTCGGGCCAACCCCCTGGTGGGAGCCCCTTCAGCCCCTGGGTCCACTCCTGCTGAAAGCCGGGTGTGGGCCGCAGTGCCCCGGGGGCTGCTGGTGGTATTTCCCACCTTAGTGAATGAAGGGGACATCGAACGGTGCAGCGAGAAATGCCTCATCAGCAGTGCACAGAGCGTCCATGTCAGAGTCTGTGTCGAGTCACCCACCTGTCCACCGACCCAAGGGACAGTCATTTGTCACCTGTGGGCAGAAGCATTGCTGTGCTATCCCTGTGCCATTCACCTGCTGATTGTCCTTCAAACTGCATCCACTCACCCTTACATAAGGTCCCCCCGACCTGTTCCAACTCCAACAGCCACGCACACATCACCCATGTTTATCATCTCACTCACCCCACACAGCCAGCAGCAGGGCGGCGACCACCGGAACATTCTTCATCATTCCTCCACTCACCCACCTGTTCAGACACTGGTTTGTTCTCATGTCTGAAAGTGGGGATAATTGCAAATCCACAGCCCCACTCCCAGCTGCAACAGGTTCTCTCTTACGGCCACTAGTTACAGGGTAGCCGGGAATGTCCCACCCCCTCCCCACACTCAAAGTAACGCTTCACTGGCAGTGCTCTGTTTGCCATCACGGTCACCATTGCCCAGGGTTGCACACCAGGGCCGTCAAGCCAGTCTCTGTTTCCAGATACTGAGGAGTCTGGACAACGGGGGAGACCAGGCTAATGAGGGTGGCCAGACCCCCGTCTGCAGGGAAGAAGGCGGTGGGGATTCCTGTGTTGTGTTCTCAGTAAGGCAGTACAGTTGAGGAACCAAGAGCAAGGTTTTGGAGTAGGATTCGCCATCTCCTTGGTGGACAGACTTCTGATAGCTCCATGGACCCAGCCCCTGCTGTGCAACCTGTGTGCTCCTGGTGTCACCCCCTTGAGCTGAGGAGCACCTAACCACTTGCTCTAACCAATGGGTGGGGACACAGGTAATAAGGTGATTATACAGTGGGTTCAGCAGTGGCCCCTGAGAAACTATGCGAATGTCCAAAGCCTGTGACCATGATGTTATTTGGAGAAAAATTCTTTAGATATGTCATCAAGCTCAATCTTTTTTTAAAAAGATGTACATATTTATTTATTTTAAAGGCATAGAGTTAGAGAGGCAGAGGCACAGAGAGGGAGAGAGAGAGAGAGAGAGAGAGAGAGAGGTCTTCCATCTGCTCATTCACTGCCCAAATGGCTGCAACAGCTGGAGCTATGTCAACCGAAAGCCAGGAGCCAGGGGCTTCTTCTGGGTCACCCATGTGGGAGCAGAGGTCCAAGGACTTGGACCACCTTCTACTGCTTTCCCAGGCCACAGCAGAGAGCTGGATGGGAAATGGAGCAGCCGGGACTCTGCCCAGCACCCATATGGGATGCCGGCACTGCAGGCTGCTGCTTTACCTGCTACCCATGGCGCCGGTTCCCGAGTTGACAGTCTTGACGAGAGATCATCCTGGATTGTCAGAGTGCACTCTAAATCCAATGACAAATGTCCTCCCAAGAGACACAGGGGGAGGAGAGAAGGGCCATGTCAGGATGTAGGCAGAGGTTGGGCATTACAGCTGGAGGCCAAGAAATGGCCGACGCCATGCCTCCAGAAATGGGGAGAGGCAGAGAAGGCTCTACCCCAGAGCCACCAGCGAGAGTACCCTGACAGGACTTTTGGCTTCCAGAACTGTGTGACAATAAATGGGGTTTTTTTATTTATTAAACTTTTATTTAATGAATATAAATTTCCAAAGTACAGCTTATGGGTTACAATGGCTTCCCTCCTCCCATAACTTCCCTCCCACCCGCAACCCTCCCCTTTCCCGCTCCCTTTCCCCTTCCATTCACATCAAGATTCATTTTCAATTCTCTTTATATACAGAAGATCAGTTTAGTATATATTACGTAACTGTTTCAACAGTTTGCCCCCATATAGCAACACAAAGTGAAAAAAAAAAATACTGTTGGAGTACTAGTTATAGCATTAAATAACAGTGTACAGCACATTAAAGACAGAGATCCTACATAATATTTTTTTTTAAAAATTAATTAATTTTCTATGCCATTTCCAATTTAACACCAGGTTTTTTTTTCATTTCCAATTATCTTTATATACAGAAGATCAATTCAGTATATAATTAGTAAAGATCTCATCAGTTTGTACCCACACAGAAACACAAAGTTTAAAATTACTGTTTCAGTACTAGTTATAGCATCACTGCACATTAGACAACACATTAAGGACAGATCCCACATGGGATGTAAGTACACAGTGACTCCTGTTGCTGACTTAATAATTTGACACTCCTGTTCATGGCGTCAGTAATCTCCCTAGGCTCTAGTCATGAGTTGCCAGGGCTATGGAAGCCTTTAGAGTTCGCTGACTTTGATCTTATTCCGCGACAGGGTCATAGTCAAAGTGGAAGTTCTCTCTTCCCTTCAGAGAAAGGTACCTCCTACCTTGATGCCCCGTTCTTTCCACTGGGATATCACTCACAGAGATCTTTCATTTAGGTCTTCTTCTTTTTTTTTCTTTTCCATGGTATCTTGGCTTTCCATGCTTACAATACTCTCATGGGCTCTTCAGCCAGATCCAATGCCTTAAGGGCTGATTCTGAGGCCAGAGTGTTGTTTAGGACATCTGCCGTTCTATGAGTCTGCTGTGTATCCCGCTTCCCATGCTGGATCCTTCTCTCCCTTTTTGATTCTGTCAGTTAGTATTAGCAGACACTTGTCTTGTTTGTGTGATCCCTTTGTTTCTTAGACCTATCAGAGCCATCAATTGTGAACTGAAATTGATCACTTGGACTAGTGCGATGGCATTGGTACTTGCCACCTTGATGGGATTGTACTGGAATCCCCTGGCACATTTCTAACTCCACCATTTGGGGCAATGTCCCAAATTGTACATCTCCTCCCTCTCTTTTTCCACTTCTATATTTAACAGGGATCACTTTTCAGTTAACATTTAAACACCTAAGAATAATTGTGTGTTAATTACAGAGTTCAATCACTAGTACTAGAACAACAACAACAACAACAAATACTAAGAAGGATAAAGTATTACATTGTGCATCTAGAGTCAGGACAAAAGCTGATCAGGTCATTGTTTCTTATAGTGTCCATTTCACTTCAACAGGTTTCCCCTTTGTTGCTCAGTTGTCACCGATCAGGGAAAACAAATGATATTTGTCTCTTTGGGACTGGCTTAATTCACTCAGCATGATGTTTTCCAGATTCCTCCATCTTGTTGCAAATGACCGGGTTTCATTGTTTCTTACTGCTGTATAGTATTCTATGGAGTACATGTCCCATCATTTCTTATCCAGTCTACTGTTGATGGGCATTTGGGTTGGTTCCAGATCTTAGCTATTGTGAATTGAGCTGCAATAAACATTAATGTGCAGATGGCTTTTTTATTTGCCAAATTAATTTCCTTTGGGTAAATTCCAAGGAGTGGGATGGCTGGGTTGTATGGTAGGGTAATGTTCAGGTTTCTGAGGAATCTCCAGACTGACTTCCATAGTGGCTTAACCAGTTTGTATTCCCACCAACAGTGGGTTAGTGTCCCTTTTTCCCCACATCCTCTCCAGCATCTATTGTTGGTAGATTTCTGAATGTGAGCCATTCTCACAGGGGTGAGGTGAAACCTCATTGTGGTTTTGATTTGCATTTCTCTGATTGCTAGTGATCTGGAACATTTTTTCATGTGTCTGTTGGCCATTTGGATTTCCTCTTTCGAAAAATGCCTATTGAGGTCCTTGGCCCATCTCTTAAGTGGGTTGTTTGTTCTGTTGTTGTGGATTTTCTTGATTTCTTTGTGGATTCTGGTTATCAACCCTTTATCTGTAGTATAGTTTGCAAATATTGTTTCCCATTCTGTCGGTTGCCTCTTCACTTTCCTGACTGTTTCTTTTGAAGTACAGAAACTTCTCAATTTGATGCAATCCCAAATGTTAATTTTGATTTTGACTGCCTGTGCTTCTGGGGTCTTTTCCAAGAAGTCTTTGCCTGTACCTATATCTTGCAGGGTTTCTCCAATGCTCTCTAATAATTTGATGGTTTCGGGTCATAGATTTAAGTCTTTAATCCATGTTGAGTGAATTTTTGTGTAAGGTGAAATGTAGGGGTCTTGCTTCAAGCTTCTGCACATGGAAATCCAATTTTCCCAGCACCATTTATTGAATAGACTGTCCTTATTCCAGGGATTGGTTTTGGATCTTTGATCAAATAAGTTGGCTGTAGATGTTTGGATTGATTTCTGGTGTTTCTATTCTGTTCCATTGGTCTATCCATCTGTTTCTGTACCAGTACCATGCTGTTTTGATAACAACTGCCCTGTAGTATGTCCTGAAATCTGGTATTGTGATGCTTCCGGCTTTGTGTTTGTTGTACAAGATTGCTTTGGCTATTCGAGGTCTTTTGTGTCTCCATATGAATTTCAGCATCATTTTTTCCAGATCTGAGAAGAAGGTCTTTGGTATCTTGATTGGTATTGCATTGAATGTATAAATTGCTTTTGGGAGAATGGACATTTTGATGATATTGATTCTTCCAATCCATGAGCATGGAAGATTTCTCCATTTTTTGGTATCCTCTTCTATTTCTTTCTGTAAGGTTTTGTAGTTTTCATCGTAGAGATCTTTATCGTCTTTGGTTAAGTTTATTCCAAGGTATTTGATTGTTTTTGTAGCTATTGTGAATGGGATTGATCTTAGAAGTTCTTCCTCAGCCGTGGCATTGCCTGTGTATACAAAGGCTGTTGATTTTTGTGCATTGATTTTATATCCTGCTACTTTGCCAAACTCTTCGATGAGTTCCAGTAGTCTCTTAGTAGAGTTCTTTGGGTCCCCTAAATAAAGAATCATATCGTCTGCAAAGAGGGATAGTTTGAGTTCTTCCTTCCCAATTTGTATCCCTTTAATTTCTTTTTCTTGCCTAATAGCTCTGGCTAAAACTTGCAGAACTATATTGAATGGCAGTGGTGAGAGTGGGCATCCCTGTCTGGTACCAGATCTCAGCGGAAATGCTTCCAACTTTTCCCCATTCAATAGGATGTTGGCCATGGGTTTTTCATATATTGCTTTGATTGTATTGAGGAATGTTCCTTCCATACCCAGTTTGCTTAGAGTTTTCATCATGAAAAGGTGTTGTATTTTATCAAATGCTTTCTCTGCATCTATTGAGAGAATCATATGGTTTTTCTTCTGCAGTCTGTTAATGTAGTGTATTACGTTGATTGTTTTGCGAACGTTGAACCATCCCTGCATACCAGGGATAAATCCCACTTGGTCTGGGTGGATGATCTTTCTGATGTGTTGTTGCCTTCTATTGGCCAGAATTTTATTGAGTATTTTTGCATCAGGGATATTGGTCTGTAATTCTCTTTCAATGCTGCATCATTTTGCGGCTTAGGAATTAAGGTGATGCTGGCTTCATAGAAAGAATTTGGGAGGATTCCCTCTTTGTCGATTGTTTTGAATAGTTTGAAAAGAATTGGAGTTAGTTCTTCTCTAAATGTCTGGTAGAACTCAGCAGTGAATCCATCTGGTCCTGGGCTTTTCTTTGTTGGGAGGGCCTTTATTACTGTTTCAATTTCTGTGTCAATTATTGGTCTGTTTAGGTTTTCTATGTCTTCCTGGCTCAATTTAGGTAGGTTGTATGTGTCCAAGAATCTGTCCATTTCTGATAGATTTCCCTGTTTGCTGGCATATAAGTCCTTGTAGTAATTTCTGATGATTCTTTTTATTTCTGTGGTGTCTGTTGTTACATTTCCATTTTCATCGCTGATCCTATTGATTTGGGTCTTTTCTCTTCTTTTTTTAGTTAGTTGGGCCAGTGGGGTGTCAATTTTGTTTATTTTTTCAAAAAACCAGCTCCTCGTTTGGCTGATTTTTTGTAATGTTTTTTTATTCAATCCTGTTGATTTCTTCTTTGATTTTAATTATTTCTCTTGTCCTACTGGGTTTGGGTTTGGTTTGCTGCAGATTTTCTAGATCCTTGAGATGACTTGAAAGCTCATCTATTTGGTGCCTTTCCAATTTCTTGATGTAGGCACCTATTGATATAAACTTTCCTCTTAACACTGCTTTTGTTGTATCCCATAGGTTTTGGTATGTTGTGCTTTTATCCTCATTTACTTCCAGAAAATTTTTGATTTCTCTTTTAATTTCTTCTATGACCCATTGTTCATTCAGGAGCATGTTGTTCAATCTCCATGTGTTTGCACGTGCTCTAGGGATTCCCGAGTTGCTAATTTCCAATTTCATTCCTTTGTGGTCTGAGAAGCTGCATGGTATGATTCCAATTCTTTTGAATTTGCTGAGACTTGCTTTATGGCCTAGTATGTGGTCAATCCTAGAGAAGGTTCCATGTACTGCTGAGAATGTAAAGTCTTTATATGTAGGATGAAATGTTCTGTAGATATCTGTTAGATCCATTTGGGCTATAGTGTCATTTAAATCTACTGTCTCCTTGTTGATCTTCTGTCCTGTTGATCTGTCTATCTCTGAGAGTGGAGTATTGAAGTCCCCCAGAACTATTGTATTGGTGTCTAAGTCTCCCTTTAAGTCCCTTAACAAGTCTTTTAAATAAACTGGTGCCCTGTAATTAGGTGCATATACATTGATAATCGTTATATCTTCCTGTTGAATGGATCCCTTAATCATTAAATAGTGCCCCTCTTTGTCTCTCCTAACAGTTTTTGTGGTAAAGTTTGTGTTGTCCGATATTAAGATGGCTACGCCCACTCTTTTTTCATTTCTGTTGGCATGGTATATATTCTTCCAGCCTTTCACTTTCAGCCTGTATGC
Source organism: Lepus europaeus (assembly GCF_033115175.1). NCBI lineage: Eukaryota > Metazoa > Chordata > Mammalia > Lagomorpha > Leporidae > Lepus > Lepus europaeus. Next base: position 2,534,556 of record NC_084845.1, read on the forward strand.
ATCATTGTTGGAAAGATGAGTTTCTTGTAAGCAGCAAAAAGATGGGTTTTGTTCCTTAACCCAATCAGCCAATCGGTGTCTTTTAACTGGACAGTTCAGGCCATTAACATTCAATGTGACTATTGAGAAGGGGTAACTTTGCCCTGCCATTTGCCAAAGATATTTTCTAATATATGGTTTGAGATTCCTGTGATCTTTTGCTGTGAGGTTTCCTTCCTTTACCTTCTTTCATATTGGTGACCATGTTTCTGTGTTTCTGTATGTAACACATCTTTAAGCATCTTTTGCAGGACTGGACGAATGGCGACAAATTCTTTCAATTTCTGTTTGCTGTGAAAAGTCTTTATTTCACCTTCATTCACAAATGAGAGCTTTGCAGGATATAATATTCTGGGCTGGCAGTTTTTCTCTCTTAGTACCTGGGCTATATCTCGCCATAATCTCCTAGCTTGTAGGGTTTCTGATGAGAAGTCAGCTGTGAGTCTAATTGGAGATCCTCTGAGAGTAATCTGGCGTTTCTCTCTTGCACATTTTAGGATCTTTTCTTTATGTTTCACTGTGGTGAGTTTGATTATGATGTGTCGTGGTGAGGATCTCTTTTGGTCATGTTTATTAGGGGTTCTATGAGCTTCCTGTACTAGGATGTCTCTGTCCTTCTCCAAACCTGGGAAATTTTCTGCTAGTATCTCACTAAAAAGGCCTTCTAATCCTTTCTCCCTCTCCATGCCTTCAGGAACTACTAGAACCCGAATGCTGGGTTTTTTAAGAGTATCTTGTAGATTCCTGACAGCATTTTTTAGATTTTTGGTTTCTTTTTCTTTTCTTTGATTTGACTGTTTCCTTTCCTGTTCTCTGTCTTCTAATTCCGATATTCTCCCTTCTGCTTCACCCATTCTGTTTTTAAGGCTCTCTAATGTGTTTGTCATTTGATCTATTGAATTCTTCATTTCATTATGGTTTCTTGTCACTATCACAGTTTCATGTTCTAATAGTTGTTTCATTTCATTTTGATTCCTCCTTAATATTTCATTTTCACAGGAGAGATTTTTCTATCTTGTCCATTAAGGATTTCTGTAGTTCAAGAATTTGTTTTTGAGAACTTCTTAATGTTCTTAACAATTTTTTGAGATCTGCTTCTTGCATTTCCTCTATCTCTTCATCTTCATAATCTTGCATTGGGGTGTCTTGTTCATTTGGGGGCATCATAGTGTCTTCCTTGCTCTTGTTACCTCGGTTTCTATGTTTGTTGTTTGGCATGTTGGAGATAATTTATGGGGTTTTTTTTGTTGTTGTTTTGTTTTTTGCTGTGATGTTTTTTCTTGTTATACTATGCCTCTATGTGGGCTGTCTGCTTTGATGGATCCTTAGAGGCTGTGATGGGTGTGGCCAGAGAGCTCTGCTTGATTCTTCAGGTTTAAGGCTGTGCAAAAAGTGACTCACCCAGATTGTTCTCTCCCTTGCTCCTTGCTGGATCACTTTTTTTTTTTTTTACTCAGTTGGGAAATAATTCCGCACAGCTGAGTGGAATTGAGGGTAGTTGAAATCTGGCTTCTGTGAGTATTCGTTTGATCTACCCCTGGGACCACACAAAGAGTTTATGCAGCCCTCAATGTGTTCTCAAGTTCCACCATAGTTCCAAAGTTACTGAGTTTGTATACTCGTTGGTGCTTTACATATGTAAAATGGTGCCTGCTCTTTGTTTTGCTCAGTGAGTGGTGAGAGAGGCCTCTGCCTTTCCCCACCAATGTCTCGGGTTTCTGAGGTTTTTTTCTTACCTCCCGTTTGTTCCCATGCTGGCAAGATTCTGCGGCTCGGCTCCCGCAGTGGGGCTTCCACGCAGTGGGCTCCCTGTAGGTCCTCTGTGTCACATCCACTAGATCTGGAAGCGTTTCCTCTGCAGTTTTTTTCTTGAGTCTTTTCCTGAGGCTACAGTAATTCCACTTTTATGAAACTTTATTTTCCCAGACTATGCGCACGTCCTCACTATCCGCCATCTTGGCTCCGCCAATAAATGGTTTTTTTTAAGAGCTATAGTATTTGTCAGGGGAATCCCTAAATATAATACAGGAAACAGAGATGGTGGCTTCCGTCTTGTTCACTCGCCCTCGCCCTCTCTGCGTCTCCCTCTACCTCCTTCACTGTCTCTTTTTCAGCCTACTAGCCCTGACGAACTGAGCGGTTCGTGTGGCCAGGAACAGAGGGGGGTTCCAGCTCACAGCCGTGTGCATCAGAATCCTGCCAGCAGTCACATGCATCCTTCCTCGCCTGAACCTTGACGCAACGCGGAGCTCAGCCAGCTCCTGTCTGCAGCCTGGTGAGATTCTGCAGCAGGGGAACAGAGAGGCTATGCCTGGGTCCCTGACCACGACGTGCAGAGACAGGGTTGTGTGTTGTCCTAAGGCTGTGCACATCACGATCACGTATCACTCAACAGATAACTAACACCCATCATGGCTGCAAGTTCTCATGATGTCTGCATTGTCCTGACTGCCCTGTCACGTGGTGCTGTTGACTCTTCTAGTCCACCCCCTGCAAAATGACTGTGCCAGGCCCGGCGCCATGGCATAGCAGGTAAAGGCGCAGCCTCAAGTGTGCCTGCCATCTCATATGGGCATCAGTTCAAGACCCGGATGCCCCACTTCCGATCCTGCTCTCTGCTATGGCCTGTGAAAGCAGTGGAAGATGGCCCAAATCCTTGGGCCCCTGCACCCATGTGGGAGACCTGGAGGAAGCTCCTGGCTCCTGGCTTCGGATCAGCACAGCTCCAGCAGCCACTGCAGCCATCTGGGGAGTGAACCAACAGATGGAAGACCGATCTCTCTCTCTCTCTCTCTCCCCCTCTGTAGCTCTACCTTTCAAATAAATAAATATTTTTAAAAAAAAAAAAGATCATTGCCCCCTTGTTGAAGAGTGACCCGAAGCACTGGAGGCTGAGGCTTTCCTGAGGTCATTCGGCACAGTGAGCAGTGCGAGCCGGGAGCCAAACCAAGGTCACACAGCACAGCGAGCAGTGGTGAGCCGGGAGCCAAACCTGGAACTCCTAGTTTCAGATCCCTTGCATTAGATCCAATCCAAAGCCCACCTTGTCATTATTGGGTGGCCTTGGACAGGCTGCTTCCTTTCCCGGTGCCTCTCCCAGCCCAGGTCCCCAGCATGGGAGATGAGCTGGGAGGGTAGAAGGGGCAGAGGGAGCACACAGCTCACACTTGGACTCAGAGCTGTGCAAGTGGAGGGAGTGGATCCAGTGGATCTTGCTGCCCGACTCGGGTGGGTGGTAGCTCCCAGTGTGGTTCCTCCCTAACCCTATGATCCTGAGTCCGTGACAGAAGAAGACCCACTGTGCAAAATATGTCCACTTGGCCCTCATCACAACCCCTAGGCTATGGTCTGCACACTGGTGCATCCCTAAGATTCGTGCCAGACCTCAGTGCTGAGGCGAGCGGACCAGATGCCGGGGCCTTGGAGAAACGGCCGCTGGATCTGTACGTGTAGATGCAGGAGGGGTGGAGGACACACGGCAACAGTAGCCCCGCCCTCTTTTGGACAAGTCCTCGTGGAGGAACCCATTCACCTGCCCACAGCCACCTGATGCAGCTAGGACATGAGCTGGTGGCCTGGGCCCTGCGCCAGGAGCTGAGGAAGCGGAGCACGCGGCAGTGACCCGGAAGCAGCCAGAATGCGCAGACTGCGTGTACCGACTCCTCCACCAGAGCTCCCAGAAACAGGCGTGGAAACAACCTCTGTCCTTTCCCACACGCAGCGGGCCACGGAAACCCCCATGGAGGGCAGCAGGCTCCTGGCTGTGACCCCAGCCCAGCCTCAGCTGGCCGTAGTGAGCACCTGTGGGGCGAGTGAGCAGGTGACAGCACTGTCCTCTCTGCCCGACAGAAGAGAGAACTGTGAGGATACTTCCTTCCTCCCGGGAAAGAAACAGCCCTGGCCAGCGGCGACCGGGGACCACCCCCGTGGAGCTGCCCTCTGCGCCTCCTGCACCACACTAGCTTTCATACGAGGGGCTTCGGACAGCTCATGCCAACTAGAATTAAAAGTAGGCTTCGTTTGGAAAACAAGGCTCGAATCCACGTTTTTCAGAATGGCGTTTCCGTCTTGAAGACCCCATATTTCCTAGACTTCCTGAGAATTGACTGCCTGCAGCCCAGATCCCGGGGAAGCGTGGAGGAGTCTCACTTCTACAAACCTAGGGGCATCTGAGTGTCAGGAGCCCTCCCAGTCAGTCCTGTCTCGGGGCCCCAGGCACAGGTGACAGGAACACTTTCCTGCTTCGCTCCTGGTGGTTCCTACACCCAGCTGAAGACCTCACTTCAGACCGAACCCTGCAAGGTGCCCTCCAGCCTGCCCTAGGCCATGAGTGGCCGGGGATTCAGGTCTCCAGGCAGGCGCAGGGGTAAGGCCAGCCCAAGCCTGGTGGCGGCTGGAGTAGAGGCAGACGCAGGGCTCTTCCCCACCTCCCAAAGCCAGGCAGCCGCCCTCGTGGAGAAAAGGGCCAGGTCTGAGCAGGGCTGAGGACAGGGGCCCCACCCTCCCTAGACCCATGGCTGCAGGGCCTGCACCTGCCCCAGCAGAGCTGCCAGACTCCCCTGGGGGGAATGGGCCCCAGGACCACATGGCAGGGTGTGACACGGAATGCCTGAGCCACATGATGCTCCTAGCAAGGGAGTGGACACCGCTGACCCTCAGGGATGCTGGGGGGGGGGGCGTAATCAGGAGTGTGGGAGTTAGGGAGAAAGGGATGCTGGACAAGGTGCCGGGAATACTGCCCTCAGCGGGACTGAAGGAAGATGGCTGCAACGCCCCAGCAAGAGGCAGGAGGGCCCCTCCTCCTCCGATGGCACTATGGCACTCGTCACAGCCAGCGGGAGCTTCTCTCTGAGCAGTGCCTGTGGCAGGCTGATCTGGTGACACCCCAGGGCACATACACTGGGAGACACAGGGTCGGGATCCCAGCGGCCCCCGCGCTGCTTCCCAGAGCAGAGCCCAGCGTCCACCAGGAGAGAGCCCAGCACGCGGGTACACACTGGGCCAGCAACTTTATTACTCTCGGATGCTGGTGAATTGTGCTCTCCAAGCACCCCACGGGCAGGCATCTCTGTCCATCTCATGCCCTCCTGCCCGCAGAGCCAGCCCCGCCGGGGCTCCTCAGAACTGCACCCCTCCCTCCCCCACCCCACCCCTCCCCTCCTTCCCTGAGCTTCTCCATCCCTGCGCCCCTGGGCTGGCGGCTGGGCTTCCAGGCTCGGCCTGGGCTCCCGAGGCAGGGACAGATGAGCTGGCCCGGGGCCGCGAGGCAGCACAGAAGCTGGGGAATCAGAGAAGAGGCCGGGAGGGCGGAGGTGGCCGCCCAACCGGACAGGGAGCCCTGGGAAGGGGCGGACAAGGGGCACTGGAAGTTCCGACAGGGGGAGGAGAAAGGCTGGGACATGGAGGGACGCGGGTCGGCGGCGGCAGCGGAGGCTAGCCCAGGGGCCAGGGTGGGAACGGGCCCCCGCCCTCGGGGCCCGGCGCGGCCACCCCCTGCGCGCTGGCCGCCGCCCGCCCGTGGATGCGCTGGTGGCGGAGCACGTGCTCTCGGCGCCCGAAGCCCTTGCCGCACTCCCAGCAGGCGAAGGGCCGCGCGCCCGAGTGCGTCTTGCGGTGGCGTACCAGGTGCTCGCGCCAGTAGAAGGTCTTGCCGCACTCGCAGCACGCGTGCGGCTTCTCGCGGGCCGGCAGCGGGCGCAGGGCCGGCCCCGGGGCACCGGGGTGCGTGCCGCGGTGGCGCCGCAGGTGCTCCTTGCGCCGGAAGGCCTTGCCACACTCGGGGCAGGCGTGTGGCTTCTCACCCGAGTGGCTCTGCCGGTGGCGCAGCAGGTGCGCCGGCTTCAGGGACGTCTTGCCGCACTCGGGGCAGGCGGTGGTGCCTGGGGCCGCCAGGAAGACCGGCAGGCCAGGGGCCAGCGGGGGGCTGCTGGGTTCCTGCTTGTAGGGCCGCGCGGCTTGGGCGTCCCCGCCGGTTGCGGGCACCTCCACACCGGGGTCCGTGTTTCCTGCTGGAAAAGGCACGGGGTCAGGGAGGCCAGCTCTGCGCGGGGCTGGCTCGCTAGGCTCAGGCTCTCGGCCGGCTGCTGAGGGATTCAGTGCTCGGCACACACCAGCGCCCGTTCTGGACACCGAGTCCTGCGCCAGGCCCTGCTCCTGGAGCTCCCTGATTCACCTCTAGTCCTGGTGCCAGGGGAACACGGGGCCCTGGGGCTGGGGGGCGGAGGGCAGCTGCTCACCCAAGGGGATCATCCCACTGTCTTCCTTTCCAACACTGACCCCGGAGCCTTCGGTCATCTCCCGAGGTGCCTTCATCGCTGACGACCGGTCTGGGGAGGTCGCCGGCCCCTGCAACGAGATGCCACACCCCAAGCTGAGAAACGCGAGAACCTGCACCTCTCACTCCCCCGCCCCCCTTCCACCAGCCACCCCGCCCAAGCCCAGTGTGTGCTGGAGGACACTCAAGCTGCAGGGCCAGGGACCCGCGACGGAGGTGGGCCCCCAGCCCCCATGCACAGTAACCGCGGCCTCAGGAGAGACCTTGAGCAAGGCCCACCCACCCGGCCCCTGACCCAGACACCTAGCAGAGCCACGCTTGCTCTGAGAGCCTAGGTTTGGGCTGATTTTGTTACCCAGAGGTAACACACCTGCCTCCCAGCCTACCCAACTGCAGAGGAACATCCGTGCTACTTTTAATGCAGAAAAAATAGCCCAAGTTCAAAAAGGGAACTTTTCCCAGGACACACAGCGGACAGCAGCTGGCCAGGACAGCCCTGGCCGGGGGCCAGGGTCAAGGATTAGGGGGAAACGTCCACACCGACCCTGGTGTCGTCACACTGCTGTCCTCACTGCCCAACCGGTCCCCCCGGAGAGGATCCGAATTCCGCTGGTGCGGAAGGATGTTAGCCCAACGTCACGGTTGCTTGTCTCAAATGCCTTCGCGCCATGGCCGAGCGTCAGCAGCGACAAAGCAAATGAGGGGTGAGAACAGCCATTCCCTCACCCCCCCCCCCCACGCCTCCTGAGAGCCGCAGCGGGATGCACTCCCCGGGTTCAGGGTTCAGGGCCTAGAAGTGCTCGCCTGGCTGGGAGGCAGCAGGGTGATCGTGTGGCCCTGTCTTGCTTTGGCAAACTGCGACCAGATTGCCTGCCACTCAGGCGAGGGCTGTGGGTGCCATTTGCTGGCCTGCAATGGCCCCTGTGTGCCCCGGCCCCATGCCAGCCGCTGCCTTGACCTCTGAGCTCAGGCCGCACTCGGTAAGCGGCTTACCAGGCTCTCCCGAATCCCGGTCCTTTGCATACGTCCTTCTACCCCGGCTCTTGGCTGTGGCTACCACCGGGCATCCTGAGGCTGACCGAGCCCCACATAGGCGCGTGGCCCTCCGGCATCAGGAACACCCACGTCCTGCTGTCCACTGCACTGTGACTTAGCAGCTTCACTGAACACCACGCGTTGCTTCCCGGATACTCACCCCACTTCAGAACAGCTTCCTCGCACCCCAAAATGCCTGACCCGTCAGCGGTCACTCCCCGTCTCCCCTCAGACCCTGGCAACCACTAAGCCACTGTCTACAGCTTTGCTGCAACCTGTCACAGGAAATGGAACCACGCGTGGTTCTGCACAGTGGCTGGCGCCTCTGGCTCTGTGCACACGTGTAGCTGAGGTCTACACCCACACTTCTCGTGTGTGTCTGTGCTTCTCCCGGGTTCACACCTGAGACTCCACTGCCGGGTCACACAGCAGCTCCAGGTTGAACCCTGGGAGGACACACCTGGTGTCCTCACGGTGGCTGGCCCTCACGCCACCAGCTGTGCAGGCATTGGGGCTGCAGTCCCATGGGGCTTCCCTGAGGCCTGTCCTTAACAGACACGGGGCAAACGAGTGGCTGGCTGGACTGGAAGGGGCTGACTCGCCTGTCCCGGCTCACAGCAACCAGGGAACATCTCCAAAAGGCGGTCAGAGGCGGGGGAGTGCAGGACAAGGTCCGTGGTCGCCTCCAGCTACAGACACTGAGCAAGTAGACGGAGCCCGCTCTGAGCAGTGGGCAGCCAGAGCTGTCTGCCACAGGCCTGGCCAGGGCGGAGGTGCCTGCCTCCCTGGCCGCAGCTCAGACGCAGCAGAGCCGGCACACCTGGGAGTGGGACCCAGCAAGCCGCGCCAGCGAGGGCTCTCCCGGCACCACTCGCTCCCCGAAGGGTATGAACAGCATGTGGGACCTTTCAGGTCTGGGGTCCTGAGACCTGGGCTGCTGGACGGTGCAGACGCCCACAGGGCAGAGTGGCCGTGGGGTGCTGGCTGCTACAGCTGGAGCGGGAGGCAGCACAGCAGTCACACGACACAGGGGCTCTCGCCCGCTGCCCGACGGCTGCGTGGCCTCAGGCAGATCCGCTTCCTCCTCTGTGAGAGCGGCCGGCCAGACCCTTGGATGGCGCGCAGGCTGACACTGCAGCCCTGCGGAGGATCAGCTGTGCAGAGAGGCGTCGAGCCTCTCCCCCTGCTCCAGGACAAGCTGCCCACCGTCCCAACAGCGGGACTCACAGCGGCGGCCTCGGGCCACGTGACGTGAGCTGGAGGTGAAGGTCGGCCACGTGCCCCCGGGGGGAGTCCCCGAGAAAATCCTGGACAGTGCGGCCGAGCGCGCCTGCCTGGCAGTCACATCAGTGCGGGGAAGTTGCCGCGCCAACGACGTGATGGGCAGGAGACGGCTGTGAGCCCAGCGCCCGGGACCTTCCCGGACCCTACTCTGCGTGCCCCATGTCTTACTCACGCCCTTCCTCAGCAATAACCAACCATGGGCGGCCCCGAGACTCCTGCCTCGCCGCTGGCTGTAAGACCAGGCGTCCCTGCACTCTGCACGGGGCTGCTGGCCTCCCACCGCACAGCCTGCCTGGATCCTGGGTTTCTTGGTCCTCTCTGTGTGTGCTCCGTCATCTCGCCGCTGCCCGCAGGGCTGCAGCTGCGAGGCCAGGCCAGGGGAACCCCACCACCCGGCAGCCTCACCCAGAGCTCCTCCAGCAGGGCCACGGCCTCTTCCCCGCTCTGGGGCCGCCGGCTGCACACCCAGGCTTGGGTGTCGGCGGGAAGGGCGCTCAGGAACTGCTCCAGCACCAGCAGCTCCAGCATCTGCTCCTTGGTGTGCACCTCGGGCCGCAGCCAGTCCCGGCACAGGGCGCGGAGCAGCCCCAGTGCCTCGCGGGGGCCCGACGCGTCGCCCAAGTGGAAGTGGCGGAAGCGGTGCCAGGGCGAGTCCAGGGTCAGGCCCTCGGGGGCCGGACCCTCCTGCTTCACGGGCTGAGGGGCAGGGACCTCCATGGCGCCTTCCAGGGCAGGGCCGGCAGAGCCTGCGGGAGGGAAGCAGGGCGAGGTGAGAAGCCGGCCTCTGTCTCAGTGCTGTGAGGCAGGGGGGTGCAGGGCTGCGCTGGACCCCGGGATGGGTCCACCACCCTTCTCCTGCCCCATTACCAGCCGACCTGGGGAGAGGGCTGCTGCCCGCTGAGCTATGAAGGTGAGCACCTGAGGGGCCCGTGAGGGCTGCGCTGGACCCCGGGAAGCACACACCCCCCTGCTCCCGGCCCGTTACCCGCCCGACCTGGGGCCTGTGAGGGCTGCGCTGGACCCCGGGATGCGTCCGCCTCCCTGCTCCCGGCCCGTTACCGCCCGACCTGGGGCCCGTGAGGGCTGCGCTGGACCCCGGGATGCGTCCACACCCTGCTCCTGGCCCGTTACTGCCCGATCTGGGGCCCGTGAGGGCTGCGCTGGATCCCGGGATGCATCCGCCCCCCTGCTCCCGGCCCATTACTGCCCGACCTGGGGCGAGGGCTGCTGCCCACTAAGCTGTAGGAGGGTGGGCACCTGAGGGGCCCATGAGGGTTGTGCTGGATCCCAGGTGACTACATGGCTCCTCCCCTCTGTTCCCTGCAGCACTGTGCAGCCCTCAGCCTCTCCCTGGGCCCGGCCTCGAGCACCTCTGCCTGTCTCTCCCCGGTCTCCCTGCTCCACTGTGGGGGTTAAACGCGGAATCTCAGCGCAGCCTGGTGAGCAGCAAAGCCCAGAGCGCACGGGCAGCCGTGAGCATCAGCATCCCTGCCGCCGTGGGCTGAGCTGCGTCCCCCAGAACTCCCGTGGTGAAGCTCGAACCCCCAAGGGGACCACACTTGCAGATGGGGCTCTGAGGTGATGAAGGCACCTCGTGTCAGGACTGTGGGCTCACAGGAAGTGTGGAGGTGGGGTCAGCCACCATCGCAACCACCACATCCCGTATCAGAGGGCTGGCTTGAGTCCCAGCTGCTCCACTTCCAATCCAGCTTCCTGCTACCACGCCCTGGAGTGCAGCAGGTGATGGCCAGGTGCTCAGGTCCCTGCCACACACGTGGGAGACCCGGATGGAGTTGCTGGCTCCCGCTTTCAGCCTGGCCTAGTACTGGCTGTTGCAGCAATTTGGGGAGTGAACCAGTGGGATGGAAGATCTATCACTCTGCCTTTCAAATAAATAAATAAATATTTAAAAAGAAAAAAAGAAAGAAAGAGGACCCAAAAGGCGGCCATCCCCACCCAGCAGTCCTTAGTGGGAACTGAGGGGCCGGTGCTCTGAGAACAGAGGCTGCTCTAACAAGGCACATGGGCAACAGACGCTTCGGGGCCACGGTTCTGAAAGCCAGGCCCAGCTGAGGGCCACTGTTCCATGTCCTCACGTGACGCACCCAGAGGACGCTCGCTCTCTCCTGTGCTTCCTCTCACTGATCCCACTTGCCAGGGCGCTCAAGGGCCCCACCCTCAGATGTCACCATCTCTGGGGCTGGCTCCCAGCATTTGAACTGGGGACAGGGGGAGGGGGGGAACCAAGCAGAATAATGGACTGACGGACCCCTGGCCGTGTCTGGGTGCTGGCAGGTGGAGCTCCCCAATACCCATTCACCCCCTCTTTGTAGCGTCCCCAGCCCCTAAGGAAGCTGTCTCCCCACTCCACTGCTTCCTTTTCCCCCTCCCAAAGGAGAGTGTGCATGTGGCTCTGGCTCCTACCGAGGGGAAAGCAGTGAGCCTGGCACAGTCCCCATGGGCAACATCCCCTACAGACACCTGTGGTTGTGGGGCCGGGTGAAGGCAGGGCGCAGGGCTGTTAGCATCTCTGCTCCACACGGGCCCCTGACAGCCTGCACGTCAATGGTGCTCCCTGGATGGCGCGGGGACCCCTGGGGAGCCCCACGAGCAGTCCTGGATTCCGCGAGGTCAGCGGTGGACTGGTGGGAGACCAAGACACAGGGGACCCTGACAACCTGCCTGAGAACCCCCTGGGCGGTTGGGTGGGGAAAGCTAGTGTCTGTCCTACTTGGGGGTGTCTGAGCACACAGGCTGAGTGTGTGACGTGGGTCCGGCCCACGGGGGCTGAGGCTGACCAGGGCTCCCTCGGGACTCTCCCAAGGAGTGGAGCCGACTGCACGGAGCGTCACACCACCTGACCGTTAGGGTAAAGCCAGGAAAATGCAAGGGCCACACATGGGGGTGCCACCTGCAATGTCCCTCCAGGTTCCTACCAACAGGAGCCCAGGCCCGTCTCCTTGTCACCTCACAGCTCAGAAAGCCCCCCAGGCCGGGCCCAATGTTACTGGGCAGCCAGAGCAGTGCTACTGGGCAGCACAGCGCAGGCCTGACGGTGGGGTGGTGGGGACCGCGTGCTGGGGCACTGCGGCTGTGCCGGGCACCAAGCTGAATGCTTTGCGAACACCTGGGATCTTCATGGTGGCTCCTTCCCAGATGGGTTCTGCTGCCAGCCCCATTTCACAGCAGAGGTCTACGGAGAAAACCCTTCGCTCCGGGCACAGGCTGAGAACTCCTGGCCCCGAGGTGATGGGCATGAGGGGCTGTGGCCTTCCCAGGGGGAGGGGTGAGTGAGCGCTGAGCCGCACCTGCCACCTGCCCCGCCGCGCCCCGGCCTCCCTCCTGCAGCCACCAGAGGGCTGAGGGGTAAACCTCTGCTTCCCATCAGCCACACAACGCCCTGTCCTCACACACACTCACACACACACACACCGAACACACACACACTGAACACACAGAGGGCGGTCCTCACACACACACACACCGAACACACAGAGGGCGGTCCTCACACACACAACGCCCTGTCCTCACACACACACACACACACACACCGAACACACAGAGGCCGGTCCTCACACACACAAGCCAGTCCTCTCACACACTCACCACACACACACACACACACACACACCGAACACACAGAGGCCGGTCCTCACACACACAACGCCCTGTCCTCACACACACACACACACACACACACACCGAACACACAGAGGCCGGTCCTCACACACACAAGCCAGTCCTATCACACACTCACCACACACACACACACAAAAACACACACCAAACACACCAGAGGGTGGTCCTCAAACACACACACCAGCCAGTCCTCTCACACACTCACCACACACACACACACCAAACACACAGAGGCCGGTCCTCACACACACAAGCCAGTCCTCTCTCTCACACACACACACACACACACACACTGAACACACACACCGAACACACAGAGGCCGGTCCTCACACACACACACCAGCCGGTCCTCTCACACACTCACCACACACACACACACACCGAACACACCAGAGGGCGGTCCTCACACACACACACACACACACACACCGAACACACAGAGGCCGGTCCTCACACACACAAGCCAGTCCTCTCACACACTCACCACACACACACACATACACACACCAAACACACCAGAGGGCGGTCCTCAAACACACACACAAGCCGGTCCTCTCACACACTCACCACACACACACACACACACCAAACACACAGAGGCCGGTCCTCTCACACACTCACCACACACACACACACACACACCAAACACACAGAGGGCGGTCCTCTCACACACTCACCACACACACACACACACACACCGAACACACAGAGGGCGGTCCTCACACACACAAGCCAGTCCTCTCACACACTCACCACACACACACACACACACACCAAACACACCAAACAGAGGGCGGTCCTCAAACACACACAAGCCGGTCCTCTCACACACTCACCACACACACACACACACACACACACCCCAAACACACAGAGGGCGGTCCTCTCACACACTCACCACACACACACACACACACACACGGGCTGAGTGGCAGACCTTTGGATACTGTGATTCCCAAGTCAGGACCCTTGGCCATGGCTGTCAATCACTGACATCACCCCACCGCCCACATGGCCGCAGCAGTCCCCTCGGCGTCTCCCCGCCCCCACTGCCCTGCCATCCAATCATCCCACAGCAAGCGTAAACAATTTCTGTCTCAATGTAAACCACATGGGTCACTTCCCTGCTCAAAACCTGCCTCCTGTGACAGCCAGTGAAGCCCACACTGCTCCTGCGGACACAGGACCCTGCAGTCTCACGGCTGTCCACCTCATCTCCCAGCCCCTCCCTCAGCCTGTGCACCTGCCTCCTCCTGTGACAGCCAGTGAAGCCCACACTGCTCCTGCGGACACAGGACCCTGCAGTCTCACAGCTGTCCACCTCATCTCCCAGCCCCTCCCTCAGCCTGTGCACCTGCCTCCTGTGACAGCCAGTGAAGCCCACACTGCTCCTGCGGACACAGGACCCTGCAGTCTCACGGCTGTCCACCTCATCTCCCAGCCCCTCCCTCAGCCTGTGCACCTCCTCCTGTGACAGCCAGTGAAGCCCACACTGCTCCTGCGGACACAGGACCCTGCAGTCTCACGGCTGTCCACCTCATCTCCCAGCCCCTCCCTCAGCCTGTGCACCTGCCTCCTCCTCCTGTGACAGCCAGTGAAGCCCACACTGCTCCTGCGGACACAGGACCCTGCAGTCTCACGGCTGTCCACCTCATCTCCCAGCCCCTCCCTCAGCCTGTGCACCTGCCTCCTCCTGTGACAGCCAGTGAAGCCCACACTGCTCCTGCGGACACAGGACCCTGCAGTCTCACGGCTGTCCACCTCATCTCCCAGCCCCTCCCTCAGCCTGTGCACCTGCCTCCTCCTCCTGTGACAGCCAGTGAAGCCCACACTGCTCCTGCGGACACAGGACCCTGCAGTCTCACGGCTGTCCACCTCATCTCCCAGCCCCTCCCTCAGCCTGTGCACCTGCCTCCTCCTCCTGTGACAGCCAGTGAAGCCCACACTGCTCCTGCGGACACAGGACCCTGCAGTCTCACGGCTGTCCACCTCATCTCCCAGCCCCTCCCTCAGCCTGTGCACCTCCTCCTGTGACAGCCAGTGGAGCCCACACTGCTCCTGCGGCCACAGGACCCTGCAGTCTCACGGCTGTCCACCTCATCTCCCAGCCCCTCCCTCAGCCTGTGCACCTGCCTCCTCCTCCTGTGACAGCCAGTGGAGCCCACACTGCGCCTGCGGACACAGGACCCTGCAGTCTCACGGCTGTCCACCTCATCTCCCAGCCCCTCCCTCAGCCTGTGCACCTGCTCCTGTGACAGCCAGTGAAGCCCACACTGCTCCTGCGGACACAGGACCCTGCAGTCTCACGGCTGTCCACCTCATCTCCCAGCCCCTCCCTCAGCCTGTGCACCTCCTCCTGTGACAGCCAGTGGAGCCCACACTGCTCCTGCGGACACAGGACCCTGCAGTCTCACGGCTGTCCACCTCATCTCCCAGCCCCTCCCTCAGCCTGTGCACCTCCTCCTGTGACAGCCAGTGAAGCCACACTGCTCCTGCGGACACAGGACCCTGCGGTCTCACGGCTGTCCACCTCATCTCCCAGCCCCTCCCTCAGCCTGTGCACCTGCCTCCTCCTCCTGTGACAGCCAGTGAAGCCCACACTGCTCCTGCGGACACAGGACCCTGCAGTCTCACGGCTGTCCACCTCATCTCCCAGCCCCTCCCTCAGCCTGTGCACCTGCCTCCTCCTGTGACAGCCAGTGAAGCCCACACTGCTCCTGCGGACACAGGACCCTGCAGTCTCACGGCTGTCCACCCTCATCTCCCAGCCCCTCCCTCAGCCTGTGCACCTGCCTCCTCCTCCTGTGACAGCCAGTGAAGCCCACACTGCTCCTGCGGACACAGGACCCTGCAGTCTCACGGCTGTCCACCTCATCTCCCAGCCCCTCCCTCAGCCTGTGCACCTGCTCCTGTGACAGCCAGTGAAGCCCACACTGCTCCTGCGGCCACAGGACCCTGCAGTCTCACGGCTGTCCACCTCATCTCCCAGCCCCTCCCTCAGCCTGTGCACCTGCTCCTGTGACAGCCAGTGAAGCCCACACTGCTCCTGCGGCCACAGGACCCTGCAGTCTCACGGCTGTCCACCTCATCTCCCAGCCCCTCCCTCAGCCTGTGCAACCTCCTCCTGTGACAGCCAGTGGAGCCCACACTGCTCCTGCGGACACAGGACCCTGCAGTCTCACGGCTGTCCACCTCATCTCCCAGCCCCTCCCTCAGCCTGTGCACCTCCTCCTGTGACAGCCAGTGAAGCCCACACTGCTCCTGCGGACACAGGACCCTGCGGTCTCACGGCTGTCCACCTCATCTCCCAGCCCCTCCCTCAGCCTGTGCACCTGCCTCCTCCTCCTGTGACAGCCAGTGAAGCCCACACTGCTCCTGCGGACACAGGACCCTGCAGTCTCACGGCTGTCCACCTCATCTCCCAGCCCCTCCCTCAGCCTGTGCACCTGCCTCCTCCTGTGACAGCCAGTGAAGCCCACACTGCTCCTGCGGACACAGGACCCTGCAGTCTCACGGCTGTCCACCTCATCTCCAGCCCCTCCCTCAGCCTGTGCACCTGCCTCCTCCTCTGTGACAGCCAGTGAAGCCCACACTGCTCCTGCGGACACAGGACCCTGCAGTCTCACGGCTGTCCACCTCATCTCCCAGCCCCTCCCTCAGCCTGTGCACCTGCTCCTGTGACAGCCAGTGAAGCCCACACTGCTCCTGCGGACACAGGACCCTGCAGTCTCACGGCTGTCCACCTCATCTCCCAGCCCCTCCCTCAGCCTGTGCACCTCCTCCTGTGACAGCCAGTGAAGCCCACACTGCTCCTGCGGACACAGGACCCTGCAGTCTCACGGCTGTCCACCTCATCTCCCAGCCCCTCCCTCAGCCTGTGCACCTGCCTCCTCCTGTGACAGCCAGTGAAGCCCACACTGCTCCTGCGGACACAGGACCCCTGCAGTCTCACGGCTGTCCACCTCATCTCCCAGCCCCTCCCTCAGCCTGTGCACCTGCTCCTGTGACAGCCAGTGAAGCCCACACTGCTCCTGCGGACACAGGACCCTGCAGTCTCACGGCTGTCCACCTCATCTCCCAGCCCCTCCCTCAGCCTGTGCACCTCCTCCTGTGACAGCCAGTGAGCCCACACTGCTCCTGCGGACACAGGACCCTGCAGTCTCACGGCTGTCCACCTCATCTCCCAGCCCCTCCCTCAGCCTGTGCACCTGCCTCCTCCTGTGACAGCCAGTGAAGCCCACACTGCTCCTGCGGACACAGACCCTGCAGTCTCACGGCTGTCCACCTCATCTCCCAGCCCCTCCCTCAGCCTGTGCACCTGCTCCTGTGACAGCCAGTGAAGCCCACACTGCTCCTGCGGACACAGGACCCTGCAGTCTCACGGCTGTCCACCTCATCTCCCAGCCCCTCCCTCAGCCTGTGCACCTCCTCCTGTGACAGCCAGTGAAGCCACACTGCGCCTGCGGCCACAGGACCCTGCATTCTCACCGCTGTCCACATCATCTCCCAGCCCCTCCCTCAGCCTGTGCACCTGCTCCTGTGACAGCCAGTGAAGCCCACACTGCTCCTGCGGACACAGGACCCTGCAGTCTCACGGCTGTCCACCTCATCTCCCAGCCCCTCCCTCAGCCTGTGCACCTGCCTCCTGTGACAGCCAGTGAAGCCCACACTGCTCCTGCGGCCACAGGACCCTGCAGTCTCACGGCTGTCCACCTCATCTCCCAGCCCCTCCCTCAGCCTGTGCACCTGCCTCCTCCTCCTGTGACAGCCAGTGAAGCCCACACTGCTCCTGCGGACACAGGACCCTGCAGTCTCACGGCTGTCCACCTCATCTCCAGGCCCCTCCCTCAGCCTGTGCACCTGCCTCCTCCTCCTGTGACAGCCAGTGAAGCCCACACTGCTCCTGCGGCCACAGGACCCCTGCAGTCTCACGGCTGTCCACCTCATCTCCCAGCCCCTCCCTCAGCCTGTGCACCTCCTCCTGTGACAGCCAGTGGAGCCCACACTGCTCCTGCGGCCACAGGACCCTGCAGTCTCACGGCTGTCCACCTCATCTCCCAGCCCCTCCCTCAGCCTGTGCACCTGCCTCCTCCTCCTGTGACAGCCAGTGGAGCCCACACTGCGCCTGCGGACACAGGACCCTGCAGTTCTCACGGCTGTCAACCTCATCTCCCAGCCCCTCCCTCAGCCTGTGCACCTGCCTCCTCCTCCTGTGACAGCCAGTGAAGCCCACACTGCTCCTGCGGCCACAGGACCCTGCAGTCTCACGGCTGTCCACCTCATCTCCCAGCCCCTCCCTCAGCCTGTGCACCTCCTCCTGTGACAGCCAGTGAAGCCCACACTGCTCCTGCGGCCACAGGACCCTGCAGTCTCACGGCTGTCCACCTCATCTCCCAGCCCCTCCTCAGCCTGTGCACCTGCTCCTGTGACAGCCAGTGAAGCCCACACTGCTCCTGCGGCCACAGGACCCTGCAGTCTCACGGCTGTCCACCTCATCTCCCAGCCCCTCCCTCAGCCTGTGCACCTGCCTCCTCCTGTGACAGCCAGTGAAGCCCACACTGCTCCTGCGGACACAGGACCCTGCAGTCCTCACGGCTGTCCACCTCATCTCCCAGCCCCTCCCTCAGCCTGTGCACCTCCTCCTGTGACAGCCAGTGGAGCCCACACTGCTCCTGCGGACACAGGACCCTGCAGTCTCACGGCTGTCCACCTCATCTCCCAGCCCCTCCCTCAGCCCTGTGCACCTCCTCCTGTGACAGCCAGTGAAGCCCACACTGCTCCTGCGGACACAGGACCCTGCGGTCTCACGGCTGTCCACCTCATCTCCCAGCCCCTCCCTCAGCCTGTGCACCTGCCTCCTCCTCCTGTGACAGCCAGTGAAGCCACACTGCTCCTGCGGACACAGGACCCTGCAGTCTCACGGCTGTCCACCTCATCTCCCAGCCCCTCCCTCAGCCTGTGCACCTGCCTCCTCCTGTGACAGCCAGTGAAGCCACACTGCTCCTGCGGACACAGGACCCTGCAGTCTCACGGCTGTCCACCTCATCTCCCAGCCCCTCCCTCAGCCTGTGCACCTGCCTCCTCCTCCTGTGACAGCCAGTGAAGCCCACACTGCTCCTGCGGACACAGGACCCTGCAGTCTCACGGCTGTCCACCTCATCTCCCAGCCCCTCCCTCAGCCTGTGCACCTGCTCCTGTGACAGCCAGTGAAGCCCACACTGCTCCTGCGGCCACAGGACCCTGCAGTCTCACGGCTGTCCACCTCATCTCCCAGCCCCTCCCTCAGCCTGTGCACCCTGCTCCTGTGACAGCCAGTGAAGCCCACACTGCTCCTGCGGACACAGGACCCTGCAGTCTCACGGCTGTCCACCTCATCTCCCAGCCCCTCCCTCAGCCTGTGCACCTGCCTCCTCCTATGACAGCCAGTGAAGCCCACACTGCTCCTGCGGACACAGGACCCTGCAGTCTCACGGCTGTCCACCTCATCTCCCAGCCCCTCCCTCAGCCTGTGCACCTGCCTCCTCCTGTGACAGCCAGTGAAGCCCACACTGCTCCTGCGGACACAGGACCCTGCAGTCTCACGGCTGTCCACCTCATCTCCCAGCCCCTCCCTCAGCCTGTGCACCTGCCTCCTCCTCCTGTGACAGCCAGTGAAGCCCACACTGCTCCTGCGGACACAGGACCCTGCAGTCTCACGGCTGTCCACCTCATCTCCCAGCCCCTCCCTCAGCCTGTGCACCTGCCTCCTCCTGTGACAGCCAGTGAAGCCCACACTGCTCCTGCGGACACAGGACCCTGCAGTCTCACAGCTGTCCACCTCATCTCCCAGCCCCTCCCTCAGCCTGTGCACCTGCCTCCTCCTGTGACAGCCAGTGAAGCCCACACTGCTCCTGCGGCCACAGACCCTGCAGTCTCACGGCTGTCCACCTCATCTCCCAGCCCCCTCAGCTGAGGCGGCTCCTCCCTCAGCCTCTGCACCTGCCGCCTCCTTACCTGCTCAGTGGCTTCCCTCACGAGAGGCCTTGATGTAATCACCCCTTTCTTGGAAACCCCCCCACCTCTCCCAGTCATCCAGCCTAATGTGGCACCCCCATGTACCCCCCACCCAGTTCCCACCACGTTACCCACATTGATTTGTTTGGTGTTTAACATATTCTTGGGGCTGGCACTGTGGCGCAGCGGGTTAACGCCCTGGCCTGATAGCGCAGGCATCCCATATGGCGCTGGTTCAAGTCCCAGCTGCTCCATTTCTGATCCAGCTCTCTGCTATGGCCTGGGAAAGCAGTAGAAGATGGCCTAAGTCCTTGGGCCCTTGCACCCACATGGGAGACCTAGAAGAAGCTCCTGGCTCCTGGCTTCAGATCGGCACAGCTCTGGCCATTGCGGCCATCTGGGATTCTTGTGCCACTCACTAGAATATAAGCTCTGTGGGGGAAGTTCACGCGTTCCAGGCCCCGTATTCTGGCCGGCACTCAGACATCTTATGGCATCCGTTCTACAGAGCTGCGTGATCACCCCCACTCTGCAGATGGAGAAAGTGGCGGGGTCTCGCCCCAAATCCCCCAGCTAAGTGGCAGAGCCTGAACTCACACCCACATCTGCCAAGCTCCACCCCCTCTCACTCACGCTTGGATTCAAGGCCTGATTAACCAGGGGGCTGGCAGGGAGGGTCTCTCAAGAGGCCACAGAAGCCTGCTGAGCTGTGAGAAGGGGCCCTCGGGTGCTGGGACAGGAACCGGAGCCCAGAAGAGCCGGCCAGCGGGCAGACTTGAACCCGGGGGGTGGCTGCGGGTGACCCCACTCTGAGAATGCACTGGTCAGGACGGGCCAAGCAGCGTGTTCTGGGTCCCCAGCCCGCACCCACGGCAGCACACGGTGACTGCGGAGTGAACCAAGCTTCCCAACCCGCAAGTGTCCTGTGCTACCTGCAGGACAGCCCAGAGTCAGGCAGTGACACGGGTCTTCGACTGTCCCACCGGGTCCTCCCAGCAGCCCCGGGGCCCTCGGCGGGGAGCGAGCCAGGACTCACAACTGTCTGAGCCCAGAGTACTGATGGCTGAGGGTCTGGCTTCCCTGCCCCGCTAGCAGCGGCTGTGCGACCTTGGACAGGTGAGATGCGGGCTAAGCTGAAGGCTTCCACCTGCAACACAGGACTAATAATAGCTCTTCCCCTCTCGAGGCTGCCGGGGGCAACCGGTTAGAAGCCGCCTGCCGCAGACTAAGGGAAAACCTGTTTGTCCGCTCCAGAGGCTCCCAGTACAGCATTGGGACAGTACCACTTGTGTGCTGGGGGCGGCCGGTGCAATGCAGGATGGGGGGGGGCAGCACCCCGCCCCCGGCTGCCTTCCGGCCATGGCTCCCTGTCCCCCCCACCCCATCCCGGGAGGGTAGGGGGTTCAGAACCGCCCCTGGCAGACGGCCATCAGCCCACCGGACATATCGACGCGGGCACAGGGCTCCGGCTCCCGCTCTGCACCCACAGCCACCTGCCCCTGGGCAAGGGTCAACGGCAGCTCCGCCTCCCTGCCCGCGCCCAGGCCGGGGTCCCGGGTCCCCCGGGGCCCTCGCCGGGACGAGGCCACGCGCACGGCTCATCCATCCGCACCGACGCGGACGTGCGGGTATACCGGGAGGGGCGGCGAGCGGGCCCCGGCCCCGCTCGGGAAGCACCTGCGCGCCCCGCGCCCCGAGTCCGCCCGCGCCCGCTCCTTTGTGGGGGTCCCGCTTCCCCCGGGGGCCCGTCCCGCCTCTCCCTCCCGCGTTCTCTCCCGCGGGGACCCACGACCCCCTCCCACTTTCCGCCCCGCCCCCTCCCACCTCGTTCCCGCCCCCTCCCCCAGGCCTCTTTTCATCTCCTCCCCTCAACTCCCCCACCCCTCGCTCCACCTCCGGCGCCCCTCCCACTGGCCCTCTCCCACAGCTCGCCCATCCCTCCTCTCAACCGCCCCTACCCCCAGTCCCTCACTCTTTTGCCCCCTCGCTCACCTCACTCTCCTAGGCGAGGCCCCCAAAGCCCCCTCACCGCCCCGCACATGCGCACAGAGCTCACCGGGACTCCATGCCCCCGGCAGGCTTTGCGCCAAACTCATCCGTCCACCCCTCCCCCCGCCCCAACACCCGAGCCGCGGGTTCCGTCCAGCAACCCTCCCTGCCCATCCCCGGCCTCTCCCGGAACTACACTTCCCAGAAGGCATGGCGGCAAAAGCGGCTTTCCATTGGCCTCCGCCGGGACGCCCGGAGCACGCCCCTCCTCCCCTGCTCGGCGTTTCCGGCAAGCGCCAGAACTACATTTCCCATGAGGTACCGCGGCCCATTGGTCCTTGACGGCGCAAACGCTCAGCCTCCCCGAGTGCTGTGGACTACATTTCCCAGAATGCACGCGGGGCTTTCTTCCCGGGAGCCTGCAAGCGGAGCGCGGCCGCGAGGCCAGCGTTGCCGTGGAGACCGGAGGAGGCCGTGCCTGCGGCGGCGCGCTCGGGAGCTGGGGTGGGGTCTCCGGGCCCGGGAGCCTGAGGCGACGAGGGGAACCAGGCCCGAGTTTCTCCGCCCGTCAGGAGCGTGGGGTCCGTGTCCTGGACTCTAGGTCGTCGTTTACCCGTCCTCCACAGCCGCCGGGCCGGGGTTCGTACCGGGAATCCTGACGGGAGCAGCGGCCGGGGAGGGCGGCCCGAGCGGACCCCAGCTGTGACCTGGGGGCCCAGTACCCCCCGGCAGCGCGCCCCCGCGTGCCGGGCCTCAGGAGGCAGATCGGGAGGAACTCTGAGGAGAGCCGTTTGTGCGGCCCGCGGCAGCCCCAGCGGGTTCCTCCGGCTCCCGGGCTGACGTGCAGACACCTGCCAGAGCGGTCAGCGCCGGCGCCTGAGGAGCCTTCAGCCGCGGGCGTGTGTGGTGTTTAAGTAGTTATTGGAGAGGCAGAGTTACAGAGGTCTCCCATCCGCTGGTTCACCCCCGCAATGGCCACACCGGCCGAGCTGCGCCGAGCCGGAGCCAGGAGCCTTCTGCCGGGTCTCCCACGCGGGTGCAGGGGCCCAAGCACTTGGGCTATCTTCTACTGCCTTCCCAGGCCATAGCAGAGAGCCGGATTGGAAGTGGAGCAGCCGGGGACTTCGAACCGGCGCCCATATGGGATGCCGGTGCCGGTGCCGGTGCCGTAGGCAGAGGCTTAGCCTCCTATGCCACAGCGCCGGCCCAAAGGAAGTGGGTTTTTGTTCTTAACAAATTCATAGTTGGACAATAACATCCCCCCATTTTGCAAGTCACTAGGGGCCCAGCTCTGACTTTGTGACTGGTCTAACCTGCTCTGCCCCTCTCCTGTCCTGAGTTAGCGTTCCAGCCACGCCCACACAAGCCTCTTTGTCTTCTCCCAGGATGCCCTGAGCCTGTTCACATTCATATCTGTCAGCTTCCCTGACATCTTCACTTGGATTTATTTTAGGATTTATGTATTTATTCGAAAGCGGCGTTACAGAGAGAGAGGGAGCTTCCTTCCACTGGGGCGTTCCCCAGATGGCCACGGCTGAGCCAGGCTGAAGCCAGAGGCCTGGAACATCTGCGTCTCCCGCGTGAGTGCAGGGGCCCAAGCGCTGGGGCCATCTTCCGCTTTCCCCGGGTGCATTAGCAGGGAGCTCCATTGAAGTGGACATCCGGGACTTGAACTGCTGCTCATTATGGGATGCTGGACTGCGGACAGCGGCTTAGCCTGCTATAGCCACAGCTCTGTCTGCTGGATTTCTTAATAGGTATCTCAGACCTAAGGTGAGCAGTAGAGACTTTCATTCCCTCCCCCTGGAAGACAATTATTTCTTCTACTACTCCACCGTTTTAGAAATCAAGTCTTACCATTCACCCAGATGTTCAGATCAAAAATGGAAGGGTAGCCCTTGATTTTCCTTTTGCATCGTCACTGGTTCAAGTCGCAGCTGCTCTGCTTCCAATCCAGCTCCCTGCTAACCGCACTTGGTAAAGCCGTGAAGTTCAAGTCGCAGCTGCTCTGCTTCCAATCCAGCTCCCTGCTAACGCACTTGGTAAAGCCGTGAAAGATGGTCCAAGTATTGGGCCCCTGCCACGCACATGGGAGACCCGGGTGGAATTCTGGCTCCTGGTTTAGGCCTGGTCTAGCCCTGACCATTGGGGCCATTTGGGGAGTGCACCTATGGATGGAAGATCTTTCTCGCTCTCTGGCTGACTCTGTCACCCTGCCTTTCAGATAAGTAAAGTAAATCTGTTTTTTAAAAGATTTACTTATTTATTTATTTGAAAGTCAGAGTTACACAGAGAAAGGAGAGGCAGAGAGAGAGAGGGTCGATCTTCTGTCTGCTGGTTCACTCCCAAATTGGCCACAACAGCCAGAGCTGCACCAATCTGAAGCCAGGAGCCAGGAGATTTCTCCGGGTCTCCCACATGGGTGCAGGGGGCCCGAGGACTTGGGCCATCTTCTACTGCTTTCCCCAGGCCACAGCAGAGAGCTGGATCGGAAGTGGAACAGCTGGGACTCGAACCGGCACACATATGGGATGCCGGCACTGCAGGCGGCAGCTTTACCTGCTATGCCACAGCGCCGCCCCCCCCCCCAAAAAAAAAAAAAAAAAGTCCCATGCTATCCTCCAGTGCACCCTACTAGTCTAGGTCCCCAAGTCTCTAGACATTGTCCTGCTTCCTGTCTGGCTTCCTCCCACCCTCATAGCCTATCTGTATACGGCAGCCAGAGGGGTGGTCTGTGTTATTGTGGTTGGTGTAGCAGAACCATTGTTAAGTGTGCAGCTCACTGGTGTTAAGCATCACCCCGTCTGCCTCCAGGACTTAGTCTTCTTAGTGGGAACTGTACGCGCTGAACACTAACTCCCCAAACTCCTCCTCCTGCCAGGTGCTAGCAGCCCCCTAACGTTTTCTGTTTCTGTGACTCTGAGTTCTCTTACGTCTTTTGTGAGTAGAATCACCTAGAGTTTGTCTTCCTGGAATGGCTTATTCCGCTTAGTGTCGTGTCCTCAAGGTTCATCCCTGTTGTGGCACGGGGCAGGATTTCCTTCCGTGTAAGCGGGAGCGTGTTCCACTGGATGACCAGAGCATACAGATTTTCTTTACTTGCCAGGAGGGTCTTTCATAGATTTAAATAGAGTTGAGCTCTTTATGTTACCCCATTCTAGCACGCACCCTCTACCCAGCATCCGTGGGCCCCACGTGTCAGACCCTCCTCTAGCGCACCCTCGACCCAGCATCCATGGGCCCACGTGTCAGACCTCCTCTAGCGCACCCTCGACCCAGCATCCGTGGGCCCACGTGTCAGACCTCCTCTAGCGCACCCTCGACCCAGCATCCGTGGGCCCCACGTGTCAGACCTCCTCTAGCACACCCTCGACCCAGCATCCGTGGGCCCCACGTGTCAGACCTCCTCTAGCACACCCTCGACCCAGCATCCGTGGGCCCACGTGTCAGACCTCCTCTAGCGCACCCTCGACCCAGCATCCGTGGGCCCACGTGTCAGACCTCCTCTAGCGCACCCTCGACCCAGCATCCGTGGGTCCCACGTGTCAGACCTCCTCTAGTGCACCCTCAACCCAGCATCCGTGGGCCCACGTGTCAGACCTCCTCTACTACACCCTCGACCCAGCATCCGTGGGTCCCACGTGTCAGACCTCCTCTAGTACACACCCTCGACCCAGCATCCGTGGGCCCCACGTGTCAGACCTCCTCTGATACACACCCTCGACCCAGCATCCGTGGGTCCCACGTGTCAGACCTCCTCTAGTACACACCCTCGACCAGCATCCGTGGGTCCCACGTGTCAGACCTCCTCTAGTACACCCTCAACCCAGCATCCGTGGGCCCCACGTGTCAGACCTCCTCTAGTACACACCCTCGACCCAGCATCCGTGGGCCCCACGTGTCAGACCTCCTCTAGTACACACCCTCGACCCAGCATCCGTGGGCCCCACGTGTCAGACCTCCTCTAGTACACACCCTCGACCCAGCGTCTGTGGGCCCACGTGTCAGACCTCCTCTAGCACACCCTCGACCCAGCATCTGTGGGTCCCACGTGTCAGACCTCCTCTAGTACACACCCTCGACCCAGCATCCGTGGCCCCACGTGTCAGACCTCCTCTACTACACCCTCAACCCAGCATCCGTGGGCCCCACATATCAGACCTCCTCTAGTACACACCCACGACCCAGCATCCGTGGGCCCACGTGTCAGACCTCCTCTAGTACACACCCTCGACCCAGCATCCGTGGGCCCCACGTGTCAGACCTCTAGTACACCCTCGACCCAGCATCCATGGGCCCCATGTGTCAGACCTCCTCTAGCGCACCCTCGACCCAGCATCCATGGGCCCACGTGTCAGACCTCCTCTAGCGCACCCTCGACCCAGCATCCGTGGGCCCCACGTGTCAGACCTCCTCTAGTACACACCCTCGACCCAGCATCCGTGGGCCCCACGTGTCAGACCTCCTCTAGTACACACCCTTGACCCAGCATCCGTGGGCCCCACGTGTCAGACCTCCTCTAGTACACACCCTCGACCCAGCATCCGTGGGCCCCACGTGTCAGACCTCCTCTAGAACACACCCTCGACCAGCATCCGTGGCCCCCCACGTGTCAGACCTCCTGTAGCAAACACCCTCGACCCAGCATCCGTGGCCCCACGTGTCAGACCTCCTTTAGTACACACTCGACCCAGCATCCGTGGCCCCACGTGTCAGACCTCCTTTAGTACACCCTCGACCCAGCATCCGTGGCCCCCACGTGTCAGACCTCCTCTACTACACCCTCGACCCAGCACCCATGGGCCCCCACGTGTCCAGAGCTCCTCTAGCGCACCCTTGACCCAGCATCCGTGGGCCCCACGTGTCCAGAGCTCCTCCAGCACACACCCTCGACCCAGCATCTGTGGGCCCACGTGTCAGACCTCCTCTAGTACACACCCTCGACCCAGCACCCGTGGCCCCCACGTGTCAGACCTCCTCTAGCACACACCCTCGACCCAGCATCCGTGGCCCCCACGTGTCAGACCTCCTCTAGAACACACCCTCGACCCAGCATCCGTGGGCCCACGCGTCAGACCTGCTCTAGTGCACACCCTCGACCCAGCATCCGTGACCCACGTGTCAGACCTCCTTTAGTACACCCTCGACCCAGCATCCGTGGCCCCACGTGTCAGACCTCCTTTAGTACACCCTCGACCCAGCATCTGTGGGGCCCCACGTGTCAGACCTCCTCTAGTACACCATCGACCCAGCATCCGTGGCCCCACGTGTCAGACCTGCTCTAGTGCACACCCTCGACCCAGCATCCGTGGCCCCCACGTGTCAGACCTCCTTTAGTACACCCTCGACCCAGCATCTGTGGGCCCCACGTGTCAGACCTCCTCTAGTACACCCTCGACCCCAGCATCCGTGGGCCCCACGTGTCAGACCTGCTCTAGTGCACACCCTCGACCCAGCATCCGTGGCCCCCACGTGTCAGACCTCCTCTACTACACCCTCGACCTAGCACCCATGGGCCCCCACGTGTCCAGAGCTCTCTAGCGCACCCTTGACCCAGCATCCGTGGGCCCCACGTGTCCAGAGCTCCTCCAGCACACACCCTCGACCCAGCATCTGTGGGCCCCACATGTCAGACCTCTAGTACACACCCTCGACCCAGCACCCGTGGCCCCCACGTGTCAGACCTCCTCTACTACACCCTCGACCTAGCACCCATGGGCCCCCACGTGTCCAGAGCTCCTCTAGCGCACCCTCGACCCAGCATCCGTGGGCCCCACGTGTCAGACCTGCTCTAGTGCACACCCTCGACCCAGCATCCGTGGCCCCCACGTGTCAGACCTCCTCTACTACACCCTCGACCTAGCACCCATGGGCCCCCACGTGTCCAGAGCTCCTCTAGCGCACCCTTGACCCAGCATCCGTGGGCCCCACGTGTCCAGAGCTCCTCCAGCACACACCCTCGACCCAGCATCTGTGGGCCCACATGTCAGACCTCTAGTACACACCCTCGACCCAGCACCCGTGGCCCCCACGTGTCAGACCTCCTCTAGCACACACCCTCAACCAGCATCCGTAGCCCCCACGTGTCAGACCTCCTCTAGAACACACCCTCGACCCAGCATCCGTGGGCCCACGCGTCAGACCTCCTCTAGTACACACCCTCGACCCAGCATCCGTGGGCCCCACGTGTCAGACCTCCTCTAGTACACACCCTCGACCCAGCATCCGTGGGCCCCACGTGTCCGGAGCTCCTCCAGCTCGTGTGGTGCCTTTGTGCATGTTACAAGAAGGCACGCCTAGCAGACTGAGCTGGGCTCGAAGTTCAGCAGGTGGATGAAAGGAACGTCCCTGGGGCTGGCGCTGGGGCGTAGCGGGTAAGGCCACCTGCGGCAGGCATCCCATATGAGTTGAGTCCCGGCAGCTCCGCTTCCAATCCAGCTCTCTGCTGTGGCTTGGGGAAAGCATTAGAAGATGGCCCAAGTCCTTGGGCCCCTGCACCCACGTGGGAGACCCTGGAAGAAGCTCCTGGCTCCTGGCTCCTGGCTTCGGATCAGCACAGCTCCGACCATTACAGCCAACTAGGGAGTGAAACAGCAGATGGAAGATCTCTCTCTCTCTCTCTCTCTCTCTCTGTCTCTCCTCTTTGTGTAACTCTGATTTTCAAATAAATCTCTAAGATTTTTTTTGAAGATTTATTTTATTTATTTGAAAGTCACAGTTACACAGAGAGAGGAGAGGCAGAGAGAGAGGTCTTCCATCTGCTGGTTCACTCCCCAAATGGCCGCAACGGCTGGAGCTGCGCCAATCTGAAGCCGGAGCCAGGAGCTTCTTTCAGGTCTCCCACGCGGATGCAGGGACCCAAGGACTTGGGCCATTTTCCACTGCTTTCCCAGGCAATAGCAGAGAGCTGGATCAGAAATGGAGCAGCCGGGACTAGAACTGGTGCCCATATGGGATGCCGGCACTGCAGGCGGTGACTTTATCCACTATGCCACAGCGCTGGCCCCAATAAATAAATCTTTAAAAAAAAAAAAAAGGGAACATCCCAGCCCCTGCTTACTCGGCCAGGTGCCTGGAGGTCTGGAGGTGGTCATGAGGTTCCATGAGCCCTCAGCCCAGCCCTGTGCACCCTGTCGATCGCTGGGCTCCAGCACACTGCCCACCTCGGTGTTCCTCGGACAGCGGTTCTGAGAGTCCGCTGCAGAGGGTCCCTTGGGAGCTTGTCAGCCCTGCAGGCATCAGCCCCTTACCGCAGGCCCCTGTGTCAGACTGCGGTGGGCCTGGCAGTGTTGAGCCGTCCGGGGGTTCTGGTGCAGGCTTGTGTGCATCCGCACGCTTCACAGTGCTGCGAGGGTGGTGTCATGAGTCATGCATGAGAGCCCCCAGGGCGCGGCGGGGTGGGGAGTAAGGAGCCAGCAGACCCCAGCCGTCTACACTGCCTGTGCTTAAATGAGAAAGGCGACCCTGAGCACTTCTCCCTTCCCTGCTTACAGGGAGCAAAGCAGCCTGTTTGCTCTCTGAAGATGTCTGCTCAGGGTGTGCTCAATTCGTGTGGGCTGGGCACCCATCAGGAGACACAACCGGCACAAAGGATACAGGGCGGAGCAAGGCCGACAGCATCCGTGGGCACTGGGCTCAGTGGGTGTGGTCGGGGCGCCAAGCTCACAGGGCACCGCCCAGCTGTGAGGTCCTGAAATGGACGCAGTCCAGCACTCAGGACTGGGCTGCGCGCTCACAGACACCCATAAGAGCAGGTCCTTATTAGTGTAAGCCTGTCGTGACACTTGCGTTCTTGCCAGTGATCGGGTGAGTCCAGGAATGTGGCAGTGTTCTGGCCAAGAAGATGTGAAGGCAGACTTGCTGGGCACCCCTGACAGTGGGTCCCCCTCCGTGGGTAAAACAAGATAAGCTTGGAAGAAACTGTTGTTCTGCGGCCTGGGCCTGTCAGCAGTAACGCTTCAAACTGGGTCGGCCGTTCGGGCGCCATGAGGGGTGATGGTCAGAGCTCCCTTAGGCTGGGAGGGAGGGGAGGGGAAGAACCCAGGTCCTCCCAGCACGGCTGAGTGGCTGAATTGGCCAGCCGCGGCGGGAGTGCCCCTACAGGACGTGACTAGTGGGTCCTCTGCAGCTGCTTGTCCACACTTGAAACCGGAGTGGCAGCTCCCTGAGTGCGTCTGACGTGGCTGCGGGCTGCCTGGGCGCCTGTGTTCAGCCGCGCTCATCTTGAGACTCCTAGTCGTTGTTTAACGTGGTTCTGCCTGGGCCCTGTTCGTGAACGCAGCACCTTGATGATGTGGACGGTGACTCCCTGGCGTGTCCTTCCACTTCTTGACCCGGCGACAGTGTCCATCCCTCGGTGGTCAGTTCCGGTGTCACTTCCTCAGGAAACTGTCCCCAGGCCACTCTACCCACTTGGTCCGAGTGCCTCATCTGGGGCAGGCGCTCCCGTAGGCCCTGCCCCCACCCTGTGCTCTCTTTGCCGTAGCTGCCCCACTCTCCCCGTGTGAGCGACTCACTGACAGAGTTCAAGGCTTGTTGCTGCCCTGCTGCCGCTCCCAGCGTGGGCCTGCCTCCGGATGAGTAAGGGTTAAAGGAAAGTGGTTCCTAGCCTGTTTCCCAGGCCCCAGGGTGAGAATTCCTTTGGCAGCCAGTTTAGCTCATGCCCTCCTGAAGCTTCTCCGGCTTCTTTGTAACCCTGCCATAATTATTACTCAAAATCGTAATTATCGTTTTCTCTCTGTGTGGTGCTTTGAAGCAGTGCGGTCCTCCAGGGCACGCATGGGGTTTGGTTCATCTCCGGGTCTCCAGCCCCTGGCGCCCAGGAGGCCCAGGTTATGTTTATTAGATCAACTCATGAGGGAACGAGTCTGGGAATGAGTGGAATGAACGAGTGGCTGCACCCATCCCACAGCGGGAGCTCTGGTGGGCTGGGTTTGAGCGTGAGTCAGTCAGCTTTGGATCCCCAGCCCCCAGGAAATGTTTGATAATGGATAATTAAATTAATAAATGAATTGCTTAATGATGGGATCACACTGCCCATTTATTATCTCATTTACCCGCACACCCACCCTGTGGAATGACAGAGGAGATCAAAGCACCAGCCCATTTTACGGACGGGATAAGTGAGGCTTGAGAGGCACATATACTGTCACCTAGCGATGCGGCGAGAGGGGTAGGACTAGATCCATATTTTACGGCCTGCAGCAAGCATCGTGAGCCGCCTCCACCATGGGTGAAAGTGGACGTTGCTGGAGGGCGTGTGGAGGTGCCTCCTGGCACAGACGGCAGGTTTTCCGCAGGCCAGGGACGCTCCCTGCCTTCCACGTAGAGATGGTGAACCAGGCCTGCAGCGTACCTGCAGGGGGGAGTCACTGCCTAGGCAAAGGACTTCTTAGAATGTTCTTCCCACCTGTGCTGTGCAGGGTCTGGCCAGATGAACATGGTTTCCTGAAGGGGGACACTGTGGCTCCCAGCCCTCTTTGGGGACGTCGGGAAGGACAGCTGTCTCCCAGATTTCCGGATGAGAGTTCTGCAGGTGAATGCAGCTTGCTGATCAGGTGCACTTGAGCGAGTTGTGGAAAACCGATCCCGCAGGCACCCGCAGTCAGGTGTGCGACTTGCTGCAGCCCGGGAGCACGTCTCCCAGAGGAACCTGCCCTGGGAGTCAGCTGGGAGTCCGAGCATTTGGGCTTGAACTAGATGGTTCAAAGTACTGGTGAGGCAAGTGGGGACCGATTCCGTTGAGAACAGTCAGGAAGCAGGAACCACGTGTGACAGGGTCCCTCTGGGGGCCAGGGAGACCGTGCGAGGGCCTGTCCATCGGCCTCCTGGGTGGTGGATTTTGTGATCACAGCTGGATGATGGAGGCTTTGGGGGAATGTTCTGGAACTCAGAGCTGCACGTTGAGGACTTCAAGACAGTTCTTTGTGTTCTGTCACTCATCACAGGGCCTCAACAGTCCCTGTATCAGAGGCCTTAGTAGAGAAAATACTTAGGGTATCTCATCGCCTGATTCCTCCATTGAACCCAGCCCGGGACACTTCTCCCTGCTCCTCTGAGTGATCCTGAGAATGGCCGTTACTGCCCATGTGTATCAAATGGTTCCTATATACTGGAGCACTGACTTCCATAGCTCGATGTATCTCCTTAATCCTGGCCACACCCTCCTAAAGGATCGGAGTGGGGGGGGGGGGTCATGTTATCCAGGGTCACCGTTTGGATCACCGCAGAGAGGCAGTTACCACAGCAGGAAAGAACCACAGAGCAGATGCCCTTCTGGACTGCTGTGGAGGCCACACAGGGAAATCCTACTGACCAACACTTGATTTTTTAAAAACCTTTTTTAAAAGAAAGATTTATTTATTTATTTGAAAGGCAGAGTTGGAGAAAAGGGGGAGACAGGGAGAGAGATATTTCATCCTGTGGTTTACTCCCCCAAAATGGCTGCAATGGCCAGGGCTGGGCCACGCTGAAGCCAGGAGCCAGGAGCTTCTTCCAGGTCCCCTACGTGAGTGCGGGGACCCAAGGACTTGGGCCATTTTCTACTGCTTTCCCAGGCTCATCAGCAGGGAGCTGGATCGGAAGTAGAGCAGTGGAGACTCAACCCAGCGTCCATATGGGATGCTGGCATTGCACGTGGCAGCTCAACACGGCATGCCACAGCACGGGCCCCAGCGTGACACTTGTCACATCCCTTGTGCTTTTGTTGGTGACTTTGCTGTTGTGAGTGACCTCTGAGTGTAGCGTGGAAGTGCTGTCTAGGGTTCCTGAACACAAGGAGGCCGAGAGGTGCCTCAGGATGGAAACGTGTGTCAGACGAACAGGTTCCGGTGCCGGCCGCTGTCAGCTCAGTGTGAACCAAATATGTATGAAAACTCCTGGCGTCTGGCCTCGGCCTGGCCCAGCCCCGGCTGGTGCAGCCATTTCGGGAGTGAACCAGTGGGTGGAAGACCTCTCTGTCTCTCTCTTGCTCAATGAGCAAAAATGGCCGAGCTTACGTCCTGGTTCCATCACCATCAGTACTGAGTTTGAGGTGAAGACTTCAGTGAGTAGGCAGATTCACAAATCCACGAACAATGAGCCCACATACTGTGTATGTGATTTCATTTGTCAAGAGAGGCCGGGTTTGGAAACCAAACCTTAACATGACTGGCATAAACAGGAAGTATGGCCGCTGTGTTACGTGGCCTTTTCCCGTGGCCAGTCCCTCGGGGGCGCTGAGGACCCCAGCGCTGTTGTATTCCGCAGAGGCGTGGAGAGGCTCAGGCTCTCTCCACCTCACTGCACAGCCCTGCGAAGAGGGAGCTGAGGACTTGGGTTCAGACCGGCACTGCCTCTCCCGGGCGCCCCAGGGCAGGCTGGCGGAGGTGAGCTCATGTGTGGGACCAGCAACCTGGAAGCCTGCCTGTGTGGCAGTGTCAGGGAGAGCCAGTGCAGGCCAGCAGGCCACAGCTGCAGGCAGACATGGAGGTGTTCCGCGAACCAGCCCGTGCTGAAGAGTAAAGCTCGCAGCTTGCGCAGTGTGTTTACCTCAGCCAGCGCTCGCTGACTGTGGTGACGTTCTACCACGGTCCCAACAGCTGGCCCTTAAAGGATCACGGTATCACGACGTAAAGGAAGCTTACGGAGGCCTCTGGGGTTTGGTTCGGTTTGGTTCTGCCAGTCCTTGTCTCCCTGGGTGTCAGGGCTTGAAGGGCACTGGGGATTTTTAGTCCTCAGTACATGCAGCGCGAAGAGCATTTCATCCCTGAAGAAGGAACACAGACTTGGGCTTTCTACCTCCTTTTCAAAGGAGTTCCAGCTTCCGTTTCTGTCTGGCGCCTCCTGGGCCACGTGACAGCCAAGTGAGATGCGCAGTGCCCAGCCGGGTGGACGTGAGGAGATACAGATGCCCGGGAGACTTCCACAGTGCCCCGGATGCAGCCAGGAACAGCGGGCCCGGGTGCAGCTGCGCTGGGAAGGCTGCCTTTCACAGGTTTCCCCCATCATGCGCCTGGAGTACAAACGTGGCTGGGCCTCCTGTGGCAGCAGCAGTGCAGCTCAGGGCCAGCCGCGGGTTCTGACCCAGCGGGCCTGGATTTTGCACGCGCCCCAGGCTGGCAGGCAGTCCTGAGGTCCACACTGTGAGTCAGGGCCCACACCGCCTCCCGAGCTAAGGCGCTCAGCAGTGCACCCAGCACGTGATGAACCTTCCAGAAATAGCTGCTGATTAGCCGGACACTGATAACCCGGAGCCTCACAAGGTGCCCGACAGCTGCAAACTCCCCATCTCCACGCTGCTCCCTGCAGCTGCTCCTGTCACTCAGCCCCCACCCGGGAGGAAAACTGGGGCTGTAAAGGTCCCTGCACCTGGGACTTGCAGTGAGCACACAGCACGCGGGGCGCAGGCCGCTGGGGGCGTAGCACTCGGGGCGCAGGCCGCTGGGGGGCCGAGGGCACAGCACGGGGCGCAGGCCACTGGGGGCGCAGCATGGGGCACAGCGTGCGGGGCGCAGGCCGCCGAGGGCACAGCGCGCGGGGCGCAGGCCGCTGGACCATCCAGACTTATCTGGCACTCCCCTGGTCCAGCCCATCTCTCACCCAGCAAGAAGGATGCGTGCCGTGCACACAGTGCCACGGGAGGCTGGGGCTTTCCTGGCTACTAGGGACAGAGTCAAAGGTATCCTGGAAGGAGTCAGACTCACTCAAGGGAAGGACAGCGGGCAGCCCACCCTCCGGAGGACAGCGTGTTGGGGCTCCTGCCTCGGCTGGGACGCTCTCCTCCACCCCTGCCCTCGCTGCACAGCCTCACTTCCTCCTGCGGCCGACTGGGTCCCCCAGGGTGGGAAACCAGGCTGGAGCCGCCTCTCTCAGTTCCAGGGAGGGGTCGGAGGGAAGGCCCTGTGTGACCCCGCTCAGGTCAGACGCCCCGTGCTCTATCCGCCACTCTCCATCTCAAACACAGCCCTCTCCCACCCCGCCCGCCCTGGGACTTAAAGTCCCGGGGCTTTAAATTCCATCCAGAAGCTAATGAGCCCTCCGAGGGGAGCTCTGTCGTTGTTTTGACTGCCTCCGTCTGAAAACCTGGTTAGCTAGGGTAGTGCAAAGCTGGGTTAACAAAGAAACCCAGGCGGTATAGTGATTACAGCGCATTAGAGGTCTTCTTTCTCTCCCTCTAACAATACCTTTCAAATAAATACGATGTTTTTTAAAAGAAGTCCATTTCTTACATTTTAAAAGAACAGATACTTAGCCAAGCAGATAAGATGTGTGCATCCTGGGTCAGTCAGTCCCTGGGTTGGATTCCCAGCTTTGGCTCCTGACTCCCACTTCTGGCCACTGCAGCCCTTTCCAGGCAGGGGTGACGGGCCAAGTCACTGGGTTCCTGCCACCCACATGGGAGACCTGCATGGAGGTCCCGGCCCTTGGGTTCGTTCTCAGCCTAGCGGCCCTCGTGGACACTGGAGGAGTGAAAGCAGATGGACCACCCCTTCCCCCAATACTGAGTAAAATAAAAACATTTCTAACTGTGGCAAGACACACATCACCGGATCCAGCCTTAAGCTGTTAAGTGTACAGTTCAGCAGTGTCAGGTACATCCACTTAGCTGTTCGGCCATCACCAGCATCTGTGTTCAGACTGCACCTGTTAAACACCAACTCCCGTTCCCGGTTCCCCCAGCCTGCCCGTTTCGGGGGCAGTCGCCCCTGTACTTTCTATGACTTGGACAAAATATCTAAGTAGAATCACACAGTATTCGTCCTTTTGCGACAGGATGTCCTCAGGGTCATTCGGTTGTAACAGGTATCAGAACTTCCTTCCACTTCACAGGGTGAGCGAGGCTCCGTTGTCTGGCCGCACCCATCAGTGGACGCCGGGATTGGCAGATGCTAGGAAGGTGGGTGTTCGCATGTTCATCTAGCCACCATGTAACAAGCTTGGCAGAACGTGCACTAGGCGGCCACCCAGGGACCCAGGTCTTTGGCCCCTCCTGCTTCCTTGGGGCCTGGTGTTGTCGTGGGAGTGGACGGCGGGGAGCAGGTCCTTTGGAACCCCAGACCGTGAACTGCCTGAGGCTCATGTAGGTGACAGCGTAGGTTTATCATGGGAGAGAAAGCCCACCGCCGAGGGGAACAGGAGCAGGCCAGCACAGGCCCCACCCGTGTTTTTATTGGGTGGGTGGGGGGGCTCCGCGGAGGCCACTGGTCATTCTTCTATTCGTGGACAGCTTCGAAAGGGAGGTCTTTCTGAAGCTTGCACTTTTCTCACCTTCCCCAGTTAGCCCTTCTGTGTCTCCTGCGTCAAGGTCGATAAGGACGGGGAGGCAGAGGGAGAAAAGGAGAAAGAGTTCTGGAATTCACCTCGGCTTCCCCAATTAACTCAGCCGTCCCCAGCCTCGCGCACAGAGCGCGGAGCAGGCTCAGCTGGCCGGGAAGCGCTGGCCGTGCCCCCCGCTCCCCCGTGCCCCGGCCGCAGGCGACCGCCCGGGACAAGGCTGTGCAGGGCCGCTCGTGCGGGAGGCGCCTGCGGAGCCCACCGCGCGGCTGCCGGGGACGACCCGGGGCGGCCGGCTGCGGGACGAGCGGCTCCCGCGCGTCTGCTCCAGGGCTTCTCCCCGCCGGCGAACGCACCCGGCAGGACCTCACCGGGGCGGACAGAGATGCCCAGTGAGCGAGGCCCCGGCGACGCCCGGGGAGACCCCCGCCCCCAGCGGAGGCCTCCGAGGCGGCGGCGGCAGACAAGGGGTTACGGCGACAGAGACGCCGGGAGGACCCGGCGAGGCGCGAGCGGCCCTCTCCGCCGCGCTCCCCCGGCCCGGGGCGGGCGCCAGGCGCGGACCGCGCAGGCGCGGGCGGCCGGCGGCGGCGCGGGCGGGGGCGACGCCCCTGACACCCGGAAGTCTCCGCCTAACGGGCCGAGCCCGCGCGTCCTGTCCGGGGAGGGCGGGGCCGAAGCCCCTCGGCGCGAGGCGCCATAGAGCGGGGCCGGAGGACCCGAGTCCTAGATGCGTCCGGAAGTGGCTCCCCCGGGCGCCGGCTCGGCACCATAGAGCCGGGGGGCCGGCGGCCAGGGGTCGCGGGGCTCGGCTTCCTAGAGCGGCGCGGGCAGGGTGGCGGCCCGAGGGAGGGAGGCGCGGGCGGAAGCGGCCAGGAAGGTCACTTCCGGCCTGGGCGCCCGTCCCCCTGACCCCAGGGTCTGAGTCGCCGCTGCCGCCGCTGCCACCATCCGCGAGGAAGGAGCGAGGAGGAGGAGGAGCGCGGCGCGGCGGCCCCGGGACCGAGGAGGTGAGCGCGGGCGCGGGCGCGGGCGCCCCGGCCGAGGTGGGCGCGCGTCGGGGAGCAGGCTGCGGACGGCGGGGTGGGGGTGGGCGGCTGGGAAGGCGGAGGGCGAGCGCGCCTGGGCGGCGAGTGCGCGTGCGCGCGGCCGGGGGGGCGTGAGTGGGCGCGCGGCCGGGGAGTGCGCGTGCGCGCGCCGGCGGGGACGCGCGGGCGGCGCGGCGGGCGGCGCGGCCCTGGGGTGTCGCGGGGGTCCCCTCGGCGGCCTCCCGGGGCGGGGCCCGCGCCGCCCGACCCCACCTTCCGGGCCTCCGCGGCGGGTCGTGGCCGGAAGTGGTGGCGACTCCCGGGGGAAGTTGAGGCCCCGGTGGGGGAAGGGTCGGCCCTGGCCGGCCGGCCGCGGCCCCCGGGGCGCCCCAGCCGCTTCCTTCCCCTTTTCTTTCTTTTTTTTTTTTTTCTTTTTCCAAGTTCGCGGGGCCCCGTTGCCGCCTCGGGCGTGTGCGCGTGGCTCTTGACCCGGCGGGTAATTTGGGGCCGGCGGGAGGCCCATTCATTCGTCCCGGGAGGGGCAGGGCTGGGCCAAGGTCAGCCGCCGCGTGTCCTGCGGCCCCACGCCGGTCCCCGAGGCCGCTGGCCGCGCGCGGTGCGGGGCCCGCCCCTCGGCTCGCCAAGCCCCCCTTGGGCCGGGCGGAGCTGGCCGCCGAGCCGGTGACCCCAGTTTCTGTGCGGGCTCGCGACCCACGGAGGCAGGAGCCGGAGTGGACAGAAGCTTTGTTCGGCGCTGGGCTCGTGCGGGGCACGGGGTGGGGTTGAAGGCAGAGACCAGGACCTGGGTGGTGGTCACTCACGGGGACCGAGGCTCTGACGGAGGTGTCCAGGGGCCGTGGCAGCTCCAGGAAGCCCCCCCTGGCCCAGCCCCGTGCAGGCAGGGTGGTTGGTGACTCGGGTTTGTGTGTGTGCGTGCGGCTTCCTGGGCCGCGTCCGCAGCTGGACAGTGCGGAGGACCTTTAGGGTCAGCTGTGGCCCCCGCAGGGGGGAGCGCGGCGCCTTGATCCTGGCTTAGGTCCTCCGAGGGCTCTAAGCCTCTTTGGCCAAATGCCGTCCACAGTCGCCCGACTGCGTGTGTGCAGCCTGCCCTGGCCCTCCGCCCCCCCCCCCCGCCCCCCCATACTCAGGTGAGGTCACGTGGCTCTGCCTCCGCGGAGCCGCGGGAGGGGAGGGGGCGGTCCCCACGCCTGGCCCCTGGTGAAGTGCCAGAATGAGTGGCAGCCTCGGGTCAGACAGGCCTGGCCTCAGGTCCCAGCTCCGCCACGCTTGCTTTTGTGGCCCTGGACAGGTGACTTCAGTAGCTCGGTGCTGTCCGGGGCAGATGAGGGTGGCCGTCGGGGGACTGGCCCCTTGGCAGAGCCCCAGGAGATGGGCATGAAGTGGGCGGGCTGTCCTGGTACTGGTCTAGGCTTATCTCTTCCTGTTCTGTGACCTTGGACGTGGCACGTCCCCTTCCCAGGATGTTTCCTCTGTCCCACTGGAGCGGAGGCCATGGTCACAGTTCCCCAAATAAACGCAGCCCCTTGAGGTCTTGGCATGGTGCTGTGCTGAGGGGCTCAGCCTGGGTGTGGGAGGAGGGTCCCGAGGTCCCCGGTGGTGGGCAGCTCTGGGTCACCCAGCTCTCAGCCTGTTCCTGGAGTGGCTCAGAGCGGGGAGACTGTTGGGTCCCCGTGCTCTGGGCAGAGGGGTGGGGAGGTGGACTGGAGCCCAGGCGGAGGAGACCTGGGGCTTACAGGGAGGACTCTGGGCGGGGATGCAGGAAGCAGCGGCCGGCGGCCTGGGGTCTGTCCTCAGCTCCTGGCCAGCCCCAGACCCTGGGATTTTGTTTGCTGCTCCCCAAGGCTGTGCCTGACGCCAGGACTTGGTTAGACTGACCAAGCTGATGACTCCTGCTTGCTGGGCACTCTGCAGGCCTGGCCCAGTGCCCAGCACTCACTGTCCTGAGTTCTCAGAGGTGGTGGCCCCCGTTTTAGGAGCAGGGATCAGAGGCCCAGGCCCTGCAGCAGTTGGGATGGTCCGTGTGTGAGTCCAGGACAGCCCCTGCCGTAAGGCCACCCCTCTGTGCCCTGTGGCTCCGAGTGAGGTCTGGGAGACAGGCGGCTTGAAGGCCTCTCATGTCAGTCTTGGACTTGGGTGAGGCACACACACGTTGAGGGCCACCAGCGTGGCGGCAGGAACAGAGGTGACTTGCACAGACGGCGAGGACGCAGGTGCTGAGCGCTGCAGTCTGTGGCCACCACAGGGCATCAGTGGCCCCGCCCCAGCCCAGGCGCCAACCTGCACCTGCCTCAGGGCCCTGTTCTTGGCATATTCCTGGTTCTCCCTTGCTCTCTTCCTGTGGGCTCCCAAGACTGGCTGCTCCCGTGTCCAGTAGGGAGTCCTTTCCAGCCCCCATCTTCCAGGGTAATTCCATGAGATGGAGCCCTGGCCTGGATTTGAGGCCAGGTGAGAGCCATGGATTCCTGAAGCTGGGGTGCACCACGTGGGCGACCCACAGGAGGTGTTGTAGAGGGAAGGCCAGGTTCCCCGGGGGCCTCGGGCTCCCCTGTGGTAGGGGGTAAAGGGAGCCGTAGCAGGGTCCGGCAGGCCTGGGTCTGACTGTGCTTCGTGTAACGACCCGCCAGCCGCCCGCTGGTCTGGACCTCAGCTGTCTGCCGTGGCAGGCAGGTCTGCTGGCCTCACCCTGTAAGGCAGGTGAAGCACTCGCGGCAGGCGGGGGTTGTGGGGACCAGGGTGGGGCGTACCAGCTTACAGCACCCTGTGCCCAGGGCCCCAAGGTTTCTGCGTGCCTGAGAACACAATGCGTAATCTAGGAAGGCTTCCCGGGGGAAGCGCTGTCGATGCTGGCCCTGCCCCACTGCCCAGCCTGGGGGTGTCGGGGTATGATGCCTGCTGGCTGTGTTGGCTTCTCTGGGAGGAGCAGACAGTCCCCGCCTCCCCCCCACCCCCCACGGTCCCGACGCATCGTAGCTTCCTGGGTGCTTAGTCCCTAGTGTACGCGCTAGGTGTGTTCTGGATCTTTTATTAATCCCTGGCCTGAGGTGCTTTTTTTTTTTTTTTAAAGATTTATTTATTTGAATGGCACAGTTGCAGAGAGGCGGCGGGGGGAGTCTTCCCTTCACTGGTTCACTCCCCAGATGGCCACAACGGCCAGAGCTGCACCAGTCCAGAGCCAGGAGCCAGGAGCTTCTTCCAGGTCTCCCACGCGGGTGCAGGGGCGCCCCGGGACTTGGACCATTTTCCACTGCTTTCCCAGGCCATAGCAGAGAGCTGGATAGGAATTGGAGCAGCCAGGGCTCGAACTGGCACCCATATGGGATGCGGCACTGCAGGCAGCGATTTTACCCACTGTACCATAGTGCCAGTCCCAAGCATTCTCGTTTCTAAGTGTTCAGGCAGAGTTTAAGACCCAGCACCTCCACATGCGGGAGGCGGCAGGCGCTGGTGGCCGCGTGCTCTGGCTGGGCTAGCAGCGGGGCGAGGCTCCGCGTGTTCCAACAGCTTGTCTCCTGGAGCGGGAGGGGCGGCGCTGGGACGGCGCTGGGACGTGTCCTGTGTCTGCCCTGGTCAGCGGAGACCTGGGCCGGGAGACAGCAGGCACTGGTGGCCGCGTGCTCTGGCTGGGCGAGCAGCGGGGCGAGGCTCCGCGTGTTCCAACAGCTTGTCTCCTGGAGCGGGAGGGGCGGCGCTGGGACGGCCCTGGGACGTGTCCTGTGTCTGCCCTGGTCAGCGGAGACCTGGGCCGGAGGGGAGGAAGAGGCAGAAGGGACAAGGGGGCAGGAGGAGCGGGAAGCCCTGCTTTGCTCCAGGCCAGGGGTCTGGCAGGCAGAGGCAGCGTGGCTGAGCGCAGTCTCTGGTGGCGGAGATGTCCCGGGGGCGAGCGGCGAGGCTGCCACAGGAACACTCGCGAGGCATCTTGAGCCAGGGAGCCGGGGACGGTGGGGACCTGAGCTGGGGCTCTGGGGTGCTGGCAGGGAAGGTGATTCCACGTGCAGTGTGGCTGACATTTGAGCAGACCCTGGAAAGGTGAGGAGGGGCTGGCAGGTGGGGCACATGGTGGGGAGAGAGGGTGGCAGGCGGGGCCTGCGGGGCCTGGGGAGGAGAGTGGCCGGGGTGTGCACGGTGCTCGTTGGCCGCAGCCTCAGAGTCCCGTGCCCTGAGCTGTGGGTGTGTTCACTGAACCGTGAGGTCATCCCCCTCCCCCTCCTTGTCCTGCAGAGTCGCAGGCGTGCGGGCTTCCGTGTCCGCCTCCTTTCACCAAACACGGCGTTCCCGGGTGCACCCACAGAGCACGTGTGACCTCCTTCCTCAGGTGCCGTCACGGGGATGGCAGCTCGGGGCCTCCCGTCTGCCCGGCTCGTGCACACTGTGCAGGGGTGTGTGTGGACAAATGCCCGCCCAGAGGTTTGATTGGCTTTCCTGAATTGGGTGACTTTTTTTTGGTAAGAGTATGTATTTATTTGAGAGGCAGAGTTAAAGGAAGAGAGGGAGACCCACCCAGAGATCTTCCAGCTGCTGGTTCATTCCCAGAGTGGCTGCCAATGGCCAGGGCTGAGGCAGGCCAGAGCTAGGAGCCTCCTCCAGGTCTCCCCCACGGCTACAGCAGCCCCCGCACTTGGGCCGCCCTCCTCTGCTTTACCCAGGCCTTTAGCAGGGAGCTGGATCAGAAGTGGAGCAGCGGGGACTCAAGCCGGTGCCCACACGGGATGTGTGCCACACAGGTGGCGGCTCTGTCCACTGCACCAGTACGCCAGCCCCGCTGGGTGACTTTATACAGACCAGTTGGTCTTTGGTGTGGGAGGACACTTGGGAGGATCCGGGTGGGAAGGAGAGTTGCAGGGGGGAGCAGAGGGAAGCGGCACAGCTGGGGTGGGCAGGCAGGGAAGGGGTGTGCGGGCCGTGGCCGTGTGGCAGTGCTGCTGTCTGTAGGAGCCACCGGAGGTGGTGACCAGTCAGGGCTGTGCGCAGTGGAGGTGAGGAGAGGGGGTGGGGGTGAGTTCGCTGTGCAGGAGAGACCGGGGCGGGAGAGTTGGGGCGGGCTGGGGGTGTGGGGAGGGGAAAGCAGGGGTGAGACGGGGGCTCCACTCCCAGCAGGAGCTGCCCGGAGCCCTCCTGCAGCCCGGGGAGCCGAGGTTGGCAGCAGAAGAAAGGGAGGGATAATTGGCGGGCAGGCAGCCAGGGGTGTGTGGGACCTCCTAACAACAATAATAACAATAATTTGTCTTGAGGTTAATAGCGCTGTCAGTGCCGGGC
Source organism: Lepus europaeus (assembly GCF_033115175.1). Classification (NCBI taxonomy): domain Eukaryota; kingdom Metazoa; phylum Chordata; class Mammalia; order Lagomorpha; family Leporidae; genus Lepus; species Lepus europaeus. The sequence continues at coordinate 2,576,365 of NC_084845.1, forward strand.
GCTAATTGGATCGCTCAGGGGCCTGCTGCGATGGTGAGGGGAGGCTGAGTTCGGGTCAGAGAGGACGGGGCAGGGGCTGGGTGCCCAGGCTTGGTCCTCACATTTCCAGGGTTTCCTTGACAGTGAGTTGGGGCTGTCCTCCAGGGAGATGTGCTGGACCCTGAGACTGGGTCAGGAACTGCCCTGTGGCCCCCGGTCCTGTGCCACCCCCCTTTCTCTGCTCACTCTACAGATGAGGGTTTATGGCGCCCCGCCCCCGCCCCCACCCCGTCCTGCCCTGAAAAGCTATGAGATCCTGAGTAGGGGCCCTGAGTACCTTGGATGGGGGCAGGAGAGGCGTGAACCTGTGCACAGATCCCTGGGGAACCCTGCAGCCAGCTCAGTGAGGCCCTGTTCTACAGAGCACAGCCAGGGCCAGGGCGAGCAGAGGTGCTGGCCACGTCCTCCAGCTTGCTTGCAGCGTTCTGGGAGGTGTGGCGAGGCTGGCGCGGGTCACTGCACTGACCTCTGGCTGGCCGTGCATCGGCTGAAGCCTGCACCCACACAGACCCTTCCCTCTGCCCACGGCCAGTCACTCTTCAGCCATCCCCACGCCCTGCTGGCCACATAAAATCCTCCTCCTCCCTTCTGTCTCTCTACCTGCTGGAGTGTTTCTCATTTGGCCTTTCCCCCACGGGGTGGTGCCAACCCTCCCTGGGCCAGGGTTCTCACCAGAGATGAGGATCAGAGGCACAAGTCAACCTTAGCCCAGGCCCCAGCCCCCAGCTCCCTGGGCCGCACAAATCACACCCCAGAGAGGAAACTATCAGCAAGTGCAGCCAGCAGCCGCAGGGCTTTGCCTCCAAGCTGGGGCCTCCTGCCCGCCTCGCTGGGCCTCCCCAGGTCTGTGAGCCGCCTCCTGTGCTGTGGGCCCGGTGGACGGACAGGCAGCATTGAGGCTGGTGTTGGTGTTTAGATGTCACGACGTGAAGATCCAGCTGTCACTCATGTTGGTGTTGATGGCGGTCGTCGTGTTTTCAGTCCCCAGATGGCTGTGACAGCTAGGGCTGGAGAGCCAGGAGCCTGGAGCCCCATCAGGGTCTCCCATGGGGGTGGATCGGAAGCAGAGGAGCGGGGCCCACACGGGGCACTGCAGTATGACGGGCGGCCAGCAGTGGCCTGACAGCTGCTGTGCCAGACACCGGCCCTGCTCAGTGTAGTGGTCACTGAAAGTGTGATGTCCAAACATAAGACGCGTTCTTAGCTGGAGGGCAGGGGACTGCGACCCCGCTGGTCTGTCCTCCGGGGAGGCTGCTGGCCTGCCGTAGGAATCATGCCTGGCCTCTGGGCTGGCTCAGGTGCTTTCAGGGTCAGTGGCCATCTCTGGACACTGCGTCATTCTGCCCAGGCCAGCCTCAGCCCAGTAGCCATGGGTGGCTCCTTCCTGTTTTGTTTTGTTTCTTCAAAGATTGATTTCTCTGAGAGGCAGAGTTGGAAAGGGGAAGACAGGTCTTCCATATGCTGGTTCACTCCCCAAATGGCCACAATGGTCAGAGCTGCTTCTGGGTCTCTCCCATGTGGGTGCAGGGGCCCAAGCACTTGGGCCATCTGCTGCTGCCTTCCCAGGCGATCAGCATGGAGCTGGATCAGAAGAAGAGCAGCTGGGACTCGAACCAGCGCCCATATGGGATGCTGGCATCTCAGGCGGAGGCTTAGCCTACTGTACCACAATTCCAGTCCTCCTGCCCCTTTATTAAAGATTTATTTGAAAGTCAGAGCTACAGAGGCAGAGAGAGAGAAGGGAGGTCTTCCATCCACTGGTTCACTCCCCAAATGGCTGCAATGGCCGGAGCTGAGCCCATTTGGAGCTAGGAGCTTCTTCCAGGTCTCCCACGCAGGTGCAGAGGCCCAAGGACTTGGACCATCCTCTACTGCTTTCCTAGGCCACAGCAGAGAGCTGGGTCAGATGTGCTGTGGTGTAGCAGGTAAAGCTGCCTCCTGCAGTGCTGGCATCCCATATGGGCGCTGGTTCGAGATCTGGCTGCTCCAGTTCCAATCCAGCTCTCTGCTGTGGCCTGGGAAAGCAGTAGAAGATGGCCCAAGTCCTTGGGCCCCTGCACCCACGTGGGAGACCTGGAAGAAGCTCCTGACTTCAGATTGGCACAGCTCCGGCTGTTGTAGCCAGTTGGGGAGTGAACCATCAGATGGAAGACCTCCCTCTCTCTGTCTTTCCTTTTGTCTGTGCGTAACCCTGACTTTCAAATAAATAATAAATCAATCTTTAAAAAAAAAAGGAGCAGCTGGGTCTTGAACTGGCGCCCATGTGGGATGCCGGCACTGCAGGCTGTGGCTTCACTCACTATGCCGTAGTGCTGGCATGCCCCCTTCCTTTTTTATTTCAAATTTTAATGTTTATGATGTAACCAGAGGACCTGAAAGTGTATTCAGTTTTTAATAAAAAATACGTGCCAGAACATGGTGGTTTTTAATGCACCCTCAGAGTTGCAAGACAACCCTCACCAGGAGAAACCCCAGCCCGCGAGCACTCGCTCCTATGGGCTCCCCGTTCCGAGTGTCCGCTACAAGTGGCCGTGCTCAGCAGCCCTTCCTCTGTGGCCCGTGGGTGGACGTGGCGCTCACCCGTGGTGGCCGCTGTGGCACAGTCACAGCGTGCTCTCGCCTCTGTGGAGGTGTGCACATGATCCAGTGGCTGCCCGTCCTGTGTGGCTGCTGTCATGAGGCTGTGGCCTGTGGGTGGACGTGGCGCTCGCCCGTGGTGGCCGCTGTGGCGCAGTCACAGTGTGCTCTCGCCTCTGTGGAGGTGTGCACATGATCCAGTGGCTGCCCGTCCTGTGTGGCTGCTGTCGTGAGGCTGTGGCCTGTGGGTGGACGTGGCGCTCGCCCGTGGTGGCTGCTGTGGCGCAGTCACAGTGTGCTCTCGCCTCTGTGGAGGTGTGCACATGATCCAATGGCTGCCCGTCCTGTGTGGCTGCTGTCATGAGGCTGTGGGTGGACGTGGCGCTCGCCCGTGGTGGCCGCTGTGGCGCAGTCACAGCGTGCTCTCGCCTCTGTGGAGGTGTGCACATGATCCAGTGGCTGCCCGTCCTGTGTGGCTGCTGTCATGAGGCTGTGGGTGGACGTGGCGCTCGCCCGTGGTGGCCGCTGTGGCACAGTCACAGCGTGCTCTCGCCTCTGTGGAGGTGTGCACATGATCCAGTGGCTGCCCGTCCTGTGTGGCTGCTGTCATGAGGCTGTGGGTGGACGTGGCGCTCGCCCGTGGTGGCCGCTGTGGCACAGTCACAGCGTGCTCTCGCCTCTGTGGAGGTGTGCACATGATCCAGTGGCTGCCCGTCCTGTGTGGCTGCTGTCATGAGGCTGTGGGTGGACGTGGCGCTCGCCCGTGGTGGCCGCTGTGGCACAGTCACAGCGTGCTCTCGCCTCTGTGGAGGTGTGCACATGATCCAGTGGCTGCCCGTCCTGTGTGGCTGCTGTCATGAGGCTGTGGCCTGTGGGTGGACGTGGCGCTCGCCCGTGGTGGCCGCTGTGGCGCAGTCACAGTGTGCTCTCGCCTCTGTGGAGGTGTGCACATGATCCAGTGGCTGCCCGTCCTGTGTGGCTGCTGTCATGAGGCTGTGGGTGGACGTGGCGCTCGCCCGTGGTGGCTGCTGTGGCGCAGTCACAGCGTGCTCTCGCCTCTGTGGAGGTGTGCACATGATCCAGTGGCTGCCCGTCCTGTGTGGCTGCTGTCATGAGGCTGTGGCCTGTGGGTGGACGTGGCGCTCGCCCGTGGTGGCCGCTGTGGCGCAGTCACAGTGTGATCTCACCTCTGTGGAGGTGTGCACATGATCCAATGGCTGCCCGTCCTGTGTGGCTGCTGTCATGAGGCTGTGGCCTGTGGGTGGATGTGGCGCTCGCCCGTGGTGGCCGCTGTGGCGCAGTCACAGTGTGATCTCACCTCTGTGGAGGTGTGCACATGATCCAGTGGCTGCCCGTCCTGTGTGGCTGCCGTGAGGCTGTGGGTGGACGTGGCGCTCGCCCGTGGTGGCCGCTGTGGTGCAGTCACAGTGTGATCTCGCCTCTGTGGAGGTGTGCACATGGTCCAATGGCTGCCCGTCCTGTGTGGCTGCTGTCATGAGGCTGTGGCCTGTGGGTGGACGTGGCGCTCGCCCGTGGTGGCCGCTGTGGCGCAGTCACAGCATGCTCTCGCCTCTGTGGAGGTGTGCACATGATCCAGTGGCTGCCCGTCCTGTGTGGCTGCTGTCATGAGGCTGTGGCCTGTGGGTGGACGTGGCGCTCACCCGTGGTGGCTGCTGTGGCGAAGTCACAGCGTGCTCTCGCTTCTGTGGAGGCATGCGCGTGATCCAGTGATTGCCTTTTCTGTGCGGCTGTCATGAGGCTGTGGGTGGACGTGGCGCTCGCCCGTGGTGGCTGCTGTGGCGCAGTCACAGCGTGCTCTCGCCTCTGTGGAGGTGTGCACATGATCCAGTGGCTGCCCGTCCTGTGTGGCTGCTGTCATGAGGCTGTGGCCTGTGGGTGGACGTGGCGCTCGCCCGTGGTGGCTGCTGTGGCGCAGTCACAGTGTGCTCTCGCTTCTGTGGAGGCATGCGCGTGATCCAGTGGTTGCCTGTTCGGTGTGGCTGCTGTGAGGCTGTGGGTGGACGTGGCGCTCGCCCGTAGTGGCCGCTGTGGCACACAGTGTGCTCTCGTCCCTACGGCAGCACGCGCGTGATCCCATGGTTGCTTGGCTTGTCGGTGCAGGTAGAGCCCTGGCCTGGGTTGGAGAATGAAGTTGATGTGAGGCAGGTTAAAGGGAGAGTGGTGGCCGGCGCCGTGGCTCAATAGGCTAATCCTCCGCCTTGCGGCGCCGGCACACCGGGTTCTAGTCCCGGTTGGGGCACCGATCCTGTCCCGGTTGCCCCTCTTCCAGGCCAGCTCTCTGCTGTGGCCCGGGAGTGCAGTGGAGGATGGCCCAAGTGCTCGGGCTCTATAACCCCATGGGAGACCGGATAAGCACCTGGCTCCTGCCATCAGATCAGCACAGCGCGCCGGCCACGGCGGCCATTGGAGGGTGAACCAACGGCAAAAGGAAGACCTTTCTCTGTCTCTCTCACTGTCCACTGTGCCTGTCAAAAAAAAAAAAAAAAGAGCGGCACCTGCCAGTTCCGTGTACGTGTGCCTGGGAGGCTTGGCTGAAAGCAGCGATGCTGGGACGACGGGGGTTACCTCGAGGTGTGCTCCTGTGGGCACAGCTGCTTCTGGTACGAGGACAGTGTGCTCCGCGTGGCTGTTTCCTGTCGGATCTCACAGGGCAGCGGTGTTTCTCAGGGCGTCTGGTCTCGCTCGCCCTCATGCCTGGGGCTGGTCTGGGGCTGGTTCCTCCCCGCTGTGGCGCCCAGCGATGACGACTAGCTCACTGCCGCCAGCACAGCCGACCTTTAGTCTTTCCCCTGTCACGGCAGCAGGTGTGATAGGGTGGGAAACCACGAGGCAGGCAAGGATAGAGGGGAGGGTGGACACCGCCTGGGGGTGGGGAGCGGCCAGCCCTGGGCGGTGGTCGGTGGGCCAGGCTTCGTTCCAGTCCTCTCCTGTTCTGAGCCTTGCGCTGATGAACGTTTTCCCTGCAAGCCATGCTTCCAGAGATCTGGGTTCCTCCCTCAGTGGCTTCTGGGGAGTGGAGTGTGGTCAGGCTCGAGCCTGTGCGGTAGCCCACGCAAACGGAGTGGGACTAGGCGGGCTGGGGCCCTCCGTGACCGCCTGGGGGCCTGCCCCCGAGCACTGCGGTGCTGCGAGGACCTGGCTGGGACTCACAGCCCCTGCCTCTGCAGCCGCTGTCACTTTCGAGTTCAGCCACCATTCTCCCCCGGCCCTGCCTGTGCTTGGTGCCCCCAGGGGCACGGGGGACCCCACGGCTCTCAGCTGAGCACAGGTGTAAGGCAGCGAGAAGCTGAGCGGGCTGTGGAGAGAGCCAGGGGCCCTGGTGTGCGCTGGGAGCCCGCCTGGGTCTGGCCCAGCTGAGGGTCTGCCTAACCCGCCCCTGCAGTGCCTTTGGGAGGAGAGCATCCTCAGCCTCCCAGCGACCAGGCCTGCCTGCCTCAGGGCCCCAGACCCCCCCCCCCCCCCTCGGCATGGTTCTTCCTGGCACGTCTGCTCCACTGCGGGGGCTTGCTTGCCTAGCTGCCTCCAGCGTTGGCAGCAGCACCTGCCCTTGAGGGGACCGTGGGGGACAGGGCTGAGAAGGGGCTGTCAGCAGGGGGGCAGCTGGCCGGGCTCCATCAGCCCTGCTGGCCTGCACCCGCGGGGTGTGGGACTGATCGGTCTCCCCGCCCCGTGTCCCCCCAGCCGTGAGAAAGTTTGGGTTTTACATGCAGCTGAGACAGTGATGTCCATTTCGCAGAGGGAGAATGGGGGATCCGTGTCCCTGGGGGCCGAGTCAGCATCCCCAGCTCTGGTCACACAGCGCCCAAGGGGGGGGGGTGTCCCTCTGTGCGCAGGCCCTGTGGGAACAGGGGCCCTGGCTGTGCAGCAGGAGCGGGTGGGCCTGGGAGGGGCGGGTTCTCCCAGCCCAGCACCACTGCCTGGGCTCCAGGGCACAGGTGTTGTGAGGTTACTCAGGAGCCAGACACCGCCCAGGTGTGAGTGGAGGGACGGGCGTGTTCCTCCGTACGGGGGGGGGGGGGGGGTGTCACGTGGCCAAGGGGAGGCGCGAACACTGACCAGGGACAAACACTCGCGGGCCATGCGCACAGCACGCAGGCAGACAGTGCTGGCACCTCGCCTCACCGGACCGCGGTGGCTGGATCATGGGGTAGGGAGGCAGTTCCTCAAAGCTGCCCTTGCAAAGGAGTGGGCCCTGCGCCACGGCCTTCAGCCACCCACCACCCCCATGGCAGGAGACGTGAGCTTCTGTTCACTCTTGTAGGTGGCCGTGGGCGTCGGCCGCCCCGCGTCGGCCCCCAGGGTTGCACTGGAACTTCCCAGCACTCGAGCTTCAGTGTCTGGAGACCGGGACGGTGGAGGTTCCCCATTGCACTGACCCCTCCTTTCCTGCACACCGGGGGGGGGGGGGGGGGCCTGGCCCTGTGGCGCTGGTGGTCAGATGCGAGCTCAGGGAACCCTCGCGCATGGTAAAGGTGCTGCCGAGGCCGGGGGGGGTGTGTGGAGGTTCCCCATTGCGCTGACCCCTCCTTTCCTGCACACCGGGGGTGGGGGGGCTGGCCCTGTGGCGCTGGTGGTCAGATGCGAGCTCAGGGAACCCTCGCGCATGGTAAAGGTGCTGCCGAGGCCTGGGGGGGGGGGGGCACCGTGACACTCAGGGTCCTGGCCTCTGTGATGGACACTTCCTCAGTTACCACGGTCCTCCACCTTGCCCGCCAGATGCCAAGGCTTGGAGGTGGAGCCCGGGTGGGAGTCTCGTGGTCCCCACCCCAGGGCCCCTCTACACCTCCCTTGCCTGGAAGCCACGAGTCCCGTCTGCTGGGTGCCCCAGACGGCAGCCGGTGAACAGTCGTTCTCTGCCCATTCCAGCAGGGACCCAGACATGGAGCTTCGGGAGGAGGCCTGGTCTCCGGGGCCGCTGGATTCCGAGGACCAGCAGATGGCCAGCCACGAGAACCCAGGTGAGGCGGCCCCGCCCCCTTGGCCCTGCACTCCGGGCCCAGGTTTCCTGCCCGCTGGACGTCATCTTTCCCGGCTTCCTCCCCAGCATCCTGGACGTTCCTGGCAGGAAACCGGGTCAGACCCAGACGGGGATGGCGGGTGGGGGTGGGAAGGCAGTCCCAGGGCGGGGGCCCGTTTTTCAGGGAAGACTGAGTACGGGGTTCTTGTTGGTAACGTGACCTGTTTAATGAAGCAGCATTTGGGTTGAATGAGACGGCCACCCCTGCCTCCCCCGGCCCATCCAGTGAGGCGACACCACCCTGTGACGAGAAGGGCCCGGGACGAGGCCCGGGGCACCCTGCACCCACTTCCTTCCTTCAATAAATCGTTGCTGTCACACCTGACCTCGGTGCTCCTCAGACTTTGTCAAGCTGGTTGCCCCGCACTGCCTGGGAGGGACCAGAGGCCACGTCTGCGGGGGGCGAGGTTCAACATGGCCTTTCCCTTCCCAGTGCTGCCGCCAGCCGCTAGGTGGGTGAGCCTGCGCCACGTGCTGCCGGCCTGTGCTCCTGGGCCGTGCTCGGGAGGGGACAGACCCAAGGACTCGAGGTCCAGTGGGGCACCGTCCTGGGAGCACTGTTACTGACAGGGCTGCACCTCACAGACTTCCTGCAGCCCAGGATCCCGGCACTGGGTCTGCACAGGCGCCTGCCTGCGGGGGGCAGAGCCGCTCAGGCTTTGAGGACAGCCTCCACGTGGCCTGTTGACAACAGTCCCGTTCTGAGGGCCTTCTCCCGCCGGAGCCGGGAGGAGGGCCACCCTGCTGTCTGGTGCTGGCGCTGGCCCTGAGCGCTCACCCAGACACTGCAGCTGGCCCCACAGACAGCAACCAGACGGCACACACCTTTAAGGTCCCAGGGAGTCCCTGGGAATGTTCCGGAATGCAGTTTATGGGGGTGGGCCAGCCAGGCTGTGTGGTGTCGGCGAGGCGAGGGGAGCAGGCGGCCTGGGTTCCCTGGAAAGCCTGCAGCAGCAGCAGGAAATGCTGTGACCCAGTCAGGGAGGGACCGGCGTGCTGGCCAGGACTCCTGTCCTGTGGAGGTGCCCTGCTGGGCCCTGTCCTTGGCAGCAGGGAGGGAGGAGGGGGCTCCTGGTGACAGTGGGGGCAGCCAGCAGGGCCTGGGGAGGGGAGGGCAGAGGCGGAGTTTGGAACCACCGTGTGCAAACCCCCAAGGAGGGAGAGCGCCTCCCCGGCGCTCAGGAAGACGAGCGGCAGGAGAGCCCTCCGCACAGGCAGGCCCTGGGCCCCGGGGCCGGCGTGAGCACAGCCGGGCACAGGCGCCCGCGAAGACGAGGGAGCGAAGCAGGGCTGAAGCCCACCCCGGCGAGAACACGAGCTTACGGGAAGCCACAGGGGAAGGGGAGGGTCGTGGCGAGAGGACAGATTCCAACCGAGAGCTGCCGAGCGTCAGGCGAAGGAAGAGCCAGGTCCAGCAGCAGAGCCGCTGAGGGGAGCCCGAGTACAGGGCTGAAACACGTGTGACGGCGACACTACACGGCGACGCAGCCTCCCAGACAGAGCCTGCCTGGGCGTCTCTGCTTGGAGGCGCGCGAGTCCTGCCCGTGAGAAAGGGGCCTTCCCGGAGTCAGTGCGGCCAGGGGAGCGCTCACCCCGGCCGTGCCTACCCGCCTGTAACCACACCTGCGAGGAGGCCTCCCGCTCCGGCTGGGGACTCGGGTTCAGATTGTGCTCAGAGCCGAGTGAGCAGACGACTTGCAGGGAAGTGAACGCGGCTGTCGTGGAACTGTCCCCGCGCTGCCCCCAGGAGACGGCCCGGCACTGCAGACTCCGTGTCCTCGGGGCACCGGCCGGCCACACGCAAGCCCCGCGGATCTCCCTCCTCTGCCGCCCTGGGAAGTCCAGCAGCTGGCGCGCTTCCGACACCACAGGGCTGGAGTGGGTGCCAGGGGTTGGGGGGTCGACCTTCGGGGGAGCATCCACTCCTGATGCTGGCGTGGGGCCCGCGAACCAGGGTGGGGAGGGAGGGGTGCAGCTGTGTCCCGCCAAGGCCAGGTAGCACCCAGCACACCTCCGTCTCTGTGGGAAGCGGCAGAGTGAACGCAGGTGGGATTTTCTCTTCAGAAGGTTGGTGGCAGTTCCCGGCAGTCCTGGGCCATCTGCAGGTCTGCGGTGGGACTTGAAGAGGGGCCAGGGCCCAAGTTCCCTCAGAAGGACCCTGCCCTTACTCCTGGGGGTGGGGGCGGAGTAGGAGTAATGGCAGCAGCAGGCCGAGAGCCGTCACATGCGTGTACGTCTGTGTGTCCACAGATAGCACACGGGGCAGTGGGAACCGTTCCTTGTCTGGAAGCCCGGTAGGAGGGCGCTGAGCACCTGGCCTGCAGGGGCCCCACCAGCAGGAGGCGCTCCATGCGCACTCGGTGGCCAGGAGCGCTGGGGCCCTGCTGGGCAGTCGTGGGTCCCGATGGGCCAGCCTGGGCTGCAGGAACAGCAGCTGCGGAGCGCACGCAGAGGGCGGGGCCCGGGGAAGTCCTGCCTGGGCCAGTGCTGGTCCTGGTGTGTTCAGCTCTGCATACCTACTACGTGCCAGACAGCTGCAGCTTCCGGGCATCCGGGGCGGACAGGGAGCTACCCCTGGGCCACGGCCCTCATGGCCTCAGCTGTGGGCGGCCACTGCTGTGGCCAAAGCACCCTTGTTCGTTGCTGCTGAGTGGGTACTTTGTGCTCTGCACTGTGCTGGTCTCTTCCCGGGAGCCAGCTGACTCCTCTTACAGAGAACAGTCTCAGGTGGGCCTCGCCAGCCTTGTATCTGAGACGTGCGCCAAGGAGGCACCGGTCCCGTCCGAGCTGCCCCCTCCCCCTCGCCCCTGGGCAGCCCTCCTCACGCAGAGGGCTCAGAACCAGCCGTGCTGTCCCCAGGAGTCTGCACCCCGAGGAGCCCCACCCTTTGAGTGGTCAAACTGCCCCCACGTAACTACACTGAACACCCACTCGAGTGAAGCAGCGAGTGTGGAACAGCCTGGGGCACCCGAGGGACAGCGGCTCGCTCAGTCCTGCCTCTCCCACGCTTGCCTGGTGGGGGGCTTCCACTCTCGGGGTTTCTCCAGTGGTGAAGCTGAGGATGTGGCTCCCACGCCCGCTCCTCACCTCCCCGGGCTCCACTGACGCCTGGTCCCCGCAGTGGCCTGAGTAGTTGCAGCCGGAGGCCTGGTCTCCTGGTCGTGTTGGAGCGCGAGGTCCGAGGTCTGACTTTGCTCTGGCCGCCAGGTGGCGCCTTCTGTAGCATCTTCGCTGGCGTCAGCCAGCACCGCCTAGGGGCAAAGGGGGACGAACATGTGGACGGTTCAGGAAAGTGCCAGGGAGCGCCCCCGGCTCCTGCAGGGCCCAGCGAGGGCGGCAGACGGCCAGGCACTCGGAGAGAACCCAGCCGTCTTGTGAGACGGGGGGACGCCAAGAAGGCGTGTCCCGTGAGGTGCCCGCGCGGGGCAGGGGCTCCTGGCCGGGGGAGCCTCGCCTCGCTGACCTCGCCCTCCCCCTCTTGCCTTGCAGTGGACATCCTCATCATGGACGATGACGACGTCCCCAGCTGGCCGCCCACCAAGCTGTCCCCGCCCCAGTCCGCGCCTCCGGCCGGCCCCCCGCCCCGGCCGCGGCCGCCCGCCCCCTACATCTGCAACGAGTGTGGCAAGAGCTTCAGCCACTGGTCGAAGCTGACGCGGCACCAGCGCACGCACACGGGCGAGCGGCCCAACGCGTGCGGCGACTGCGGCAAGACCTTCTCGCAGAGCTCGCACCTGGTGCAGCACCGGCGCATCCACACGGGCGAGAAGCCGTACGCGTGCTCCGAGTGCGGCAAGCGCTTCAGCTGGAGCTCCAACCTCATGCAGCACCAGCGCATCCACACGGGCGAGAAGCCCTACGCCTGCCCCGACTGCGGCCGCAGCTTCACGCAGAGCAAGAGCCTGGCCAAGCACCGGCGCTCGCACAGCGGCCTCAAGCCCTTCGTGTGCCCGCGCTGCGGCCGCGGCTTCAGCCAGCCCAAGAGCCTCGCGCGCCACCTGCGGCTGCACCCGGAGCTGTCCGGGCCCGGCGTGGCGGCCAAGGTGCTGGCGGCCAGCGTCCGCCGGGCCAAGGCGCCCGAGGAGGCGGCGGCGGCGGACGGCGAGATCGCCATCCCGGTGGGCGACGGCGAGGGCATCATCGTGGTGGGCGCGCCGGGCGAGGGCGCCGCGGCGGCTGCAGCTGTGGCGGGCGCGGGGGCCAAGGCGGCGGGGCCGCGGTCTCGGCGCGCCCCGGCGCCCAAGCCTTACGTGTGCGTGGAGTGCGGGAAGGGCTTTGGGCACGGGGCTGGGCTCCTGGCCCACCAGCGCGCCCAACACGGGGACGGGCTCGGGGCGGCGGGCGGCGAGGAGCCGGCGCACATCTGCGTGGAGTGCGGTGAGGGCTTCGTGCAGGGCGCCGCGCTGCGCAGACACAAGAAGGTGCACGCCGTGGGCGCGCCCTCGGTCTGCAGCGACTGCGGGCAGAGCTACTACAGGGCCGGCGGGGAGGAGGAGGCCGAGGCGGCCGGCGGGCGGTGCGGCGAGTGTCGCGGCGGGGAGGCAGAGGAGGGCCGGTAGGGGTGGGGAGCCCGGGGGGGCGCGGGGCAGGGCCCCTCGGGCTTGGCGGGGAAGGCGTGAGAGACCTGGGGAGCAGGGCGCACGGACAGAGGGGTGCACGGCCTCGGCGGCCTCGGAACCGGACGGTGGGCAGCCACCGCACCCTCGGGAGGGGCGCAGTCTCCTGCTCCGACCTTCTTCTGGAATGTTCTTACCGGCACGCCGCCTCTCGGCCCCTCCCAGCAGCTGTCTGGCCTCGCGGGTCCAGTCTTTGCCCTCCAGCCCGAGCCTGGCTCCCATCCCTCGGTGTGGGTGGCGGAGGCGTGAAGACGAGCGGCGGGGGTGGCGGCCCTGTCCCCGGGCCGGGCCTGGCGGGGACAATAAATGGCACTATTCAATTGTCCCTGCCTGCGTGGTTCTTGAGCTCTCGAGGGAGGACAAGAGGCCCAGTGGAGGCGCCCAGCACAGCTTAGGAGCCAGCCCAGTGGTCCGGCCTGCTGCTGCCTGGGGCCCGGAAGCTTTAGCCTGGACCTCGCCTCCAGCCGCTCCCAGTGGCCACTACTCACCGAGATAGCGGAGGCCAGGGGCGCAGGCACCATCCCTCGGCTGCAGGGGCGAAGCAGGGCTACCCGCGGCCCGCTAGGGCGCCGTGCACCTGCCCCGGGAGCAGCTGTGGGGTCTCCCCTTCGGAGAGGTCCTGGAGGAGCCAGAGCACACAAGGACGCGGCAGCCCCGGGAGGCGCCTCTTCTGAGGAGAGAAGGGTTTCTCGTCAGAGGGGAGCTTGGGGGCCACAGGGGCATCCAGCGGGGATGGGAGCCTCATGTGGGGCTCGGAGGCGTGGACATGAGTGGGCAGGGAGGGCTTCTTGGAGCTCGTGACGGGTATGTAGGTCGGAGGGTGGCCGCGGCTTCGCTGAGCTCGGTGCTGCAGTTCAGTTTATTGATAGAGCTTTTGCGTCTCTTTCCAGAGGGGTGGGGGCTATGTTAGAGTGGGCACAGGTGAGCAAAGACTTCAGGAGACCCTGCTGGTGTCCGGGGGTCCCTTTTGTCCAGTGCCAACCTTAGGTGCCGGCCTTGGGTGCTTTCCCAGGCTGGGGGAGGGAGGGAGGTGGCCCCATCACTGGGCCAGCTCAGACCAGAAGGAGGCGGGGGTGGGGACACTACAGTGCACACTCTGAGGTCAGCCCCCTCCCCCCGCTTGCCCAGGAGGTGGCGTCCTGGGAAAGGTGTGGGCTGGTCGACCCTGGGCATGCAGGCCACCCTTGCCGACCCTCGGTTCTGAGCTTGCCTGTCCCTTGAGGGTGCCCCCGGTCACAGAGCTGCCCCCTTTGCCTCCTCCGGGCCCCGGTCACTTCACAACAGAAAATAAAGTGCTTGGGCAAGCGTTCGTGCACGGGAAAAGGCCAGCCTTTGCTTTCGTGTCCTGGCTCACTCACCAGTTTGTTCGTGCACGCCACACTCAGCCAGCAGGTGTGTGCGAGCTCCAGCTTCGTGCCTGCCCGGTGTCAGGTGAAGAGAAGGGCTCTTGTCCAAGTCCTCACGAGTCTGTTCCGTAGCTGCTCTCCTGACGCACGAGGGGCTGCCTTTCCCATCCTGCAGTGTGTCGGGGGGGGCATCGTGTCCATTACTCAGTTGTCCCCCTGCAGAGACCCTGTACGGTCGGGGCCACTCCTCTTGTGCCCAGGGTGGAGATGGCACAGGGGTGGAGCAGTCTGCCTGCGAGGCTGATTTGTAAGGCATTGAGCCTCCATCTGAAAATCTGCAACCCACGCCTCCCTCACTGGCTCGACTCCACCTTCCCGTCTGTCTGCTGAGCGCCTGCCGGGCACGGAGCACACGGCAGTGGCCTCCACGCACCGGCCCTGTCCTCCTGGAGCTCCTGCGGCACGGGGCTGGGAAGCTGGTGGGAGGAGAGCCACACAGCGGAGGACCGAGGGACACGCACAGGTTCCAGGAGGAAGTCCTGGGGTGGGAGAGGCGGAGCAGGCAGTGACCGGGCTTCCTCGGTCATGACGATGCTGTCCACTCAGAGTGCCTGGGGGCTGGTGTGCTCCAGGCTGCTCGCTGTTGGAGAGGTACAGACAGTGTGTGTGTGTGTGTGGCTGTGAACATGCATGTGCACATGAGTACATGTGGATGAGTGCGTGTGTGTGCATGTCTGTATATCTGAATTGTATGGGTTGTGTCTGTCTTGGTATGTCGTATGTACTCACGTGTGTCATGTGTCTGTCACTGTGTGTATCCTTTAGCGGATGCATGTTTGTAGGCACTTGTTGGTCTGTGTGTGTTGTGAGTGTGGTGTACATACACCCCTCCTTCCCCGTCTGCTGGTCTCAGGCTTCAAGGGAGCAGAGGATTGTCTCTGGCTCCGTGGAGTTCACTTCTCCCCTGCCTGGATGGACACACTCCTGTGAATCTCCCCACTTTGCATGGCCTCTCGGTCGGCTCCTTCAGCACCGCGGACAGAGCCCGCGCCCCACGATGGTGTTCGGTTTGGGTCATAGGCTGTCACCTTGTGAGGACGGCATCACCCCCAGTTTACAAGGGAAAAGGGCTGGAGGCAGCGGCGTTACGTCTTTCCTGGGTTCTCTGCCAAGCTGCAGAGCGTAGCAGTCTGAATCTAACGTCTGTACCTGCACTGCCCCCTCTTCTTGTGAAGCTGGAGAAGCAAGAACCCCGCTGCCGTGGGCGATGCCACCCGGGCCACTGAGGACTGCAAGAGGGATCCGGTCAGGTATCCCTACTTTTATCACTTTCAAGCAATGGATACTGGGAGGAAAAACTTACTTACCAGACCTTTCTTTCAAACCAACTCTCGGATTCTCCATTTCTCTCCCAACACGAGTCTTTGAGGTATGCAGCGAGTACAAAGTGAAGTTTTTAAATTGTCCGGCATACACCCCATGTGCTACTTGGCCACCTGCATATCACTCACTCACTCATGTCTCCATTCCTGTCTCCCCTATCATCTGTGTGTCAATCATCTATCTTCATCCTGCATATTTCTTTTATTGATTTGAAAGAGTTAGAGAGGTGGGGCAGGGGGGAGAGACAGAGGTCTTCCATCCAAAGGCTCACTCCCCAGATGGCCGCAACAGCTAGAGCTGCACTGATCCCAAGCCAGGAGCTTCCTCCGGGTCTCCCACGCAGGTGCAGGGGCCCAAGCACTTGGGCCATCTTCCACTGCTTTTCCAGACCATAACAGAGAGCTGGATTGGAAGTGGAGCTGCTGGGACTCAAACTGGCGCCCAAATGGGATGCCAGCACTGCAGATGGCGGCTTTACTACTACGCCACAGCGCCGGCCCCCATCCTGCATGTTTGTATCCGTCATCTACGTCACCGATCCATGTACCACATAGCTACGTAACTGATAGTGTATCAGTGACCACACATCTAAACGTACAAACTTATATATATGATCCTTCCAGGCAGACCTGTGTGTATCTTATTTTTTAAAATTATTTTGGGGCCGGTGAAGTGACACAACAGGTTAAGCCATGGCCTGCAGTGCCGGCATACGATATGGGGGTTGGTTTGAGTCCTGGCTGCTCCACTTCCCATCCAGCTCCCTGCTAATGTGCCTGGGAAAGCAGCAGAGGATGGCCCAAGTTCCTGGGCCCCTGCACCCACGTGGGAACCTGGAAGAAGCTCCTGGCTCGGGCACAGCACAGCCCTGCCTTTTGCAGCCATTTGGGGCAGGAACCAGCACATAGAAGATCTGTCTTTTCTTTTCCCTCTAACTCTTTCAAGTAAGTACTTTTTAAAACATATAAAAATTTTGGAATTTGAGAAAGGGAGAAGGGGGGGGGAGAGAGAGGGAGAGAGAGAGAGAGAGAGAGAGAGAGAGAGAGAGAGAGAGAGAGAGAGAGAGATCGCATCCCCATCCTCTGGTTCAGCCCTGCACTCCTTCCCCCCCCTCCCAGGAAGCTCTGTGTCTCCCCTCCTCACCTGTGCCTCTGACTTCCCACCTGCTTCTCCAGAGCTGAGTGGAGGAATGTGTCCACCTGTAGGAGGGGTTTTGTGGGCTCTGTATTTTCTGCTCGATTTAGCTGTGAAACTAAGCCTTCTCTTAAAAAAAAGTCCAGCTGAAGCACACAGAGTGAGACTGTAGAAGTCTTAAACTCCTTGGTGGAAGCTAAATTGGGCTCGGCTCTTCCTCAACTCTCGTGGCCTGGAGATGCCCGTGTCCACAAACCTTCTTCATCTGCTGTCCCAGATCATCCGGGACCGAGATCGGGAGCTGGGGAGGGTGGGGAGAAGGTCCAGAAATACATTTAGTAACAGCGACTTACCAGTGTTACATTCTTGTAGAGTGAACATCAGGAGACCGTTTCCTTGTCAGAGTGAGCTGGGGAGGATAATGGCCCTGGGTCCCTCAGGGAGGGGGTCCCTGGCGGCCCCTCCCCCACTACAACTGCCACATCGTACGGGGCCAGATACAGAATGAAAATGCGGAGCACTTCGTTCAGGAGTTAAGGACTTCAAGACAGACAGGGGGCGGGCTCTGTGTGGCAGCCTCGGTCACAGCTGATTGGACCAGGAGCTGGACCTGCAGTATGGCCAGGCCTGGAGATGAAGCAGACACCATTATTCACACAACCCAGATGCCCAAACGTGGCGGGCCAGGTGACGACGCCATTCGGCCATGACTAGGCGTGCAGTGCTGGCCACCTGCTGGACCCATGACGGAGGCAAGGCGGCAAGTGCCTCCCGTGCCTGGCTCTGACGCCGGCTGCGGGGTGACGGGGAAAGCCTCCAGGAGCGCTTCAGATGGAGGACCCTGTTCACTGTGCACCAGGGGTGGGGGGGGGATTGTGAGCCCAGGCAATGTCCCCTGGGGTCCGGAGCCAGTGCAGGGGAGCACAGGTGGTGTTGCCATCTGTGGGGAGAAGCCAGGGATGCCTGGTGGCGCACAGGACAGCCCGCAGCCCAGACCTGGTCAGCGCCAGACCTGGAGGCACTGACCACAGGAAACCTCCAGAGGGCCTGGGAGGAAGCGCCTTCCTCCTGCTCCGCCCTCCTCCGAAGATGTAGGCTCTGTCACCACCTGCTGAATTCGCCGAGCCTGGACTTGCCTGCCCGCACGCTCACCCCCTTGTGGCCCCAGGTCGGGGCTTCCATTAGACACAGCTCGCAGCGGCATAGCGAATTCACAGGTGAATCCCGGGTCCTCTGGAGGGGATGAGGATAGAGTCTGAGGGGGGATTATCACAAGGGCCGGGTGCAGAGGCAGCACCCCAGCCCAGGCCAGCGAGGCTGCACTCCCCAGCGCTCACCCCCAGGACAGGGACCCAGGTCCTCCTGCTGCTCTCCTCCCCACGGCCACCTGTGGAAGACAAGCAGGGACACAGAGGGTGAATGACTGGGACACACGGACCCAGCTGCTGAAGTCCCAGCAGTGCTTTGGGTGTTCCCCGGGATCCCCAGATAACCCCTCGGGAGCTGGGTTCCGGCTACCAGGGGAGGGGACCCTGTTCCCGCAGCGGGTGGAGGCTCCCCGGCTCCTGCTGGCCTGCGGTCAGGCTGCCTAAACTTCCAGGCCCCCTCGCCAGACTCCACGCCCCCTACTACTCCACAAAGGCGAGAAAGCAGCTGGGATGTGGACATCTCCAACCCTGCGTGTCACGATGTGACTCCTTTCTCTTTAAGGATTTCTATTTTATTTGAGAGAGCAACAAAGCCCTTGCATCCTTCCATCTGCTGGTTCACTCCCCAGATGGACGCAGCAGTCATGGCTGGGCCAGGCAGAAACCAGGAGCTCCACCTGCATCTCCCATGTGGCTGCAGGGGCCAAGTACTTGAGACACCTGCGGCTGCTTTCCCAGGCGCATTAGCAGGGAGCTGGATGGAAATGGAGCAGCCGGGACCAGAACCAGCTGCCATACGGGATGCTGATGTTGTCAGTGGTGGTTTCACCCATTGTGCCACAACACCGGCCCCTACTCCCGTCTGAGAGGTTGTGTTGCTCTGCAGGGAATCCCATAGCAGGCAGGAACTAGTAGCACGTGGCTCGAGGTGCCTGGGGCCTCGAGGTGCTACCGGGGCCCTGGAAAAATCCCCGACTTGGATACATCTGGGGTGGAGCAGCTGGCCTCCAGGAGGTTAGCGCTATGTGCACACGCATGAGTGGAAACCCCAGGAGGCCACTTTTACAGCAGCCATGGAGGGTCTAGGCTCAGATGGCAATGAGCCGCCGAGTTCTCGCCCACGGCTTGTGACGGCGCGAGAACACATCACAGAAGCACTTCCACGGCCGTGGGCAGAGTTGCAGAATCACAGGGTGGTTTGCGCCTTTCCAACAGTGCCACCGTGTCCTGTGGGAGTGGTTCAGTGCTGTTACCCATGGAAACCGCCCCACAGAAACCATCACACAGCACACCACACGGAACCTCTCATGGCAACCGTCTCACAGGACTGTCGGCAGAATGCCTCTTGCCCTGTGGACACCAGGGAGGGCTGGGTGGAGGGGTCCTCCTTGGTGTAGGGCTCAGCTGAAATATCTAGAAGAGTATACGAGTAGGGGAGGAGCCGACAGAAACAGGACTGAGGGAGCCCGGGGGGAAGACAAGCTGTTCCACGTGTTTGCTGCGGCTGTCCGCTGGGCGTCAAAACCCAGAATTGTATGCGAGCACTTCAAATTTCATGGGAAACTGGAATTAAAACAAACATTGGTGTGAAAAAGTTTGAAAGCCACATATAGTCTTTTCATAATATGCCTCCCATGAGCTTTTTGAAGCTGCTTTGCGTTCAGAGAGTTCTAAGAACTTTTTTTTTTTTTAATTTTTGACAGGCAGAGTGGACAGTGAGAGAGAGACAGAGAGAAAGGTCTTCCTTTTGCCATTGGTTCACCCTCCAATGGCCGCCGCGGTAGCGCGCTGCGGCCGGCGCACCGCGCTGTTCCGATGGCAGGAGCCAGGTGCTTATCCTGGTCTCCCATGGGGTGCAGAGCCCCAGCACTTGGGCCACCCTCCACTGCACTCCCTGGCTACAGCAGAGAGCTGGCCTGGAAGAGGAGCAACCGGGACAGGATCGGTGCCCTGACCGGGACTAGAACCCGGTGTGCCGGCGCCGCAAGGCAGAGGATTAGCCTGTTGAGCCACAGCGCCGGCCTAAGAACCTTTAAAGTATGGGGCAGTGGGGGCATTTTTGCTGTATGAAAATTATACCCCAAACCAGACTTGGAAAACTGGAAGCATTGCAGAACCAACAAAGTAGCATTCCCAGTCTCCGTTGTCCAAGGTAGCTGCCGTACTCCTGCTGACACCACACTTGTTCCCTGCAGTGGGCACAGCTATGGTTCCACAGTATCTCCTAGTGAGAGCCCAAGACTTTCCCTCTTAGTGAAGGCTCGGGCTTCTGTAGCCATGGCGACACACCACTACCCAGATAGGCCTCAAACAGGGGGTCCCCAAGATGACCACGCACCCCGGGGGACAGCTGCTTGTCAACCCAGCTTGAACAGCAGTCCCTGAGCCCCAGCCCCCCCACCCCTGCCTACAGAGATCAGGAGACCTGCCGAGCCAGCTCTGTGGAAGGAGCTCGGCTTCCCGTGGAGCGGCCGTCACGCCCGGCTATGCTGTTCAGAAAGGTGCTTCAAGGCCAGCGGTTGTTACCCACACTTGGGGGGATTTCTGAGAACCCAAAGCCTCCAAGCCCCGCCCTGGACTCACGGCCACTGGACAAGAACACTGGGTACGCTTTCCAATGCTCAAGTGTTTATTCCGATTCGCTCTGCGCTCCAAGACAGACGGTAGAGGCAACCTCCAAATGCAGCAGCCGGGTCCCACGCAACACAGAACTACTGCCGTCGGGGGCTCCCCGAGCCCCACTCACTCTCCCTCCTCAGGAAGGGCCTCCCGGCACAGCCCGCCGAGGACCCGGGCTTCAGTGGCCCCGTCAGGGCGGGTGTGAGTATGGGGAGGGGCCGTCTTCAGTCTTTCCACCAGTACCGGTCGTCTTGCACGTGGGAATACCAGTCGCCGTCAACCACGAGCCCGGGCTTGAGCCGCTGCAGCTCCTCCAGCAGCTGTTGTGTCTGCGCGGGGTACTGCTCTTTCCACAGCCTGCGGAGGAGGGCGGGCATGGTGCAGATGTCCGGTGGGGGGGGGGGGAGGTGGGAGAGACAGACGGGGTGGGGGGGAGGTGGGAGGGAGAGAGAGACGGGGGGGGGGGGAGGTGGGAGAGAGAGACAGACAGACGGGGGGGAGGTGGGAGGGAGAGAGAGACAGACGGGGGGTGGAGGTGGGAGGGAGAGAGAGACAGATGGGGGGGGGAGGTGGGAGGGAGAGGGAGAGACAGACGGGGGGGGGAGGTGGGAGGGAGAGGGAGAGGGAGAGACAGACGGGGGGAGGTGGGAGGGAGAGGGAGAGACAGACGGGGGGAGGTGGGAGGGAGAGGGAGAGGGAGAGACAGACGGGGGGAGGTGGGAGGGAGAGGGAGAGACAGACGGGGGGAGGTGGGAGGGAGAGGGAGAGGGAGAGACAGACGGGGGGAGGCGGGAGAGGGAGAGACAGACGGGGGGGAGGCGGGAGAGGGAGAGACAGACGGGGGGGAGGCGGGAGAGGGAGAGACAGACGGGGGGAGGTGGGAGAGGGAGAGACAGACGGGGGGAGGCGGGAGAGGGAGAGAGACAGAAGGGGGGAGGCGGGAGAGGGAGAGAGACAGAAGGGGGGAGGCGGGAGAGAGAGAGAGACAGAAGGGGGAAGGCGGGAGAGAGAGACAGACAGAAGGGGGGAGGCGGGAGAGAGAGACAGACAGAAGGGGGGAGGCGGGAGAGAGAGACAGACAGAAGGGGGGAGGCGGGAGAGAGAGACAGACAGAAGGGGGGAGGCGGGAGAGAGAGAGAGACAGAAGGGGGAGGGGCGGAGGTGGGAGAGAGAGACAGAAGGGGGAGGGGAGGAGGTGTGTGTGGGGGGAGGGAAACAAGTGTTTAAATACAAGAACAAAGGCATCCCCATTTCACAGATGGGGAAATGGACCAAGAAGAGGCAGGTGTGACACTTCTGCTCTGCACCCAGCGTCCTGCCCTTCCTGGCCATTGCGCAAGTGCTCATGGGAGCCGTTCCCGCAGCGCGATCTGCAGATCCTGTGGTCCACATCTCCCACTCTCCTCCTCCTCACGGTCCCACCACCCCCGTGATAGCTGCTCCAGGGCCCTTGCTGGATGCATGCCTGTACCAGGGCTCGAATCCCACTGAAATCTGGCTGCCGCTGGCTGGGACCACTGCAGAGGACGGCCACTCAACCAGAGGCTTGCTCCTGCCAGCGACGCCTTCACCTAGCTCAGGGGCGCCCTCGGCCTCCACACCGTCTGGCTCTGAGGAGCTAAATGGTGAGTGCGCTTGCACCATCAGGCATCCATGAGCCACGTGCCTGTGAAGGAAGCCCTCGCTGACAGTCCCAATGACGCCGAGCGTCTCTGGTCCAGGCCCCGCCCCACCGTGCGCAGGCAGCCCTGCAAGGCTCGGTTTTCAGCCACTCGCCCCTCGGCAGGCGAGGAGGTTACCATCCTGTTCCCGTCTCATCTTCCAGTGAAGCCCCTTGGCCACGTTGTGCAGGCACTGTCCTGGCTCTGCCGTGGGTCAGATCAGTCTCACAATATGCCCCCATGTTATCACCAAAAAGACGAGGACAGATTGAGAATTCTCTGGTTTTAAATGTTGTAATAACAGGGACGACAAAACGCTCCTGGGGCCGTGGGTCGGTCCTCTGCCTTGTCAAGCTCACCTCTCGCCAGCGCGTCCTTCTCCCGTGAGCTCCAGGCCTGCTGCTCTGGGAGCCTCTGATCCCAAGTTCACTCAGGAAAGCTCCTGCCGCGGATTCGCACGGAGCCACCTTTGCTCTGGGGGACCCAGGCCAAATAGCAGTTCCTTGGTGGAAACTTCCGACCCCATAAACCGAAATCAAGCTCACACACCATCACCCTTACCCCCTGTGGTAATCCCAGCTTAGTTTTCAGTTATGGTAAGCTATAGGAAATACAGCTATGGGGAGAGAAGAAACCCCCCAGCCTGGTTCCTTTCCCAAAGCCCACAGTGGCTTGGGCCAAGGAGCTGGGAGAAACCAACACCGGTCTCCCACACGAGCAGCTGGGGCCGGAGCATCGAGTCGTCACTGCCATCTCTCAGGGGGCACAGAAGCTGGGGCTCAGGAGCCAGAGCAGGGACTCGGACACAGGCGCTGTGCCATGGGAGGCAGCCGTCCTAACCAGTAGCTCGGCTCCAGGAGCTCACCCTGTGACAATCTTTTACCACTTAAGAGGCAGGGAGGTGGGACAGAGTGAGCGAGTCAGAGAGCATGCATGCAAGAGAGCGAGCGAGCCAGAGAACATGGACTTGTAAGCGTACAGTTAAGTGGCATTAATTAAACGCCTTCCTATTGTCTGGGCGGCCGTTGGCAGCGCCGTGTGCGGAACTCTGTGTTGCAGAGCGCACTGTGTGCCCGGTACACGACAGTTCCCAGCCCCACCACCCTCATCGGCTCTGTCTGACAGCGATTGCCCGAGGGACCTGCTGAGGTCACTGATCTGAGTGACTCCAGTTTCGTGCATGTCCACGTCTGGGTCAGAATCCCCCTCCTCTCTGTGCCACACCCGAGTCTCCATTCACCCGTCTGGACCCCTGGGCCGCCTCCACCTTTTGGCCATCACTACAAACGACGCTGTTGCGCGTGGATGTGTAAGTTTCTCCGAGGTCTTGCTTCCAAGGAGTGAAAGCGTAGGTGGCACAACAGTTTTGTTTGTTTTCAAGCATAAATAGTTGCACGTTCATCTCTGCACCAGCCCTAACCCCCACTGGGCGCCTTGGCTACACCTCTCACGTCCCTGCTATAGAGCTTTGCTTGCCGAGCCAGTCTGCACTCCGCCAGGGGGGCTGCCTGTACGAGGAGCAGGTCTGTCTGAGAACAGTTCCCACTCACCCGATTATCCGCAGATTCGACGTGGGGCGTGCGAAGGCCGAGCACAGCTTCCTCACTATGTTGGGGCTGAAGTTATTCCGCACCAGGTTGAGACTGGTCAGGTGCTGGTTGTGGGCCAGGGCCAGCAACAGTGCCCCACAGCAATCAGAAGTTAACCCACAGGCCTCCAACCTGCACCCAAGAAACAGCAAAGGTTAGCACTGGGTCCTCCCCTGGCCCCAGGAGAATGCCAGTGGGGGTTCACCCCCACCCGAGGCTTCTGCTCCATCCTGGGAGGGACCCGAGTGCCTCCCGGGGCTGCTGCTGCTCCAGTTTTACTTTAATAAGAGTTTATCTGTAGGAGCAGTGGGAAGCGAAAGACCAACGTCC
Source organism: Lepus europaeus (assembly GCF_033115175.1). Lineage (NCBI taxonomy): Eukaryota > Metazoa > Chordata > Mammalia > Lagomorpha > Leporidae > Lepus > Lepus europaeus. The sequence goes on from NC_084845.1 coordinate 2,599,845, forward strand.
GGTATGGTAACGGTATTGCATGGAGACGCGTACTGGGATACTCAGGGCCAGAACATCAAAATCGTTGACTTGCTAGGACAGACAGTTGACGGGTACAGCGAAGTACTAAAGACTGTGCAAACTGGGTAGTGGATGAGTGGGTCTGAATTCTTATTTCAGATTCTGTGTTGTGGGTTTTTTTTTTTTTGATTGATTTGAAAGGCAGAGTTGCACACACCACAAAATAGAGATTGATTCTCCATCAGTTGGTTCACTCCCCAAACGGCAACAACCGAAAGAGCTGGACCAGCCTGGACCCAGGAGCTTCATCCGGGTCTCCCACGTGGGTGCAGGGGCCCAAGCACTTGAGCCATCCTCTGCTGCTTTCCCAGGTGCATGGGCAGGGAGCTGGATGGGAAGTGGAGCAGCCAGGACTGGAATAGGCACCCGTAGTAAGTGCTAGATTTGCAGGTGGCAGTCTAACCTGCTGTTCCATAACACTGGCCCCTGGAGTCCTTGTGATACAGTAAGGAGTTTGTGGAAGGCTGCTAGCCAACTATAGCTAGATGAGGGTGGGGAATCAGATTAAATTAAAGCTTGCTTTTTTAGTTTTGCTTCTAAAATTATATCTGAGTATTTATCAAGACAGGAATTCCCAGTAGAGAGGATGAGGACAGGGGCTAGGGGTGGTGAATTGATGGTGGCACAAGGTGCTGCACACTTGGTTGTGGGTCCCCACACAGACTGATCTGGGGAACCCACGGCTGTTGGGGGGCTTCCCCATTGCTACTGAAGGGGCGGCTTGTGGGAGCAGGTGGTATTTGGTGTCTGGGCAGAGTTTAGGGCTTCCCTAACAAAGTGGTTTTCTACATGTTTGAAGGGGGTGGCATTCGTCAAGGACCAAGAACAAAGTAGGCTCAACAGTTTCTGTAGAACAGAGTTTGAGATCATTGTGCCTGGGATGGGGACAACTTAGAAAGTCCTACAGGGAAGACAAATTCACATCGATGTCCACTGAGGGCACACGGCACCCAGCTGCCCTTTCCAGCACCTGCAGCTCTCAGCTCCCCAGGGACACGTGCTGGAAGCACGCGGTGTTTTGTAGCACAGGCCAGGGGGAGACGTCTAGATAGCACTGGATCAAACAGAACACAAAATCCAGGAGAGACGAGGAGGAACGGAAGGCAAGACATAACCTCAGAGAAAAGCCACAAAGACAGGAGAAGCCAAGCGAGTCCTGAGAACAGCATGTCCTTAGAGAAGGCAGTGCGTCATTGGAATAAGCCCCGAGCCCAACAAGACAGGAACGCCATCCCGGCCGGGGCGACAGGGGTTACGAATGAGGCACGCGTGGTGCCCAACAAGCGGTTGCAGCCACACCCTAGGGCAGCTCACAGCGCTGGGACACTGCCACCTCCATCTGGAACACTTCCCCATTTAGCACCGGGGGTTGTCCAGTGGGTACCCGAGGCCTTCCTACCTCTGCTCCTCAGCCTCAAGCTCTTGTTGTCCACTCATCTCATGCACAGGAGCTGAGCTGGCCCTGTGGTCCAATCCTGGATACAGGGCTGTGAGGTCTGGTCGTCGTCACTGGCCAGGCACCCCGACGCCTGGGTTCCCCACCGCGCCCTTCCTCCGAGCCCCGGGAGCTTACCCGAGTCTCTCTAGAACGCTGGTCCTCTGCTTCAGTCCCTCGCACAGTGCTGCCATCCCAGTGTCCCCCAGGGCGTTGCCGGCGAGATCCAAGCTCTTCAGGTGTTTGCTTCTCACAATCACATGGGACAGGCTTCCACAGCAGGCGGCCGTGAGGCGACAGTCTGCCACCCTGCGGGAGACCAGGGGAGCTCGGCAAAGTGCAACGGGGGGGATAATCAAAGTTAGGACCCATTCATAGGGGTTTCCTCTCTTCCTTTGCAACGGGGGACAGCCTAGGTGGTGCCATCTCCCTTAACTTCAGGGTGAGGAGCAGCAGTGTGCCGCAGTGGGTTAAGCTGTGGTTTGGGACGCTGGTACCCCATGGCTGGGTGCCCATTCGATGCCCAGTGGCTCCTCTCTGATCCAGCCTCCTGCTACTGCACCTGGGAAGGCAGCTGATGCTGGCTCCAGTACTTGGGCCCCCACCAACCCATGTGGGAGAGCAGGGTAGAGTTCCTGGCTCCGGACTTGGGCCTGGCCAAGATCTGGTTGTTGTGGCCATTTGAGGAGTGCACCAGCGAATGAGAGACCCATCTACCTTTCAAATGAGTAAATCAATCTTAAAAACAAACCTAGGAGAGAGAGGATAGCCTAGGGGATTGGGAAGTTTTGAGCAGAACTTGAGGTATCAGAAAAGGAAACCGGCATCTTTACTTCCTACCTGGGGGTAGCAAGGTGGGATCAGGATTCTCTATGGGGGAGGGGGAGAGAAATGGAAGAGCTGGATGAGGGCGAGGTGTGGAGTCATGAGGAGGAAAGAGAAGTGACAGTCACCGACGTGCTGATAGAGTGCCCCGGGAGGAAGGGTCCTGTTCTACCCCAGACAGGGGGAAAACACGAGGCAGAGAAGACCCCGGTGTCATTGCTGGTTTATTGAGTAGAAACGACAGGAAGTCTTGGGATCCCATGCGTGTTCAATGTCTGTAATGTGTGGGGTCAGCGCTGTGGTGTAGTGGGTAAAGCCATCACCTGTAGTGCTGGCACCCCATATGGGCACCAGTTCGAGTCCCAGCTGCTCTACTTCTGATCCAGCTCTCCAATGTGGTCAGGGAAAGCGGTAGAAGATGGCCCGAGTGCTTGGACCCCTGCGCCCATGTGGGAGACCTGGAGGAAGCTCCTGGCTTTGGATCAGCGCAGCTCCGGCCATTGCAGCCAATTGGGGAGTGAACCAGCGGATGGAAGACACTCTCTCTGCCTCTCCTTCTCTCTGTGTAACTCAGACTTTCAAATGAGTAAATCTTTTTAAAAAACCTGTAATGTGAAAACCCAAAATCTGAAACTGAGTGCCAACAATGCCACAGGCAGAAAATTCTACAATATCAGACAGTTGGCAAGCTAACCAGAGGTACACCAGGATGCTGCATTACAGCTTCTGTGTATAAAGTGTGTATGAAAGACAGATCTTCTGTTTAGACTGGGACCCAATCCTTAAGGTATCTTAGGATGTGAGGGCAAATATTACAAATCCAGAACGCTTGTGGTCTCACGCATTTTAGGTAGGGGATACTCGGCCTGTATCTCCAGCTTAGTAAGCCAAGAGCAGGATGAGCCCACTGGGATGCAGAGTTCTTCCTCAGAGGCAACGTTGGTTATGAACGAGGAGGAACTAGGTAGTGAGGGCTTAGGACTCACGGTCAAGTGGGGACAGCCGAGTCCGATTCCAGCATGCATGAATGATGGCAAGGGCCAGACGACCTCCCAGCCCTTCAATGCAATCCCATAGAGGATATCTCCAACTAAGATTAAGTTTCTATACCATGCTCAAGTTTCAAATTCCAGCCCAATTAAAGCAGGCAGAGAATTAATACCCAGAGGTTTGTGGACTACACTTTATGTTCCAATTCTTTTATCAATGGGAGAGATTGCAACATGGTTCTATTTTTTTGGTCCATTGATTATATCTTTGTCACTGAAAGTACTATCAAGTATGCGAGGATTTGTAAGGCTCTTCTAACCAAAACACTGGATGTAAGTGTCTAGTTTGAGAGACTTTTGGTTATAATGCAGTATCAAATGAATACCACGCTGCATTTGTTATGATCTGTGCTTCAAAGGCATCCACACCAACGTCTGGATTCCTCCTTGGGGGTTTAGTTCCCTGCTGGAGATCTGGAAACGGGGGCCTGCAGGAAGTCAGGTATTCAGAACACACAGAGCCCTGTGCCTGCTCTCTGTTAAGAACACATTAAGTGTTGACTGTCTGCCACCCTTCCTCGTAAAACATTAGATGTATTTACACGCCAGGGAACAAGAATCCTAGGAGGCATTCACCTAACTGCCAACAGCTATGACTTTCTGCTTGCAAGACTGAAGGTGGGTGGCTCGCTCAGATCTTTTTAACTTTTTGCAGGCTATTTGGTGATGAGCTACTTCTATAGAATAAAAACATTCCAACAGAGGGTGAAGAAACTCGGGGGCCAGAATGAAAGAGATCGAGAGATAGACGTGCACCTCCTCCCCATCTATGGAGGAAGATAACCTGAGGTGCCCACAGATTTTAGGGACGGGGCGGGGGGGGGGGGCACAGAACTTTCTCCCGTGGGGTTTCTTTTGGGATTAATTTCTCTCCGACATCTGTTGAGGCATCGACACATCAACACACCTGGAGTGCCCATGGAGAGGTGAGCATCAGTTGACCCCAGGGCCCAGTTTTTAGTTCCTGTCTCCCTTGCTCACCCCTCTTGACCTTCTAAGGAGCCTCAGGTCCCAGCATGGCAGAGCTGACCCCCAATGCCCACAGGCGACTTACTCCAAGTCCTGCAGGTGACAAGACGGTTCCCTCATGACCTCATACAGAAGCTTCACCCCACTGTCCCCCAAGGGGTTCCTGTTGAGGCTCAGGTGCGTCAGCCTTCTATTGTCCTTCAGCGCAAAGGCAAGGTAGCCACAGCCAGCTACATCCAGGTTGCACTGGTCAAGTCTGCGGGAAGCACACAGGGACAGACAGGGTCACGTCTGCTCTTCGGCGAGATGACAGCAGGTGGACGAGAGGGCGCACAGGCACCACGTTGTTTGCCTGGAGCATCCACCCAGTGTGGTGTCCACGGGGGATTCCTGGAACCAAAGCCCTGCAAACCCCGAGGGACAACTGTGAACACCGAATCCCGCCCTGCTGCTCTGTGCCTTGGAGCTGCACCACAGGACCCGTTAAGAAGCAGAGAAGGCCCCGGGAGGCCAGTGGGACTCACAGCAGCCACTGCAGACCGCTGTCAGGAATGGCGCGGGACAGCGGACTCAGCCCTTCGTGCTCCGGGTTGTTGTTTGACAGGCACAGGTGCGTCAAGCTGCGGTTGTCGGTGAGGGCCAAGGCCAGCACCTGGCAGCTGACAGCTGTGAGGCCACAGTTCTCCAGTCTGTAAGAAGAGAGCCCGGAGGGGAGACAATGAGCAGCATTCTGGAACTCGCCTCTCTCCTTTACAAAAAGAGGAAAAAAAAAGTCCAAGCACATGCTCGTAGTGTCTACCTTTACCGTGCAAATGCCACTCCCCTGCTTCCACTCACTACCCCGAATACTGTGAATACTGTGCGTGAAGAGGTCCAACAGCCACAGCAGGAGACACGGATCTGCTCCCTATGTGAGGCCCAGCTGAGCGATTCTCCTAGGATCCTAGACTCATTCCTGCTACTAGGACTTTGCACCCATTCTTCAAACCCTCCCCATCCAGCCCCTTCCTCTCGCGACCCTGCCAAGCCGAGGGTAACCCCTACTCCACTCTACTCCTGACAAGACCAATCTCTGTGCATTCCTCAGTGAGGGGTCCCAGTCTCCCTCAGTGCCTGGCTTACACGGCTAAACTTCAGTGGATGTTAACACAGTTAATACCAACACAGTAGACTACGGTTAATGTTAACACGAGTGTATCGTATGACGATACTGCAAAAAGTTCATGGAAAATGGCATGGAATGATGTATTTTGGTGCAAAAATCGAAATTCATGGTTTTTCCACAATACATATTTAGATGAACTTTCTGGAGATCCCTTGTGTTTTTCAAGAGATAAAGGGTTTATGAATATTCTCACCATGACAGGATACATGTTTGAAGTGATGGATCTGCTAATTATTCAAGTTTGGTCATACATTGTACACCCTAAAACACACGGTCCATGCTCTGAATACAGAGATGCTGTGTGTCAGAAGTTAGAGGTGTGACACAACATGCCACGTCTTTGACAAACCAAGTACTCCACCTTTCTCAAGGCTTGTTTGTGCATCTCTGAAGAGACCCCCACTTACAGTTTGCCACATGAGTGACGTCTCTGTGACCACGACTTGGAGTGCTCTTCCCTACTCTGGGGACTGTGACAGCACACCTGACAGATCGGGGCCGGCGCCGTGGCTGTGGACCAGCAGGTAGAGCTGACGCCCGCGGCTCCGGCATCCCTCATGGGCGCCGGTCAAGTCCCAGCTGCTCCACTTCCAATCCAGCTCCCTGCTATGGCCTGGGATAGCAGTGGAGGATGGCCCAAGTGCTTGGGCTCCTGCACCCACGTGAGAGACCTGGATAAAGCTCCTGATCAGCCCAGCTCCAACCATTGCAGCCATTTGGGGAGTGAGCCAGTGGATGCAAACTCTGTCTCTCCCTCTGACTTTCAAATAAAATCAATCTTAAAGAAAACAAAAACCTGATAGAGCTTATGTGTGCGGCACTGACGTCAGTGACTGGACTTCAGGATCCGTAAGCTAGGAGTCCGGCAGACACAGAGTGTGGCCTCAGTCTTTAGGTTTTCCATTCAGCAGAGGCCTGCTTCCGCCCAGTCAGCTGGAGTTTATTTTTAAGTGCACACATGGGGGGCTGGCTTCCCTGTCTAGTGCGCGTATTCCCCACAATTCTCTGTCCTCCACCCCTCCTCCTCCTTGTTAAGTACTGGGGAGACACCACCTGTGCGGGACAGTCAGTGCAGCGCCTTGTGAATTTGTGCTCTGAGATCTTATTTTAGCCCACATAATGCAGAGCTCTGGGACCAGAGAATTCCAACCATAACCTCCTCTACAAGGTGTGGCAAAATCCAGTCAACATACGGCGACTTCTTCCCTTAGAAACACAGGCTGGGTAGACAGACGGAGGAGGCAAGCTGCACTCCCCTCTCTGTGCACTCGGATTTTAACTTCTGCCCCGACTTCAGAGCTTAGGGAACACAGGCTGCCGTGGCATCCTTCCAGACCGGTCAGGAGAAACACTTTCTCCCGGAGCGGGAGGTGGCCAGGAGAGCCTCCGGGCCAGGGCTCGGCTCTTGGGCACCAGGAACAGCTCACAATGCGGGTCGAGTCCAGGGTGACCTCGGACAGCAGAAACCCCTTCTTCTGGACTGCATTTTCGTGGTCAGAAAATGGGCTGAAATCATCTCCCTCTTAGGTTGTTCATGAAAACTGGGCCAGCGGGATTAGAGCGCTTAGCACAGGGGCTGCAGCGCCATGAGGTGTAGGCATCAGCTCCAACCACAGCCATTGCTCTCTGGGACTCTGGCGTTGGTCTTAAGCATTTAAGGAAGATAAAAACTATTCAAACGGGAAAAACACAACAGAAACTTATTTCATGACCCAAAGTCCCTAAGGTACTGAACAGTCCAACCCTACTCAGAGGCAACTGTAGGCACCGTTGAAGCTTCTACTCTACTTCTCTAACTCAGAATAAAAACACAGCCCAGGTGGTATGAGCACACTGGACCTGTGCTTTTTTTTTTTTTAAACAGGCAGAGTGGACAGTGAGAGAGAGAGAGAGAGAGAGAGAGAAAGGTCTTCCTTTTCCATTGGTTCACTCCCCAATGGCCACTGCGGCCAGTGCACCATGCTGATCCAAAGCCAGGAGCCAGGTGCTTCTCCTGGTCTCCCATGCGGGTGCAGGGCCCAAGGACCTGGGCCATCCTCCACTGCCTTCCCAGGCCACAGCAGAGAGCTGGACTGGAAGAGGAGCAACCGGGACAGAATCCGGCGCCCCGACCGGGACTAGAACCTGGGGTGCCGGCGCCACAGGTGGAGGATTAGCCTGATTGAGCTGCAGCGCTGGCCCTGGATCTGTGCTTCTAATTCAACTTTCTGTGGTCAATGTTCTGGACCTGCGCCGTCCACTAAGGTACCCACCAGCCACATGGCTATTGTGGGGTACAGGCAGCGAGTCGGAACTTACGCAGTTGCTCTCAATTCCTATCAACAGTCCCAAGTTACTGCTGGCTCTACATTCAGCCACACGTAGCCTGGAGGCCCACGTGGCGCAAAGGGTTTAAGGTTCTATTTAGGTGAGTAGTTGAAGGTTTTGGTTACTGGAAAATATTTAGCAAGCCAGAAAATTCACAAAAATGTGAGTACTAAGGTTACTCCAGAAGACCTCTAGACACGGCAGCGATCGATCAGAATGGCTTGAGGCATGCAGCCGCCTTCCCCGGGAGGAAGCTGTGTGCCCAGCACGGCTCAGAAGCTAAATCCTGTTATGTAACTGGAGCCTTTTGTGGCGAGCGGGTGCGGGGACGGCACGGCTCCGGGAAATCAATCACAGCCTGAACCTCGCCTTCCCCCCTCGACGTGGGTGCCCCTACAGACGCGCGAGTTAGCCTTTCCAAGACGGTCTTCTCATCCATCAGCTGTCAGCTCTCCAGACAGACCTTTGGAGCTGGATAAGCGAGTAGGTATGGAGAAGCTGGAGCACTGTGATTGGTACAGCTAATCGTCTGTCAGTGGTTTCTCTAACCGTTACTCCCTCCCCTCTTCCCTTTGGAGAAGTTACCACTAAGAAAGCGACACCCGGTTAGGCCCCTCCGCGGTCACAGGTGCAGGACTGCTGCCCCCTTGTGTCTCCACGTGGAAGTACTGCTGGGACTTGCCCCTGCCCTCGGCCCCTCTTCTCTGCCGGAGGTAGGAGTTTTCCAATTGGCTGCTTGGATGATGCTCGCCTCGCCCCTCCCTTTTGCGACTTTGTGCTGTGGTCTGAACCCTGCCACTTCTCACCATCCCCTTCCGGTAACTGGCCAAGCAAAGCTCTCCAGTTGCGGAGTGGAGCAGTCATAACCCTCCCCAGGTTTACCCACCCACGCAGGCAGGCCAGCCCCATGCTCTGAGAAAGACCACGGGTCGGCTTCCATGTAGAGATTCCCACTCCCATCTTTCACATCAGCTTAGAGCTCAGGCGCAGACCCGGAGGTCACTGTCTTTTCCTGTATCCCAGCATCGGGGCACCGACTCCCACCCTCACCCGCGGCTGATGCCCCCCAGCCCGTTCCCCTCCCTCCCGTGACCTGGAGGGTTTCGGGTCAGACAACTCCAGTGAAAAACAGCACTCACATCAGCCTCTGCAGGAAACACCAGGACAGCCTCAGGGCGTCACACAGGGGCTTCAACCCCCAGTCCGTCACCTTATTCCCTGCTATGCTGAGGGTCTTCAGGCTGGTGGATTTGTGAACGACTTGGGAGATCATCAGGTAGCAGGTCTGGGTTAGCCCACAGGAGTCCAATCTGCAGAGACAGGCAGCGTGACACACGGCCGCAGCTCTCCCCAGAAGCAACGCCTCTCTCCTCGGCACAGACCAGCGGCCACTCTGGCCTGGGGACCCTGCCTGCTGCTGCCCCTCGGGGTCTGAGCCTTCTCGGGTCCTTCCCTGGGCAATGCCACCCGCTCTCCACCGGAGGTCATCGCAGGCTCTATTTCTCATTCAGTTCTCTTTACAGGAAGCCAGACTCACTTCCTTACTTAACCCTGCCCACCCTGCCCCAATCTGCTCCCCTCCCCTCGGGCAGACACGATCCCAGCCATGGCAGCGACCACCAGCTGGCATCTGCACCTGCCTGCTGTCCATCCCCCTGCCCCATCCCCAGGACGTTGCCTCTGCGAGGGTAGAGACTTGCCTTGTCCCCTACTGTATCTCTGGCAGCTGCGATAGCACATAGTAGGTCTGCAAGCAATGACTGGGAGGCACAATCTCCTCCAACAACCAGCAACATCTACGAGATCCGAGTCACTCTCTAGCCTATGACCTAGTAATCCTACCCTCAGCACTTCACCAGCTACTGAAATAGCTTAGCATCCTCATGACTGAATTTACCATCTCTGATGGTGGTTGTACTGGAGAAACTGGGGTGCAGACTGGTGTGCAAGCCTGCTTTGGCTTCTTTCTGGACAGAGCTGTACTCTTTTCCAGTCTGCCTTGGGGCAGGAAGGATCAGATGACAGAGTTCTAGCTAAGGGGATGTGAGAGGAAGCAATTTGCACCACTTCCAGGTCAGGCTTTAAAACCTCCCTACTGAACCCCCTTCGCTTGTGCCTTCCCCACGACAAGATAGAGGAACCCCTGTGCTTGTTGGACACTGGACAATGACAGCGCCTCGATGGGATGATTTTCAACCAGATTCCTTCAGTGCTGCTCCATCAAATTCACCCCATCCCAGCCCTGCAGCCAGCACATGCCTGGGGCATGCCACGCCCAGGCGCTGGGAATAGAGCACCTCTAGGTTCTGGGAGTTCTGAATGAAAGAGACGGAGCAATGCTCCCCACAGTGGGAGGTACCAGAGGGCATGGCCATTGCGCTCCCAGAAATGGGCTGCTCTCCCCGCACGCCTTCCTTGGCCCCAGTAACCAGTCCTGCTTTTCCCCGACAACGTGCACCTCACTTATTCCAAGTCCAAACTCCAGTTACATATTTGCGAGCATCAATGGAGGGGAGAGTTGCCTCCTATTGGCTTCCAGGGAAGACAGAGGCATTTCCATTCTGCGATGACACCCATGGGCTCACCTGGCTTCCTTGGGTTCCATGCGTAAAGGCCCAGTTACCCAGCTACCAGGGAACGACACAAAGTTTCTTCCACAGTTGCTACGCATCGTTCAAGCTCAACCCTGCCTCAGGGTCCCACAAACATCGGGGAGCAGTGTCGAGCATTTACGAACTGTAGCAATAGCCCACCCCTGCAAACAACTAGGAAGTCCCTGGATATGTGGTTCTGTGTGTTCCTGTATAAAGAACTCGAAGATTCTGTATAAAGAGCTGGTAAGGCTCCAGACAAAAGGAGAAGGCTTATTGCCTGCCTCCACCAGTTTATACCAAGTTAAAAATTGCACCGTATCCCATAAAAATGTACAAGTATTTTATGTTCATTAGAATGTTTAAAAGTAATTAAAAATCTAAGTAGCTTAAATAAAGACAATTGGGGTCGGCACTGTGGCACAGCGGGTTAAAGCCCTGGCCTGAAGTGCAGGCATCCCATATGGGCGCCAGTTCTAGTCCCAGCTGCTCCTCTCCCAGTCCAGCTCTCTGCTGTGGCCTGGGAACGCAGTAGAGGATGGCCCAAGTCCTTGGGCCCTGTGTCCATGTGGGAGACCTGGAGGCGGCTCTTGGCTCCTGCCTTCGGATTGGCACAGCTCCAACTGTTGCAGCTGTCTGGGGAGTGAACCAGCAGATGGAAGATCTGTCTCTACCTTTTTCTGTAACTCTTTTGAATAAGATATTTTAAAAAGACAAAGAAAACCTAACTGTAGCATACCCATGCCACCAAGTAAGTGCTCAGAGCAGAAAAGGACGAACTTGGTGACGCAAGAGCTTGGCTGGAACTCAAGGCCATCTGACAGCAGTGGGCAGAGTCACACGAAACTGACTCGACTTTTCTAGAATTGTCAAGACGGCAGCATCGTGGGGGTGGAAAGCACGAGTGGCTGCCGGGGATCAGGCGTGGTGGGGAGGGGCGTGTGCGGCTGGGAGAGTGAAGACCGTGGCTGCTGTGGGTAGCAGCGAAGGCCACACAATCTGTGCCCGTGATCACGGCACAGGATGACACGTGGGTGCTGCCCCCGTGTTGCTTTACCCAGGCTAGACATCATTTGAGAGTGCCTAAACACAACCATTGAGAGAAGCCGTCTGGAGGGCCAGGGCAATGTTGAAATATTTCTATTGTGGCCAAATAGTTAACACAAAACTTAAGTTTTCAAGCACACACTTGGGCAGCGCCGGGCACCTCTTCGCTGTGGAAGTGTCCCCATCATCCACCTCTAGTACATTTTTTTTTAAACTGTTGACTATTTTTGCAATCTCCTGTCAATATTAAAAAAAAAAACAAACAGAAAACCCTACCAACCTACCGTAAAGACTCCAGCAGGCTGTTGGGGTGCTTCAGCGCCTCACACGCCATCTTGATGTCTTTCTCTTTCAGGACTGTGCTCCCCAAGTTCAAGTGCTTGATGTTGCGGTTCATGACGAGAGTCACCCAGAGGTGCTGGAGACCCGGGGCTACCTGTGCCCCCTTCAATCTGCAGAAGGGCAAAAGACCAAAGGCGGATCAGACGCTGGGGAGGTTTAGTTGTGTGCTAGTTTCTCCTCACTCTCCTCCTGTTCCAACTCTCCAAGGATTTAAGTTTCGTTTTGAAGCAGTAAATAATTGAGCACCTAGGACTCCCAGCACTAGAATCTGGGAATAGATTATTAAAATCTTAGATTTGAAAGGCAGAGCTACAGATAGAGGAGGAAAAATATGTCTTACTTCTGCTGGTTCACTGCCCGAGTGATCAAGGCTGTGCCTGACCAAAGCCAGGAGCCAGAACACCACCCGGGTCTCCCTGTGCGGGTAGCAGAGGTCCAGCACCTTGGTGCCCATCTGCTGCCTTCTCAGGCACATTAGAAGGGGGCTAGGTCAGAAGTGAAGCAGCTGGGACTTAGACCAGCCTCCAACATGGGATTCCAAGCGGCAGCTTCAGCCGCTGCAGCGTCAGCCCTTGGGAACAGAACGTGCAACACACAGTCCCTACTCTTGCAGAGCCTAGTCTACAGGGGCCACATTCAACAAGGCGTTGAGCATGATGGCGATGAAACAGAAAACACGGGGCAGCCTACCGAGTGTGGGACACACTACAGATATTTAGCCAAGTCAGAGAGGACAAGGTCAAATGTCAGGACTTGTGCGATCTGACACTCCTTGGGTGAGAAGCACTCGTATGCCAATGTATGTGTGCTCACAACTGCACGAAAGCCTTACAGAAATTTCACAGATGATGCGAGTGTGGTTACTTCGGGAATTGGGAAGCTGTGTGGGGCATCAGGAGACTCAAATGCCTTCACACTTCCTCCCTACAGCTCTGGTTGGATGGCAAACATATTCAAGCACGTGGAGTGGACAGCGGCACGGGCGTTGCGGCATGGGGATGCTTCCGAGGGAAAAACACGCAGGATAACCGAAAGCAAAATGTTGGTGTGCGATTTGAGGTGAACAAGGGGTTGTCCTAGGATTACACAACTCCTCAACGTAACCCAGACTGAAGAAACCAGAGGAGAGAGAAGTGGCAAGGGGGGGGGGGGGGAGATATTCGCAATCAAACGTGCACTCCTCTTGGGCACCTCCTGGGTTTTGCTTCATCCCAGAGCGCTCCCATGTGGGTGGAGCCAGCACTTCATCTCCTGTTCCAAACACAGTGGTGCCCTTGTGTCTACAACAGACCTGCAAACTCATCGAGTGTCGAGTATTTGTAACTGTGGATTAGCCTAGAAGCGCTCGGATTGCTCAACAGTTCCACAGACCACGCGCTTTGACCTCGGCTCAGGCTCACGTTCTACCATGAGCCCGCCTTCCTGTCTCCTACCCATTCTGCAAAACCCAGAGTGAACGGAGCCGCTCCAGCAATCCCCTCCAAGGCCTGTTGTCCTTCCCCGTTCTTGGCTTTTGGGACTAGGGCACCTAGCCCACTCCCAGCACGCATCCTGCAGAGTACACTGGAGGGGTCACAGCGGTGTGGTGGGGAGCCGTGGCCGCGCCAGGGGAAGGGGTTTGCCCATGCCGGGCGGGGCAGAGTACACTGGAGGGGTCACAGAGATGTGGCGGGGAGCCGTGGCCGTGCCAGGGGAAGGGGTTTGCCCGTGCCGGGCGGGGCAGAGTACACTGGAGGGGTCACAGAGATGCGGCGGGGAGCCGTGGCCGTGCCAGGGGAAGGGGTTTGCCCATGCCGGGCGGGGCAGAGTACACTGGAGGGGTCACAGTGGTGCAGCAGGGAGCCGTGGCTGCGCCAGGGGAAGGGGTTTACCCGTGCCGGGCAGGGCAGCCCTTACATCAGAGTCTGTATTCTACAGGCCGGGTGCCTGAGCTTGGCACAGAGCACCTTCATGGCCCAATCGCTCAGGATGCTGCTGCCCAGGTCGAGCTGTCGCAGGCTTGGGTGGGTGGCGAGCACAGAGCAGAAGTTCTCCCAGCTCTCGTCCATGAGGGTCCTGGTCTGCATCCTATATCGGGGAGAGAAACAGACAGGTGTCAACCGTGGAATGCATCTTCACACCAGCGGCTACCCTGACAGTGTTGGGGAGGAGCCAGCTGCTCAGGCAAGGCAGGGCTGGCTTCAGAGGCCCCGAGGCCAGCTCCATGGTGCTACCTCACCCTTGGCCTTCTATCCAGCTGCCCCTGGGTACCCATGGGAGCATACTAGAATTAGGGGACACCAGCTCTTAAAATTAAGTTCTAGCTCCCCCTTTGAACATACAAATGGAACAGCTTCTATGGAAAACACCAAAGAGTTTAAGAAATTAAACAATAGTTATCAGGATGCACAATCTCACTCCTGGCTATCTCCCTAAAAGAACCAGTAGAGGGACCTCAATGAGATAGCACAAAAGTCTGGATATGAAAATAAAGTGCTAAGGCCGGCATCCCATATGGGCACCAGTTCATGTCCCGGCTACTGCTCCCTGCTAATAGCCTGGGAAAGCAGAAGACGGCCCAAGTGCTTGGCTCCCTGCCATCCAAGTGGGAGACCTGGATGAAGCTCCTGGCTTTGACCTGGCCCAGTGCTGGCTGTCGTGGCCACTGGGGAATGAACCTCAGATGGAAGATCTGTCTCTCCCTGTAACTCTGACTTCCAAAACACACAAACCTTAAACAAAAATAGAAGATGAAGTATCCATCCATGGATGAATGGGTCAAGACACTCTCGTGTGTGTAGACACACAATGGTGTATCACCCAGCCTTAGAAAAGGAGGAACTCTGGCCATTTTTAACAGAGGACCACGTGCTAAGTTAAATGTGCCTGTGCTAGAAGGACAAATACGGCATGATTGTACTTTCACGAGGTACCTAGAACAGCCAAGCCCATAGATGCCGAATGACAGTTCCAAGGGGCTTGGGGTGGGGGCGGGGAGCAAGCAGTGCTCAGTGGACACGAAGCGTCAGTTACACGAGAGAAATCCAAGACCACACAGCCTGGCGCCTGTGGTTCCCAACACTGCACTGCCACGTGGAATTTGAACAGGCTGCTGTCCTGCCTCCAACCTCACCTTCCCACATTTGTGAAAAGGGACCCGACTACTCTCTCGGGGTTGCCTCAAAGAATCAACTGCATGGGGTAGGTGTGTGGCCTGCTGGTTAGGATACCCCCACAGATGCCCGCATCCCATACGAATGTTTAGGTTCACGTCCCGGCTCTGCTCCCAGTCTCAGCTTCCTGTTAACTCACACCTTGAGAAGCAAACGGTGCTGGTTCAAGTATCACCACATGGGAGACCAAGACTGAATTCTAGGCTTCATCCAGACCCAGCCCTGGCTGTTCCAAGTATTTGGGGAGCTAACCAACAAATGAGAGCTCACTGTTTTTCCTTTAAATAAACAAGAACTAAAAGGATAATTTTTTGGAACAAAAATTTTGAAAACCATGCATAGTTTTCATAATATGTGTTTCCATGAACTTTTTGAAGACTCCCCCTCTGGATAGGTTTTGATTCTTTTTTGACCCTAGGCGAAGCTTTTGAAATTCTGTTTTCCACGGAGTTTTAAAATACTTTGCGATTTCTGGCCAACACCTACACGTTCATCCTCAGGCACAGTTCCTAGGACTTCAGCTGTATCAATTCCCCTAACCACCAGATCGATAGATACCACTGCCTCCACTTTACAGACGGACAAATCAACACAGGAAGTCGAATAACTTGCCCAGAGCCACACTGCTGAGTGGCAGCAGACCGGGGGCATAAATCCTGACAGCACCACCTTCTGACCGATGTCAGAAGTTTGGGTAACAGGAGGACTGGCATTCAGCACCACTCAGAGACAGCACCAGCCACAGGTGTTATTTAAATGTAAATAAGGGGCCAGTGCCGTGGTACAGCGGCTTAAAGCCCCTGCCTGCAGCACAGGGCACAGCGCTGGGTTTGAGTCCCAGCTGCTCCACTTCCAATCCAACTCCCTGCTAATGCACCTGGGAAAACAGCGGAAGATGGCCCAAGTCCTTGGGCTCCCGCACCCAATGTGGGAGACCCAGAAGAAGCTCCTGGCTCTGGATAGGCTCAGCTCTGGCCATTGCAGCCATTTGGGGAGTGAACCAGTGGATGAAGACCTCTTTTTTTAAAGATTTATTTGAAAGTCAGAGTTACACAGAGAGCAAAGGCAGAGATAGAGAGGTCTTCTATCCATTGGTTCACTCCTCAATTGGCTGCAATGCTTGGAGCTGCACCAATCTGAAGCCAGAAACTAGACGCTTCTTCCAGGTCTCCCGTGCCAGTACAGGGGCCCAAGGACTTGGGCCATCTTCTGCTGCTTTCCCAGGCCATAGCAGAGAGCTGGATTGGAAGAGGAGCAGCCTGGACTAGAACCGGCGCCCATATGGGATGCCAGCACTGCAGGTGGCGGCTTTACCTGCTACACCACAGTGCCGGCCCCAGACTTCTCCATCTCTACCTCTCTGTAATTGTCTTTCAAATAAATAAAACATCTACCAAAAAAATAAAAAAGTAAATGAGTTCACACCCTCAGTCCCACAATATTCCAAGTGTTCAGTAAGCAAGCACACCCAGAGGCCACCAGACTGGACGAGACGCTGTGGAACATTTGTACCATCACAGGAGATTCTGCTAGACTTCACGGCTCTGGACCCGACACCAGGCAGGCAGTGCATAAACCTGCATTGTCCTGTTACAGGAGGAGCTTCAAAACCCACATTTCTGGGTTGCAAACTCAGAGCCATCTCCAATAACCTTGGTGGGGGCGCGCTTTGGAAGAGCACATGCAGCCATCGCTGTTGCGCCAGATTGAAGTCCTATGGTCTTCGTCGGTGGGACAACCTGGGGGTTCGGATATTTCTGGAAATCCTATCAGGGACTGGTGGTAGGAACACGGAGACGCAATTCTGTGGGGGTACTCACCACTGGGGAGTCGTGGGCCACGCAGCAAACTCGTCCTTTAAGAAAAGGTCTTTGACGTCCACCCGGATTCTCCGTAGACGACGACAGTGTTGGAGACAGAAAGAGGATACTATCAAGTCCATCCTCCGGTTAATCGGAAGCCGCACATCTTGGAAGCTGTGTAACGCCGAGAGAACAAAGTCCTCATCCTGAGTCTCAAAGAGGCAGTGGAAGGACTCCATGACATCTGCAGGGGTGGAGGCGGTGGCCTGCCGCCCTAGCAGAGACACCCAGTGCAGCAGCTCCTGTTTCACCACCCCCTGGGGCACGGGACACCCGAGCCGGATCTCCAGGGTCCTCATCACCTCTCTGCTCATGAGGCCAAACAAGAAATGCTTCACGCGAGCCAAGCGGAAGTCGATTCCAGTTTGCTTCAGCTCCAGCCAACTCTGCGCAGCCTCGAAGAACACAGAGCAGGAAGAGGTCTCTTTCTCCAGAGCCTCCAGAACGTAGTACAAGGCGGCGAAGAAGTCCTGCAGGCTGAGGTGGATGAACGCGTAGCACTTCTCCCGGTGGCCACCCAGCGGGAGGAGGAGGCTCATGGGGAACATGGAGGACAGCTCGGACGCCCTCAGCCCGTGAGCCCTCAGGTCGTTACTGCTGAACACGGACTTCCTGCTCCACACGCCCTGCACGGCCATGTGGCACAAGCCCTTCAGGACAGCTCGCTCTTCCTGGCTGAGGCAACGCTGCAAAGCTGCCCCTGGAGCTGGCTGATGGAACACGAACGTGGCGTACAGGCCAGTGAGGGTCTGGCAGGTGGGCGCGAGGCTCTTCCCCACGGCCTCCTGCAGCTCCAGCGCCGTGCAGATCAGCAGGCACACGGCGGGGACCTGGCACTGGTCAAAGAGCCGGGGGTTGTCCATCACCGAATGCAACACTTGCATCTTCCTGTGTTGGCTGGGGATGTGTTTGAGGAGCAACTGTATCCTCCTCTGCACCGAGATGCCTCCCACTACCAGGTACAGGGGAGACACGATCAGCGACTTGAGCTGCTCCATGCCCACGTCCCGGACGGTGACGAGCAGGGAGGACTCGGGCAGCAGGGCTTTCTTGAGCAGACTGTGCACCAGAGCACACCGGGGCCGCCTCTCAGTCCAGTCTGTGCACAGCTTCCTGGCGCAAAGCCCAAGCGCAGAGTCCAGGTCGTCAAAGCTATCAAGGATGAACAAGAGCTTTTCCGGGCGGGACAGGATCTCCGTGGCCGGAAACTGGGGGTGTGGCCACTCCCTGGCAAGGAGCTCTGCAAAGCTGCTCTCCTCTCTCCACTCGATGTCTCTAGCATGGAGAAAGAAGACGTAATTGAACAGGTCCCGGTAGAGCACACCCTCTGCCCAGCGCAGAATGACCCTCCTGGCCAGAGCCGACTTCCCGACTCCCGATCTCCCGTGGAGAACCACGGTCCGGGGCCGAAAGCCCCGCTGGTCTGAGTTAAAGATGTCAACCAGCATTTGCATCTCTGGCCAGTCGGAAGCCGCATTTTCAGAGCCGTTGTGTGCGTCAGACTTGATGGCAAATTTGCTCTTCACGTGCGCCTTGTAGTCCCGTTTGTCAGTGTCATCATCAGAAACTGGACAGGAGGGAGAAAAAGACACAGCAACAATTTGAAGGACGCTTTTTGACTTATAGTATAAAAGTCAGATACCAGGCAAAAGCCTCCGAACCAGTGGACCATGTGAGAGACAGCCCACATACAGACGCCTCAGTACTTCCCAGCAATGAACCCTTCACAAGCTCCATCCCTCATTCCTTCGAGAGACTTCCTGCCTGAAAAGCTCTACTTGTCTCTTGTACCCGATTTCTCTTTAGCACTGAAGACCTGAAGCATCCCATTTGCTTACTCTGTCTCCCAGCAGACTCTAAGCACAGCCTTTCTTACTCACTGTTGGGTCTTCAGTGCTCCTAGCAGTGCCTGGTATCCTGTGAGCACCCCAGTATCTGTTGAATGGATAACCTACACCAGACAGTCTCTGAAATAGACAAGCTTAGGAGAGCCGACGGCACATCGCCCAGGGACCTAGTTCTACATTGCCAGGACAGGCAGGTATCTGGTGCTATCCTCAGGCTACCATGGGAGAAAACACACCTCTACGCAATGAGGGTGTGGCGAGTGAGCGAGGGGGTTCCACTCTAAAATGGAGGACACCTGCAGAGGTCAGATAAACCCTTCTTGGAACGCAAGCTCTACTGAACTGTACAAGGGTACTTCAAAAAGATTACCGAAGATGGGATTAAAAATTTTCGTTCAAAAAACAATTCATACATGGCCTTCATCTCTTCATGAGCTGTAAGACAACACCATATGTATGCATCTCCCAATTTTTTTTTGCATCAAAATATATTTTTTACTATTCTCCATGAACTTTTGAAGTACCTGATACCTATTTGAGACAAGTTGCCTCATTCTCTGGGTTTTTATTTCCCTACCAAGGAGCTGCCATTCTTCCAGAGGTTGTGATATTTAAGGAAAAACGTATAGTTGGCATTTATTAACATAGGATCTGGAAAATGATAAATTGCACCTATTGTTAGTCATGATCTTCTCATTTCTGTTCTACTTTTATCTCAACTGTAATTCCTTTATGCATTTAATTTTTTCCTTGCTCAGTTTATAACGCAAACCCCTTGAGGAATCTACTTTGTCTTAGCATGTCTAACTTCAACAATCTGACATCAATGCATATGGAAAAAATCCATATCCTTGGACCCTAAATTTCCTGGAAGTTCTGTTAGATCTACTCCATGGTTCTTTTATCAGGAAAACCTTTAACACACACACACATAAAACCCAGAGATCTGAATCTCTATTGGCCGAATTCAGACCGATGGGATCAAGTTCACCAATTCCCATTCAGGATTGGCCCCGCTCCTGGACTATGGATTTGCTGAGAGAACCCAGGGAAGAAGTCTCCCGCTCAACGCCAGCCTTCACTGCTTCCCCCTCAGCCATGTCTGCCTCTCCTGTGACTCAGTTATGTCTGCTGACGAGCTCCAATCTTCCCAAGAAGCCATGCTGAGGTGTCTAACTCACCACCAGGTGCCACAGGGATCTCAATTTCAAAGTATCAGAAGCTAACATTGTCTTTGGTCTCCAACAAAAAGCCAATTTCTGGGGCTGGCATCATGGTGTAGTGGGTAAAGACACTGCCTGCGACGCTAGCATGCCATATGGGTGCCGGTTTGAGTCCCAGCTGCTCTACTTCGGATCCATCTCCCTGCTAGTGTGCTTGGGAAAGCAGTGGAGAATGGCCCAAGTCCTTGAGACCCTGCACCCACGTGACAGACTTGGGAGAAGCTTCAGTCTGGCCCAGCCCTGGCTGCTACGGACATTTGTGGAATGAACCAGTGGATGAAGCTCTCTTGCTCCCTTTCCCTCTCTACCTTTCAAATAAAATAAATCTTCAAGTGAGCTAATTGCTTCTCATGTTTTCTATAAGTGACACTTGAGAAAAAGCATAAACTTGTGACGTCACTTTGGAAAAGATTGATGTCAGTATTCCATACACGGTTCTAATTTTTGCCTCCTAGCAATCCTCTATGGTAGTTTGTTCACCTGTGAGGCAGGGACATCAGTGCCTCCCCTTATGTGGCTGTAGGAGGCTGCCAGACCATCACAAGATGTGGAGAAGAGTGCCTCGCCCAGAGGAAGGTTTCTAGAAATGGCATCAGTACCTGTACTTATCACTCAGCCCAGTGTAAAGCCGACAGCACAAGAGGTTATCAAAAAGCTCATGGAAATGAACTGTTAAGAAGATGCTTACGTTGGTGCAAGAAGTTGAAATCCATGCATAGTATTTCCATGATTTACACTTGCATGGTCTTTTTGAAGAATCCCTCACGCTGGCACCTACTAGTTTTTCAAACATTGATTCAACAAATAAGTCCCACAGGGTCAACATGTTGGACTGGCAGAATAGAAGCCGAACTGACTTCAGCATGTAAGATTTCAGCCACTGGCTCCCAAGCATCACCAAGACTTTCCAAGAAGGAGGAGAGACATTCCCGATGCCTCTTTTCTGAACCTCCAATGCCAGGTTCTAGTCATCTTACATCTTGATTCTAACACGCAGGTCAAATCACCTCTTTGTACACGAACGTTCACAACAGAATCCTTCACTTCTGGTCTCCAGAAGTGAGGAGAACAGAAATCCTGTTTATCACAGAATAGGTAAAGTGTGGCGTGCACACACAGAACGTTACACAGCTACACGAGAGCGCACCTACAAAGACATGTAATAATACAGCACTGACACAACATGAACTTTGAAATTATGCTAAATGAAAAGTTACTAAGGGCCACGTGCCATGTGACTCACTTACAGGAAAGAGCGAGTTGATGACTTCATAGAAACGGAAATGAGGGATTTCCTAGGGCTGAGCCAGAGAGGAGGGACTGTCAACGAATATGGGGTTTCTTTCCGGGAGAAGAAAAAGCTTTGAAGTTAGATGGTGGCGACAGTCAGATGACTGGCTCTACTAAACCACACTGAACTGTACACTTGGGAGGGTGAATCTTAAGGTACAGGGATTCTACCCAAGGCAAAAAATCCAAGGAACATTTCCTCAGGGAAGCTAACTCTGTTAACTGCTCAAGCCCATTTCACAGTCACAGAACCTTGGGATCGGTCTTTCATTTAACCTTTGTTTGGTTTAGTGACTGTAATTCCAGTCCATGAACATCAGGAAGGCAGTTAGTGTATTGTCACCCCTGTAATTCTACCACGGGTCTTCAGATGGTAGTCAATATTGGTTGACAGAATTAGGGAAGGACTAAGTGAAGCCAAAGGGAGCACAGGGCTGTCAGACAAGCTTGTGCTGGGTCACAGAATGGTGGCTCTTTGGGATCTCCCTAGGGTGCGACTACGGATAGTCCTAGTGGGCACACAGAGCCATCAGTGGTGCTGATCTGCAGGTCTCCTAGGGAGGGGGCAGACACAGACAAGTGAGGATGAAGAGAGGGAAACCGAACTCCCCCGTTACCGGAACTCCCTGGACAGTCTTTGCACCCAACCTCCTTCCAGATAGCAACAGAGGGAGCAGTTTTGTTCCCTTCACCTTGGTCTTGCGTCTCTGCTGCTGCTGCCTCGTCTTGTCCTGTGGTTTGTGAGGTTTCTGCAGGAGAAGGAGAGAATGAAATCCAACATTCATCCATTACTCACAGAAGGGAGGTCAGACAGCCCAAACCACTAGTATTTGCCATGCCAGATTTCATCTTATGGCCAGTTAAGAACAGGGCAACTACTGGTGTAACAGGTGGGTAGAATGTACTGGAACAATAGGCACTAGATTCAAAATCAGATCTCTATACACCGGCATAAACAAAGTGACTGCACTTACAGGGGCATAAGAAAATATTTAGGAATAGAGTTCATAAGTGAGATATTGAGACTTAACATACTGAAAACCAAGAAGCATAATTAGAGGAAATTAAAGAAATCTTAAGGGGCCAGCACTGTGGCATAGCAAGTTAACACCCTGGCCTGAAGCACCGGCATCCCATATGGGCGCCGCTTCTAGTCCCAGGTGCTCCTCTTCTAATCAAGCTCTCCGCTATGGCCTGAGAAAGCAGTAGAAGATGGCCCAAGTCCTTGGGCCCCTGCACCTGCATGGGAGACCTGGAAAAAGCTCCTGGCTTTGGAATGGCACAGCTCCGGCCATTGTGGCCATCTGGGGAGTGAACCATTGGACAGAAGACCTCTCTCTCTACTTCTCTATCTCTTTCAAATAAATAAATCTTTAAAAAAATTTTGACAGGCAGAGTAGACAGTGAGAGACAGAGACAGAGAGAAAGGTCTTCCTTTTTGCCGTTGGTTCATCCCCCAATGGCTGCTGCGGCCGGCGCACCGCGCTGATCTGAAGGCAGGAGCCAGGTGCTTCTCCTGGTCTCCCATGCGGGTGCAGGGTCCAAGCACTTGGGCCATCCTCCACTGCACTCCTGGGCCACAGCAGAGAGCTGGCCTGGAAGAGGGGCAACCGGGACTAGAACCCGGTGTGCCAGCACTGCAAGGCGGAGGATTAGCCTGTTGAGCCATGGTGCCAGCCCAAAAAGAAATCTTAAAGTAGACACTTAATATTGTTAATGTGGCAGTGTATCCAAGACTGGTCTGCAGAGTTTAACGTAATCCATATCAAAATGCCTGCTGTTTCAGCACACGTTATCAAGCTCTTCCCAAAATAGATATGGAAATCTAAAGGACCCAGAGCAGTAAAAAAAAAAACTTGACGCTGCAGAATTTCACTTTCTGATTTCAAGTTTACTGTTAAGCAGTACAGTCAGTGTGACACTGACACACACACACATCAGTGGAATAGGATCAAGAGTGTGAAAGTTGACGCACACATCCACGGCCAACTGACACCAGACAAGAGTGTCTGGACAATTCAAAAGGGCAAAGAACAGACTTCGTCAGAAGCTGACCCAACAACCGTGTAGCCAGCCACATGATGAAATTGGACTCCCCAGTCACTCCCTCATACCATGTACAACAATGACGTGAAAAATGGATAAAAACCCAAGTGCTGCTAAGATCCAGGACTATAAAACCCGTAAAACAAAATGCTGATGTAAATCATGACACATCAATGATTTTTTTAGATGACACCAAGAATGCAGCATGAGAAGATAAATTTATCTTCGTACAAATTAAAACCTTTTGTGCTTCAAAGGACACATCAAGAAAGTGAAATGAAAATCCACTAAATGAGAGTATTGGCAAAACGTATCTGCCGAAGCTCTAGAATTCAAAACACAACGCATCACAGATCTGCAATCACAACACAGAAATGGGCAAAGAATCTGCATACTTCTCTGAAGATGTAACTAGAAGATGTGAAATCTATTTGTTCACACCGGGTTGCTTGGCTCACGGCTGTATTATAAACAGCGAGATAGTGGGTAGGAGACGGGAGGTGAGTGCACACCGGCCCCTGGCAGAATGCTTTGTGTCATCTCTTCCTACTCATCGTGTGCTCCTGCCAAGTCATAGCGTTGTCTAGTGGTTAAGCTTTCAGGTCTTCTGCACAAGCCCTGCTTGCCTCAGTTTACCTACGTAGGCTATTGGCACTCCATTCAGCCTCTGGATCCCAGTTACTGGACCACCGTCAAGACATCTACTGCCATATGGGATCCTTCCGAGAACGTAAGCGAAGGCACTTGGCACAGTGCTTGACCCCTGAGGTCCTCAGAGGCAGCCTTTTTTTTTTTTTTTGACAGGCAGAGTGGACAGTGAGAGAGAGAGACAGAGAGAAAGGTCTTCCTTTGCTGTTGGTTCACCCTCCAATGGCCGCCGTGGTAGGCGCGCTGCAGCCGGCGCACCGCGCTGATCCGAAGCCAGGAGCCAGGTGCTTCTCCTGGTCTCCCATGGGGTGCAGGGCCCAAGGACTTGGGTCATCCTCCACTGCACTCCCGGGCCACAGCAGAGAGCTGGACTGGAAGAGGGGCAACCAGGACAGGATCGGTGCCCCAACTGGGACTAGAACCCAGTGTGCCGGCGCCACAAGGCGGAGGATTAGCCTAGTGAGCCGTGGCGCCGGCCTAAGAGGCAGCCGTTCTTAAACACAATGGCAGCCATGAAGAATTCCCTAACGTGCTCGATTAGACCAACACTGGTCAGTTATGCTTTGGTCTAGCTGCCAAGACGAGTCTGTCCGAGTGTCTGTTCCATAGCATTGCTCAGCCTCTGAGCATTTAGAGAGCCAGGACACAATTCTGTGGGTCTAAGGATCATACAGCTTGTGATACTTTCAGCCTAGACTTACACCGAGCTGGGAGCCATTTGTCATCTACAAGTGGGAGACTTGTGCCTCAGATCTCAAACACTCAGACCTTTGCTTAAAAGGCAGTTTCCAACCACAACCTGGACCAAGCTGTATTGAAATGAGGTTGCCCTGGAGTCGAGGAGGTAGATTTCCCGGACGACTCTGGCTGCTGGGAGGTTGGGAAGAGAGGCAGTGGTGGGGATAGCAGTGAGGAACCCAAGTTGCTACCCAAGTCCGCACTTCCCTGTAGGTTCTGCCTTCACTGGTTTGAGCCGATCTTACATTAGCTGGTTTCTCTCTCCTGCCCCTACTTAGGGAGCCCACCCAAAGCAGGGGGCTCCCAAGAACTGCAGTCGCGGCTGTACCATCAGCACACAGAGAAGCGTCTGACACGGAGTCCGTGCTCCGGCGTGGGCGAGTCGTACCGAATCTGGTCCGCTGCAGCCAAGCCTCCAAGACAGGCGTTTAGGCTTTCTAGTAGATCAGCAAGTTACCCACACCGAATTCGACAGGAGCCTCATGGATCGCCACAAAGTATCATCACAGAACTCTTGGGCTTAGAACAAGAGTGACCAGATCCTCAGAAGCCATCCGGCCAGCTAACAGCAGTCCAGTGCCTTCCAGCACAGCCAGCCCAACAGGAGTCCCGAGTTCAGTGCCACACGTGCAAGCACGCACCACGTGGCTTTAGGCACACCTGGTTTCCCACCACCCCACACAAACCTGGTGCCTCTTCCTTGCTTGGTCCTTGGTCAGTCGTCACTGGGGCAGCATCTTCTGGTACTGTATCTGCTGAGTGTTCTGCAACACAGAGGGGAGAGTCACAGCCGTCACCCAAGCCAGGGAGGGCGGGAGCCCACTCCTCCATGACCGAGGGGTGCCAAGAAGGCCCTTGGGACCCGTTTATCCCCAGAGCAGCCCCTGCTGGAGATGACGAAGCCCTCTTGGCCAGCAGGTGCCTAGCAAAGAATACTCTGGTTTGGGATTTGTAAGCATCCTTCTCCCCCCAGTTCTGCTGTGGGCCTTGGGCAGGTCCCCTGATGAGCCATCTGTGACAGGTGTCACGCATCCGTCTTCAGGACCCACACACAACACCAGGAGTTGTCCCACGGAGAGATTCTCCGCGCATGAGGCCCAGCCTGTATATTCATGCCCCCGTTCTCTTGTTAGGAGACACCGCTTCCAGTATTTTCCTGGGTGAGGCTGTGAAACCCCATCCAGCCATCTCTCACTAGCAACCTGGGGATCACCTTTGATGCCGTATTCTGTCCCTGCCTTTAGTGCCGAAGAACGGTCTTGTCTGCGTCTGAAACATCTCCTGGTTCTATTTTTTTTTTTTTTTGACAGGCAGAGTGGACAGTGAGAGAGACAGAGAGAAAGGTCTTCCTTTTTGCCATTGGTTCACCCTCCAATGGCCGCTGCGGCCGGCGCATCGTGCTGATCCGAAGCCTGGAGCCAGGTGCTTCTTCTGGTCTCCCATGGGGTGCAGGGCCCAAGCACTTGGGCCATCCTCCACTGCACTCCCTGGCCACAGCAGAGAGCTGGCCTGGAAGAGGGGCAACCGGGACAGAATCTGGCGCCCTGACCGGGACTAGAACCCGGTGTGCCGGTGCCACAAGGCGGAGGATTAGCCTGTTAAGCCACGGCGCCGGCCATTCCCATCTCTTTCTCCGACAGTCGCCACCCCACAGCCCAGGCCACCTTCACTCCTCAGGGGACTTCAGCAGCCTCGTGACTGCTCTCTACGCCTGCACGTGGGCTCCAGCACCCAACACATCAGCAAGGCCCCAGGAACCCCAGCACGATCTGCAACCCTGCCCCTTTAAGACCTGCTATGAAGTGACCTTCAAGTACCTGCCTCCCAGTCCATCCCATCCTCGCCTCCTGTTCCTGCCCTGGGGTCTGGCCCACGCCTCCCACGTGGAAAACTCCATGATGCTCAGAGTGCTCCTTGGTGAACAAGGCAGATTTTTTTCCATCATTCTGGCTCCAGTCCAAAAGCTTATTTCTTTGGGCTGGCGCTGTGGCATAGTGGGTGAAGCTGCCGCCTGCAGTACTAGCATCCCACATGGGTGCCAGTTCGAGTCCTGGCTGCTCCACTTCCGATCCAGCTCTCTAGTATGTCTGGGAAAGCAGTGGATGACAGCCTGGTCTTTGAGCCCCTGCACCTATGTGGGAGACCTGGAAGCACCTTCAGGTTCCTGGCTTTGGCTTGGCCCAGCTCCAGTCAACTTGGGTAGTGAACCCACAGATGGAAGATCTGGCTCTCTGTAACTGCCTTTTCAAATAGTTTTTTTTTTGCCAGGCAGAGTTAGACACAGAGAGAGACAGAGTTATAGACAGTGAGACAGAGTTATAGACAGTGAGACAGAGTTATAGACAGAGAGACAGAGTTATAGACAGAGAGACAGACAGACAGACAGAGAGACAGACAGACAGACAGACAGAGAGACAGACAGAGAGACAGACAGAGAGACAGACAGAGAGACAGACAGAGAGACAGACAGAGAGACAGACAGAGAGACAGACAGAGAGACAGACAGAGAGACAGACAGAGAGACAAAGGTCTTCCTTCTGTTGGTTCACCCACCTAATGGCTGCCACGACCAGCGCTGCACCGATCCGGTGGCAGGAGCCAGGTGCTTCTCCCGGTCTCCCATGTGGGTGCAGGGTCCAAGCACCTGGGCCATCCTCCACTGCCCTCCTGGGCCACAGCAGAGAGCTGGACTAGAACCCGGTGTGCCGGCGCCACAGGCAGAGGATTAGCCAAGTGAGCCATGGCACCAGCACAAATAAATCTTAAAAAAAAGAAAAGAAAAAGCTTGGGGCCGGCACTGTGGCATAGCGGGTAAAGCCACCACCTGCAGTGCCGGCATCCCATATGGATGCAGGTTCAAGTCCCAGCTGCTCCACTTCCAATCCAGCTCTCTGCCATGGTCTGGGAAAGCAGTAGAAGCAGTAGAAGATGGTCCAAGTCCCCTGTGCCCACATGGGAGGCCCAGAAGAAGCTCCTGGCTCTGGCTGGGTGCAGCTCTGGCTGTTGCAGCCAGTTGGGGAGGGAGCCAGCGGATGGAAGACCTCTTTCCCTCTCTGTAACTCTTTCAAAAAATTAAGGAAAAAAAGGGCTTATTTCTTCTGTGAAGTGATCTTAGACTTCACTTTCCTGTAGCCTAGAATAGGAACCACTCGTTTTTTCTATACCTTTAATTTTTTAAAAAATATTTTTATTTGATAGGCAGAGTTATTGAGGGACACCGAGATGGCGACAGCCTGGCCCAGTCCCTGTTGTTGCAGCCATCTGGGGAGTAAGCCAGCGGATGGACAACCTCTCTCCAGCTCCCTTCTCCCCACTCCAGCGAGGAGCTGGATTGGAAATGGAGCAGCCAGGACTCAAACCGGCACCCATATAGGATGCTGGCACTACAAGCTGGGGCTTTAACCTGCTGCACCACAGCGCTGGCTGGCCCCTATCTTTCATTTTTAAAATTGCCTGTTTCTCTCTTCCTTCCCACATTGAACTATCGGATACCTCTGGAGCTTGACATGAGAATTCACATCTATGCTAAGTGGACGTCAGTGAACCTCATCCTTGTCACTTGTAAGCTTGTGAACTTGGGCAAATTATCAGACACGAAGAGCCCTGATCTGGGGTGGTCTGTGGGGCTTGGAGAGGCCATTTCACGACCCAGGGCTTCAGCGTGGGGCCCGACCTGCAGCACTGCCCAGGCAGCACCAGCTGGCATTTGAATCTCTTCCCCTCACTCGGGCAGATAGTACCACCATGTCTTCGGCTCAGGGCCTTTCCAGGTGCAGAGAGAGGACCACGTTTGTGGCCCCTTGCAGCCTTCGCTGCCGAGCGTGGCCCTGGTGGCCGACGAGCAGGCTCACGTTGTGTGCAGAGGCTGCTGTCTCGAGGGCCACTTTGGCTGCCCAGTCAAGAAACCACTTAGCAAAGTTGCCAGTCCACACCCGAGGGAGTTCTCCTGTTAAAAGGGGACTATTTTTTATTTTAAAAGAAAATCCTTTCCCCTAATTGCACCAATCATCCACCCTAAGACCACTGCTTAATGTGGGCACTGGCAGTCTATGGAGTCCCAGTTCTTCACCTGGGGCCAAGTGGGAGACACTCCCGTGTTGTCAATGGGTGGCAGCCAACTCCCACATGGGATCTCACAGACCCTCCGCCATGGCTCATGTAGTTTCACAGCTCCTGTTCCGAGGCACGAAATCCAAGGATTGGGACAAGAAGAGACTCGCCCTAACCCTCACATGTGACCCTGGAGACTCCAAGAGTTCAAGGTTAGGCTCCAAATCCCATCTATACACTCAACTGAATTCTCTCCAGGAAGAGGAGTTGGACACTCATGCCTCCTCCTCCTATCTCCCACACACTAGAGACAGCACCGATGTCCGCCAGTGGAGAGGACCAGTGATCGCACCACAGGGGTGGACCCAGCTAGAGAGAAGTCTGCCCTATTCTCACAAGAACCTAGCACCCCCATCTCCCCCCAGCCCCAGACTTGCCCCGAGTCTTACTTTTCATCTCATCCCTTGCTTTCTCAGAGAGCGTCAACAGCTTCATCTCCTCAAAGATGTCAATGGCCATGGTCCAGGCGGCAGGCCGTTCGTAATACTCATGCAAGAGGGAGGCCAGACTGTCCGTGTTGGCGTTGTCCACTTCAGCCCATGGGAGAGCACTCATTGACCTCGGATGCTTTTTCCTCAGCAACTTCTTGAACGTCTGAAGTTCTTCCTTGCTCAGCTCTTTGAGACACCATTGCAAACCATAGTTGGAAAAGGAGACCCATTGGTCATCTTCCATCGTGATACAAGGCTGAGAGCTCAGATTCTGGTCAAAGAGTAGATTCTTCAGTAATTTGGAAGAGCTAGGATCTGTGGGAAGAGGAACAAGATCGAAATTTGTGGCAAGTTTTCAGGTGAACACATCTGACCTCAACCAACTCATTAGATGAGCATCCTCTCCTTTGGCAAGATTTCTTCATAGACAGAAGGCCAGTCACCATTCCACCTGCTTATCCTGTTGCTAGAAGTCCTGTTAGCTCCTCAGACAGCACCTGGCACACTCAGAGGAGCCAAAAGAGTTTGTCCGAGAATTCTCAGGGCTCAAATGGCTCTCCAGTTTTTAGCAGTTCTATGGATTTTAAAAGATCGATTGTGCATGTTAATATTGAATTACATGAACAGTTTCATTTTACAATATTTGGAAGATTAAAATATTTGGTATAAAGTACATATTTGGAAGTCCTATTGATACAGGACTTATATCCAAGTATAAAAATCCTGAAAAAGAGGGACAAGTGACCTAAAATGGGCAAAGGATCTGAAGACATTTCTCCAAAGAAATACAGACAAATGAGTCTATGAAAATAACCTGGCCCTCAGGACAGCTCCTGCTACTCACACCTTGCTCGGCTCGTCTTCTAGCTGGCACAAGGTCAGATTCCACAGGGAAACAGTGGGGCGCCTCTGGGACTCCTCGTGGATCCCTGAGCCCATCAATAGTACTGAACCCTGTATTTGCTGTCTCATTTGCATATATAACAGATACATTTTCTTTTTTTTTTGACAGGCAGAGTGGACAGTGAGAGAGAGAGAGACAGAGAGCAGAGAGAAAGGTCTTCCTTTTGCTGTTGGTTCACCCTCCAATGGCCGCCGCGGTAGTGCGCTGCGGCCGGCGCACCGCGCTGATCCGAAGCCAGGAGCCAGATGCTTCTCCTGGTCTCCCATGGGGTGCAGGGCCCAAGCACTTGGGCCATCCTCCACTGCACTCCCTGGCCACAGCAGAGAGCTGGCCTGGAAGAGGGGCAACCGTGACAGGATCGGTGCCCCGACCGGGACTAGAACCCGGTGTGCCGGCGCCGCAAGGCAGAGGATTAGCCTAGTGAGCCGCGGTGCCAGCCCGGATACATTTTCAGATCAGACACAGCAAGTGCTAGCGAGACAGTCTTGATAGCAACGTGCTGTACAGAAGTCGCATGAACGTGCTCACGAGACTGTTACAGCACATTGCTATGACGTGCTGTGCCTCAGAGACAGACCACAGGTAGCTGCCATGGTAGAGGAGGGGACCCTGCTGTCATGCCACTGCAGGAGGGTGTGAACTTCTGTGCTGTGGGCTCCAAGATCTGAGGGGGAGCCCCCAAGTTGACTTCTGCGATGGCACACCCCTGCCTCGTTGAGGAGGTCGGGAGTCAGAACCACATCTCCCAGGGCCACCGTGCTGCTTCTGTGCAGCAAAGCACTCGGCAGGATGGCACAGAGTGTGCAAACCGTACAGCACCCTGGGAACGAGGCTCCGGAGCCAACCTCCAGACAGTGGCGTTCAGGCTTAAGACGCTGCTGGGTCGTGCTTAGATTTATCATCTCACTCACCTGTGGAACCTAGAAGGTCAAGTCCATAAAAGCAGAGGGTAGAATGGTGGCAACCAGTACCTGGAAGGGGCAGATGTCAGTCAAAAGGTGCCAGTTTTATCTGGGGCCACGTCACCCTGAGTGTGCCTGGGTCACCTGCTCTCTAAGCAGGATAGGATCCGGTTAGACCTCCAGAGAGCGAGTGCTGGTTAAAGAGACTAAGTATTGAAGATCACTGTGTTCTTTAAAAGTATGTGCAGGTGTAAGAGGAATTTTTGAGAGATCCACAGCACAGCACAGTGAGGGCAGTTTATATGTCAATGTTGCTAAATGAGTTTTAAATGTCTCACCATAGAAAATAGGTACGGCGGCCGGCGCCGTGGCTCAACAGGCTAATCCTCTGCCTTGCAGCGCCAGCACACCGGGTTCTAGTCCCAGTCAGGGCGCCAGATTCTGTCCCAGTTGCCCCTCTTCCAGGCCAGCTCTCGGCTATGGCCCGGGAGTGCAGTGGAGGATGGCCCAAGTGCTTGGACCCTGCACCCGCATGGGAGACCAGGAGAAGCACCTGGCTCCTGGCTTCGGATCAGCGAGATGTGCTGGCCACAGCAGGCCATTGGAGGGTGAACCAACGGCAACAAGGAAGACCTTTCTCTCTCTGTCTCTCACTATCCACTCTGCCTGTAAGTAAGTAAGTAAGTAAGAAAGACAGACAGACAGACAGAAAGACAGAAAGAAGATAGGTACGGCGATGGGTATGTTCTTTCTACAATAGATGCATATCAAAATAGCAATCTGTACTCTGTAAATATACAGTTATTGTCACAAAAATTGGCTTCGGATTTAAACTTGTGGATGTGTGGGTGAGGCGAGGTATCTTCTTACAACCCTAGATCACCTAAAATTCAGGACATGGAGATTTAAGATCTAATCCAGTCTGCAGCTTCTAATTAACCAAAACAGAAGATTTCTGCTCAGTACTCTAGGGAAAATATTCCTTTTTATATTGACCAAGGCAGCTACAGTAACGAGTTGTTTTCCTTCCAATCTGGAATAGACACATCAGTTGCTCCACAAAGAGAACAAACACAAGATTAAAAATGCCCTCAAGTCCAAAATATCTATAGCACCTGTTGACTTGGTTAATCTTTATCAGTATCTTGCCCCTTGAAGGCAAGGCTCCTCTGTGTAGGCAGATTGACTCCACTTTGCCAGCAGAAATTCTCTACCCTGTAAATAGATGGCCCCTGGGGCTGGTGTTGCCACACAGCGGGTTAAGGCCAGCATCCCACAGTGGGGCTCTAGTTCAAGTCCTGGCTGCTCCGCTTGTGATCCAGCTCCCTGCTAATGCACCTGTGGGGAGCAGAAGATGGCCTGTGTGCTTGGGCCCCTGCACCCACGTGGGAGATCCAGACGGAGTTCTAGGCTCCTGGCTTCAGCCTGGCCCAGCCCTGGCTGCCGTGGCTGTTTGGGGAGTGAACCAGTGAATGGGAGGTCTGTCACTCCACCTTTGAGACAGGTGGGCAGGGAGACACCACAGAGGAAGGGGGACCAGCCACAGTCCCACCAGCAGGAAAACAAGCAATGACTTGGGCGTGGGGAGCAGGGGGAAGCCGGTTTACCCGGAAATGAGGCAGAGCAACCGAGGAAACTTGGCCTCCTTGGATGCCCCAAGGCTTGGACAGAACCGCCCACTTGCCCGACAGCAGCAGAGTGCGGCCAGCGCACTCCCTGGACTGGGTCACCAGGCCCAGACCCAGCTCGGAGGGGCTGGGTTTGTAGACTCTGGATGACCCAGGGCAGCTGTACCCCATGGACGCCTCGCTGGGTGGGACTGCACTGCTAAGCCGTGGTCCACCAGCGCCACTCGGAGATAAGCAGGTTCCTCGTTCGCTTTCAGAATTACCATTGGGTTTTGCATACTCTGTGCCCAAAGCCCCGCTGTGTCCTCCCCACTACTGCCTGTATTTACATTGTATTTAGTAGCAAACAGCCTGACAAAAGTGTCAAAGTGGGAGAGGTAGAAGTTGACACGCACAAGTGGGTGTGGGTACCAAAGGAAGCTACTTGAGTAAGTGTTACAGAATACATGAAGTCGTTATCTGGGTTGCCAAAGTTCCATCTTGGTACTAACAGCCAGTCAGAAAGCAGGTGAAATTACACAAGTGTTCACCTTAGAAAGGTATGCTTTGAAATTTTTTTTTTTTTTAAAAAACATTGAGGCCAGTGCCATGGCTCACTAGGCTAATCCTCCGCCTGCAGCGCCAGCACCCCGGGTTCTAGTCTCGGTTGGGGTGCCGGTCCTGTCCCTGTTGCTCCTCTTCCAGTCCAGCTCTCTGCTGTGGCCCGGGAAGGCAGTAGAGGATGGCCCAGGTGCTTGGGCCCTGCACCCACATGGGAGACCAGGAGGAAGCACCTGGCTCCTGGCTTCGATTGGTGCAGCGCCGGCTGTGGCGGCCATTTGGGGAGTGAACCAACGGAAGAAGACCTTTGTCTCACTCTGTCTATAACTCTACCTGTCAAAAAAAAAATCTGATACAAACCAACATGTTAAGACAGAAGATTTCATTAAAACTTAAGTTCACCTTAAAGTGAGCAGCTATTATCCGAGTGCTGCTGCTGTTTGTATACTGGGACCGGAAGCTCATTAATACTCTGTAAAAAGCCCCAGGTAGGCAAGAAAATTCTAGAAGGCTGTGTTGACTTTGCTGATGTCTAAGCTAGAGTGACATCCATGGGAGAAGGCCACTTCCCAGGCTGAAGGCAAAAAATGCTCTAGGCTTGCAAATATTCGTGTTCATGAATTCCTATTTACCCAACTTCTAATCAATCTACAAGTAGAATGCACTGTCTCCATCTAACAGAAGTGAGCCAAAGATGACAAAGCCAACCCGCTCCCCTCCCTACTGAGCAGCCTTTAAAATGTTCTGAATAAATGGTGCAAATAAACACAACCTCTAAAATCTGACAAAACACTAGCTGGAGCTCTTCCAGTCCAAAGTGAGCCCAACTCAACTTACTAGCATGAACAAAGGATCTGAGCAGTTAGACTGCCCATGGCCTTCCAGTGAACTTGGGACCAATGTCATTGATGATCCCAGTGCAGTAAACACAAGTCCCTGTGACATGCCACATTCAACACAACCTGGCAATGTCCATCATGCTGACCACATGCGGCCTTGTTACCTGCATCAGTGGAGGTACAGATAGGTACCATCCTCTCGGAGGGCAAGTTAGTCAGATCCGCCCTTTCAAAGTTTTTATTTTGCTGGGGTAGAGGGGGACAGTGGATCTGCTGGTCACTCCCCAGACGCCTGCAGCTGCAGTGGCCACAGCTAGACCCAGGCTTTAGGCCGGGACCTCAACCCGAGTCTCACATCAGTGGCAGGGACCCGACCGTTTGAGCCATCACCTTCGCCTCCCGGGGTGTGCATTAACAGGAAGCTGGGGTCAGAAGTCAGACAAGGACTGGGACCCCCGCAGCCCAGTGTGGAAGCAGGCATCCCAACCAGTGTCTTAGGTGCTGTGCCAAAGGCTCACCCACCATCCACCCATTTCAAATGCAAGAATTGGAGGACAGCACTGTGGCTAGGAAGTTAAGCTTCTGCCCGTGGCACCAGCATCCCATGTGGGCGCCAGTTCGAGTCCCGGCTGCTCCACTTTCTATCCAGCCCTCTGCTAATGGCCTGGGAAAGCAGTGGAAGATGACCCGAGTGCTCGGGTCCCTGCACCCACTTGGGAGACCCAGATGAAGCTCCTGGCTTCAGATTAGCCCAGCTGTGGCCATTGTGGCCATTTGGGGAGTGAACTAGCGGGTGGAGGATCTCTCTCCAATTCTCCTCTCAAATCTTTAAAAAATGCGAGAATTGCTGGGCACAGCCTTGTTTAAAAGAGCAAGCTTCAGGAGCCGATCAGCATCAGGTGGATAAGCTGCAGCCTTAAACACGCTCAGCAATCAGCACACAGAGGGGCATCAGCCCCACGGGCTGCAGAGACCTCTGGACGAGCAGCAGCTGTGGGAAGGGAGATGCAGGGACCCCGTAGAGCACACCCCAGTCTGCTCCTCACCGTTTGCTTTCTCCAGCGAATGCCCAAAGTCATCCCTCCCTTTAAACGGCCACCTTAGAGCGCATGCATTTCACCAGGAACACCTGGGCTCCCACCTTACCCACCTCCGAAAGCCAGCCGCGGCCACAGAGGAGCGCTGCTCACGGAACACTGCCGTTTGCGTGCCCACCACTCAGAACAGAGCCGCAGCCAGACAAGAGGGTTTTTCTACACACCCCCACACGTTTAGGGAACAGACAGACCACACGAGCGGCAAGAGGGAAGATACGTGAAGAAGGTGAAGTCCTGGGCCAGGCGTCTGGCACAGTGGCGAAGACGCTGCTTGGGGTGCGTGCCCGGGTGCGAGTCCTGGCTCTGTACTCCATTCCAACCTCCTGCTAACGGGCACCCGAAGCGGCAGCAGGCGATGGCTCCAGGAGTAAGGTCCTGGCCACACGTGAGACCAACCAGATGGAGCTCCTGGCTCCTAGCTTTAGGGAGCGAACCAGCACATGGGAGCTAACTCTCTCAATCTCAGCCTTTCTGTAAATAAAGTGTAACACGGTAACATCCTAACCAGAGAGTAATTAAGACTTCCTAGTTTCCCATTCCACTTCTAACTTAACGTGAAAACCTCAGATACACGGAGACCGACGACGAGAAGCAAGCTCTTCCAAGTGTTTTTTGGGTTAAAGGACTGAGGTGGGCCGGGAAAGTTACGCCAAGAATCCCAGCACTCCCGGTCACACCCGACTTGACTCCCACGTGCCCGGCTGCGCCTCAGTCCCCAGGGGGCTCCGAGGAACCAGGCGGGAACTGAAGCAGCACGCGCCCAGGTAACGAAGCCATCCTCAGGCTGAGAGCGCGGGCCAGCTCCTGTGGTCAGAGCGCAGATGTCCGGAGACTTCAAGGAGCAGAGCCGGAGGCGCCGTCTGCCCCCGGCCTTAGGGCCTGCAGCGTGACCACAGACCTGGCGCGTTTCTGGTCTCCCTAAGCCCACAGCTGAGGCTCTGTGAGGCCGAACCAGCTGCCCTGCGCCTCAGGGAAAAGCTCCTTAATGCACACCAGGTTGTAGAGCTCCCCCCAGTCAGTCAAACCCCAGACAGGTGGGCGGGAGGGACCACGGCTCAGGGGAAACTTCCCTTGGGACACTGTCGCTGTAGCATGGGGCGGGGGTGAGAGGGAGCTGGGAGGTCCAGCCCCAGCAGGGCCATGGCTGGGGACTCTAAGGCGAGGCTGGCTGTTGAGGGGTCTCTGAGGACGGACAACTCGCCACAGCGCTAACGCCCCTGTTACACCTGCACCCACAGGGATCTTGACTCCAAAGGCACCACTAAGACCAGAGGGCTTGAAGGCCACCAGAACCCAGCGCACTGCCTGCTCCCCCTGGGGCAAACCACGGACCCACCTGGGGCTCAGTCTCCGCCCCTGGTAAGGGCACCCCCCCCGCGCCCCTCCGTGGGTTCTGGCGTTCTAATAACAGCAAGTCACGTAAGGCTGCATCGGCTCCACCAACAGCCACCAAGTGTGGGCGGACTTGAACTGACTGTGGCATTGGAAGCACGGAGCCCCTGCCCCACCGTCTCCTTCAAACCTGAAGTCTGGAAAGGGTGAGGGGCTCGCCCGAGGACCCCAGGAACTTGCCAGCAACCTGGAGAAATGAGACTTGGCCCTGTCGAGGGATTCCTGGGACCCTGAGGCCTGACTGGCACAGCTGTAGGGCGAGAAGTGGGTTCCATCAGGCACAGAGAAGGAGGGGGAGAAAGGCACCAGGCAGGAGAAGCACTCACCCACTTGCCTCTCCTCCGCCATGGTGGACCGCACGCCAGGGGCGCCAGCGATCGTGGAAATAAGGCGGCCTCCACCCCACGCCCCCGTGGCCGTGGCCTTTGAGGACTCTCCAGCCAGAGGCCTCCTCCTCATTGGCTGCAGCGGGCTCTGAGCAGCCAGGCCAGAGCGGGAGTGGGGCCGACGCTCCCCGCACCTGTGCCCACACGTACTCCGCGCCTGCCCGCACCTGTGCTGGGGAGTCCCGGGCGAGCCCAGCTATTCCTGCTTGTCTCAGAGCGACCACTGCAGCCTGCACGCCCGCCCTCATTGCACACAGCTGGAAGCCGCACTCAGAGTCTTTAGAAATACTTTTATTGTGGGGCCAGCGCTGTGGCGCAGCGGGTTAACGCCCTGGCCTGAAGCACCAGCATCCCATATGGGCGCCAGTTCAAGACCCAGCTGCTCCACTTCAATCCAGCTCTCTGCTATGGCCTGGGAAAGCAGTGGAAGATGGCCCAAGTGCTTGGGCCCCTGCAGCAGCGTGAGAGACCCAGAGGAAGCCCCTGGCTTCGGATAGGCGCAGCTCCGGCCATTGTTGCCAACTGGGGAGTGAACCAACGAATGGAAGACTCTCTCTGCCTCTCCTCTCTCTGTGTAACTCTTTAAATAAATAAATAAATATTTTAAAAAAGAATGTTTATAAAGATACTTTTATTGTAAACAGGAAATTATAACTGCACACATTTGTGGAGTACAATGGGATCTTATATGTATACCATGTGGAATAATTAAATCAAGCTAATGAACCAAAATTGAGCCCAATACTTATTTGGTTTTGGGATTTATTGATTTATTTAAAAGGGTTGGGGGGAGAATCTTCTATCCACTGATTCACTCCCCAAATGACTGCAGTACCGGGTACTGGACCAGGCTGAAGCCAGGAGCCAGGAACCCCATCTGGGCCCCCCACATGGGTGTCAGGGACTGTGGGCCGTCATCTGCCGCTTCCCAGGTGCAGGAAGCTGCGTCAGAAGCCGAGCCGCCGGGTTCCAACAGCACTCCAGTACGGGATGTGGGTGCCCACAACACACACTCCTACCCCTTCGGTCATTGCTTTAAAGAGGTGAGGTTAGCACACAGTACAGTGTCGGAGCCTGAGGCCTGGGGCTGGTGAGTTTTGATAAATGCAGACACCCACATTACCCCATTCCCAGAGATACGGGGCCCTTCTATCAGCCCAGAAAGTTCCTTTGTGCTGCTTGAGATCAGTCTGGAGACAGGGCGTCTGCCCCTCACTCCGCCAGCCCTTCCCTGCCCCACCAGAGACACACGTGGGGGACCTGCAGCTCGCTGAGTTGTCAGGGTCCACCTGGGAAACTGAGGAGGGACAGAGTGGGCATCCCCTTCCTGCGACCCTGAGGTCTCCAGGCGCGGCCTCTGCATCCCGCCTGGCCGGTTAACTCCGCTGAGCTGTGACCGCTGGAGGAAGGCACATCAGGGGCTCCCACGTGTCCCTTCCTCCCATCCCGGGGCTCGTCCCACGGCACAGGGAGCCGAGGTGGGGCTCCTGGCAGCTGTGAGGCGTTTCCATCCCTCGCGCACTCAGGGACGCGAGGAACGGAACCCACATGGCCCCCCGGTGCAATGGGCGTCCCCCGGTCTCCGTGAGTCGCACACGCACGGTGGCTTGGGCGTGCTTTCTGTCTGGTGTCCACAGCAGCTGACGCACACCTCCGAATGACTCAGGTCTGCAGTTCCGGGCGTTGTTACTCGGGAGAGGGAGGTGCAGACCTCACCGCCGTGCACACAACCTGTGCTTTCTTTGCACGACTCCCACTCCAGGCGAGGTGCAGCCTCCCCTCCACCAGCGGGCTCTGGGCTGACAGCTGGCTGTGGACGGCGCTGGGTTTGGAGTTGGTTTCTGCAATGCTGCAGCCCTGACGCCAGGGTTCTCTCCCTCCCCCTTTTCTTATGGTGAATGCCAGTCCACTTCAGCCCCAGCAAGGCCACCGTGCGTGAGCAGCAGCCCTCGCCGTGCCGCCCACTGTGGCAGCGACACCCACCCGGCCCCTCATCCTGATCGCTACCAGGAAGCTCAGAGCCACAGCAGATCTCCCGCTTCCACTGCGACTGCTCTCAAGCCTCGCTGAGGCCAGAGTCGCCTGGGACACCGATGCCTGGGCCACACCATCAGGACTGACTGGGACTGTCTGAGGTGGGAGCTGGCTGACTGTGCTCTGAACCTAGCATCCTGTTCCCGTATCTGTGGAAGTTAGCGTGGACTGTACAGACCGTGTGGGTGCCATGCATCCAGCGTGCAGTTACCAACACTGCCTCTTAAGTCACGCCACGTAGGAGACAACATAGCCTTGTTTCCCCACACTACGATCATTGTCAGGAATCCCTCGCTTGTGATATTAATGCCTCTGTTTTCAAGAAAAACGAATCACACACACACACATTCCCTCGGGGAGTTGAGAAACCAACAAGGACAATAGCTGGTCACTCCATTGTGTAGAAAAGACACTGTTTTTCTAAAGGGGGAAAAGACTGAATTCTAAAAACTGTCCTGACTACTTTAAGAATGGCCAGCAGGTGGCGCCGGCACCTGGCACGGTGGTTAAGAGGCCTTCGACGCCCATAGCCCTTTCAGAGTGGCTGGGATCCAGCCCTGCCCCCACTCCTGATCCCAGCTTCCTGCTACGGCTGACCCGGGGCAGCAGCCGTAATGACTCACGTAGCTGGGTCACTGACATTCGCACAGCAGACCTGGGTTCTCGGTCTCCTGCTTGAGCCCCAGCCCAGCTCTGATTGCTGTGGGCACTTAGGTCGTAAATCAGAAAATACAAACTCTGACTCTCTACCTCTCAAATTAAATATATATATATATATGTATATTTTAAAAACAGTATACCAGTTAGCTAGGACTAAGTTAGGAATCAGGTTTCATTTCAGTTCCTTGAACTAGCTATGAAGTTTCTTCCAAAAGCCCACAGAAAATTCACATTATGAGAAAGCTGCATGGA
This sequence comes from Lepus europaeus, assembly GCF_033115175.1. Taxonomy (NCBI): domain Eukaryota; kingdom Metazoa; phylum Chordata; class Mammalia; order Lagomorpha; family Leporidae; genus Lepus; species Lepus europaeus. The sequence continues at coordinate 2,639,616 of NC_084845.1, forward strand.
CTTCAAACTTTTGCACCAAAGTAAACGTAGCCTTAATTCCATTTTCCATGAACCTTTGAGAGTATCCTCGTATTATCTTCCTTGGGGATCTCCTGTGGGTACCTTTTAGACAGTGTAAGGGTCAGGTTTCTTAGCAGAGCTACTGGTAAAGAAATCACACTTGAAAAGTCTTCAAATTGTACTGATGCACATTTTTAATGAATTGCTCCCAACACCCCAGGAGGTGAGGCAGGCATTTCCCGGTGCACACGTTTGCACAACACATTAAAAACATCCCAGGAGCCAGGAGTAGACTGGCTGGAGCTCTGCTTACCTGGGGGCCCCCAGCTGGGTGCTCCACTATGTCTAAACCCACAGCATGCACAACCCGAGGGCACCGTTCCCAGCACAAACCCCGCCGCTCTGGACCCCGCGTGGCCCAGAGAGCAGGGAGCCACTGCCCGGCTGGCGGCCCGTCCACGGCCCCCAGCGGCACTAGGAGTTCCAGTCCTGCACTATCTTCAGGTAGTTGCTCTGCACCGTGGGGCCGCTCAGCCGCGCCAGCATCCCCACGTCCTCTTTCGCTTTCCTCTCCCTGGGAACGACACCAAGCGGGTTTTGTTCTCTCACATTCAGGCTTCTTTGGCAGCCCTGGGCAAGCGTGCAGACCCCCACCCCACCCCCCAGAATAGAAGCTGACCACCCAGGAGACCACTGTGGCCCCACGGAGTAGATGGAGACCAGAGGGGGCTCAGGCATGGCTTCAAAGTGCCCTGGTCCAGCCACATGGTAGACGTGGTGGGCAGCCTCTGGGAAGGCCCCCCCAGCCCTCCTCCTGCCAGCCACACCCTCGTATGGCCCCTCTCTCACCTGACCAGGCCTTGGTCTGTGCCATCAATAGAATAAGGCATGGGGCAGGGTGTCAGTTTCTAGACTAAAGAATGAATGTGTGTGTGTGTGCCCGCGTCTATTGGCCTGTCTGTCCCTCTCTTGTCACTTGTTTCGGGGGGATGCCACATGTCCCTTCACAGCAGCGGAAGCCTCCCATCTGCAGCCAGGTGAGTAGGCACAGACGCAGGTCCAACGGCTCCTCCCCCAACCACGTAACTGAGGACTCACAGCCAGACCCTTCCGGTGAATCCACGCCCACATGAACCCGCTATCTGTCACCAGGCTATCTGTCACATGGCAATAGACAGAGAACACCACGCGTGGCTCTACCCTTCCCCCCAAATCCACCACTGCGGGGACGCAACAGCGTCAGAGTGCCTTGTACTCGGGTGTCCGATTCCCCTGTCCCGGTAGAACCTCCGCGAGAAGACGCCGAGCCCGTGTAACAGACAGGGAAACGGAGGCTTAGGGAGGCAAAGACAGACGGCTGGTGAGACGGCAGAACAGTGCCCATCGCGTCTCGGCCTTTTGGCCAGGATCAAGTGCAGACGCAGGTGCCCAAGACGAGAGCAGGCAGGAGGAGAAGGAAGCAAAGGCCGGACAGCAGAACCCAGTCCCCATCTCTGTCAGATCAAAGCAGGAGCCGGGGTTTGAACCGTGACCGCAAACCCCAGGCCGCGAGGTGGGAACGTGCCAGCGTCTCCCTGCCCCAGGAGCTCTCCCTGGACGACCCGAGCGGAGACTCACAGGAGGACCTCTTCTCTCTGCCTGTGGCTCGGGAAGCCCCCGACCAGGGTGAGTATGCCCAGGAGGCCGATGTTGTTCTTGCTCAAGTCCAGGTACCGCAGGCTGGGGTTGCTGAGGAACACGGAGGACATGGCCGAGCAGCAGACCGAGGAGAACAGGCATTGCTCCAGCCTGTGGGCCAGAAACAGAGGCGGCTAAGTCCACGAGCCCCCGGCACCTATGTGGCCAGACCCGCACGGAGTTCCAGGCTCCTGGCTTCACCCTAACCCAGCCCCGGCTATTGCAGCCATTTGTGAACCGGTGGATGGAAGACCTCCTTCTCTCCGTCACTCTGCCTTTCAAATAGATAAAATACATATTTAAAAATGAAAGAATAGGCTATGGAATCCCTTACTCTGAGAAGCCCTGAGCCCGATGTATCTTTCAAAAATGGATTGTGGCCGGCGCCGCGGCTCAATAGGCTAATCCTCCATCTGCGGCACTGGTGCACCGGGTTCTAGTCCTGGTCGGGGCGCCAGATTCTGTCCCGGTTGCCCCTCTTCCAGGCCAGCTCTCTGCTGTGGCCCGGGAGTGCAGTGGAGGATGACCCAAGTGCTTGGGCCCTGCACCCCATGGGAGACCAGGAGAAGCACCTGGCTCCTGCCATCGGATCAGCGCGGTGTGCCGGCCACGGAGCGCTGGCTGCAGCAGCCATTGGAGGGGGAACCAACGGCAAAGGAAGACCTTTCTCTCCGTCTCTCTCTCACTGTCCACTCTGCCTGTCGTAAAAAAAAAAAAAAAGGATTGTAACTACTTTTTTTTGCTCATTGAACAAAATCTTTACTCGTCCACCTCTGTGCCTGGCACTGGGTATTGTGGACACAGCAGCGCGTTAGCAAGACGGACACCATCCTGGGCTCCCCAGAACTCACAGCTGCCTGGGCACAGAGGGAATTGGGGACCAGGTAAACGCAGCTGTCCCCCAGAGACTCTGGGCTTGGCTCCAAAATCTGCGTGTGGTCAAGCCCTGTATAGGAAACGCCATCATGTTTGCATGGGAGCTGCGCCCACCCTCCCGTGCACTTGCTGTCCGGCTGATGGCCACTAACACCCTGACGGTAAACGTCATGCAAACAGTGACAGCGCACTGCTCAGTGATTAATGACGAGACATGTCTGTAACGTGTTCAGTAGATGCAGCGATCTGCCATGGACGTGGACATGCAGACCCAGAGCCGCCGGTCACTCCAGTACTGTGGCTTCGTCACGCTACTGTGCCAAGTGTTCTGATCCTTCGTGAGTAAGTCACTGTATGCTGCCACACGGCACTCACAGCAGAACAGGAGAAACAGGCTCACAGCAAATGAGAACGCCGTGTGTCACAGATTCATCGCCCATGAGTAAGAGGGAAGGGCCCAGCCCCGGACCCCATCCTGGGACATGGAACACAAGCTCTCTAAGGAGCCAGGATACACCCTCTGCACCCCCGGGTCGTGCGTTTATGGATTCAACCAACCCCAGGTCTGAAACATTAAACTGCATCTGTGCTGAGCACCGACAGACTTCCCCTTTGCCCTTGCTCCCAACAGAATAAGGGATAACACCGACTTCTGCAGTATTCACATCACGTTAGGACTTGCAGATGATCCAGAGAGAGCCGGAAGTGTATGGGAGACGTGTGCAGGGGACATGAGGGGACTTCAATAAGCTGGTGGAAATGGAATTTAAAGATAAGTTTATCGGGGCTGGTGCTGTGGCATAGCAGATAGAGCCACCGCCTGCAGTGCCGGCATCCCATATGGGCATCGGTTTGAGCCCCAGCTGCTCAGCTTCCGATCCAGCTCTCTGCTGTGGCCTGAGGAAGCAGTAGAAGATGGCCCAAGTGCTTGGGCCCCTGCACCCACGTGGGAGACCTGGAGGAAGCTCCTGGCTCCTGGCTTTGGATCAGCCCAGATCTGGCCACTGTGGGCATTTGGGGACAACAGCGAAGCACAGATGGATTGCTGGGTCCCACGCTCCGAGTTTGCGATTGCACAGGTCTGGGGTGGGCCCTCCAGCCTCAGGGCATGGAGCCGGAAGCCAGTGCACTCTGCCCTCCCCCGTCTGGAGGGAGCTTTGTGGACAGCTGCGCTGCTCTGGGGCAGAGCCCGGGGCACTTACTCCAGGACCTGCAAGCTGCAGTCAGGGTTCTTCAGGGCCTCGCAGAGCAGGGTGACCCCCTTGTCCATCAGGCTGTTGAAGCTGAGGTCCAGGCTCCTCAGGGTTTGACTTTGAGAGAGGACGGAGACCACGTCCGGGCAGCAGGCAGAGGTCAGAGCGCACTTTCTCAGCCTGCAGAGAAACACAGGCCAGGGTCATGGGCGCCAGGTCCAGGCGGATGGAGGGAGAGGTGCGCAGTGCTCCACGGCCGGGTAGCGGCCTTGGTCCACGCCAGCCTGTGGGCCATGGAAAGAGAACAGCTTCAAGACTCCTGGCACATAGGGGAGGGGGAGGGAGGGAAAGCATGGATGGGTGGTCCTGATCTGACCACAGCACAGGGTGTGCACCCATCGGAAGGTCACACTGTCCCCAGGATGTGACCACAGCACAGGGTGTGCACCCACTGGAAGGTCACTGTCCCCCGATATGACCACAGCACAGGGTGTGCACCCATCGGAAGGTCACTGTCCCCCGATATGACCACAACACAGGGTGTGCACCCATCAGAAAGTCACTGTCCCCAGGATGTGACCACGGCACAGGGTGTGCACCCACTGGAAGGTCACTGTCCCCCGATATGACCACAGCACAGGGTGTGCACCCACTGGAAGGCCACACCATCCCCCATGATGTCACCACAGCACAGGGTGTGCACCCATCAGAAGGTCACACTGTCCCCATGATGTCACCACGGCACAGGGTGTGCACCCATCAGAAGGTCACACTGTCCCCAGGATGTGACCACAGCACAGGGTGTGCACCCATCGGAAGGTCACACTGTCCCCATGATGTGACCACAGCACAGGGTGTGCACCCATCAGAAGGTCACACTGTCCCCAGGATGTGACCACAGCACAGGGTGTGCACCCATCAGAAGGTCACACTGTCCCCAGGATGTGACCACAGCACAGGGTGTGCACCCACTGGAAGGTCACACTGACCCCAGGATGTGACCACAGCACAGGGTGTGCACCCATCGGAAGGTCACTGTCCTCCCATATGCCACAGCACAGGGTGTGCACCCACTGGAAGGTCACTGTCCCCAGGATGTGACCACAGCACAGGGTGTGTACCCACTGGAAGGTCACTGTCCCCCGATATGACCACAGCACAGGGTATGAACCCATCGGAAGGTCACACTGTCCTCAGAAATACACACGACTATTGTTCATCAAAAAACAAAGCAAAACATTTAAAGAGATGGAAATGCTGACAAACTGGATTTGATCGCCACACGTTGAATCTGCGTGTTGCGTTGTCACACTGTCCCCCCTTAGATGTGACACCAACACAAAATTAAAAACTCAACCACAACACCATTACATTATATTTCCTTTTGTTTTTTTTTTTTTTTTTTTTTTTTTTTTAGTAAAACAGCTTTATCAAGAGAAAGTCACCGTTTAAAGTATGCAAACCACTGGTCTTACAAAGTTGTGCAATCATGACAACAACCAGCGTTGGAGCATTTTCTGTCACCCGGTAGAGTCCACTCCCACCTGCTCCCTCTCCACACCTCCTCTGCTCAGTCATCCGCTGCCCTCCCCCCTGCGGACTTGCCGAGCCTGGACACATCCTACAAAGGAACTCATCCCTCCGTGCTCGGCTGTCTCCCTTCAGCACAGTTCCTCCCGAGTCACCCTCACCACGGCACGGGCCAGCACTTCTTTCCCTGGCAGGGTGTGACAACACCCCCGTTTGGAGAGGGCACTCTGCATGTCGCTCGCCTATCGTGAACGATGCGCCATGATCATCTGTGCACAGGGCTCCGTGTGCGTGTGGGCTTTCGATCCTCTCGTGTACAGTCCTAAAAGCGGGCCTGGGGCTCATGCAGTCTCTACTTCCACTACCGAGGAGCCCTGAGGCTGTTTGCCAAAGCAGGGTGCCATCTTTGGCCTGTTTTTGGAGAGCTAGATGCATCAGTGGTGTAGGGGGTCTTTTATGCCACTTCATGCACTTTGCTTCAGGCTTCAGGCACTGAACCTGGCGCTGGGGATTCTATCTGGCAAGGCCTCTGCCTCTGGTGCTCATATTTGAATGTGAGACAAAAACCAAAGAGGAAAGTTAGGTATTGTGGGTCCCGGGATGTCCCGGTAGACCAGTTCTCTGAAGCTACTCTCAGAGACGCGGGAGAGGGAGGCAGCTTATCTGGTTCTACAGAGTCACTGCACACAATAGGCAGGGCTTGACGCACAACAGACACGCAGGTGCTCTGGATCTAAGCAGGAAAAAGCCAACGTGTGGTTTCCCCTGGAGGGAATTTCAAAGCGCTGGGTTGGAGAAACACAGCACCATGTAACTGAGCGGTTTTTATGGAGCAGGGGTTAAGCACCCGAGATGCCGTGGGGAGAATGAGGAGAACAGAGTGAGAGCTTGGCGAGCAGGCAGATCAGAACTCTCCCGAGACAGCGGCACAGAGTTTGAGAACCCTGCCACCAGCAAATTTGCCTCTGAAACGGAAGTGGTAACGGCGTCTCCTCCCTGCTCTCAGCATCAGAACAGAGCCACACGGAGTTGCAAGAGAAAACCCTTGGGGACTTACACCAGCCTCTGCAGAGGACACGCTAGTTGTCCTAGGGCCTTCCAAATAGGCTTCACCCCTTCATCCCCCAAGGGGTTATCTGCCAAGCTCAGGTGCGTCAGCATCTTGCTTTGCTGGAGAGAGGAGGCGAGACGTTCGCAGGCAAGCCCTGTGAGGTTACAAGTCTCCAGCCTGTGGGAGGAACACATGGACAGTAACTCCCTCATTCCTGGTCTTGGACCCAGGGCGAGCGCTCCCTCTGAAGGCACAAGCCTCCCCACACTTCTGCTGGTGCCTCCTAAAGAAAGGGTAGCGGCTTTGCTTTGAGGATGGTGGTTGAAGGAATTGTGGGTTAGAGAGAGAGTGGCACAAAGAGAGTAAAAGGGAAGACAGAGAGGCCATCAGTGGCCACAGTGCACTAGCTGACACAGATAACCCAGGAGGTTATATCTGTTAAGGCGTTAGGAAAACAGAAGGCTGAGTGCACTATATGACCAGGCAAATGTAAGAGAACAAGAAAGTGGTCCTTAGTCATCGAGGAGACACGAACCAAAACAAGAACCCACTGTTTTTGTTCAACATAATCACAAGAACAGCAACAAGACTCCCGACAGTAACGAGCTCAGTGAGAATCTGGAGCTTCTGGAACTTTCTACCCACTGCTGATGGGACTGATATTGGTGCAGCCTGGAAATGCGCCAGGAAGCACTTCCCAGCAATTCTCCCTTAGGCTGCTCACTGTAGCATGCAGGCACACGTGTGCACATGTAGCTGGCCACAGGAGGCAGCCCAGACCTCACGTGCACACAGGACGGAAACGAACCTGTGTAGTCACAGAAACGTCATTGGGCAGTAATGGCTGCAGGAGCAGCTGCACGCTGATGGATCCTAAAGTACTGATCAGAAAACGAGTGTGGAGCAGTGGCTGCCATTTATGTCACATTGAAAGCCGTGTGAGCCCTATGGTGCCCTGTTGAAGGACAAACGTGCTGTAGCACAAGTAAACTAGGAGTCTGCCCAACCTAATTCAAGATGGCTGCCTAACTAGGAGTCTGCCCAACCTAATTCAAGATGGCTGCCTAACTAGGAGTCTGCCCAACCTAATTCAAGATGGCCGCCACAGAGGTAGGGCTGGGCCGTCTGCACAAGTTGGAGGGAGAGAAGACAGTACTGATGAGGTGTACTTAGCAAACTGGATGATGGATCCTCGGGGCTCATGGTAATCACATATTCTAGGACATTAGGTGTACACATACATCCTCGTGTGGATTTTTTTCCTCTCTCTTGGCTAGACTCTTAGGGACCAATTTATATGATCAGGGGCAGTATAACGCTTACATTTGCTCCAATATACATGCCTTCCCCCATGACTGCTCTTTTCCCAGAAGCACCGAGTCTACTCCAGAGAAGAACAAGAGTGAGACTTACGACAGCCGTTCCAGTCGACTCGCTGACACATAATTCGCCATGAATGACTCCAGGGGGTTTCTTCTCAGCAGCAAAGACCCCAGGCGGATGTCATTTTGTAGACCCTTGGCAAGGTCAATCCAATCTTCAGGGGCAGCCATGCAGTATTCCAGCCTGCAGAAGCCATGGCCAAGGCTGAGCCCAGCCCCCGGGTAAAAGGGCGGCCGGCTGGCCACCCAGCTCCCTGGCTGCCTCACGTCCTTGCTTCAACACAGGAGGCTGACCCTACAGGCTATCTCCAACTTCCCCAGCCTGTAAACCTGCATGGAGGCCAGCATCTCACGCCCATGTTATCCATGGAAAACGGTAAACGCTTGGGGCCACCACCGCCTCAGACAGGAGTTTTATATTTACAAAGCCCTTTAATTGAGAACCACAGACACAGAGAGTGAGACAGACAGACCAACAGACAAGGTAGAGACACCTCTCATCTCCTGGGCTACTCCCCAAAGGCATGCAGCAGCAGGGCTGGGCCAGGCTGAAGCCCAAAGTCTGGAACCCAAGCTGGGTCTCCCACACGGGGCCCGAGACTCAGCCACTTGAACCATCACTGTTGTCTCCTGGGATGACCATCAGTGGACAGCTAGATGCAGGAGTGGAGCTGGGACTTGAACCTACATCACTGGGTGGCTTACCCGCTAGCCAGTGCCTATCTCTGTGTTAGCTAAAGTCTAGCAGGTGCCATTTTCACAACGGGCTCAGAAAATTCCTGAATGTTGAACAACTGGCTCTTGTAAACCAGGATGAGCTGCCACAGCTCATAGTGGGGACCCAGGTTTCCCAGTACCGGGTGCACCGGGAGCTTTATAAGCTGTCCTTGTGGACATGGATGAAACCAACAGCAGACAGATGGAAGGATGCGAGACGGGCAGACAGAGCTTCCAGCCCCCCCCTGCCCAGGGCCAGGGTCCCCTGAACGCAGCCCCCACCTGCCCAGGGCCAGGGTCCCCTGAACGCAGCCCCCACCTGCCCAGGGCCAGGGTCCCCTGAACGCAGCCCCGGCCTCACCTCAGGCACTGCAGAGCACACTGGGGGTGTCTCAGGGCTGCACAGAGGTCCCTCATGGCCTCTGTGCCCACTTCCGTGTACTGTATTTCCAAGGAACTCAGACGCTGGTTTTCTACCAACACGCAGAACAAGTCCTTGTGCAGCACGCTGGGGCCCAAGTGTCTCAACCTGGAGCGGGAAGCAGCGTCTCAGGCCACTGGGGCGCCCACAGTCCCGACATCCTATGGCCGTCACCAGGCCGCTTAGGTCATGCAAGGCCTCTCAGGGCAGCCGACAGTTAGGCAAGGGCTTGGGGCCGGGCGTTGACCTGGTGGCTAAGACGCTAGCTGGGGGTCTGTGGAGACGGGGAGGGGGAAATGGAGAGGGTGTGGTGACTAGGGACAAACACAGTCAGCTGGAGGAGTGGGTGCCAGCGTTTGGCAGCACAGGGTGGGGGACTCCGTCAACCATCTAGTGGCCATCCCACAGCAGCCAGCAGAGAGGATGTCCCCGAGATGATGGGTATACCAGTTACCCTGACCCGATCATCACACAGCACCCCAGAGCTACGTCCAGTAATCCAGCAAGGACAGAGACTCAATGCCACCCTTAGAAGTACGACGCCGAGCGCGGGTGCTTCCTGGAGCCTGAGTGGAGAAGGGGCGAGAAGTGCTTCCCGGGGAGGCCCCGCACTCACGAGAGCTTCTGGAGTTTGCACTGCGGGTGTCTCAGCGCAGCCGCCAGCACCTTCACTAGCGGGGCCTCCAAGATGCTCTTGGTCAGGGTCAGGACCGCCAGGCCCTCGTTGGTGGTGAGCACGGAGCAGATGTCTTGCCACCACTGGTACTGCATGTCACTCTCCTGTATCCTGCGTGCGGGGGCAAACAGGAAACGCTGCTGCAGATTCAAGGGCTCCCCACCCTGTTACAGCTCAGAGCCCTCCCTGCCTCCCTCGGTGCCAGGTTCCCATTCCCTCAGCGGGGGTGGGGGGGCATGCCTTCAGGAAGCAGAATGGCATTGTATCTTACAGCCCAATCCTCACTCATGTATAGAGGAAAAACACCCCATATAGGAGAAGACGAAGTGAGTACAGGATGGGAGGGCCATGGCCTCTCCTCTGCTGCTCCTGGCTGTGGGTGGGACCACGCTCGGTCTGCAGGGGTGGGGCGGGGGGTGTTGTGCAAGTTTCGATGCACCTCAACTTAACAGATTTGTGATTTTTTTTTTATTTGACAGGCAGAGTTAGACAGTGAGAGAGAGAGAGAGAGAGAGACAGAGAGAAAGGTCTTCCTTCCGTTGGTTCACCCCCCAAATGGCCGCTATGGCTGGCGCTGCACTGATCCGAAGCCAGGAGCCAGGTGCTTCTCCTGGTCTCCCATGCGGGTGCAGGGCCCAAGCACTTGGGCCATCCTCCACTGCCTTCCTGGGCCACAGCAGAGAGATGGACTGGAAGAGGAGCAACTGGGACAGAATCCGGTGCCCATATGGGATGCCGGCACCGTAGGCGGAGGATTAACCAAGTGAGCCATGGCGCCGGCCCTGTGTATGTTTCATAGTAGGTTGCTTATACCCAAAAGTGTTATGCACCCGCACCCACAACACACCTATCACAGTGGGTGCATATTTTTTTTCAAATTGTTGTGAATCTCCCCCAAACAATTCCCTCCCTAAAAATCCCACAGCTAAGTGGCCCCACAGAGGTTGAGCCTGGGCTGCGTGCAAACTTCAGCAGCAAGATACATGGGACCCCTGAAGGCTTATCAGCTACCTGGGAGGGAGCCCAGCTGGCCCAGAGACCTCGGGCAAGCCTGAGAATACGGTACTTACTCGGCCGCGTGGAGCGAGTCCCCGGGGCCCGGCCACCACACCTGTGAGAAATTCACCATGAGCGTCAGCTCCATCTCCTGCAAGCGTCGACAGCGCTTGAGGCAGAACGCGGAGAGTTGAACGTCCTTATTGCTTTGCATCTTCAGAACAGCTTTACGGTAGCCCGAGAGGGCCTGGCTGACGAAGTCCTCCTCCCGGACCTCAGTCAGGCAGTAGAACAGCTGCGGGACCCCACAGCACAGAGCAGGCAGGTCACCTTCAAGCAGCAAGGACATGGTCTGCAACACCTTCCTCTTGTTTCCCCAGGACAGCTCGCAGCGGAACACCCGCCTCACCATGGCGGCGCACGAGACGTTGAAAAGGCCAAACAAGAACATCCCCATGTGAGCCAGGTGGCTTCTGCTGCCTCCGGGACTTGCGATCAGGTACTGGATGTCTCCGTGGCCCAGCAAGTGGAAGGGCGTGGGCCGCCCTGGGAAATAGAGGACGTGGAACAGAGCCGCGAGAAACTCCTGGAAAATCGCGAAGGCAAAGGTGTACCGGGGCTCTTCGCCTCCCACTTCCTGGAGGATGTCCGCGCCGAGAAAACTGGAGACGTCCAACTCGTCCACCTTGGCTTCCTCCAGATCCTCCTTCCCGAACACCCACTTCATGCTCCACATGCCCAGGGAAGCCAGGTGACACAGCCCCTCCAGGTGCTCCAGGTGAGTCCTGCCGGGGAGGGGCTCCGCTCTGAAAGGGAACAAGCTGGAGATGTACAGGGCGACCACGGCTGTGGCGTTGGGACAGGCCTCGGCCAGGTCCACTCCGGCCTGCATCTGCTGTCTAAGACAGGAGCCGACCATCCAGCAAAGCGCGGGGACCCGGCACAGGGAGAAGAGGATGGTGTTCCTCCTGGCAAAGTCCACCGCGCGCTCGCCCTCCTCCGTGTTTCCGAAATACGTCCGCAGGTACTGGATTTTTTCCATCATGGTAAACCCTCGGAGGGTGACAAAAAAGGGGCTCTTCAGCAGGGGCCTCACCACCCACCACGAGTTCATCCGCATGGTCAGCAGCACGCTGGCCTCGGGCAGCATCGTCTTGCTTAGCAAGCTGCTCAGGAGAACGGTCCCGGGCAGCTTGCGGCTCCAGTCGGCGCTCAGCTCGCGCTGTCTCACGAAGAGGGGCCGGGAGAGTTTCTCGAAACCGTCGAAGAGGAACAGAAGCTGGTCTGGCTTAGACAAAATCTTCGACACGAGAGCCTGGCATCCCGGCCACTGGCGCTCAATCAGCTCGGAGCAGCTCTGCTCTCCCACCCTAGTCACTTCTTGGCACTGGAAGTAGAACACGAACCAGCCCTTGTGGGCGTAGAACTGATTCCTCGCCCACGCCACCATCAGCTTTCTGGCCAGGGTTGTCTTCCCAATGCCAGGAGCGCCGTCGATGATGATCGTCTTGGCTGGTCGCCCCTGGGGTTTTCTGGGTAGGAACAGACAGGGTAGGAACGTCTTGTGCTTGTGCACTTCTTGGTAAAAGAAGTCCACACAGTTCCCAGGCCAAGTAATACGGTCCCACTCGGGGAAAAACTTCCGCAACACACGCAGCTTATACTCTCGTAGTTGATCTAGACCGGCGAGGCAGGAGAGACACAGGGCACAGCATCAGAGTTATTCACGGGAGGTAGCAGAGCGAGGGAGAGCGGCAGAGACCGCGTGCTCTTCCTGCTACGAGCCAGAGCTGACAGAGGACCCAGCCCCAAGTGGCTTAAGCAAAGCAAGACCTGCTTGTTGACCCCCACAGCACGTGGGGGTCTGTGTGCAAAGCTGTTGGAGTGGAAGCAACGGCTCAGCAGTTTCAGGGCCAAGGGCACCAGAGCTCTCTCGGTCCTTTCTCCATAGGCTGCTGCAGCAGCTTTAGCTGTGCTAGTAGCACTGGTATCAGAAATACTGGGGAGAGGGGACGTGCTAATGGTTCCCATTTGCTTTCATCAGCATAGACAGAACCGCCCACTCGTGCCTCAGGGTCAAACACTGTCACTGAATGAGCCCCGCCTCTAACAAGGGAGGAGAGCAAGCATCACCCAGGAGATGGCCACACTCTGCCCATACGTACAACAAGGTGGAATTCTTCAGGCAAGCAGTTACAAGGATGTTGTAAACCTCCGTCCTAATTTGTGACTCTCTCTCTCTCTCTCTCCTTTGCCCCTCTCTCCCTCTCTCCCTCTCCCGCCCCCTCAGCTGCGAGCTGCACCAGGATCACACGAAGCCTGGTTCCCACTGTGTCCCTGGTCTGCGGGCAGAGGGAAGCCTTCGGGAAGTCCGTGATCTACTTATTGTCATCTCTGGACCTCAAGCAAGTCACAGACCTCTCAGCCTCGCTCCTCTAGAATCAGAGCCGAGTTCACCACGTGACGCACAGCCCTGTTCAAATCGCCAGGCTCTCGGGATCTGCAGTGGGGCTCTGATGGCGCGAGCTGACCACCACAGGGGCTCTGATGGCGCGAGCTGACCACCACGGGGGCTCTGACGGCGCGAGCTGACCGCCACGGGGGCTCTGACGGCGCGAGCTGACCGCCACGGGGGCTCTGATGGCGCGAGCTGACCGCCATGGGGGCTCTGATGGCGCGAGCTGATCACCATGGGGGCTCTGATGGTGCGAGCTGACCACCACGGGGGCTCTGATGGCGCGAGCTGACCACCACAGGCAGACCGAGATGGCCTGGACCCTCTGCTTCCTCCCTTCTCGTTTCCTTACACGATGTTTCACACCTACGTAATTTGGGCTCTCTCTGGAATCCCAGTCTGAGGACCCTGGAGAGTGAGGGAAGGAGGAATGGATTCAATTTCCGCACTCCCTTGCCAATTATTCCTATTCTGTCCCATCCCACCCTCAGTCCGTTAAACTGGACTGTGACAGACATCACCACCAAGCTGCCTCATAGCACCGAAGGTTGTCTGTACCCACTTGAAGAAAAGATGACCTACTGATACTGAAAGTGGATAGCATTTTCTTCCCATCGTTCCCCAAACAGCACACTGTAGTTACTGTGGCATGCACACTGTGTTGGCTATTTCACGTGCTCTGAGGATGATTGAAAGCGTCTGGAAAGAAGTGCGTAGGTTTTGGTAAGCACGGCGCCACCTTATATAGGCGCTGGGACATCTGAGGATTCGGGTTAGGGTTAGGTCAGACCGTTTCCCTACGGAAACCAACGGACTACTGTGCTTGTATTAGCCAACCAGAGTGTTCCGTTCACTGAGGAGCACATGGCCTCATTCAGCTGTGGTTTTTGTTGGGAATCCTGGGCAATAATCCCTCTCTTTCTGCTGGCGTTGCCTACAGGCACTACAGATGCTTCACGCAGCCGCTGGCAAAGCTGCCACCGCGTGAGGGAGACGCTGCTCCCGCACAAGGCTCCCAGTTCACGGCAGAGAGCAGGTGGCGGGAGGAGGTGCCGTGTCTCAGGGAAGCAGCCCGAGCCCTGCATGCTCTGACTTGTGACCGGCAGAAGCGCTGGACGTGCCGACCCACGGTCCGCCTGGATCGGCCAGAGGAGCTCCCCACCCCGACCTACGCCCGTTTTCCACCAGACGGCCACGGTCACATACCCACTTCTTCTTTCTCCAACTTCAGTAGTACTTCTTCATTTGATTCCAACATAGGCAGCAAGGCTGGAACAGACAAGGAAGGAGGCTGTCCACGGGGATGACGGATTTATGTCATAGGAGAGCCACGTGGCCGCCAGGGACCTGTGAGTCTCTGCCAGCGGCCCCTCTGTTCAGGGAGACAGACATCTCCTGGGTCTCCCTCACAGCGACTTGAGGAAATGGGAAGGTGCTCTGCTTTGTGACGCCGCGCCCAGCCGAGCACTGGGGGGCCAATATATACAGGTTAAGAGTCCCTCATCTAAGCACGGGGGCTAGGAGTGTCTGGGGCCGCTCCCAAGTTTTAGGGCATTTGCATAGAAATGATGAGTTATCTTGGGGATGGGGTCCAACTCTAAGCACACACTCACGCAAGTTTTAATTATAATGATATAATTTCAATTATATTATTATATATTATATTATTATATATTACTTATAATATAATATATACTTATTACATATATAATATATAACATAAAATATGCATTATAATATTATATATAATATAATTAATTTTAATTATAATAACGTTAATGTAATATATTAATATAATTAATAATATAGTATATATGATAATATATGATCAGTCCAGTGATTAATGAATAATAACCTTATTATATGTGTGTTTTTGCTTAAAGATGCATTAGCCAGGCCAGCACCGTGGCTTAACAGGCTAATCCTCTGCCTTGCGGCGCCGGCACACCGGGTTCTAGTCCCGGTCGGGGCGCCAGATTCTGTCCCGGTTGCCCCTCTTCCAGGCCAGCTCTCTGCTGTGGCCCGGGAGTGCAGTGGAGGATGGCCCAAGTGCTTGGGCCCTGCACCCGCATGGGAGACCAGGAGAAGCACCTGGCTCCTGGCTTCGGATCAGCAAGATGCGCCGGCCGCAGTGGCCATTGGAGAGTGAACCAACGGCAAAAAGGAAGACATTTCTCTCTGTCTCTCTCTCTCACTGTCCACTCTGCCTGTCAAAAAAATGCACTGGGTACAGCTGACTTAGCACACACCACAGCCTAGCAACATATGCACTGGTACAGCTGACTTAGCACACACCACAGCCTAGCAACATGGGCACTGGTACAGCTGACTTAGCACACACCACAGCCTAGCAACATGTGCACTGGGTACAGCTGACTTAGCCTGCACCACAGCCTAGCAACATGTGCACTGGTACAGCTGACTTAGCACACACCACAGCCTAGCAACATGTGCACTGGTACAGCTGACTTAGCACACACCACAGCCTAGCAACATGTGCACTGGTACAGCTGACTTAGCACACACAACAGCCTAGCAACATGGGCACTGGTACAGCTGACTTAGCACACACCACAGCCTAGCAACATGGGCACTGGTACAGCTGACTTAGCACACACCACAGCCTAGCAACATGGGCACTGGTACAGCTGACTTAGCACACACCACAGCCTAGCAACATGGGCACTGGTACCGCTGACTTGGCACACACCACAGCCTAGCAACATGGGCACTGGTACAGCTGACTTAGCACACACCACAGCCTAGCAACATGGGCACTGGTACAGCTGACTTAGCACACACCACAGCCTAGCAACATGTGCACTGGTACAGCTGACTTGGCACACACCACAGCCTAGCAACATGTGCACTGGTACAGCTGACTTAGCACACACCACAGCCTAGCAACATGGGCACTGGTACAGCTGACTTAGCACACACCACAGCCTAGCAACATGTGCACTGGTACAGCTACTCATCACGCACCAGTATGTGCACTGGGTACAATTTTCCTGACATCCATCACAGCTTAGCGACACAGGGCACTGCAGAGCACTGCTGGTTCCCCTTTTTGACTATGGAACAGACCGGGAGTTGTGGCCAACACCCAGATTTGAGAGTTTGGTTCCATGTATATGTGGTCTAGAAAAAGATGGACATTCAAAAATTGTAGCTTTGAGTGGGCACTTCACTTGCTGTTGTACCACTGTTGAGCTGGGACACTTAAGCTGAATGACCCTAGGTTGGGGACGCTCTGTATGTGGGGGTGTCCATGGCAGAGAGGATTAAAGCTGCCGTCTCCTCCTGTGGGGCTGATGCCTTTGCTGGCCCTTCGTAGTATTTAATCCTCTCGCCTGAACCACTTCATTTCTTTTCTTTCTTTCTTTTTTTTTTTTTTTTTTTTTTGACAGGCAGAGTGGTTAGTGAGAGAGAGAGACAGAGAGAAAGGTCTTCCTTTTTGCTGTTGGTTCACCCTCCAATGGCCGCTGTGGCCGGTGCATCTTGCTGATCCGAAGCCAGGAGCCAGGTGCTTCTCCTGGTCTCCCATGCGGGTGCAGGGCCCAAGGACTTGGGCCATCCTCCACTGCACTCCCGGGCCACAGCAGAGAGCTGGCCTGGAAGAGGGGCAACCGGGATAGAATCCGGTGCCCCAACCGGGACTAGAACCCGGTGTGCCGGCGTGCAAGGTGGAGGATTAGCCTGTTAAGCCACGGCGCCGGCCTGAACCACTTCATTTCTATCATAACTGCAGCAGCTTTGTTCTGTGGGAGTTTTCATCGTAGTTGCTTCCCATGCTTTTTCTTCCTCCTTTTCCATGGTGTTATTTAAAGCTCATCTCCTGTAAGCAATACCCAGTCCCCATCAGCTTTGAAAAGTACGTCAAGATGGCAGACAGTGGATCCATCACCCATTGTTTGCTTTCTTGTTCCAGTGGCCAATAAGGTACGGAGTAGCCGGTGTAGTGCAGTGCCCCTCCCTCCCTGCCTCCTATTGATGGGCTCCACTCCAGTGGATTCCCAACTGCGGGTTGACACTATTGGAAGAGTACACTGGTCCTGAAAACGCAGAGATCTCTTCCCCTAAACATTGTAGCCTAACGGTTATCTATACAGTTTTTCATAGACTCAGCTATTGTAAGTAATGTGGAGATATGAAGAATTGGTGGTAAGATGCGTGTGGGCGCTGTGCAAACACCACACCATCTTCCACCAGGGACGCGAGCCATGGTGGGGGTCCTGACACCAATCCCCTTGGACACCATGGGGTCACTGCACTGAATTCTGGAGCCCAAGGCCACCCCCATGTTGTACACTGGACCGTCACTCACCATTCAGCTCCTTCTGGACCAGAAAACACATGTTCTGCTGGTTCATCTTGGCAAAGATGTTGTGGGTCACATCCCAAGCTTGTCGGCCAGGGAAGTACTGGGTGAGGAAGTGAACCAGCTCCGCCCAGCTGGCCGCCTCCAGCTGCTCCCAGGCGGGGTGGGCAGAGAGGCTGAACTCCCGCCTCACCAGCAGCTGCTTGAACTTCTGCAGCTCCTCCTTGCTCAGGTAAAGCAGGTAGAGCATGATCCCTTTGTCGTATGGCGACGTGGAGCAGCACGAGGTGATCCAGAAGGGGAGAAAGGAGGCGTACACAACCGAAGAGGAGAGACTGCTGGGCCCCGGGATCGCGTCGCTCATCCTCGCTCCAGGCCAGACAGCACAAAGACAACCGATCAGAGAGAACCGACGAGACCTGCAGAGACGTGACACGAGAAAGTGAGAGCAAACCCACCCTCACAACCTAATCGCCTCCCAGTGCATCACCCCGAGGGTGACACAGGTGTTAGTACATTACACTTTATAACGTATGATTACATTATTCTATTTGGCAAAACCCATCCAGGCCATAGAACAGTCGCTGCCTGTTCCCACGCTCAAACGTTTCGATGTTGGTAGGTATCACGCTGTCTACTTTAGCAGGAAGGGAGCCGGTGTGGGAGCCGGTGGATGGGGAAGCCAAGAGCAGTGAGGACACTTTTGGTAGCTTTGCTCTCCTGAGGCAGGAGCCACTGGCAGGCCTTGAGAAGAACCACATGGACTTGTCTTCCGCACAGCCTTTTCAGCTCCTGCTCTGAGCATGAGATGGAAACAGGAAACCTGACAGGAAGCCCTGGGTGGTGACCTGGATGGGTGGTAATGGTGGAAGTGTTGAGAACGGGCCATTGAAGAGCAAGTCAGTGAGATGTTGGTATTGAGGCGAAACTCACGTAGCATGAAATGGGCCATTTGAAACTGTACAATCCAGTGCTGCTTGGTCATTCACGATGTTGTATACAGCCAGCAATTCCATCTACAGGTGTGTAGCCTGGGCTAGCGGAAGGGTGCTGTTGCCATTACTGGAAACGTGGAAGACCAAACCATGGGCTTCAAGAGCTGAGTTGTGGGCATTTAAAGTGGCCTATTCCTTGTGAAATGGAGATGCCAAGCAGGGAGCTGGAATTCAAGAGAGAAGCCTGGACTGGAGACAGGGCCTTAGCGCTTTCTTTGCCATGAAGATGGGATTAAATCCAAGAGAGGAAGTGAGGCCACTGAAGAGTTCAGGAAGAAGAGGGAAGGTGCCCCAAGGCTGGATCTGGGCACAGCAGCGTGTGGAGGTCTCCTGGGCGAGCAGCGCAGGAGGTGGAGGTGGAGAAGCCAACGTGGCAGCATGGAATCAGAGAGGGGACGTCCTGGCAGCCACCCCTTGCACGGAGAAGGTCAGTGGAGCGAGAGCTTGGAGGAGACTCAAGGGCAGGATGCAGGGCCCTCGTGTGACGCAGGCTGAGGCTCTCTGGGGCCTGAGTAGGATGAGACCGAGAGGGGAGAAGGGGGTGGAGGCGTTCCAGGAAATGGTGCTTGTGGCCGAGGACGCGGCTGCCAGGAGACAGCCGGCACGCAGAGTGAGGCGCTCACTGTAGCACACGTCTGTGGACTTTCTCATCGCGGTCCCACGGTGTGTATTTTCACATGGCACACACTTAAGAAATTATTTTAAATTTATCTTAATTTACAAATAAACACAGTAAAACATAATGCAATGTGATGCATTATTTCAAATTATTCAAGTTTTAAAATGATGCTCTGTATAAGATAAAAACATCATTTTAATCATTTTTAAACAACTCATTGGCGCTAAGGTCATTTGCTTTGTGCGACTATCAGTACAATGCATTTCCAGGGCTCTTCCATCACTCTGAACAGAAACTCTGAATCCATTAAACAGCATCTCCTTGCTCTCCACATCTTTCGCTCCCCACTCCCTGGTAATCTCTAATCTACTTTCTGATTTTTTTTTTAAAAAGATGTACTTATTTGAAAGACAGAGTTACAGAGAGAAGGAGAGACGGGGAGGGGGAGGGGAGAGGAAGAGAGAGATCGTCGATCCACTGGTTCACTTCTCAAATGGCAACAACAACTGGGGTTGGGCCCAGGAGCTTCTTCCAGGTGTCCCACGTGGGCAGCAGGGGCCGTCTTCTGTCCCGAGATCATTAGCAGGGGGCTGCATAGGAAGAGGAGCAGCCGGGACTTGAACCAGTGCCCACATGGGATGCCGGTGTCGCAGGTGGTGGCTTATGCTGACCGCTGTCTCTGGTTTGGACAGTTCTAGGTGCCTCACAGCAAACGGGCACATGCAATATTTGTCCTTTTGTGTCTGCCTGGCGTCACCCAGGGTGAGGTTTCAAGGTTCCCCGTGCTCCACCACGGACCTGTACCGCTGCCCTTCCGAAGAGGGACTTGTACTGCATTCTCTGTGTGTACCAGATTTCCCACTCAGCGCTCCACAGGCGTGTGGGTTCTTTCCACCCTTTGGCTATTGTGGACAATGGTGTACAGCGTTCGAGTCCTGGCTTGCAGTCCCACTGTGGCTATCCCTGGGCTGGACCTCCCTCCTGCATGGGAAGTGTACGCTTAGCTTTGTGCAGAACGGCTACCCTGCATTTCCTACCCTATTTCCCGTCAGCGACACACTGCCATTCCACGTTCTCCACGTTCTTGCCAACACTTGTAACTCAAAAAATACTAGATATCCTAATGGATAAACATTCGAGGGGGCCGGCGCTATGGCACAGCGGGTTAACGCCCTGGCCTGAAGTGCCAGCATCCCATATGGGCGCTGGTTTGAGACCCAGCTGCTCCACTTCTGATCCAGCTCTCTGCTATGGCCTGGGAAAGCAGTAGAAGATGGCCCAAGTCCTTGGGCCCCTGCACCTGCATGGGAGACCTGGAAGAAACTCCTGGCTCTTGGCTTCGGATTGACGCAGCTCTGGCCTTTGTGGCCATCTGGGGAGTGAACCATCAGATGGAAGACCTCTCTGCCTCTCCTCTCTCTGTGTAACTCTGACTTTCAAAAAAACAAATAAATCTTAAAAAAAAAAAAAACATTTAAGCTTACTCTCAATCTGGCTCAGTGGTAGACTCTTAACCACTCAGACTCACTTTAAATTTCCACAAGATTCCTGTCACCTGATCCTTTCTACTCCACTGTGCAAAGGAGAAAACTGAGATTTCGCTGGGTTGAGAAAACTCACCCAGGGGCTGGCTTGTGGTGCAGCGGGTTAAAACACCGCACGAGATGCTGGCATCTCAAATCAGAGTGTCGGTTCGTGTCCCAGCTGCTCCACTTCCAATGCAGACTCTTGCTAAGGTGCCTGGGAAGCGGCAGAAGATGGCCCAAGGGCTTGGGTCCCTGCCAGTCCTGGGTGGAGTTCCCGGCTCTTGGCTCTAGCCTAGCAGCGTCCAGGACGCTGCCGCTGCCATTTGGGGAGTGAATCAGCAGATGGAAGATCTCTCTCTGACTGTCTCTGACACTCTGCCTTCCAAATAAATAAATGAAACGTAGAAAAAAAGAAAACCCAGCCAAAGCTGCCAGTGATCAAGTCTTCAGAGACCAGCAGGTGGCGCCCCGAGCGCTGCCCAAACTCCCTGGCCCGGCCACAGGGTGGAGCCGGGCTTGTTAATTCCCACTTCCTCCTTGGCATCTGCAGCTTTTTTGCCCTCCTCTCCAAATACCAGGAGGCCTGACTCCATCTCCCGGTGGGTCTGGTCTGGGGATCTCTTCCAGCTCTGCCTCTCTCTTGGCTCCCAGAAGTCTCAGAGCTGGAAGAAAATCTGCGAATGTAGAGCCCCACCCCACCCCCGTTGAGAGACTGAAGCTGGCAAGGACTTTCATCCAGGAGAGCCGGGTCACTTTCAGAGCGGAATTGCTGGTCTTGGCATTTTCAGTACGGGCCTGTTGGGTTTGGTGAACCAATGGATCTGTCTTTGTGGCCATTAAGAAAATGGGCCAACACGGAAAATAGTAGGTAAACAGAGGGAAAACATAATAATAAGAAAAAAACCTCACTCACCCCAGAAGGAATTAGGCTTCCTGGCTCCTTCCTGTCAAAACTATCTCTCAAAGCTGAAAGAAAAAAAGCACTGAGCCTGTTCTTTGTCAAAGCTCTTATAGGCTCTGGGGCATCCAGCAGCTGACATCCTGGCTTCCTATTGGCCGGGGCAGTGACAGCCTGCTTCCTATTGGCCAGGGTAGTGACAGCCTGCCTTCCTGTTGGCCAGGACAGCCTCGTTATCACTCTACATCGCACGGACTCGAAAGCCCTGAGCACCCTGTGCTTGGAGTTAATGGGCTACAAGGCTGGGCTCCACAGGTGCTTCCACTTCTTGAAGGAACTCCTCCCCACCCCTTCGATCCAGAAGGATGAGCAAGAAGAGCACGGACTTGTGGAGCTCTGATAGAGGATGAGCCTTGGGTCCCACTCCCCTCGGACACATCTAGAGCATCCCACTGGGTGACCTGTGCCCACGACCCTGTCCCCAGCTTGGGGTACGATGGAGAAGGAGGCTCCCATTACCCCCACGGCCCAGGCTTGATCTCACACGTCCCTGTTGACGGGAGAGCCGGAGACAGAACTTGTAGAAGGAAAACTTAGCAGCACAGAGTGCAAGGGAGCAGTGGGTTTGCCAAATTAGAAAAAAATCACTAATAGGTGGAGGTAAAACCCCTCCCAGACTGTGGATCAATCAGGCTAACAGCAACTCGGGCAGGAGGGCAGTCCTCCGTGGGGTTTCCCACCCACATCTCAGCAGCAGGGTGGAAGCAGTCAAGGCTGTGTTATTCGGGGAGCCAGGACCCCCTGGGCGACCCTGCTCTCTGGGGCTTTCCTCAGGTGATGATAAAGTGTCTTCCCCACCCCCCGCCCGGAAGTGGCTTGGGATATGCTGGGTAATCTTGGAAGCAGGGCTCTCCAGGTTGGGTTTTCCTCTCTCCCCGTGGGCCGGCCTCAGTGCCACCTGGGAGGCCGCGAGAACGGCAGGTTCCCTGGCTTTACCGGGGAACCGTGGGGTGAGCAGCTCTGCGTGCGGGGCGGCAGTCCATCTCCGAGCGGGCTCTCCTCATCATGGCTCCATAACACTCATCAGCGCCAGCTGCTCCGGTGAGCCAGCGGATGAAGAACGAATGAAGGCTAAAAGGACAGGTAGAGAACGGGCTTTGGCGGCTGGGGTCCCGGCGGGAAACCCGCTGATTAGCACAGGCTCTCAGGCAGGGTCCTGGGCTGCGATATTTTAACTCAGATGTGTGTGTATTATTAATGTTCTAACTGTATATATGTAGAAAACGTGCCTGACAAAGGGCACTAAGGCTTCCCCGTGTGCATCACTGCACTGCGATCGGAGCCTGGAGTGATCTAGTCACCCCAGCAAGCCGTGCAGACCAGGAACTTGTTCCTTCCCTGGGACCGCCGTTTGGTGCCCACTGTTTTTTGTTTTGTTTTTGACAGGCAGAGTTAGACAGTGAGAGAGACAGAGAGAAAGGTCTTCCTTCCGTGGGTTCACTCTCCAAATGGCTGCTATGCCTGGCGCTGCGCCGATCTGAAGCCCGGAGCCAGGTGCTTCCTCCTGGTCTCCCATGCAGGCGCAGGGCCCAAGCACTTGGGCCATCCTCCACTGCCTTCCCGGGCCACAGCAGAGAGCTGGACTGGAAGAGGAACAACCAGGAGAGTATCCAGCGCCCCGACCAGGACTAGAACCCGGGGTGCCGGCGCTGCAGGCGGAGGATTAGCCTAGTGCCCACTGTTAAGCTTCTCCTGACCTCCTGCCCCTCGCCTGTCATCACCTTCACTCCTCTGTTTAGATCAACAGCTTCCACATGCGAGGGAGAACGTATGGCTTTGCTTCCCTCTCCCAGTTTGGGCAAAACGTATGATAAATAAAAGGCGTTTTAGCACACACTTCCTAGATGGTTGAGAGACTGCTTAAACCAGCATTTGCTTTGCTTTCCAAAGGCTTCTTGTCGAGATGCCTGCATCTGGGCTGGGAATGTGCGTGCCCTGGGACAGCTGAGCCACTGATGCAGGCATCGTTGCGCGTTCGGCCAGCCCCCAACCAGTGGACACGGGGCCGTTGGCAGTCCCACGTGCCCCTGTGGGGCATGCCTTGTGCACACACTGTCATCTTCCTAGGACGCATCCTAGAACAGGGATTCCCAAGGAAGAGCACAAAAGGAAATGTGTCTCTTTGGTGTTGCCACATTTCGGTCCACAGGGATGTGCCATTTGGCATCCCTCCCACCACACATGCCAGTGCTTGTCTTCTCAAAGACTCACCAGCACCATACACTGCCCAAGTTTCGGGTTTCTCTCCTCATCGTGTGCGTAAGAAACAGACCTTCTCTGCAATGTAGCTTTGTGCTTCTCTCATGCGGGAAATTCAGCACCATTGGCTTTCTTTGCTTATGAAGTTCTAATAATTCCTCAATTTTTAGAAGCTTTTCATAATCAGGCCAATAAATACCTTCTAAGTTGCAAATATATTTCCCAGTTTCGTCACTTGTCTTTTTACTTTGCTTAATGATCTTTTGCTATGAATGCTTTTAAAGCTGTGGGGCTGGTGTTGTGGCACAGTGGGTTGAGCTGCTGTCCACAACACCGGCATCCCATATGGAAGCTACTCCAATCCAGGTCCAGGAAAGCAGTGGAAGATGGCCCAAGCGCTTGGGCCCTTGCAG
The DNA here is from genome assembly GCF_033115175.1 of Lepus europaeus. NCBI lineage: Eukaryota > Metazoa > Chordata > Mammalia > Lagomorpha > Leporidae > Lepus > Lepus europaeus. The sequence continues at coordinate 2,663,621 of NC_084845.1, forward strand.
CCACCTGGGAGACCCAGATGGAGTTCCAGGCTCCTGGCTTTGACTCGGCCCGGCCACAGCTGTTGCTGCCATTTGGGGAGTGAACCAGTGGATAGAAGATCTCTCCTGTAAGTCTACCTTTAAAATATTTTTAAATAGAAACAAAAAACCTCCCATGCAGGTGAGAGGGATCCAAGAACACCAGCTACCTCCCAGGTGCACTAGCAGGAAGCTGGATTGGAAGTGGAGCCCCAGGGACTCAAACCAGCACTCTGGTATGAGCTCAGGCCCCTGATCGGAAAGTTTTTAAAGTGTCTACTTTCTTAGAAGAGCTCTTTGGGGCATGAATGTGTCAGGCTAGCCTGATTCCAAGGTCTTCCAGTGAGAACTTGCCAGTACTTCTCAGATAAGCTCTCTCCTACCCAATCCAAAAGGCTTTCCCCAAGCCCCTGACTGGGGAAGGCAGATTCGAGTCACTTTGTCCAGTCTCCTTGCAGCCAGTAATAAAACCTTTGCTCCCAGGCGCCCTGGGCCGTGGCCCTACTGCATTCAATGATGTTACCAGGCCTAGAGGAATTCCAGTGTCTCCTCATGCCTGTCTACTTTATTCATGTACTGTGCATTTGAATCTCTGATCCATTTGGACATCGTCCTGTCGTAGAGCAGGGGAAACAGACCCGCCACCTTGCCACCTCTTCAAGTCCATTTTTCATCCCTTGCTGGCAGAGCTGTCCTCATCCAATTTGCATTCTACTTCCAGATCTTCCAGTCTGGTCCCCAGCCTATTTGTACGTGTGCCGAAACAACACTCCCACGTTGAATTGTAAACGTTTGCTGGTTGGTTTCAGTGCCTAGCGGGGCCCATGCAAGAATCCATGTGAGGAGCATAGAGAAGGGTTGGGAGGAGTAAGATTTGTTGGCAAAGCAAAAGCACACACCCAAGAGGGAGCTGCAACCACGAGGTTCGGGGTCATCCCTCTGTGGGGCCTGGGGGCACTGCGGGTGGTGCTTCAGGCTGAATTTTTCAGGAACTGGCAGAGATTTCCAGGAATGTGTAGGAAGTCTCAGAAGTGCCGTGGTGTCCGGTGCAGGCTGGGAGTGGCAGCATCAGCTGAGGGGACCCTGCTGGACGGGTGGTGCAGCGGGCCCCAGGTGCTGCCGGGGACACTGCTGGACGGGCGGTGCAGCGGGCCCCAGGTGCTGCCGGGGACCCTGCTGGACGGGCAGTGCAGCGGGCCTCAGGTGCTGCTGGGGACTTTGCTGGACGGATGGTGCAGCGGGCCCCAGGTGCTGCCGGGGACCCTGCTGGACGGGCGGTGCAGCGGGCCCCGGGTGCTGCCGGGGACTCTGCTGGACGGGCGGTGCAGTGGGCCCCAGGTCACTGCAGGATGCAGTCAGCAGTCCCATTGGGTATTTTCAGCCTGTGGCGTTGCTGCAGGGGTGGGAGGTCCCGGGGCGACCCTGGAGGAGGGGATGCCAACAAGCTTCCTCGGGCTCTTCCTCTGGCCCCCGCCATCTCCATCTCCATACCTACATCGGTTCCTCTGTTTTGAGCATCGTCCAGGCTTGGGGTCACTTCCTCAGCTCCAGGAAAAACCCGGCTGTGTCTGCATCAGACAGGATCTGGGGGCTGCAGGGCTTCCCGCACTAGAAGGTGGCGTGCATTTGCTTCCGGTTTAAGCCTGCCTTCACGCTTGTGGGGACGTGCTTTGTAGTTTCTCAATGGGTGTTCTGTTTTCTACTTTTTTTTTTCTGTAGTAAGTAGGAGTGCTTTTCCCCTAGTTCCTTCGTGTCCCGGCGGCGTTTCTGAAGTCTGCTGCCTTTCGCTTCCTCTGTCAGCCGCTGCATTACCAGATCTCTTACTGCGGGCGGCAGTGTGCCGTGGAGTCTCTGCACGTTTCCAGCTGTGTAACTAAGTCACCCACGGTGGGGACTTTCAGCTGTTCCCTTGCGGTTGTTACTCCTCTCCCTGATTGCTTTCTTCTGACTTAATATTTTTAAAAGATTTCTTTCAAAGGCAGACTTAAGGGGAGAGAGAGAGAGAGGGAGGGAGGGAGGGAGAGGGAAGGGGAGGAGGAGGGAGAATCTTCCATCTGCTGGGTCACTCCCCAAATGGCCCCAACAGCTGGGGCTGGGCCAGGCCAGAGCCAGGAGCCCGGAGTCCAGCCAGATCTCCCACACGAGTGGCAGGGGCCCCAGGTCTTGAGCCACCATCTGCTGCCTCCCACGTACATGAGCAGGGCACTGGATCCGAACCCGAGCTGCTGGGACTTGAATCAGCACTCTGTAGGGGGCGCAAGCATCCCAAGTGGCGGCTAAACCTGCTGTACCGCAACACCAAGCCCTCACTGTAACTGTAACAAATTTCTGTCTATTTGTGCACATTGTGGGACGGCAACGGGGAGTGAGCCAGTGGGTGGGACTTTCTCTCATGTAAAGAGCCATTGCACTCCAGCACTACAGAGGACACGGAATTGGACCGGGGCTCTGCAGGAATCCCGCGACAGGGCTGGCCGGGGGATGTGGGAGACGGCAGTGAGAAGGCAGTGCTGCTCACCAGGGCCCCTGCCTTACCTGTGGTGTTTGCAAGAGGGAAGGGGTGATGTCAACCTCGCTGAATTTCAACAACTTTCCTTTTTTTTAAAGATCTATTTATTTACTGGAAAGTCAGAATTACACACACACAGAGAGAAGGAGAGGCAGAGAGAGAGAGAGAGAGAGAGAGAGAGAGAGAGAGAGGTCTTCCATCTGCTGGTTCACTCCCCAACTGGCTGCAATGGCCAGAGCTGGGTCCATCCGAAGCCAGGAGCTTCTTCCAGGTCTCCCACGTGGGTGCAGGGGCCCAAGGACTTGGGCCATCTTCCACGGCTTTCCCAGGCCACAGTAGAGAGCTGGATCAGAAGTGAAGCAGCCAGGACTAGAACCGGCACCCACATGGGATGCCAGCACTGCAGGTGGCGGCTTTACCTGCTCTGCCACAGCGCCAGCCCCAACAACAACTTACTTTCAAAACACCTTCATAGGGAGAAAAGGGAAAGAGGCCAAGCTGCCCCACAGTGGGGCCGACAGAGGTGGCGGCGTCAGGCCAGCCTCACTGGGGCTCCCCACACAGCCAGGAGCCTGGAGAGGGGCCCACAGCCTCTGAAATCTGCACTCTGCTGCAGGCATTCACCAGCAGGAAGCCCCGCTTCAAGACTCTCCCAAGTGTTTAAACAAAGACTACTTTATTGAGCGTTTAAAATGTCCGTGGCTCGTCCAAGGCCACTGAGCAAGTTAAAACCCTCACTCTCAGGGAAACCGCATCACCCGAGTTCCCAGCACAGCCACCGCGCATGAGTGCAGAGCGCAGACAACCGAGGGCCCAGGCCCAGTCCCCAGTCGGTTCCCGCAAGGGGTGACAGTGCCTGCAGGCGGAGTCTGCTCTTGTGAGCCCGGCCTGTCCTTGTCATTGGCTGATGACCGTCAGGTAGGGATTCCGCTCTTGTGCAGCCATCAGAAGTGCCTGGGTTTCCTCTCCGAGTTCTATATGTTTCAGCCTGGTCAAATACGAGAGAGGCCCTGTTTAGTCCCCACCTCTTACCTCATTCCTCCATCCCTTCCTACCAGGGGAAAGGCAAGGCCACCACACAGTGGGCTCTGCAAAGTGTCCACCCCGACTCTCCAAAAAAGAAAACACAGCAGCCCTAATTCGTGTCTAAGTCCTCCAGCCCACGCGTGATGGACTTCAAGCAATGGACTTGATGTCGTTGCACACAGGGGCGCCAAGACTTACGCAGGTCTCCCCACCCCTGCCGCCTGCGCCCCCGGTCCAGCAGCACACACGTCCAGAATCCGTGATAGCCAAAGCTCTGACTCCACAGAAACGTGTTTGCACGAGGAGTCGGGAAGCCGGGGCGGAAGCCTGAAGCTGTTTTTATTTTGAAGAGGTGGGACGGGGTGGATATCGAGGCACAGTGGGTTAAGGTGCCACTTGGGACACTCGTATCCCGTATTGTAGTGCCGGACCGAGTCCTCGCTCGTCAGCTTCCGATCCGGATTCCCGCGACGCCTCCGTGAGGCAGCAGATGAGGGCTCCAGTGCTCGGGCCCCTGCCACCCACAGAGACCTGGATGGAGTTCCTGGCTTCAGGCTTTGGCCTGGGCCATGCCTGGCTGTCGCAAGCATTTGGAGAATGGACCAAAAGTGGATGAAAATCTGTTGTTCTGCCTTCCAGGTAGAGGAAAAAAATAAAGACAACATAGCACTAGTTCCCATCACCCCAGAGCCTGGTCCAACCCTCTGTGAAGGGTTTTATGTGCATATTTTTTTAAAGATTTACTTGAAAGAGTTACATAGAGAAGGAGAGGCAGAGAGAGCGGGGGAGACAGAGAGAGAGGTCTTCCATCTGCTGGGTCACTCCCCAATTGGCCCCAACGGCCGGAGCTGCACTGATCCAAAGCCAGGAGCCAGGAGCTTCTCCCAGGTCCCCCATGTGGGTGCAGGGGCCCAAGCACTTGGGCCATCTTCTACTGCTTTCCCAGGCCACAGCAGAGAGCTGGATTGGAAGTGGAACGTCCAGGTCTCGAACCAGTGCCCATGTGGGATGCCGGCACTGCAGGTGGTAGCTTTACCCACTATGCCACAACACTGGCCCCACGTGCTTATTTCGTAAAAATTTCACATTCTTATTTGTGATGCAGACACTGAGGCTAAGCAATGTTAAGGAACTGGCCCAAGTTAAACAAAATCTGAGCGAGCCAGGGTGAGGATACCCATCCCAGCCACACGGTTCTGGGGTCCCTGCTATTGTATGCCACACTCTGCTGTTGCCTTGCGTCTGACAGAGGACTAAAGATGCTCATGTCTCGCTTCTTCTTAGACGTAAATGCTCCTTGTCCCTGGTATCTGTTTAGCTGCAAAGGTTCCCTGTAGCTCCACCTCATTGCTGGAGTAAGCTATGTTCTTTGGTGCACCCAAGTGTCTTAGTACACATCTTTGTGAGTGTGTTCATGGGGGAGAAGTGGAGAGACTCCAGACAGAAATAAGGAAATGGAAATGCTAATGACCTGACCTGAGCAGCTGAGCTGTCTACGTGTGGTGAAAGATTACACTGTGTTCCGTCAGAACCCACAAAGAGTCCATGTCAGGGAAAAACCAAAGCAAAACCCTCACGTGAGTGTGAAAATCACCTATCTGGTTTCAAATTTATCTTACCATTGGTGTCTATTTTCATAATCACCACGTCACCTGTTCAAAGAGGACTGACCCATAGACAGAAGAGGTGCTTGGCCCAGGCCATAGAGCCAAACATGAAAAAGCTAGAAATCCACACAGATCTGCAAGACTCCGGGAGGAACGTTTTGAGCTGTGAGCGCAAGTAAGAGAGAGACAGCACCAGCCCCGGAGATTACAAAGATGGGCTTCCAGCAAGTGAACCTTTCTGCAGGGAAGAGAAGTGACTGTGTTTCAGCGCCGCAGTTGCAATGGTTCTTTATAGTTTTTCATTTATTTTTGAGGGGGGGGGAGAGAATATCCATCCACTGGTTCACTCCCCAGACACCCACGTGTGCAGTGGCCTGGCTGGGCAGTGCTGAAGCCAGGAGCTTGGGACTCTGTCTAGGTCTAACACACAGGTCGGCAGGAACCCAATACTTGAGCCGTCACCTGCTTTCCCCTAGCAGCACATTAACAGGACGTTGGAATCAGGAGAGGGGCCGGGACTTGAACCCAGGCCCTCCAACGTGGAATGTGGACATGCCAACCCCACCCTCTGGAGTTTCAGCAGTTTTAACCTGACATCTTACACATCCATTTTCCAGAAAGGAAATGCTTAGGATTGTCTTGACCACATATTTCTTGGCAAAGGGTAAAGGAAAATGAATAGAAAGAGAAATGCTAAGGATTTATGTGTAGTTAGCTAATAAATAATAATTATACAAATAATTTGTATATCTATGCAAGTTAAAATTATATAAACTCTACATTTACATACTGTCAATTATAATACTTATGTACAAGAATAGATGCTCCCTGACTTACGGTGTGATATGTCTTGATTAATTGCAGATACCCTAAGTCAAGAAGGGTACCCTAACATATGGTTGCTGGAAATGCTAATTATGGAAAACACTATGGAGATTCTTCAAAAGCTACATACAGATCTTCCATACGGCCATATGAGAGAGCTACGTACAATTCCATGTTTATAGCAGCTCAATTCACAACAGCAAAGATATGAACCAACCAGATGTCCATCAGCTGATGACTGGATGAAGAAAACGTGGTGCACACACACAATGTAATACTGCCCAGCCGTAAACAAGAACAAAATCCTGCCGTCTGCAACCAACTGGGTGGAACAGGGGTTGTTGCTAAATGACAATTCAGACCAAGACAAACGCCACATGCTCTCTCGTATGTGGAAGTCAATAGATGCAGAGTATAGACCCGTGATGGCATGTTGGCATACAGATAATCAGCACTGTCTTCACTGAATTCTATCATCTGCACGACAAAATACCCGTCTTTCCTCACTCTGTAATCATTGGCATGACCCTACATTTTGTATTAATGTCCCTGTTTCTGAGAAAAACGGTATTTATGCATACGTGTTCAACACCTACACATGAAGTAAATATAGAAAAATGTTAAAAATTGTTCACTCTGAGGCCGGCACTGTGGCAGAGTGGGCAGAGTGGGTTTAGCTGCCCACCTGCAACACTGGCGTCCCATTAAGCACTGACTGGAGTCCTGGCCGCTCCACTCTGATGCAGCTCCCAGCTAATGCACTTGGGAAAGCAGAGGAAGAGGACTTGGGTGCTTAGGTCCCTGCACCCATGTGGGAGACCTGGATGAAGTTCCAGTCTCCTGGCTTCAGCCTGGCCCAGTCTCAGCCATTACCACCACTTGAGGATTGAACCAGTGAATGAAATCTCTCTCTTGCTCTCTCCAACTCAGCCTTTTAAGTAAATAAATGTCTTAACACACAAAAAAATAAAGTGCAAACCAACACTTTTGTAAAGTCAAAATATCCTAACTCCGGGCCTTCTGTGTCAGCAGAGGCTATGTTCACCGATATAGAGACCTACAGACGGACGGCTGCCTTTGTCAGTGTGCTGCTAGTGCTGTGATCCTTTGCACGACGCTAGTACCAAGGACCGTCATTCAGGGAGCATCACTGGTGGCCAGGACTTTGCTCTCACTGCCTCTCAAAGGGGGCACGGTATTTGCATTTGAAATGCAAAGGGTCAGAGTGCATTTCAGGTCCCAGCACATCCCTTCCGAGCCCAAGGATGCCTCCCACCAAGCAGGACCCACGGCAGCTCACCTCAGCACCCTCAGGGCACACCCTGGGTGGCTCACAGCTGCCAGCAGCACAGCCAGCCCATGGTGGTCCAGGGCGTTCCAGGACAGGTCCAAATCCTGCAGAGTCTTGCTGCTGATGAGAGCATAGGCCAGATCCTCACAGCAGGCACCGCTTAGCCCACACATCTGCAGCCTGCAATAAAGACACCGGGTGAGAAGCAGGCGAGCCCGGAGAAGCAGCGCATGGTGGGGATGGGAGCCTGGCATCCAGCAGGGGCTCCCTGAGCCGAACGCGGCCACACCGCCCTCCCTAGCGCCTGACACAGGGACGCAGACCACAGAGCCAGGGCTTGCAGTGGTCAGCCCGAGTCTTGGGTGGGTCATCCCCAGGCCGGGGAGGCTCTGCTTCCTCTGCACAGCCGTGACCTTGGCAGGACCTACCCAAGGGTCTCCAGGTGGCAGCTGGGCTGCACCAGCGCCTCACACAGCAGCTTCACGCCGGCGTCCTCTATAGAGTTGCTCCCAACCTGCAGACACCTGAGGTCCTGGCTGCCGACCAGAGCCTGGGCCAGGTTTCCACAGCCGGAGGTGGTGATCAAACATCTGCACACACTGCAAAGGAAGAATGGTCTCACGTTCCCCCACCTGTCTCTTTGCGTGGGGGAGACCCACAGCACGGGAAGTTAACCGCTGAACAGCTCAGCGGTGTTTGCCACACTCCCGAGGCCGTGCCGAACCCGTGCAGGTTAGCTCGACGTTTAAAAAAATTCAGAAACACTCGTTCTTAGTATTCAATACAACGACTAGAAGGACGCAAGTCCTAATCTGGTCCTTTTTCGCCTCTGTTTGGGGTCAGGTCCGTCTGTCCTCCCGTGCCCCCCCATCTGCAGAGCTGAGAGCTGGCACGTCCAGGGTGCAGCGTCCGGGCTAGAGACCTCTATGCCCACACTCACTCTGTCCTCACGTCAACCTGGCTCCCTGGTGGGCCCACACTCACTCTGTCCTCACGTCAACCTGGCTCCCTGGCGGGCCCACACTCACTCTGTCCTCACGTCAACTTGGCTCCCTGGCGGGCCCACACTCACTCTGTCCTCACGTCAACCTGGCTCCCTGGCGGGCCCACACTCACTCTGTCCTCACGTCAACTTGGCTCCCTGGCGGGCCCACACTCACTCTGTCCTCACGTCAACTTGGCTCCCTGGCGGGCCCACACTCACTCTGTCCTCACGTCAACTTGGCTCCCTGGCGGGCCCACACTCACTCTGTCCTCACGTCAACTTGGCTCCCTGGTGGGTTTTGCTCTTGCTGTCACGCGTCGGAAGTCCTGAGCACAGGGCTGGTTTTGGACGCGGCCCACACGTTGCCCAGACTCACCGCTCTCTCTGCCCTGCGCACATTTGTCTCCTTGATGGGTTCTGCTGGCCACCGGCACCAGCCTAACTCCTTCACCCCGGGGATTCCCATTAAGTGAGTTGGAACTATCTTCCAAGTTCCATTTTCTCTTTTATAGTTCGCATGTTTTTCTCTTCCATGTTGCCTGCTAGATCTATCTTCTGTGTCCCTAATCTTTTACTTTTGTCTGATCCCCTGCCTCACCCTTCTCTTACAGTCTTAATTATATTGATAATTTTTTTTTTAATTTTTGACAGGCAGAGTGGACAGTAGAGGGAGACAGAGAGAAAGGTCTTCCTTTTTGCCGTTGGTTCACCCTCCAATGGCCGCTGCGGCCGGCGCACCGTGCTGATCCGATGGCAGGAGCCAGGTGCTTCTCCTGGTCTCCCATGGGGTGCGGGGCCCAAGGACCTGGGCCATCCTCCACTGCACTCCCTGGCCACAGCAGAGAGCTGGCCTGGAAGAGGGGCAACCGGGACAGAATCCGGTGCCCCGACTGGGACTAGAACCCGGGGTGCCGGCGCCGCAAGGCGGAGGATTAGCCTAGTGAGCCGCGGCGCCGGCTTATATTGACAATTTCCACATGTTCGCTGTCGCCCTTTCTGCTGGAACGTGGTGGTCTCGTCACGCCCTCCTCCCCAGTTCCTCTCTAAAGCATCCTTTGTTCGATCCGCGCTAATTCCCACGCGTGGTTTTGGGACCCTGCCTCCACGGTTTACCCTTGTACCTGGGATTTGGGATCTCTCCCCCCCCCCCCCCCGTGGCATTTATCCCTCTCGGAGAACACCAGCAGACATGGTTCTAGCTGTAAAACCACCCTCTGTGCCTAGTCAGACCACCACCACCCCCCCCCCAAGCCTTTCTGCACACTGCATAGTGCGGCCGCTCACAACGAGCCAAGCCTGCAGCACGGGAGTCAGGCCGCGCAACTGTCCCCGCGGACAACGCCACAGAACCCAGCCAGGGGCTCTCGAGCCGCCCCCCATCCCCCATCCCGCATCCTCGGCACAGACCCGCGGTCTCCCCAGCACCAAGCGCCTCCCAGCTCTGGAAGACATCCTGGCCCCAGGGGAACCCACCACAGAGACCGCAGGCGGCAGCCGGGGTATCTCAGGGCGTCACAGAACTGCTTCAGCCCCACGTCTCCCAGGCTGTTGATGCTAATGTCCAGGTGCAGCAGCCTGCAGTTGCAAATGAGGACTTGAGCCAGGGGTTTCCAGGCGTCCTCACTGAGGTGGCAGCTGGTCAACCTGCAGGACGGAAGCACGGGCAAACTGAGAGCAGGGAAAAGACACCCGGGACGGTGTGGCACACACTCTCATTCCAGCTGATGGCTCTGTGGCCTCACATACAGAACCCCCCCCCCTCCAGAAACCCGGTCTTTTCCTTGCTCTTGAACCTTTTAAGCCTCGCTTTGAAGAATTTTTTTTTTTTTGAAAAAAAAAAAAAAAAGAATAGTGCTGAGTTTAAAGCTAATTCCGTCTCCTTCCCTGGGTGGGTCCATTCTGGGTCCTCCACCTGGCACCTCTGGATCGCAGAGGGTTTGGGCCGATAGCACAGGACTGTGCCCCGAAGCCCCAGGCACAGAGCCCTCTAACCCTGCAGAAGGCTCCTCCCAGGCCCCTGTGCTATGCACATGGATCAGAACCTGGCCCAGGAAGCCTTACAAAGACCCCTAAGCCCTAACAAGATTCTACTTCACACCTGTCAGGATGGCTATAATAATGTGAAAAAGGAAAATAAATATTGGCAAGGATTGGAGAAATTAGAACCCTTATACATTGCTGGAGGGAACATAAAATTGTGCAGCCGCTAAGTAATTTGATGGTTTCTCCGAAAGTTAAATGTGACCCAGCAATTACATTCCTAGACACTAGCCCAAGAGAACTGAAACCAAAATGTTCATGACACACTGTTCAGAAGAGTCCGAAACAACGCAAATATTCTCAGTAGATGAACAAAACCACGTCTACTGATGCAAAGGAAGACTACTTAGTGCCGAAAAGGAGTGGAGCACCGATACGTGGTAAAACCGATGAATTCTGGAAGCATGGCGCCGAGTGAAAGCAAACCACTCCCTAAAACGCACACGTTGTGTAGGTCGATTTCTATGAGATGTCCAGAAGAGGAAAACCCATCGAGAGTGGAGTGGTTTCCACAGGCCAGGGTTTCTTATCCAAGTGATGACAATGTTCCAGAGCTAGATGACCAGGACGGTTGCACGTCACTGTGACCAAACACTAAGATCACTATATTGCATATTTTAAAAGCACAAGCTGTTTGGTAAGAGAATTGTATCATTAATTCTCTTTGAATCTTTGTGTGTTTGACTGATGGGAGTTTAGAGAAAGAGCAAAGCATCAAAAGGAGAAGTATCTGAACCCGTTGATGCCAACGCACCTAAGTAGAGACTAAGTATGTGTGCGGATTCTGAGGCTGGCACTGTGGCATAGAGCGTTAAGCTCCTGCCTGCAGTGCCCACATCCCATATGGGCGCCAGTTCGAGTCCTGGCTGCTCCACTTCCAATCCAGCTCTCTGCTAGTGTTCCTGGGAAAGCAGTGGAGGATGGCCCAAGTGCTTGGGTCCCTGCATCCACATGGGAGACCCAGAATAAGTTCCTGGCTTCAGATCATTCCAGCCCCAGCTGTTGCGGCCATTTGGGGAGTGAACTCGTGGATGGAAGATCTGTCTCTGTCTCTCTGCCTTTCAAATAAATAAAAATAAGTCTTAAAGAAAAGGGGGGGAGATTCTTACTTGATTTTAAAAAACGCTTGGCGTGTATATACCACGTGCACAGCAGGGAGAAGCTGCACCAGTTGTAAGTGCGTTCAGGAGATCATGCACTTGTGCTACCAGCGCCCAGGTCTAGACACATCCCAGGTGGGCATATCCCTGACGTCCTGTGCTCCCCACCTGTCGGCAACCTAACCAAGGTTTCCACTGTTCTTTGAGTGTCAATAAAACCACACTGTCTGCCCTAAGTCCGACACAGTCCCGTCACTGACGTGCGAGTTTCCTCTACGTTTTTTCCTACACTGCAGACCGTTCACCCTCGCGGAAGATGAGCATACAACCACAGCTCTCTCGTGGAACTCGCTGCTAGGGTACATCTACATTTTTTCAGTGTTGTGAATATCGGACATGAACGTTTCATGTCCGTCTTTCAGCAAACAGAACCGGGCAACTGCCAAACATGCGTCGAACAGTGGAATTTCTGGGTCACACAATACACCAAACTGTGCTTCCCAAGAACTCGCGTCGGTTTATAAGCTGGCTTCCGTATTCTGCCCTCGGTTTCCCAGCAGGTTCAGTTTGCATACGACAGGCAGGAAGGAGACAGGTGGACAGAAGTGGGCAGTGAGAACAGCGCGCAGTCCCCTCTGGCCTCCAGCCAGGGACCTGGGGACCAGGGAGACTTACAGGAGCTCCTGTATGCCACACATTGGGTGGTTCAGAGCCTCACACAGCAACTTCATGTCACCCGACGAGAGATTCACGCAGTTGAGGTTCAGGTATTTCAAGCCTGGGTTATAAGTGAACACTTCAAAGAAAACCAGCTTCTCACACGTCATGGTAACTGTATTCATCCTGCAAAAACCAACGTTTTTAAGGTTTTCCTGCTCTCCAGCCCTGGAGCCCAGCCTGAGCGCCCGTCTTTGATGGCTTCCTACGACGAACTTCATAATTAGCTCAGACTGTTCACCACCCAGCCAGCTAGCCCGGTGGTTCTCAACCCCAGCCAATTTTGCCAGTCACCCCCACAGAACAGTTGCCAACTGGGCTGTGACCCCAACCAGGAGCGACCGCCACTCGGTGGAGGGCAGAGGCCAGGACCCCGTTTCTCAGCGTCCATGCCCTGGGCTGCAACTCTCCATCTACGCAGCTGGTTCGGACGAGAGCTACAGGTCCGGTCCGCCTTCCACTCACACAAGCTTCTGCAAGTGGCACCCCGGCTGCCTCAGTTGATGACAGAAGATCACCAAGGTAGGTTCCGTGAAGCTGCTGTCCACCACCTGGAGTTCCTGGAGGTGCTCGTGGGAGGTGAGCACAGAGCAGATCCGAGACCAGTACAAGAAGTTCTGCCTCGTCCTGCCACGGAGAAGGAAGAACACACTTTCCATGAGTGAGCCGACAGCCGAAGCCGCCCCCACCCCTGCACGGACAGCAGAAGCCGCCCCCACCCCTGCACGGACAGTAGAAGCCGCCCCCACCCCTGCACGGACAGCAGAAGCCGCCCCCACCCCTCCACGGACACAGCGGCAGGAGGCACCTGACCCAGCCCCTCTTGCAGTCAGCGAGAAGCCGGGTCAGCTCAGGTCATCTTGCAACGCCGCAGATGTGCTTGGTGGTTCCCTGCAGGGAGCAGTGTTTCCAGCACACAACAGAGGCCAGGGATGCTTGCATGCACCCCACAATGCACAGAACAGTCTCCTTCAAACCCCAGGAAGGCCGCTCCAAAGTCACCTCTGGTGCCAAGGTCCAGGAGCCCTGCCTGTGTCCAGTGCCCGTAGTTCCACAGTGAAAGGTGGGTCCGGACACCACAGCCGAGCCCAACCTTAGCACCCCTGCCTCAGCCTGAAGAGCCTGTGTCGCGTCCTCCCCGTGGGAACCGGCCAGCTCCCTTGAATTTGGGGTGCGCTACCTCACCTGTCCCATGGCTGTAACACACTCTACCTCTTAGCCATCTTGCCTAGTATCAAATAGGAATTTACAAGATTTTTTTATAAAGATCTATTGATTTGAAAGGCAGAGTTACAGAGAGGCAGAGGCAGAGGCGGGGGGGGGGGGGTCCTTCCATCTGCTGGCTCACTCCCTAGATTGCCTCCAACAGCCAGGGCAGAGCCAGGCAGAAGCCAAGATATTCATCCAGGTCTCCCATGCAGGTGTAGGGGCCCCAGGACTTGGGCCATCTTCTACTGTTTTCCCAGGTCACAGCAGAGAGCTGGATGGGAAGTGGAGCAGCTTGGACTTGAACCGGCACCCCTATGGGATGCTGGCACTGCAGGCGGTCACTTTACCCACTAAGCCCTAGTGCTGACCCCTGTAAGATCCTTAGAGTAACTTTCAAAGTGGATTTTGCAGCTGGGATGTGAAGAAAGAGTCCGGTTATGGTCCAGTGGGAGGGATGTAAGTATTGATTCTGAGCGCTTTCCTGACTGATGGGCAGGTATATGTGAGACACAGTGCGGTGTTCTCAGTGACCCACTCAGGGTGAAAAGCATGACCATGACCTCAAAATCCCATCACATCTCTATGGGGAGCCCCAACGCTAACCCCACGGCCAGTTTCCTCATGGGACAACAGCAGCTAGGAAAGCAGGTGTCTCAGAACAAGGTCACTGAGCGTCAGTTACATTGTCTGAACACAGGAAGAATGAAACTCTGATTCGCAGCAAAATGTACAGGACTGGGGGACACACGTTCAGTGACAGGAGTCAGACACCAGGCCAGTGCTGTAGTACAGAGTTAAGCTACCGCCTGCCACACCGGCAGCCCAATCCTAGTAGGGGTTTGGGTCCCGGCTGCTCCACTTTCAGTCCAGCTCCCTGCTAATGCACCTGGCAAAGCAGTGGGAGACGGCCCAAGTGCTTGGGACCCTGACATCCACTCGGGAGACCCCGATGGAGCATCTAGCTCCTGGCTTTGGCCTGGCCCAGCCCTGGCGGTTGTGTCCATTTGGGGAGTGAACCAGTGGCTGGAAGAGCTCTCTCTCCCCCTCTCTCTTTTTTCCCCTACCTCCATCACTCTGCCTTTCAAATAAATAAATACATCCTTAAAAATGTTCTTCAGAGAGCCAACTGGGGGCTGACACTGACGCCTGTCCGACAGAAAAGGCGAGAGTCTAACCATGACCCTATACAAGTAGGCGCTATTGCATCAACAGAACCGTCTGAGCACATGGGTGGACTCGGAAATGGAGGGGCTCACCCGTACGCCCCTGTGTTTTCTCCCTTAAACAGGGTTACGACAGAAAGGCAAAGCTTCCTCAGGTTGTAACAGTGTTTTAAGTAGGAGGCAGCAATCCGCAGGTCAGAGCTGGAAAAGAAGGTCAAGTTCAGTTCTTGGAAGCAGGCCATCACCCGCCCTGCAAAGACGTCGTCCTGAATCTCCGAGAGATAGTAAAACAAGACCAAGAAATCCACCTGCGAATGAGAAGCCGCACACCCACTCATGCCCTGCAGCAACTGCTCGAGTTCCTCTTTTCTCTGTCGGGACAGGTTGGAGCCAAAGAACGCGTCCAGCTTCTGTCGCTCCCTTTCGCTTAAAAGGCCGAACAGGAACAACCCCAACAAGGTCGAAGACCTGCGTTTGTTCAGAACGGTCAGCAGGAGCGTCCGCGTGCACTGGACGGCAGGGCTGGGGTGAGCGCTGGGGTGCTGCAGCAGGTAGAAGAGGGCGGTGCACAACTGCAGCAGAGTCTCGTGGAGGAAGCCGTACACATTCTTGGGCGCCTGGTACCGCAGCACCTTGGTGTCCAGCAGTGTGGGGACGGCCGCGTCCCCGATCCCATTTCTCCTGAGCGCCTCCTGGTTGAACAGCTGTATGTGTGTCCACGTGCCCTCCGCAGCCAGGGAACACAGGCTCTTCAGCTGCTCCCGGCTCTGCTGAGTTGGATACATAGCATCCTTGGGTGTGAATGAGTTAAAGAGGAAGGAGATGAACATAGAGGTGACGCTCCGGCAGGTCAGCGCCGGATCTTTGCCCCTGTCCATATCCTGCTTCATGGACATGCCCATGACCCAGCAAAGGATGGGGTTTTTGCACATGGAGAAGAGGCAGCCATTTCTGCTCACCAGCTGGAAGGCTTCCGTGGCCCTACGCTTGTTTGGAAACAAGCCGCTGAAATAGAGCTTCTTGCTGTTCCTGTTGAACCCCAGGATCGTTTTAATGCTCGGATTCCGCAGCCCGCTCAGCAGCTCCCCTTGGCACTGGGGTGTGACCGCGAGGAGCAGGAAGGCGTCCGGGAGCAGGGTCTTCGCCAGCAGGCTGCGCAGAAGCACCTGCCCCGGCCGCGGCTCCATCCAGTGGCTGCACAGATCGTACGGGGGCCCGGCCATATCACGGCTCATCTCTTCCACGTTGTCGACGAGGAACAGCAGTCTCTCCGGCTGGGACACGACATCTGCCAAGGGAGTGGAGTGGTGAGGCCAGTCTCTGGAGATGAGCGACACCAGGCTCGTGCTGGCCAGCTGCCTCACCTCGCGGCAGCAGAGGTAGAAAACGTACGAGAACCTGTCCTGGTAGAGGATGCTGTCCGACCAGGCCAACATCAGCTTCCTCAGCAGCGCCGTCTTCCCGATCCCCCCGGATCCCTGTAAGACCACGGTCCGGGACTGTCTTCCGGCGTCCGTCGGAGCCAAGAGGTATTCTAGAGACTCCTGTTCCTCCTCGGTCAGCCTCCACTCGAACTCGTGACTTGTAAACACGGAGTCTCTGGACCACACGTGGGGAAATGTGTTCCTGATGTGGTCTCGATACATCTTTGTCGGCCCTGTGTCGGAGGGCGAGAGACAGACAGCACCACGTGTTAGAGGTGGACACTCGTTTCTACAGGGTTTCCTTTGATCCAGCAGCTTTTCTCCTCGGGGATCTGCAGACTGTAGCCCTCAGGCCGAGGGGGAGAGGAGAGAGGGAGAGGAGGGGGAGAGGGGAGAGGGAGGTTGCCCTGGTAGTGAAATTCAGAGCTGTATTTCAGGAGCGCCAGACTGGAACTTGATCCTTCAGCCATCCCAAAAGTGTTGGAAACAAACTCCCTTATAAAAATGACTTTTCTTGGCCGGCGCTGTGGCTCACTAGGCTAATCTTCTGCCTTGCGGCGCTGGCACACCGGGTTCTAGTCCCGGTCGGGGCACCGGATTCTGTCCCGGTTGCCCCTCTTCCAGGCCAGCTCTCTGCTGTGGCCAGGGAGTGCAGTGGAGGATGGCCCAAGTGCTTGGGCCCTGCACCCCATGGGAGACCAGGATAAGCCCCTGGCTCCTGCCATCGGATCAGCGCGGTGTGCTGGCCGCAGTGCGCCAACCGCGGCGGCCATTGGAGGGTGAACCAACGGCAAAAGGAAGACCTTTCTCTCTGTCTCTCTCTCTCTCTCACTGTCCACTCTGCCTGTCAAAAAATTTAAAGAAAATTTTTTTAAAAATGACTTTTCTTTCCGTAAGTAGGGTGATCTTTGCTTTCTGTGAGTGAATGGTGGCTGATGGACCAAGTATGTGGGGGGCTGCTGTAGAAATTTTCGCTATGTCCCCGCATGACTGTGAATGGGTTTGCCTGGATGTAGGTGACGGATCTGATCTAGCGCCCCTGGGAAGGCAGGTGATCCCGCACTAACCCACCGGGCAGGCAGGTCAATGGGTTCTCCCAATCTTTCCACCCCCGGAAGCTCCTAGCTGCTCAAAGTGGCAGCCTGGTGTCAGCGAGGATCCACCAGCGTCCCAGGCTTCTTGGGCATTTTGCTCGGCCCTTAGTGCCTTTCTACGTTCCTGGCTCTGTCGACCACTCTGGAGATTTTAGCTCCGTGTTTCGTAACTCACCCAGGACGAACTACACGGGCACGCCCTCGGCCCGGCTGTGGAAGGAGGTCAAGGCTCAGCCGCCCACAGGAAGGTCTCTCTTCAGACCTCTCTGAGGTACACTTCACCAACGCCCTTTTGTTGTATTGAAGTTGCAGGTTCAGAGTGTTCTTCGTATAAATCCCTTTTCACAAGTCAAACACGGTGACGGGGCGGCTGTTGGGCCTGGTGGCTCGGACGCCTACACACCTCTTGGAATGCCTGGCAGAGGGTGATGCCACAATAGTTGAATCCCTGCCGCCCCTGTGGGAGAGACCTACACCGATTTCCCAGCTCCCAGCTCTGACCTGGGCCAGCCCTGGCTACGGAAGGTATCTGGGGAGCATGTCACTGTGAGGACAAAGAACAAAGTCTAGCAGAGAGCTACCTCCTGCCAGGGAAGCTTGAAATATGCAAAGAATGCGGCCTGAGATGTGCCAGTTCTAGTCCTGGCTGCTCCACTTCCCATCCTGCTCTCTGCTGTGGCCTGGGAAAGCAGTAGATGGCGGCCCAAGTGCTTGGGCCCCTGTATCCACATGGAAGACTCAAAAGAAGCTCCTGGCTCCTGGCCTCAGATAGGCGCAGCTCAGGCTGCTGCAGCCATTTGGGATGGAAGACCTCTGTGTCTGTAGAGGACATACAGAGACAGAGGAAGAAGTCAGGTGCCCCCCCCACACACACACTCACCTTGAAAAGCGGCTGTGGCCGGCGCCGCAGCTCAATAGGCTAATCCTCCACCTTGCGGCGCCGGCACACCGGGTTCTAGTCCCGGTCGGGGCACCGATCCTGTCCCGGTTGCCCCTCTTCCAGGCCAGCTCTCTGCTGTGGCCCGGGAAGGCAGTGGAGGATGGCCAAGTCCTTGGGCCCTGCATCTGCATGGGAGACCAGGAGAAGCACCTGGCTCCTGGCTTTGGATCAGCGCGATGCGCCGGCCGCAGCGGCCATTGGAGGGTGAACCAACGGCAAAAAGGAAGACCTTTCTCTCTGTCTCTCTCTCTACTGTCCACTCTGCCTGTCAAAAAAAAAAAAAAAAAAAAAAGAAAAGCGGCTGCCCCCAGTTAACTAGGGAAGCAGCTGCCCCTGGGATCTTGTCTAGGGAAGGAAGACGTCCTAAGTTCTGCTTCTGTGAACTCCAGTCATCAATCTGTCCTAATGAAGCTGCCCCTGGTCGCTCTTTTACAAAGATACTGGCCCCACCGACCACTGCAGTGTGGTCCTAGGTCACGTAGGCTGCAGTTTAGACCCAGCAAAGCTGTGACGGCTAAGGTGTGATGCCGATGCTGCATGTTGTAGAAGACGCGGGACCGCTGCCGAGTTCTCACAGGATTCCAGCTGAGCCCGCTGGCGTAGTCAACCGCTTGACCCGCCACTGTCTCTGGTGCCTTTTTGAACCAAGGGAGCTTTCTTACCCCAGGTTTCTATGACATACCTGTAACTCTGCCTTTCAAATAAGCAAATCTTTAAAAAAACGCAAAGATGGGGCCAGTGCCGTGGCTCACTTGGTTAATCCTCCGCCTGTGGCACTGGCATCCCATATGGGCGCCGGGTTCTAGTCCCGGTTGCTCCTCTTCCAGTCCAGCTCTCTGCTGTGGCCTGGGAGGGCAGTGGAGGATGGCCCAAGTGCTTAGGCCCCTGCACCCGCATGGGAGACCAGGAGGAAGCACCTGGCTCCTGGCTGCGGATCGGCATAGCTCCGGCTGTAGCAGCCATTTGGGGGGTGAACCAATGGAAAGACGACCTTTCTCTCTGTCTCTCTCCCTCACTGCCTAACTCTGTCAAATAAAAAAAAAATGCAAAGAAACAGTAACAATTTATGCCAGGATAGATATAAACCTGATCCTTAAACAGAAAATTAGCCATCCCGACTTGATCAGTATGAACTATAGACATGTACTGAAGTATCACACTGCATTGCAGAATGGGGTGTAACTATTATACATGAGTGAAAAACAAACAAAAAAAAGGAACCAGAAACGCTAACCACCCCAATTTGATTACACACATGTATTGTAGTCTCGTGTTACACCCCATAAAAATGAACAATTTAAAAAGGACTGCCCTGCGTGGGCCTGGAGATCATTATGTGTGACATAGCTGGACTAGAAAGGCAAACACCACGTTTTCTCTTATTTGCAGAAGTTAACGCATAGAAAGTGTAGAAGCTGTGCCCCTGTCTTCACTGGGTTTCCCTGAAGCACACAGCCACGGCCACGGCCCCGCCCTCCCCACACGCCCGGCCCCGCCCTCCCCACACCACCACTGTCACGAATCCCCAGCTGTGATGTTAGCAGCCCTGCTGTCAGGAAAAGCAGCACTCATGTGTCCGTGGACACTGTCTGCATACGAAGCGAATGCGGTGGAATGTTAAAGACTGTGCAATGCTAAAGCTAAATAATAAACATGAAAAGAAGACATCCTTCATGTATCACAGCTTCTCGAACAAGAGCTTCTCTCTACAACACATGCATTCGAAACAACTCAGAAATCCCATGGAGCGCTGCGCTTGATGGCCGAGTAAGCACACGTGACGATCAGTGAGCCTCAGTGCATTATACACGTTGTACAGGTCTATGTCATATATACATGATACACACATAGACATCACGTATGATGTATGGCAGCTGCCGACTGCTGCTCTTGGTGGGCCAGACCCACAGTTCCCGCACCACAGAGTCTTCTTGGAGAGCTCCCGGCCTGGATGCAAGTTCTCCAGTTAGGGTGAAATCACGGGAGAGCCAGAGAGGGGTACAATCCAGGCTCAGGCGCACGCTGATGTCCCACCACACAGGACCACCAAGGTCACGTGTTCTGTGTCCTCCCTACCAGAAAAGCATTTTCCCACCACACAGTCTGGCTCTACTGGGAGAAGCCACCCCAACTGTGGCCCGAGCCTCATCCCCACGGGCCCACTCACCTGTGCTCTCTCTTCTGGCCCTCTCGCAGAGGTCCTCCCTGCCCATCGCGCCAAATATCCTGAAGGTTGTGTTCCATGCCTGCTGCTCCCCACAGTGCTGGATCAGCAGGTCCGCGAGAACTTCCCGGGACGCCGTCTTTACCTCCGTCCAGGGGATTTGCTGGAGTCCAAGTTGCGAAGTCTCCAGCTTGAGGAGCTCCTTAAATTTGGCCAACTCCTCCCTTCTGAGCTCCCCCAGGTACCACGTAAGGCCGGAGTCAGAGAAGAAGGATGCCATCTTGTCTGGGACAGAGGTCAACGAGGTGGCGACCAAAAATAAGACAGAAGTGGAACCTGTAGAAAATGTAAGGCAGTCCCAGGCTCTTTCAAGTGGTCACCAACTTCTTGTTTTCATTTTTATTTATTTGAAAGGCAGAATTACAGAGGGCGGGAGGGAAAGAGAGCGCGAGAGAACAAGAGAGATCTTCCATCCACTGGTTCATTCCCCAAACAGCCGGGGCTGGGCCAAGCCAAAACCAGGTTTCCCACATGGGTGCAGGGGTCCAAGCACTTGGGCCATCTTCTCCTGCTTTCTCAGGTGCATTAGCAGGGAGCTGGATCAGAAGTGGAGCAGCCAGGACTCGAACCGGAGCCCATATGGGATGCTGGTGTTGCAGGTGTGCTCAACCTGCTATGGTACAACACCGGCCCCAAACACCAACTTCTTGTCCAGTCCCTTGCTAG
Source organism: Lepus europaeus (assembly GCF_033115175.1). NCBI lineage: Eukaryota > Metazoa > Chordata > Mammalia > Lagomorpha > Leporidae > Lepus > Lepus europaeus. The sequence goes on from NC_084845.1 coordinate 2,684,459, forward strand.
TTCCAGGGCATGGGGGTGAGGAATCCTTCAGACAAGACTGATCCTACCTCACCTTCTCATTGAAAGGGTCATGGACACAATGATGCCTGGCAAACTCCACCTAAGGAAGACCACTCAAAAGGAGGGCCGCTGATCCCAGCTCTGATGACGCCTGACGAGAGACAGCATACAACGTGCTCAGTGCGAGTATCCAGGAAGACCTTCCTGATAAAACGTTACAGATAAATGCCAGTATTAACTAGCTGGAAAAATCAACCATGGAAGCCCAGACTGCAGATGAAGGCTTCCATAGTCACAGTGTGTAACAAGTAGGCAAAAGTGTGCTGATCGACAAGGAGGACCTCCCAGGGGGACCACGGATGGAGGAATGCACAGGATACACTCAGCCTGTTCTCACAGGGCCCCTCTTCAACATAGAACCAAATGTAGACCAAGCCGTAAGGCGTGGGAGACTACATGCTCTCTCAGTAGTCAGAGATGGCGTGGTTCCCCCCAAACACACCACTGGTGTGTGACACAAGCATGAAGGAGGAGGAGCTCTTCCACAAAGCATGCAGTAAAAACGAAGTCCAGATTAGAAAAAAATATCCTAGATGCAGACTTCACATCTTACCCAAAAGTCAGTCCCATGATCGCATCCATGTGGGATGTAACACATCTGAGCTCAGGGCCGGCGTCGTGGCACAGCTGGTTAGGTCACTATCTGACACCAGCACCCCACATGGACCCTGGTTCAAGTCCCAGCTGCTCCACTTCTGATGCAGCTCCCTGCTAATGTGCCTGGGAAAGCAGTGGAAGATGGCCCTAGTGCTTGGGCCCCTGCCAATCCACCTGGGAGACCTGGACGGAGCTCCCCCTGGCCATTGCAGCCATTTGGGCAGTGAACAGCAATGGAAGACCTCTCTCCCTCTACCTCTGCATCTATATAACTCTGCCTTCCAAATAAATAAACCTTTAAAAATTAAACCTTTAAAAAATTAAACCTTTAAAAAATTAAACCTTTTAAAAAATAAACCTTTAAAAAAATAAACCCTTAAAAAATAAACCCTTAAAAATAAACCCTTAAAAATAAACCCTTAAAAAATACATGGCTTAGATCACTTCTTGGCCTTAAAAAAAAAAAAAGAGAATGAATCTGCTTGATTCCTTCCCACATCCCAGGGGAAAATGCCTTTGAAATTATCAATCTGATTATTTGTATCCAGAATATACAAAGAACTCTTAGAACTCAACAAGACAATCATCAACCGAATAAAAGATAGGCAAAAGATCTCAACTACTTCAAAGAAGATCCTCGGTGGCAAGAAAGAATACGAAAAGATGCGTGACAAAGTCTTCAGCACAATGAAGCCTCGGAGTGGTGCGATACCGCTACACACCATTGAAAGGACTGGCCGTGCTTCCGGTGAGATGAGAAGCAATGGCTGGAGGGGCTTTGCCTCATTGCCACTGGGAAAGCCAAAGATCAGAGCTCCTCGGGAAGCTCGTTTGACTCCCAGGCTCAGGAGCTGCGAGAAGACAGATTTCTGCTGTTTTGGGTGCTGGCAGCCCAGGCACACCTGGAACACAGGGCCCGGAAGCCTTCAGAAGACTTCAGAAGACTCGCGGCTCAACAGGCTAATCCTCCGCCTTGCGGCGCCGGCACACCGGGTTCTAGTCCCTGTCAGGGCACCGGATTCTGTCCCAGTTGCCCCTCTTCCAGGCCAGCTCTCTGCTGTGGCCTGGGAGTGCAGTGGAGGATGGCCCAAGTCCCTGGGCCCTGCACCCCATGGGAGACCAGGAGAAGCACCTGGCTCCTGCCATCGGATCAGCGCGGTGCGCTGGTCGCGGCGGCCATTGGAGGGTGAACCAACAGCAAAGGAAGACCTTTCTCTCTGTATCTCTCTCTCACTGTCCACTCTGCCTGCCTGCCAAAAAAAAAAAAAAAAAAGACTTCAGAAGACTCACGAGGAAATGGAGCCACCAGGTAAATCTATCTTGGCGCCAAAGTATTGGAAATTCACGCACACGAGGCATCAGCACCCAGGATGATGGGATAACGCGTATTCCGTGCTCCAGTTTCTGCTTCCTGATTGTCTCGAGAGGCGTCAGGAATCCTAGAAAGAGGTGGCCACCTCCTGCACTCCAGGCTCTCACCCCGTGATCCACTCCCTGGGCTGCGTTTCGGAGAGCCCTCGCTGGCCGGCCTCAGCTCACCTGGCGGTCAGGGAGGCTTGCCGCACCTGTAGCTCCTCTGCGCCACTAACTTTAGAGTTGGAAAAAGCCAGGCCAACAGAGCGGAGCCACCTGGCCCTGGATCCAGCGGGACCAGCCTTGGAAGGCTCGGAAGTCGAGTACTCCTGAACCCAGGAGGTTAAGCATCGCCAACACGAGCCACCTTTTAACGTGCTAGAGAAGTGAAAATGTAGAGAGCGCCTCGAGGGGAGGACCTGACGGACCCTCTCTGGCCGGGTGAGAAAGGAGGCAGGAAGAGGGGAGAATGAAGACGGGCAGTAACCACGGAAATCAACAGACGGGAGAGACGCCCGGCCACAGGGGCCCTGACTCACCCTCCAGGTCTCCCCGGCTGGTCCTTGATGGGCGGCAGCTGGAGCCCAGAGGAAAAACTCTGTGGGGCCATTTCATTGGCCAACAAGTTCCTCCCTCCCCATTGGCTCAGGACGACTTGCTGCTAATTGGCCCTGGGAACAGGTGAACCAGAGCTTTCTCCACCCCCACTTTGGGTGTTAGTCTAGCTTTTGCCCCGGCACCCAAGAGAATGGTAGATATTTCGGAGTGAGCTTCTGATTTGGGGTCCCCAGGGCTTCTGACCGCACGGAGGTTCTGCCAACCCCTCCAGGAAGGCTGGTTTGGGAGCGGTGACTGCCCATGCTCTACAGCGTGTGATTCCTTCCCACAACCCAGACTCCTGAGAAATATTTCTGCATCCTGATCATCTATCTGCGGCCGCCACATCTGGTGAGTGCTGGCTACCGTTGTTGGGAGTATGGAGAAGGGCATTGCGGTCCTCAGGGGTGAGGTCAACACTTGGGTGGTGAGCACACTTTCCCCTGTGTCCCAGCATCCTTAGCGCCATCACACTAAGTGACGTTCATTGGAGATGGTCAGGTGCCAGGTACTGTCCTTCCAGAACCCCCGTGTGGCTTCCTCCATGCGAGATTTGGCTTTCTTAGTAGGTTGGTTGTGAACACATGGTGTGTATAAGGAGAGTGGAGAGCATGATGGGAAATTTGAGGAGCGGCCACTGTCTTAGCTGCACCAGCTCCCGTCCACGGCCCCGATGGAGAACGAGGCTCTGTTGGGGCCGTCACAGACCCTGCCTGCCAGCTGCACGTCTCTTCCATCCTCGGTAGTTTCCACTGAAGTGAAGGGTCTGCCCCTGGACCGCCCTCTATTTGCACTGACACAGGTTCCCCCAGGAGGCAGGCTTAGTTTCTGCTGGTTTTGAATGATAGCGTATAATCCTGTGTCTTGATTCTCTGGCTTATCCTCACGCCTCTGAGATCTCGCACTGCAGTCAATCTCTAGTCACGGCCTTACATATTTAAGTGTATCTGTTCTTGGTGACAGACAGCTGGCTTGTTCCTCGGTGTTCGCTAACGTGAAGGATGCTGTTTTGAACACTCGTGTACGTAGTCCCTGGTCCACAGCCCTCTGGAACTGCTGGTCACACAGGCACAGGTCACCCACTGACTGCCTGCCCATAATAGTTCTACCAACTCACACGAGCACCAGGTTTTCATGGATATCCCCATCACGGCCCACTCTTGCTACTGTCAAAATTTTACAATAGGGCCACACGTTGATTGGAAAAAGTAGTTTGTTGTCGATTTCACGCACCTTTACCTGATTATTTAAAAGGTGAGCGTTTTGCACACGTTCACGGCCACTTGTTGCCTCTTTTAGGAAAGGCCTTTGCATTGTTAGGTTTCTAGTGGTGTTTTCTGTCTGAATTGGTGTGTAGAGTTCTGTATTCTGGTATAACAGGTTGGCAGTTATGTGTACTCCATATATCTTCTCCCCATTGGTGGCTTATTTTTTTTTTTTATAAGAGTTGTTTGCTAGACAGTATTTATTTTTAATGAAATGAAGATTTAACAGCCAGCACCACGGCTCACTAGGCTAATCCTCCACCTGCGGCACCAGCACCCTGGGTTCTAGTCCCAGTTGGAGCACCAGATTCTGTCCCAGTTGCTCCTCTTCCAGTCCAGCTCTCTGCTGTCGCCTGGGAGTGCAGTGGAGGATGGCCCAGGTCCTTGGGCCCTGCACCCGCATGGGAGACCAGGAGGAAGCACCTGGCTCCTGGCTTCGGATCGGCACAGTGCGCCGGCTGCAACACACCAGCCGTAGCGGCCACTTGGGGGGTGAATCAACGGAAAAAGGAAGACCTTTCTCTCTCTCTCTCTCTCTCTCTCTCTCTCTCTCTCTGTCTAACTCTGCCTGTCTTTTAAAAAAAAAGAAATGAAGATTTACCTTCTCTTTTATAAATTAAGTCTTGTTTAAAAAATCAGTCCCTACTCCAAGTCATAGGGGTATCCTACATTAACTTTCAAAACACAACAGAGTTTTGCTTTTTGCCTTGAAGGATTAATGCACTGGAATTTTTATCCTCTAGGATAGAGAGAAGGGATCTAATATTTTTCATTTTGAATAAAAATAGCACTAGCTTCATTGAATGAAGAGTTCACCTGGTGCCGTGTCCTGCAATCTGGTATAAATAAATTTTTCATACTTGTCTGCCTTTGTATGGGGCTCTCTGTCTTATTCCATTGATTCGTTTGTATATCCACGTATAAAAACAGGTCTTGCGTACCGTAGCATTTTAATGAAGTCTTTGTAATTTAGGTCCAATTCAAGCAACAGCTCCACCCCTCCCCCAACACACCTGTTGTGCTTCACACGTCTCTTGGCTTTTCCTAGCTGCCCTGTTTGCCACGTGGCTTTTATCTTGACATGAAGATTCCTATTGATATTTTATTGGTGTTTGGCAGAATAGAGATTTGGGGGAATATTGATAGACTTACAATAATGAACATTCCTTTATAGGAATTTGGTGTCATTCTTCATTTTATTTTTTAATTTTTTAAATTCTATGGGGGGGATTTATTTATTTTTATTTGAAAGAGTTACACAGAGAGAGGAGAGGCAGAGAGGGGGAGAGATCTTCCATCCGCTGGTTCACTCCCCAATTGGCCACAATGACCAGAGCTGTGCCGATCTGAAGCCAGGAGCCAGGAGCTTCTTCCAGGTCTCCCATGCAGGTGCAGGAGCCCAAGGACATGGGCCATCTTCTGCTTTCACAGGTCATAGCAGAGAGCTGGATGGGAAGTGGAGCAGCCGGGTCTCGAACTGGCGCCCATACAGGATGCCGGCGCTTCAGGCCAGGGCTTTAACCTGTTGTGCCACAGCGCCGGCCCCCATTCTTCATTTTAAACATCTTTTGTATGGCTATTAAAGTTTAATATTTTATTCAACAGACTTGTAATATTCTGTTAGAATCACTCCAAGGGATTTTACATTTTTCTTATCACTGAACATGGAGTCTTTTTAAATTTCAAATTCTAACTATGGTAGTCTTCTGTATCTGAGGCTCATCTTCTGCAGTCTAAACGTATTAAATGGAAAATTCCCAGAAAAAACAATTCCCAAGTTCTAGATAAACTATTACAATGTGGTGTGATGTGTTCTCTACGTTATTATTGGTTGCTCTTGTTAATCGCTTCCTCTGCTTAGTTGTAAATTAAACTTTATCATCGCTGTGTAAGCTAAGGACAAGCCCAGTGCTGTCTACAGCTTTAGTCACTGAACAGGTCCCCTGTGGACAGTTTTATAGAAATTAATCAGATTTTTATATGATACTTGTCAAAGCCCAGTTTTTCTATAGACTTGGGGGGAGGAAGTTTACATAGAGATTCAAATTATCTCTGTGGTCATTTTGCCTTTCTTTCAAATCGCTTTCTTGTCCCCCTGCAATGGCTGTACTTCTAGCACTATGTTGAAATGAGAGGCGACAGAAGGCACGTTTGTCCTGCACCTTGCTTTAAAAGCCACCCTTGCATGACTTTTCCGCTCCTTGTGAGGTTTTTGGTTGCCTTTTCGGAGCCCTTTATTGTGTTAAGGAAATTTGGTTCCTAACTTACAAACTCCGCCCAAGAGCATGAAAAGATGTTGAGTCTTCTGTTTCCCTTTCTGCATCTGTAAAGATGATTCTTTTTCTCCTTGAATCTGTTTAGTAGGGGGAGTTGAATTTGTCAATCCCAGCCCTAACGAGAGTGCCTCCAGGTGGGGACAGGTCACCAGCAAGCCTCAAAGATTCTCAGGGGCTCCAGTCTGCGGCCCGGGCAGGGCCGAGCTAGGAAGTGCTTCTGCAGATTCTGCCACCGGTTAAAGCAGTCATTCCACACGTATTTATTGCATCCGTCAGGCCTGCACGGCTCCTTCGTCAAGTGCGCTCCTCACTATGCGTGTGGCACAGGTGGTAGTCGGGGTGGAGATTACCGGCAGAGTTCTTCCCTGCTGGTATGGCCCGAATCAGTCATTTGGATCCAGGTGGGTCTGGGCCCTCTTCCAATCAGCAGAGCCTGTGAAACCCAGCGGGTGTAGACAGGGCGGCGACCAGGTGCAGCAGTGTTTTGTGCCCATCGAGAGCCTGCGGGAGCCGGTAAACAGAGGAGACGCTTCAGGAAATCGCTGAGTGGGTCGAGCGCTTTCTGTTCTACTTCCTGGCTGGGTCACTTGGGGACCCCGCCGGGGAGTCCTGGTGCCAGGTTTGGTGAGTTACTTTTGCCAGTTCACCTCCTTGGATTTTTTATTTATTTTTCATTGACACATACTATTTGTGCCTCCTTATGGGTACGTGACTCTAACTGGAGTCCACGTGTAGTGATGAAATCAAGATAATTAGCATTTTTATCTCAAACATGAGTTCTCTGTGTTGGGAAACTGCAAACTCGTCTGTGGTTACTTAGAACTGTAATTAATTGCTGTAGACTGTAATTACCCTACTGTGCCTCAGAAAGGTTTCGGGAAATGCAGCTAAAGGATGCTTTGGGTGCAGACCGTTTGGAAACGTAGGCATCGATGTTCGTAACACTGACGTCCATGAACTCTAGACTCCTCACATAGCAGTACAATGACTTCCCTCCCTCCGACTGCCGGGTTACCCGGTTTCCACCTCCTCACTCCCCCTCGTCTCCTCCTCCTCCGTGTGACTTTTGCTGCCACAACCCGGGAGAACACGCTGCGCCTACTTCGCTGTGTCTGGCTTCGGTATCTTCACGTCCTGCAGTTCCTTCGTCTTGCCGCAAGCGACAGGATTTCGCCATTGTCACAGCTGCGTAGTACTCCATCGTGTGTGTGTATCGCTTGGCGGACGCTTGGGTGGCTTCCGTATTCTGACCATTGCAATCCATGTACTTCTGTGGATTTCCAATGTCCCTGAGTCCGGTCATCACTCCCATTCTCTGCTGTTCTTCATTTAGGCTGTTTCTCTTAACCAGAGACCGATCCCCCGTCTAGTTGGCACGTGGAAGGTTGGAGCCAGAAGGGGTGTTTGAAAGTCACAGCTTTGCTGCTGGTGGAAAGGCCCAGATGAGCCTTTGTGCCTTTTTGCTCCACTTTGGCTGCCCGAGGAAGTGATGGCTGGGGACTGGCAGCCATTCCCCGATTCCTGGGTCCTGATTCATAGCCGGATTGGGGTGTGTATTTCTGGGCTCTGGGGTGTTTCAGAGCGCCCCCAGCAGCGTGGGTGTGTAGCAATCAATCCTTCAGAAGGTCTGGTTTGTGGCGCTTGGAGCTTCCAGCATTGGTTATCCCGACGCGGTGCTCATTCAGTCCGTGAGCCTCGGCTTCCACCTATAACACCGGGGTCGGAGCTCCTATCCCGAGTCGCAGGGATGGAGCTGGAATGAAATGGGTGCTGGCAAGAGGATGACGGGGGCGCTGGAGGCCTCGTGAGGCCTCGTTCACCGCCATGCACCTGAGGAACACATTTCTCTGCAGCGGCAGAGGTGCCAGCCAGGCTGCAGGCGGCTCCCAGCCTCCATTCCCTCCACACTATGGGCTGAGCACTTCTTGGGTTCCTTTGTGACTTTTTAAGTGGATTAAAAACACATGCTGCTGAGATACCAGGGGTATTCAACCGTGCCCTTGTCAGTCTTCATCTGTTTCTGATTTCTACATTTATGGGATAATTTAAAGAATGTAGTACAGAGGCCGGTGCTGTGGTGTAGCAGGTAAAGCCACCGCCTGCATTGCCGGCATCCCATATGGGCGCCAGTTCGAGTCCCGGCTGCTCCACTTCCCATCCAGCTCTCTGCTATGGCCCGGGGAAGCAGTAGGAGATGGCCCAAGTGCTTGGGCCCCTGCACCCATGTGGGAGACCTGGGAGAAGCTCCTGGCTCCGGATTGGTGCAGCTCCAGCCATGCAGCCAACTGGAGAGTGAACCAGCAAATGGAAGACCCCACCTCACCCCACCTCTGCCTCTCTGTAATTCTTTCATATAAATAAAATAAATTTTTTAAAAAAGAATGTAGTCCAAAGAGGAGGACACGTTACGGAAGCGCAGTGCCTAGCGATTCTGCTTCATGGGCACTACAGCATGAAGCGTGAGCCCAGAGTGTCTAAGCTCACAAAGGCCGTGCTTAGCTTTGCCAAGTGCGATGCTGCCTCACACCAGCATTCACTTTTTAAACTGATTTCTTTAACTGACCTGTCTCTGAGTTGTGTATAAGATGACTGTTCTGGGGCCGGCGCCATGGCTCACTAGGCTAATCCTCCACCTGTGATGCCGGTACCCCAGGTTCTAGTCCCAGTTGGGGAGCCGGATTCTGTCCCGGTTGCTCCTCTTCCAGTCCAGCTCTCTGCTGTGGCCCGGGAGTGCAGTGGAGGATGGCCCAAGTCCTTGGGCCCTACACCCACATGGGAGACCAGGAGGGGGCACTTGGTTCCTGGCTTCGGATCGGCGCAGCACACCGGCCATAGCAGACACTTGGGGGGTGAACCAATGGAAAAAGGAAGACCTTTCTCTCTGTCTCTCTCTCTCTCTCTCACTCTCTTTCTCTCTCTGTCTAACTCTGCCTGTCAAAAAAAAAATGTTCTGTGTTGCTGTGGATTCAGAAAGGGGCATAGGAGGGGGTTCTGTGCTCACCCTCACAGAACCGGACAGCACACGAAACACGGAGGGGCCTACTTGCCGAAATCCAGGGGGCCTTGCTGAGTCTGACACACTGTCTTTCTCTCAGTCACATTGGCGTGCCAGATGTTGCTGTGGATTCGTTTCTGAGAGGAGGAGCATGGTGGGGGCAAGACGCGCGGAGTCACCACACAGACCCCGGGAGTCGGGTGAAAGCAGGCCTGAGACGAGCAGCCCACAGACTCATTTATTTCATTTGGTATAACAGCTTATATAGCCAAGACCAGCCAATCCGGTCAAGGGGCAGTCTATGCCCCAACCAATCACAGCCTGTTGTCAGGCTCTGTTGTCATGTGGTTTCCGAAGCCATCCAGTCACGGCCTGTTGCCAGGCAGTTTCTGTTGTCATGTGGTTTCCGAAGCCATCCAATCACGGCCTGTTGTCAGTCAGGCTCTGTTGTCATGTGGTTTCTGAAGCCATCCAATCATGGCCTGTTGCCAGGCAGTTTCTGTTGTCATGTGGTTTCCGAAGCCATCCAATCACGGCCTGTTGTCAGTCAGGCTCTGTTGTCATGTGGTTTCCGAAGCCATCCAATCACGGCCTGTTGCCAGGCAGTTTCTGTTGTCATGTGGTTTCTGAAGCCATCCAATCACAGCCTGTTGTCAGTCAGGCTCTGTTGTCACGTGGTTTCCGAAGCCATCCAATCACGGCCTGTTGTCAGTCAGGCTCTGTTGTCACGTGGTTTCCGAAGCCATCCAATCACGGCCTGTTGTCAGTCAGGCTCTGTTGTCACGTGGTTTCCGAAGCCATCCAATCACGGCCTGTTGTCAGTCAGGCTCTGTTGTCACGTGGTTTCCGAAGCCATCCAATCACGGCCTGTTGTCAGTCAGGCTCTGTTGTCATGTGGTTTCTGAAGCCATCCAATCATGGCCTGTTGCCAGGAAGTTTCTGTTGTCAGCGGCCATCTTGGCATGACCTTCTCACTTTCTCATTCCACCACAGTTCTGAGCGTGGATGTCTTAGCCACCCACAACTTCCTGTCTGATTGTAAATTCTGTATCTAATGGGTTGTTGGCATTTCTTCAATGATTATAAACAGAACTCTCAAGAGTTCTTGTCTTGTAGATTTTATTTAAGAGAAGAGTTACAGACAAGGAGGCAGAGAGACAGAGAGCAAGGTCTTCTACCCACTGGTTCACTCCCCAAGTGGCAGCAACGGCCAGAGCTGTGCTGATCCGAAGCCAGGAGCTTCTTCCAGGTCTCCCACACACATTCTGGGGCCAAAGGGCTTGGGCCATCTTCTACTGCTTTGCCAGGCCATATAAGAGAGCTGGATTGGAAGTGGAGCAGCCAAGATGTGCATCAGTGCCCACAAGGATGCCAGCACCACAGCCGGAAGCTTAGCTTACCATGCCAGAGCTCGAGCCCTGGGTAAGACAGATTTTTAAAAACCTGCTTCTTGGCCGGTGCCATGGCTCAATAGGCTAATCCTCCGCCTGTGGTGCCAGCACCCCGGGTTCTAGTCCCAGTCTGGGTGCTGGATTCTGTCCCGGTTGCCCCTCTTCCAGGCCAGCTCTCTGTGTGGCCCAGGAGTGCAGTGGAGGATGGCCCAAGTGCTTGGGCCCTGCACTCGCATGGGAGACCAGGAGAAGCACCTGGCTCCTGGCTTTGGATCAGTATGGTGCACCGACCACAGTGGCCATTGAGGGGTGAACCAACAGAAAAAGGAAGACCTTTCTCTCTGTCTCTCTCTCTCTCATTGTCTAACTCTGCCTATAAAAAAACAAACAAACAAACAAACCTGCTTCTCACTCCATTTTCTTCATCTGTGGTTTCTTTCTTTTTTTAAAAAAAGTTTTATTTATTTGAAAGGTAGAGTTACATAGAGGCAGAGAGATAGAGAGGTCTTCCATCCGCTCGTTCATTCCTCAAATGGCCACAGTGGCTGAAGCTGTGTCAATCTGAAGCCAGGAGCTTCAGGTCTCCCACACAGGTGCAGAGGCCCAAGCACTTGGACCATCTTCCATTGCTTTCCCAGGCCATAGCAGAGAGCTGGATCAGAATTGGAGCAGCCAGGACTAGAACAAACACACATATGGGATGCTGGCACTGCAGGTGGCAGCTTTACCCACTACACCACAACCCCGGCCCCAAAAATTATCTTTTTTTTAAAAGATTTATTTATTTATTTATTTGAAAGAGCCACACAGAGAGAGGAGGGGCAGAGAAAGAGAGAGATCTTCCATCCAATAGTTCATTCCCCAATTGGCCACAACGGCTGGAGCTGTGCTGATCTGAAGCCAGGAGCTTCTTCAGGGTCTCCCACGTGGGTGCAGGGTCCCAAGGACTTGGGCTGTCTTCTACTGCTTTCCCAGGCCATAGCAGAGAGCTGGATGGAAGTGGGGCAGCCGGGTCTCGAACTGGCACCCATATAGGACCCGGGCACCTCAGGCCAGGGTGTTAACCCACTGCGCCATAGCAATAGCCCCTAAAATTATCTTAATTCCATTTCTCATGTAATTTTTGAATTCCCTTCATCTGTGGGAAACGTAATTCAGGTCACGAGATACTTCATGGTCACCTGCCTCTCAGGGGTCACAAAGCACCTTCTGGTCTGGTGATTGCTGGGAGGATGCACGGGACGCACTCGTGGCTTCTGCTCGTCTTGAGCATTTGATTTTGGTGTCTTCATTTTTTAATAAATTTATTTATTTGAAAGAGTTACGGAGATAGAGATCTTCCGTCTACTAGTTTGTTCCCCAGATGGCTGCAATGGTCAGGGATGAACCAAATTGAAACCAGGAGCTGCATCTAGGTCTCCCACATGGGTGCCAGGGGCCCACGTATGTGGGCTGTCCTCCGCTGCTTTCCCAGGCCCATTAGCAAGGAGCTGGATCAGAAGTGGAGCCGCTGGGACATGAACCGGTGCCCATATTGGATTTCAGTGTCACAGGTGGCACCGTTACCTGCCATGCCACAGTGCCAGCCCCAGTTTTCATTATTTTTGAGTTTTAAATTAATGCATGATGCTCGTGCATTGTAAAAGGACACAAAGCAGCCGGCGCTGTGGCTCACTAGGCTAATCCTCTGCCTGCAGCGCCGGCACCCCGGGTTCTAGTCCCGGTCGGGGCGCTGGATTCTGTCCCGCATGCTCCTCTTCCAGTCCAGCTCTCTGCTGTGGCCCATGAAGGCAGTGGAGGATGGCCCAAGTGCTTGGGCCCTGCACCCGCATGGGAGACCAGGAAGAAGCACCTGGCTGCTGGCTTCGGATCAGCGCAGCGCGCCAGCTGTGGCAGCCATTTGTGGGGTGAACCAATGGATGGAAGACCTTTCTCTCTCTCTCTGTCTCTGTCTAACTCTGCCTGTCAAAAAAAAAAAAAAAAAAAGACACAAAGCAACATTGCCCAAAGGGAAGAAACAAAGGTCAAAGGGATCAGGCTCCCAAGAGCCCTCTCCCTGTGTGGTCACACAGGGCACACCTGAACCACAGCGTGGAAACGTGCAATACTACCCGTGCAGAAGCCCGTAACACGCTCGTGTGCTCACCTTAGGGAGCGCTGTCCCATCTGTCCTGGGCGGGGGAGGAGCGTCCAGCCCATGGGCCACGCAAAGCCTGTGAAATCATTTGGTCTGGCCCTGCCCAGGCAACCTCAGGCAGGACTCGAAATTCCATGAACCCACAGCAGAGAAGGAGAGACAGAGTGAGATATCTTCCCTCTGCTGGTTCGTTCCTCACATGGCCACAGCAGCCTGGGATGGGCCAGGTCGAAGCCAGGAGCCTCTGCCAGGTCTCTCACGTGGGCGCAGGGGCCCAGCACTTGGGTCATCTTCTGTTGCTTTCCCAGGTGCATTAGCCGGCAGCTGGATCAGAGGTGGAGCAGCCAGGGCTGGAACTGGCGCCCGTACGGGATGTGGGTATCACAGCTGGAGGCTTGACCTGCTGCACCACAGTGGCAGCCCCCAGACTAAGTCTGAAGTTGATAATTTTGTGTAGCCCACAAGTGATGGTGTAAATATTTAAATGTCCCTTGGTAGAGAAAAGGTTCCCTAGCCCTGACGGCCTGTGTCAGACTCCAGACTCCTGGAGGGTAAGCAGGAGTCGGCAGGACACAACCTGTCCGGGCCCCGTGAGCCGCCCTTCCCAGCCCTGGGCGAGGTAGGACCCTGCCACACCCGAGTTCCCAGATGCCCTCCAGGGGCCAGGCTCACGTGCACGCTTCTTCAGGGTGGCACCTGCCAGTTCCCTGTGTTCACCCTCTTGTGTACCCCTGACAGCGCTGACCTGAGCTGAGATGACGCCTGTGTGGATCTGTGAAGATGCTGCTTCCGCTCATTGCTCTTTACCTAATAGTGTGTCATAAATATCTTTCTGGGACACCAATTACACATCCACCACCAGTGTTTTGTGGCTTGGTGGTCTAGTTTATTCATGTAAAAATTAATTTTTTAGCTGATACTGGGAAGAAAGATGATGAAGATAGGCTGTTTTTTCACACATGTGTGTGCATTTGGGTCCAGGATACAAGTACATGCACATGATAAATGTGGCTCAAGTTCACAAACTCCAAACCGATACCACTTTTTTTTTTCTTCTCAGACCCAAAACTGAGCCAGTAAGAATTTCACTTTTTAAATCTATAGTTAAAAGGGCTTAATTGATACACAGTAACTGTATTACAAGGGCACTTCATGGAACAGGGAGTTTAAGAATAAGTTTAGGGTTGGCGTTGTGGCATAGTGGGTGAAGCCGCTGCTTGCGTGCTAACATCCCATATGGGCACCAGTTTGAGTCCTGGCTGCTCCACTTCTGATCCAGCTCCCTGCTAATGTACCTGGGAAAGCAGAGGATGGCTCCAGTACTTGGGCCCTGCTACCCACATGGGAGACCCAGAAGGAGCTCTTGGCTTCAGACTGACCCAACTCCAGCATTACCCAAACTCCAGCTGTTTGGGGAGTGAACCTGTGGATGTAAGACCTCCCTCTCTCTCTCTCTTTAACTCTGCCTTCAAAATAAGTTAACAAATAAATCTTATATAAGTTCAGATGCAAAAACTCTTAACATTCATGCATAGTTTCCTCACTACAAGCCTTGTTCTACAAGGCTTTGTATTTACGGGGTTCGCTGTGGCATTCGACACGTGTACTATGTGCCATGAGCACAGCAGGCTAATCAGCATATTCCCCCCTCAAACGTTTATCATTTCTTTGAGTTGGAAGCAGATTCCTCTCCACAGCTGTTTGCACACACACAGTTCACCGTTGTCAATCGTAGTTGTCCTGCCGGGCTCTAGAACCCTGGAAGCTGTGCCTTCTACCCAACCGTGCTGAGTGTGGAACACAGAAGCCACGCTCGTCAGCCATCCCGTTCCGGTCCTACCGCACGTAGCCATGAAGGGAGCGTGCCGCACCACGGCACATGGCCACAAACGGAGCACGCCACGGCACGTGGCCACAAAGGGAGTGCGCCACCCCACGGCACGTGGCCACAAACGGAGCACGCCACGCCACGGCACATGGCCACAAAGAGAGCGCGCCACCCCACGGCACGTGGCCACAGAGGGAGCACGCCACCCCACGGCACATGGCCACAAAGAGAGCGCGCCACCCCACGGCACATGGCCACAAAGGCTACTTAGGCTCAGGGATGAGAGGGCGTGGGCCTTGGAGCCCACCTACCCTGACTGTAGGACGTGGGCACCATGGAGACGGGGCCGTGTGCCTGTGTTTTGCCCCTTGTTGGGTACTCGTGAGCCCTGTGCCATCTGGATCACACATACGGTAGTTCTTTTTTCTAAATTTTATTTGAAAGTCAGAGTTATACACAGAAGGAGAAGCCAGGGTGGGGGGTCTTCCGTCTGCTGGTTCACTCCCCAGATGGCTCCAATGGCCACCGTTGTGCCCATCCAAAGCCAGTTCTTCTAGGTGCAGGGGCCCAAGGACTGGGGCCATCTTCTACTGCTTTCCCAGGCCACAACAGAGAGTTGGATGGGAAGTGGAGCAGCCGGGACTTGAACTGGCACCCATATGGGATGCCGGTACTTCAGGCGGCATCTTTACCTACTACACCACAGTTCTGGCCCCCTGGCAAGAGTCCTTGTTTAGGCATCTTTCTGTGATGCCTGTCCTCACCATGACAACATGAAACAGTAACAGTCAGATGGGCATGGAAACGCACAGGTGCCGGGGGCCCAAGCCGTGTGGGTGCCTCTTAAGGAATAAGGGGACCACACCTGAGCTGTCGGGTGTCGTTTTGACAGGCGTGCACGTGGGGGCCATCGCTCAGAGCAGGAGGCTGGCTGGAGGCTCCAAGCAGGACTCCCTGCTGAGAGGCGGAGGAAGGCGGGGGAGCTTGGCAGGACACAACGAGGAGGCACAGCCGTGTCTGGAGGCTTCGATGGCCTGGGTTGTATCTGTTGCTGGCAGATGTTGAACAAAGTTCAGTATGAAACCCAGACAGGACCTAAAGGACCAAAGCAGTCTGTTTATCTGGGCTTTATGTAAAGCGATTGCACGTACAGAAGCAAGCGTGGGGCCAGTGGATTTCGTGAGTCATTAGGGAGCTAACAGGCCTCAGACCAAGGTGAAGCCATAAAGTAGGAGCCGTCTCTGACTGGCTGAGCCACCGGGACGGCACAGAGCACCTCCTGACACTTGGGTTTTCAGAGGCTGGCAAGACCGCCTGGAATGCGTCTGACAGCACCGGCGGTCCCCTCGCGGGAGGGCTTGCAGATGCCCACGTGCGAGGACGCACACCCCAGGTGGGCAGTCATCGAGTAGGCTGTAGCCAGGTGTCGTGCAGGTCACCCCAGCACAGGGCCGACTCTGGCAAGACGAGGAGCACAGCCCTCCAGCCTGCACGAGGCTGACCGTCGGCCGCCAAAGACCCTCTCCCACCGGTTCACTCAGTTCTCAGAAACCCAAACACTGCTCACTGCTCAAGTGTTGCTTTCTACAGTATGTGCATTGCCTTTTTCTTTTATTTGAAAGTCAGAGTTACACAAAGAGAGAAGGAGAGGCAGAGAGAGAGAGAGAGGTCTTCCATCTGGTGGTTCACTCCTCAGTTGGCTGCAGCAGCTGGAACTGCGCCAATCCAAAGCCAGGAGCCAGGAGCCAGGAGCTTCTTCTGGGTCCCCCACGCAGGTGCAGGGGCCCAAGGACTCAGGCCATCTTCTACTGCTTTCCCAGGCATATTAGCAGGGAGCTAATTGGAAGAGGAGCAGCCAGGACTAGAACCGGTGCCCATATGGGATGCCAGTGTTTCAGGCCAGGGTGTTAACCCGCTGTGCCACAGCTCCGGCCCCAGGCATTGCCTTTTTTTTTTTTTTAATTTATTTTTGAGAGGCAGAGTGGATAGTGAGAGAGAGAGAGAGACAGAGAGAAAGGTCTTCCTTTGCCGTTGGTTCACCCTCCAATGGCCGCTGTGGGCCGCACGCTGCAGCCAGCGCACCGCGCTGATCCGATGGCAGGAGCCAGGTGCTTCTCCTGGTCTCCCATAGGGTGCAGGGCCCAAGGAATTGGGCCATCCTCCACTGCACTCCCGGGCCACAGCAGAGAGCTGGCCTGGAAGAGGGGCAACCGGGACAGAATCCGGCGCCCCGACCGGGACCAGAACCCGGTGTGCCAGCGCCACAAGGCAGAGGATTAGCCTGTTGAGCCACGGCGCCGGCCATGGGCGTTGCCTTTTAATAAAACAGATATTCTACATTTATCTCACCTTAGAAGTTAACCAAATTCCATGGAAAAACCCATTTTCCCAGAGAAAGTTCAGACCTCCTTTACTGGGTTATCCAAAGAGGTGGTTTGTTTTGTTTGTTTTAACCAGACCACCGGAGTTCTCCACTAGTCAGCTTCGAGTGAACCGAGGCCGCCGCGCGGTTTGAGTCTCTGATGGCATCTCCGTCTTCCAGACCCTGTCTTCCTGGCTCCTCCGGAGCCGGCCTCTCTGAAACGAACACCCTGGAGAAGCAGATGGCGGCGCTGGATCTCACCGACCTGGACCTGCTGTGGTTCCTCCAGACTCTCAGTGACAAGCAGTTCCAGAGCTTTAAGGACTGTCTGGAACAAGAGCCCCTGGTGCTGGGCCTCACGCAGCTCCCGCTGCTTCCGCTCAGGAGGGCCGGGCGGGAAGAGCTGGTCGACCTCCTGACAGCCACTTACGAGGTCCAGTACACCTGGATGATGGCCAGCAACGCGTTTGACGAGATCGACCGCAAAGACCTCTGTGAGAGGATCAGAAGCAGGCAGAGCCGTGAGTGAGGCCCTGAGCAGGGTGGGGGGCGGCAGCGGGGTTTCAGGAAGCTCGTTTCTTTTCTTCTTTCATGATTGACAGGCGGTTGTAGAGACATGATTGACGTACGATGGTGACTATCCACAATTCAGAGCTGGAGGTCAGGAAGAGCGGGCTTGGATTGGGGTGGGCTGTGGCCGGCTGGTGACTCGCCCGCTCTGCCCCTGTTGTCAACTAACGGCCTTTGAGAAAGCAGCCAGAGGCTGAGACCCCGGGAAAGTGCCGGCCAGAGGAGGTCCCAGCGTGGCGCTTTGCCCCGGCACAGCAGGGTCCACGCGGTGTTTCAAACGACCTGCAGAGACCGTGAGGATTCGCATCCCAGGGCCTCTGTGGAACAGGTCGGGTCCGGAGGCCCCTTCAGTCCCTGGCATGCCCAGTAGAAAGAAGCAGAGAAGCCAAGCCGTTGGGAGAGATCGCTAAGGTCCCGAGTTCAGTCCCTAGGGGGCAGAGGTGTAGCTGACTATGCATCCCAGGGTTTTTTCTTGTTGTTTCTCCGTCCTCCACCTGGGAAGACTCGGATTCCTACAGGGACCATCCAGGCAGGCGACACCAAGGTCCACTCGCAGCTGCCTGGAGGTAAAACAAGTCTTCAGGCTCACAGCAGGCTGAGGCTCCCTTAGCTGAACGGCTGGGTCCAGAGCATCTTAGCGTTTGCATTTAGGAAAACTGGCGTCGGCATCGCGATGTGTTTGGGGGAGGGGACCCAAGCCGAAACACAAGTCACTGATGCGTCACGTACGCCGTAGCTACCCCGAAGGCAGTGTTAGGGGACATTTCTGGCGCACCTGGGTTTGAACATCTCCAGTCCCACGAGGTCAGGAGGAATTTACTGCTGGGTGTATCGCAGCTCAGCTTTCGGCTCTCAGAGGCTCAGCCTGTACCAGCCCTTCGGCTCTTGTCCTCCTGACTGGTCTGAGCGACAAGAAGACTCCAGGCGGTCCTCAGCCGTAGCCCAAGAGAAGTCGCGTTAGACGGCTGCACACGCTGCGTGATGGCCGTAGGCTCTAAGAGCAGCCAGGTTCTCTGATGTGACGAGAAACCCTGGAGGTGGGGACCGTTCTGGGCCTCTTGGGACAGTCACTTGCTGACAACTATTTTTCAAAAAGGTGATGACTTGTGGCGGAAGCAGCACCCCCTCGCGGGCCTGGGCCTGGTGGGGTAGTGGCACAGAATGAGGGGTGTGGCCAGGGGTGTGGCCGGGAGCCATGGCATGTATCTCACTCGCCCACCTTATTTGAAAACTGAAAATGCTTTGACCTTTATCTTTTCACGTCTTCTCTCATAGGACGCGTTTATAATCAGACAAGATAAATTCAGTGTATAGCTGAATATTGAAAGAGTACAAAAAAATGAATATAGAAAAATAGAAACAACCCTGCTCTTATCACTAAGTGTTAAGATATTTTAAAGTAAAAAAATCTGAAACTGAGGCTGGTGCTATGATTGGCAGGTTGGGCTGCCTCCTCCAGTGCCAGCATCCCATATGGGCACCAGTTCAGGTCCCAGCTGCTCCACTTGTGATCCAGCTCTCTGCTATGGCCTGGGAAAGCAGCAGAGGACGGCCCAAGTGCTTGGGCCCCTCCACCACTTGGGAGACCAGGATGAGGCTCCTGGCTCCTGGCTTTGGCTTAGCCTGGCCCAACCCTGGCAGTTGTGGCCATCTGGGGAGTGAACCAGAGGATGGAAGACCTCTCTCTCTCTGTGTGTCTCTCCCTGTATCTCTCTGTAACCTTGCCTCTCAAATCAATAAATCTTTAAAAAAAAATCTGAAACTGTCCCCATGCTGTCCCTCCCAAGAGGTAATGACTTAGCAGGCTTCGTGTGTATCTTTCAATAAACTTATGTCACTCAGTGTATCAGATCGACTTTAGTGGGCACAGGGGTTATAATACATAAAAAGCTTCAGATAAAAAAAAATCCCATTAGCGAATCTGCCTGTTGGATGCAGGGGGTTAGGGGAGATGATTGTGTCACTGGCTAGTGAGAGACAGACGCTTCCCACATGGAGGGCCCACGGGCCAGCCCTGCAGAAGGCCTAGGGTGATCTGCGCTGGCCAGTGAGGTCCCAGACACACCACAGTATCACGGTGACGACCCCTGATGCAGATGACACTTCTTAAAAATGGGTACCTTGGGACCAGCACCATGGCTCACTTGGCTAATCCTCCGCCTGCGGCGCTGGCATCCCATATGGGCACTGGGTTCTAGTCCCAGTTGTTCTTCTTCCAGTCCAGCTCTCTGCTGTGGCCCAGGAGGGCAGTGGAGGATGGCCCAGGTGCTTGGGCCCTGCACCCACATGGGAGACCAGGAGGAAGCGCCTGGCTCCTGGCTTCGGATCAGTGCAGCACCAGCCATGGTGGCCATTTGGGGGCTGAACCAATGGGAGGAAGACACCTCTCTCTCTCTCTCTCTAACTCTAAGTCTAACTCTGTCAAATAAATTAAAAACTTTAAAAAAATAAAAATTGGTACCTTATTTCTATGTTAATGTAATATTAACACAGAGAATTCAGACTCTGTATAGCTCATAGATGTAATTCTAAGAATATAAAGATGATCTCCCACTCTCCCTCTCTGTTTTTCTTCATCCTCCTCCTCTTTTCTTTCTTCCCCCTACCCATTTCTTCATGTTCTAGTTTTAGAGGTTACATTTTTAAAAATCTACTTATTTATTTGAAAGGCAGAGTTAGAGAGGCAGAAGGAGAGAGAGAGAGAGAGAGAGAGAGAGAGAGGTCTTCCATCCACTGGTTCACTTCCCAGATGGCTGCAAGGGCTGGTGCTGCACCAATCTGAAGCCAGGAGCCAGGAGCTTCCTCCCAGTCTCCTGCACAGGTGCAGCGGCCCAAGGACACGGGCCATCTTCTACTGCTTTCCCAGGCCATAGCAGAGAGCTGTATCAGAAGTGGAGCAGCTGGGACTCGAACCTGCAGCCACATGGGATGCCAGCACTGCAGGTGGAAGCTTTACTCACTGCACCACAGCACTGGCCCCGAGGGCGTCTGTTGAAGGATCAAGAAGAAATGATAAGACAACTTCAGATTCTATTGGATGGCAGAGTTGGGTCAACTCAACCTCTTTGTGTTTAAGCAGCATGCGACAATATCCTAGTTTCTGTGTTTATGCTGGACAGCAGTGAGTAGAAATACTGGGTGAAACTGCTTTTACATTTTGAGCTTTTACACGTGTTCTGCATTTCTCCTGTGCTCGCTGGTTCAGGTCACAAAGAGATAGACAAAGTTCTCGTAGGAAGGAAAGTCCTATACCAGTGGGAACAATGCCCTTTTGCGGAGGTGCACAACTACTTCTACGGTGAAATTGCCATCAACACGTTACACGTACTGCAGAATTCGTATACGACTAACAGCATCTACTCAGCTAAGAACCTTAACGTGTTCCTGTTCGGAGAAGGAGCAATCGGGAAAACCATGGTGATAAGGATGGCGGTGCTAGGGTGGATCAAGGAGGAGAT
Source organism: Lepus europaeus (assembly GCF_033115175.1). Taxonomy (NCBI): domain Eukaryota; kingdom Metazoa; phylum Chordata; class Mammalia; order Lagomorpha; family Leporidae; genus Lepus; species Lepus europaeus. The sequence goes on from NC_084845.1 coordinate 2,705,348, forward strand.
TTGGAAGGACACAATCTCCTACGTTGTTTACCTCACTTCTCACGAAATCAACCAGATCACCTGTTGCAGCTTGGTCGAGCTCATCTCCAAAGACTGGCCGGGTGGCCACGCTCCAGTGGCAGACATCCTGGCTTGCTCCAAGAATCTCCTGTTCATCCTTGAAGACTTGGACAACATAAACTGCAGCTTAAACGTGGACGAGCTTGCCTTATGCAGCGACAGCAGACAGCAGGTGCCAATGTCGGTTCTGCTGGCCAGTCTGCTGCAGAGAAAAATGGCTCCGGGTTCCTGGTTCCTCATCTCGTCCAGGTTCGGCGGCGAAACCACCATGAGGACGCTGATGAAGCACTCGGATTACTGCCTCACCCTACAGTTCTCGGACGAAAGGAGGAAGCTGTATTTCACCTTATTCTTTCGCAACGAGCAGAAGGTGATGACAGCTTGCAGGCTTGTACACGACAATGAGATGCTCATCAGCTTGTGTCAGGTCCCCGTGTTATGCTGGGTCACTTGTACCGCTCTGAACCAGCACATAGGCAAGGGCGATGACCTAAAACTCTCCTACCAAACACACACTGACGTCTTCACCCGCTTTCTTGCCGATACACTGACATCTGAGGCTGGAGCGGCAGGCGGTCAGCATCGACTGGTCCTCCTGGAACGTCTTTGCACGCTGGCCGTGGAAGGGCTGCTCCACGACACCCAGAATTTTAGTGACGAGGACCTCAGGAGTGTTGGTTTGACCGAGGATGATGTCTCCGTGTTGCAGGCCCTCAAGATCCTCGTGCGGTGCAGCAATATTAAAGACCGTCACACGTTCATACACTTGAAGGTCCAAGAGTTCTGTGCGGCCATTGCGTATATGATGGTACTGAACAGTTGCCAAATCCCCTCGGCCAGTAAAAAGCTCAAAGAGAAAAGGGAAACATACCCTGATTTCAGTCCAGTAACTGTATCCATCTTTGGACTTCTTAATGAGAAGAGGAGAAAAATTCTCGAGACGTCCCTTGGCTGTCAACTACTGGTGGAGCCGCTCAGACAGTACTTTCGGCAACAGGTGGCGTGTCTGAGTCACAATTCAAGAGCGACGGAATACCACATGCCCGTGTTCTACTGCCTCTTTGAGAACCAGGAGGAAGAATTTGTGAAACAGATCATCGGCTTTTTCTTGGAGGCTACTGTGAGTATTCGAACGAGCAGAGACCTGGTGGTTTCGTCGTATTGCCTGAAGCACAGCCAGACCTTGCGAAGACTGAAGCTGAGTGTGCTGTTTGTCTTTAAACACAAGGATCCCAACGTGAAGCTGACGGCTCGGTGAGTCTTGTGAAAAGCACAACTTCATTCTCTGTGTTCCTAAGACCTCCCCCCCCCCCCCCCCCCCCGGTGCCTGCTGACCGTGACGACGCTGGTACTGGAGAGACTGTAGAACTTAGAGTCCTCACTGATGTCTCGAATCAAAGCACCGGTTTGGACATCTCTATGCTGCAGTTTAAACCGGGTTTCTGGGTTAAACCTCAGCAGGACTGGTACTTGGGGCCACGGAATGCTTCGTGGTCAGGGGCTGAGCTGGCCGCGGGAGGCTGTTTAACGGCACCCCTGGCCTTGCCAAGTGTCTCTGTGAGGCTAGCTTGCCTCATGGTGAGAATCAGTATTTTAATCTCGGTTCTTCTTTATGTTGCGTGGCTCAGCTGAGGTTATCCTCACGGAATCGTGACAGGACACAACAGCAGTTCCTGTCGACTGTACTTCCTAGTAGTTGGCATTTTCACGTCCAAAGGCACTTGGCATTTTCACGTCCAAAGGCACTGTACTCGATCGGTTGTATCTTGTCTGACCTCAAAATTACTTTCTTCATGGGTCTGGATGTTATTGTTCCTACCTGGCCATATTTTATTTCTTCCCACCTGGTACTCGGGCTGAATCGGTGAACAGCTACTCTGAAAAGAGCCGTTAACGTGTGGGCTGGATTGAACGGATTCTACTGTGCGGTGACGTTTGTGTTCTGTGTAGTCAGGTGAGAAACCTCGCCTACTGGAGAGATATCTGCTCGCTGCTCCACACCAGCGAAAACCTCCGGGAGCTGGAGCTCTGTAACAGTGAACTTCACAGCACCTCGGAAAGAATTCTGTGTAAATCGCTGACACATGCCAGCTGTCGGCTCCAGACTCTCAAGTAGGTGCCTCCAATCCCAACCTCCAATTTCCCCGAGGAATAACAGGACCCTCCTTTTCATTTTCTGGTCTGGGATCATTCCAAGTGATAAAAGCAGTACTGGAAACAAACTAAACCAGGTGAACAGAGCATACGCAGTGGGGCTGCGGTGGGGTGGGGAATTCCTGAAATTCCTGGCCGTGTTTCAGAAATTAGAAGATGGAGATGCTGTGTCACACGTTGTCCGGGTGAACAAAGATGCTGTATCACTTCATTTTTGTTTTTTGTTTTTTAAGATTTATTTATTTGAAAGAGTTACAGAGAGAGGTATAGACAGAGAGAGGTCTTCCATCCACTGGTTCACTCCCCAGATGGCTGCAACAGCCAGAGCTGAGCCGATCTGAAGCCAGGAGCCAGGAGCTTCTTCCAGGTGCAGGGGCCCAAGGACCTGGACCATCTTCTACTGCTTTCCCAGGCCACAGCAGAGAGCTGGATCGGAAGAGAAGCAGCCAGGACTAGAACCGGCACCCATATGGGATGCCAGCACTTCAGGCCAGGGCTATACCCACTACGCCACAGCGCTGGCCCCATACTGTATCACTTTGGATTGTATTCAAGCACTTGTAACAGAGTAGCCTTCTCTTCCCCAAGGGCAGCTCTTGTGCACAGGGCTTGATTTTCCAACCCACACAGAGGCCTTGTGGGAAGCCTATGGTAGATAATCCAGCAGGTCCAGTCTGTCTCGGTCTAGGGCCCCATACACCTCTCTTAGCTATCTGCAGTGGACCTCCTAGGATCAAGATGCCCTTGGCCATGAGATTGGTGAAGCCCCAGGCACTGGGCCTGCCCTGAAGGCAGGAAGCAGCAGGAGGAAGGGAGGGGCAGGTGCGCCTGGAGCGGGGCAGGTGCACCTGGAGCCGGGCAGCTTCCCTGCTGGAACTCTTGCTCGGATCACTTTGGTTCGCATCTCATTGACCTGCTCCTCCTGTCATCACTTAACCTTGCAGAATGCAAAGAGGGGCTGAGAAAGAAGTCTTTATTCTTGGTTGCAGTTGGAAATAGTAAAAAACTGGAGTTGTCCTAAAGAAGAAAGCAAACAGACCATCATTGCATTGGGAACAATGCCTCTGCCTGTGAAGTGGGGGCCATTTTGAGATCAGATTGCTCTACTTCCAGTCCAGCTCCCTGCTAATGCTCCCGAGAAGGCAGCAGGAGATGGCCTTGGGCCCCTGCCACCATGTGGGAGACCTGGAAGCAGCTCCTAGCTTCAGCCTGGCCCAGCTCTAAGCCAGTATGGCCATTTGGGGAGTGAACTAGGAAATGGAAGAGCTCTCTGTAACTTGGCCTTTCAAATAACCAAAAAAAAAAATAATAATAAAGAAAGAAAAAGGTTTTTTTAAAGAAGCAAAAGTATGTCGGGGTGGGAGTCCACCAGCTTCTTCCCCAGATGTCCGTCAGAATAAGGTGAAATCTTGTCAAACGTCGCTGAGCAGCCAGCACTGGCCTGAGTTTGTTAGCAGCTCTGCAGGAAATGGTGCTGAATGACTCAGTATGGCCAAACACAAGGGGGTGTGATGGTCTCGGAGCCTGGCAGCCCAGAGGCCAGCTTTATTTGGGTAGAAGACCTGCTTGGCTGCAGGTCTAGTCTAGGTACCTGGGTTCTCTCAATGAATGGGAAATAGATGCCCCTGCTGCTCATCCAGTGAGATTGAACACGGACACACATGCGTTTTAAGACAGATAACAGGTTATGGGGAGAGGGGAAGAATACCAATGAATGTTTCTTACGAGTATACTTACGTGGTGGGGGGAGGGGTTCATGTACTAAGCTCCAGAGAGGTGAGATTGGCCACAAAGGAAGAGATGAATTAGGTGGATGGTCGGTCACAGAGCGCCCCTGGGAGAGTGGTCCACGGAAGAAGGCTTGGTGTGCTCAGAGGAGCCCAGAGCCCCCCGTGCGCAGACCGCTGTGTGGGGGGTGGTCTCGGGGACATAGCGCATAGGTGTGTTTGGCATCAGCAGTATCAACGATGGATTTTTCTGGCATGGGGGTGGGGCTTGGAGCAGACATACCACAATATGAGTTGCATTTTAATAGCTCATGATGGAATCCGGAATCTGCTCTACAGTGCAGCAGGCTATGAGAAAACCTGCCAAGAAGGTCCTTCTCTGGGTGATCCTCTCTTCACTGGAAGTCTCCTCTTTATCTTCCACAGGTTGTCAAATCTCACAGTGGGTTCTGAATATGACGACTTGTTCAAGGCTATTGCCCAGATCGAGAGCCTGACTTTCCTGAGCCTGAGTCGCATGGACATGTCCCCAAAGATGTTTTCACTTCTGCATGAGATGCTGGATAGTCCAGCGTGCAACCTTCAGCACTTGTGGTGAGCAGCGCTCAGCCTGTGTGCCAGCGGCACGACCGGGCAGTGCCGCAGATGCCCCTGAGATGGTTCTACCGCTGCCTCCTTGGTACCACTCACTCCTTGATGGCCTTTTCGCAGATGGTTCTCTCCTGCCAACATGACTCCTATCATTTTGGTTGATTTCAGTTTCTACATAGGTGATCTTTTCTGTAATTGGCTTGACGCCTATTTCTTTAATGGTCTAGTTCCTCTGACCACTCAGAGCCCTGCCGGGGTCTGCAACCTTACCCAAGTATGAACTAGTGTAGGATGAGATTAGAAGCAGAGGTCTCTACTGACTTCCCAGTGTAAGTGTAGGTATCCTAGCACTTGGTGGGGACTGATTGCACTTGACAGAGAAACGGCGTAGAAAAGAGCCCCACTTACTCCACTCGAATTGTTCTTGCAGCTTGATGAAATGTGACCTGAAAGCTAGTGTGTGTGGACACGTCGCCTCGCTCCTTGTCGACAGCAAGAAGCTGAAGAAGCTGACCTTATCCAACAACCCACTGAAGAACGATGGGGTGAAGATACTGTGCGACGCCTTGCTCCACCCGAATTGTACTCTGGAGTCGCTGGTGTAAGCTGGCTTGGGCAAGCCCACCACTTAGGAACTGGGACTCGGGTTTGAAAGTCCGTGTGTACAGCCAAGCACCGGAGGGGAAAGCGCAGGGAAGCCTGTTAGCTGAAGAACCATTGAGTGTCTGAGCTTGGGCAGGTCTGGGTTTGTAGTCAGCATTGCCGATGAATATACAGCAGCAGGCTGGCATGAGGTTTTCTCAACTTGCTCTTCACCACCTGGAGCACAAGGTCACCATACAACTGACCTTACCACCTTGGAGAGGGAGTTCAGTGTGGTGCCAACACGATTCCACATGTAGACCCTGGGCTACAGCAGCGACGTGATGAGAGAAGGAACCTGCGTCATTGCCTTGACAGGAGCACAGAGGCCAGGTGTGGTGTGGGACGTGCTGTATCCAGGAGCACAGGAGGGAAGCCGAGGAGTGGGGCTTGGTGCTAGACCGCCTTGAAGTTGAGGTCTATTTTCCTAGCTTTTCTTTCAAGGTGGCCGGTGATGGGATCCTCCTGTGCCTGTGCCTGTCCCTGTCAATTGTTTCTATCATGGAAGGCAATCTCTTTCTCTGCTCTGGGGAAGTTTCTAGAAAAGTAGATGTTTCAGGTGGTCAGGGCACAGAAAATAGAGCAAAGGCAGAAAAAATAGGACAGAAGTAAGGCATAGATGCACAGATGAAAAGGTGGGAGCTTGCACTAGTGCTCAGAAAGACAAAATGGAATAAGTAACTAGATGGGTTAAAGGACATGCCACCTAAATTCAGTTTAAATTAAATTCAGTTCTAAATTACCAAAGGTTAAAGAATGCAGTAGGGCTTATTGTTTTCAGACTACATGGAGTTCCCAAACATGACAGTCTAAACTGAAATGGTATTCCTTGCGTTCTCTATTCATATATGTTTCTATGGAAACATGTATGTGTGTGATCACAGGATAACATCGTGAACCCTAGTAGGATCGCATAATATTGCTTTATAATTGTTTCCAAAATCCCAGATTGTTGGAGGATATTTCTGACCCCCACAGGGATTCCGTAAAAAGTGATTGCCAACTTGACTGAATACATGCTACGAGAGAAGGAAACGTGGAAAAAGGGCGCCGGATCACTGGCTCGGCACTGATCCAAACAGGGCCACCCTCATCTCATCTTCACAGCTCACAGCTTTGAGATACAAATCATGTCCCAGAAAACTCACCTATTTAAGTGCGTAGTCAGTGAATTTTTAGCACACGGTTAACGATCACCACAGTCTGATTTTAGAACACTTGCCCTCGTCCTGTGAAGTTGCTGGCACGCACTCCTTCATAATTCCCATCTATATTTCAAATATTGCAGATATAGTCAAGCTCAAAACATTTTTTTCTCTTAATTTTTTTTAATTTGACAGGCAGAGTTGGACAGTGAGAGACAGAGAGAAAGGTCTTCCTTCCGTTGGTTCACCCCCCAAATGGCCACCACAGCTGGCGCCAATCCGAAGCCAGGAGCCAGGTGCCTCCTCCCGGTCTCCCATGTGAGTGCAGGGCCCAAGCACTTGGGCCATCCTCCACTGCACTCCCGGGCCACAGCAGAGAGCTGGACTGGAAGAGGAGCAACCAGGACCAGAACCAGTGCCCATATAGGATGCTGGCGCCGCAGGCAGAGGATTAACCTAGTGAGCCATGGCGCCGGCCCTTTTCTCTTAATTTTTAAGTAGGCAAGGAATTTCCAAATCCAAAAGCAGGGAAAGAAATTGTAGTAATCTAAGGAAAATGTCTAAAAATTCACATTAGATTTTGACCAAATCTTAGTGATGGAAAATATTAGCTTCCCAGTCAGCTGATAGCATTGGCTTTGGAAAAACTTTGACAAAAACAACAGAGGGGGTTTCTTTAGTTTTTCTTATTTTTTGACTTTACAAAAAAAGGTGTAATTTCTAAAAATTGAACACAGTTTTCTACACAAAGAGAATACAGCCAGTGTCACTGGTGTTCTGATGGCCAAGACAGCATACGCAGAGCCCCCGTGATGCACAGCCCCATTCCTCGGCTTCCCTCCTGTGCTCCAGGATACAGCATGTTCCACACCACACCTGGCCTCTGTGCTCCTGTCAAGGCAATGACGCAGGTTCCCCTCTCTCATCACGTCGCTGCTATAGCCCAGGGTCTACGTGTGGAATTGCATTGGCTCCACACTGAACTCCCTCTCCACAGTGGTAAGGGGTTGTGTTGGGATCTCATGCTCCAAGCTGAGAACTCTGATTAGTAAGCATAATAATACTTAAAAACGTTGTCTAGAATCTAGTAGGAGTCGGTAAAAGCTGATATTTGACTTCTAACACAAGTTCGACATTCAACAAAGCTTAAATAGCCAAACCTGTATTAAACGTTATTTTCAGTATGATAAATGTAGCATATTAAAATAGACCTTACCATTTAGAGGTAACTGTGGAACTATTCACAGTGAGAAACTGGGGTGCCCAGTGTTTGCTTCAAAATGTGGCTGAGAAGTGGGTAAGGTTCAGAGAGCAAACAAGACTGACCATGGACAGAATGTTGCTAGGGATGGTGCAGGACCCAATCTAGCGTTGTCTGATGTTTGAAATACCATTTTAAGAATGATGTAAAACCACCCAGGTACTCTAGGAAAATATCCTAATGAAGTAGATTGAAGATATAGATGGCAAATACATATTAAGATATTAATAAGTATTACATGTTGTTGATGTAATCTTAGCTATAGGGTCACGGTTTGTTAAATAGTTTTATAAAATGTTATAAAATGATATTGCTAAGCTTAAAATCCTAGAGGCACAGAAATCCAGATCTTGTCATAGATGTGATCATTTCTTGCCCATGCATAGAACAAAAGAAATCCAGAAAAGCCATGACAATACTGCTTCATGAGTACAGTTGGACCTGAGGGTTGGGTGCCAGGACCCCAGGCACATACCAAAATCTCCAGTGCTCAGGTCCCTGAGCCATAACCTACATGCATCCTACCCCACACAGTGCTTTAAATTCCCTTGAGGTTACTGCTGTGACGATGCCAAGGCTGTGAGGTAGCCACGCTGTGTTGTTACGAGAACAAGGGCAAGAAAGAAGCCTGTGTGCCTTCAGTACAGACTCAAGACTGCCTAGTGTTTTTGATCCATGGTTAGTTGACTTCGTGAGCTGAGGATATGGAGGGCTGTGTGTATTAAAATCTGAATTTCATATCAGTTCCATATGCCACAGTTTTCTCTATTTCCCAATCATTCACAAGGTGAAGACCATTTCTAGCCCATGGGAGCTAGATCTGCCCACTGGCTGCACTTCGCCAATCCCTGCTCGGGCTTGTCTAATCCCCACATAGGAACAAAGACCCAGGGTGGTGATGTCCACGTTTTTTAAAGAAAACAGCTAGAGATAAAGATTGGAAACGAGTGAAGCTTTCAAACATTGGCGATAGATTAAAACCACGAAAACGGCAATGGTGGGCGCCACAAGGTGGGTTTGCCAACCCACAGCCAGAGGGTTCCAATGCACTGCCCATCTTCGCTGTCTTAAGACTTTTCAATAGTTCCCTTATTCACTTGGAAGCAGCAAAATAACTCTGCTAGAATCATAGAATTTTTAAACCAAAAGCAATCTTAGGATTAAGTCAAATCAAAAGCCGAGTTACTGAAGTCCTCCGACTCTCCAGTCGGTGGAAGTGGGAATGTGACTGTTCCCATGCCCTGCTTGTGGCGTGCATCCTGTATTTGAGCCTCTGCACCACGTTAGGTACTTTCTAACCCTTCTTGTCAATGGGAAAGTGACGGGTGGCCACGCGGGGCTGGGGCAGCAGAAGGCAAAGCGACCTCCGAGGGCCTGGGGTGGGCGGCCACACGCAGCCTTCCCTGAGCCGATTCTGCTGTCGCTGACGCGCGGCTCTCTGCTGGTGTTCCCACGCAGGTTGCTCTTCTGCTGCCTCACCGAAGCGTGCTGCAGCTCCATCGGGAGAGTTCTTCTGCTCAGCAAAACCCTGAAGCATCTAGACCTGAGTGTGAATTTCCTACAAAACCACGGAGTGTTGGTCTTGACCCTGCCTCTGATGTTTCCCACCTGCAAATTACAGGAGCTGGAGTAAGTTCCCCTGGCTCCCTTGGAGGTCCGCATCCCTGCCGGGTAAGGGGTGAGTGCTGGAGCAGCCAACAGAAGCAAGGAGACTTGAGCAACGCTCCCCGTGACAGGCAGCATAAAAGCAGGGCAAGATCTGATTGTGAAACTAAAAGGGCAGAGAGTAAAAATCCCCGAAGCTCAGTGTCACAGAGACCCAGCTAGCAACGCTGGGGTGGTGGGAGGTAGTGACGCAGGAGGAGGGCCCCGGGGAGTCAGCCCTGCCCTGGCCCCCGTGTTGGTGGAGGAGGGGAAACGTGGGGGTAGACAACAATGAGGGCATCTGTGTTTGGCAATAGCTTTTTTGGAAAAAGGGGGTGTTGGGAGCGTAGCTAGTGGGGAGACAGCGGAGCTGAGCCCACTGGTGTGGAAGCATCGAAGGGTGCTTCAGAAAGTTCATGGAAAATGCAGTTAAAATGTTTATTTTGGTGAAAAAATCTGAAGTCCATGAATGGTCTTCTCATGTGTATTCTCATGAATGTTTTACAGATCCTCGACACACACACACATGTACACACTAACACACACATGCACACACGTACAGTCACACGTGCACACACACACACTGTGCTCCACCAGAGGGCGGCCTTGGTCACGAGGCAATGGCCTTGGACTAAGCTCTCGGGGGAGGCAGGTACAGACACACACATACACACACATACACATGGACATGCACATTCACACATGCACACACACATTCCCACATGTACATAGACACTCACATATGTGTGCACACACACACTGTGCTCCACCAGAAGGCTTTGGTCACGAGGCAATGGCCTTGGACTAAGCTCTCGGGGGAGGCAGGTACAGACACACATGTACACACGTACACACTCACATGTGTTCACATACACACTGTGCTCCCTTGGTCACGAGCCAATGGCCTTGGACTAAACTCTTGGGGGATGCAGGTACAGACTGGGCAGGGCCTCGCCTCCATGCCAAACAACAAACATTCTCAACTTCTGAGTGGATGAGAGACATCATCTCTCTGAAAAACAGTTACTGTGGTTTTTATCCGTTGGAGATACTTACGTTGAAGTCGTATTTTGAAAATGTAGCTCCAGTGTCCTCCTTCGGCTCAGAAATATGAAAAATGTAAATAATAAACACGTGTACTTCTCATAGGCCAGCAGCACCGTGGTTCATGAGCTCCTGAACAGAAATGCCCAATGCACTGTGATAATTTAATCAGCGTTAGGGTGTCCTCTTATTTGAAATGTGTTTTTGACGTGTAGTTACAACCTAAATCCACGTCTCACTTTAATTTGGGAATAGGCGGGTCGGTGGGAAGGTAGAAACTCTGGGGGCCTCCTTTCTTCTACAGTCTTGGCTCTTCCGGCCTCTCCTAGGAACCTGTCTTAGGGAGCGTGGCATAACCCTTGTTTCTCTCCTTTGGTTTCCATGGGTGCTCAGTAGGTTGAGGTACATTCCCTCAGTGCCGTGGAGTAGGAGCCAACATGCGTTGTCTCTGAAAGATAAATACTGTTTGCAGCTTGGTGGGCCACATGGCCTCTGTTACAACCGCTCAACTCTGCCAAGCCGATGAGCAGCCGTGAACAAATCGATCACTGAACGGATGTGCCAGGTCCCAGTGAAACTCGCCCTGCAGACCCAGGAGTTGTCAGGATTCGGCTCACAGCTGCGTTTCACCTGTAGACCCCAAATGCGATGCTGCGCTTAGTCTTCAAGTCTACCCACCCACTCGGTCTGGGCTGGGGCCTCTCCTGAGAGCTCCCATAGTCATCTCAACCTCAGCATCGTTGGTGGCACTTCCTTTGCCTCTCAACTTGAAGATGTGGCTGTGCTCTGTCACTGCAGGTGTGGTTGGCACGTCGTTACTGCTTCACGATTGTTTTTTTAAATGGGCTTGTACATTTTTTAAAATTTGACAGGTAGAGCTTACAGACAGTGAGATAGAGAGACAGAGAGAAGGATCTTCCTTCTATTGGTTCACCCCCCAAATGGCTGCTATGGCCGAAGCTACGCCGATCCAGAGCCAGGAGCCAGGTGCTTCCTCCTGGTCTCCCATGCGGGTGCAGGGCCCAAGCACTTGGGCCATCCTCCACTGCCCTCCTGTGCCACAGCAGAGAGCTGGACTGGAAGAGGAGCTACAGGGACCAGAACCGGCGCCCATGTGGGATGCCGGCGCTGCAGGCAAAGGATTAACCTAGTGTGCCATAGCACCAGCCCCTTCGTGATTATTAAATAGAGAATACGCTTAGGGTTTTCTAGAAACTACTTCCAAAGTTACTCAGCAAATAATTACGAAGTGTGTACTAGTCAGCAGACGCTCCTCTAGGTGGCTTGGATACATCAGTGAACACACAAATCCAATGTCTTAAAGGATCTTGCTTTGGCACTGTGGAAGACAGAAGATAAATAAGACATGAGCACATTATGTATCGTTAGGCTAGGGACCAGCAAATTAGGTCATCTGGGGGCCCGGTCTAGTCCTTAGCCTGTTTCTGAAAATAAAAGTTCTGAAACAGTCATTCTTGTATATGGTGTCTGCAGGTGCTTCTGACCTATTATGGCAAAGGTGAGCGGCTGTGGCAGATACCATGGGGTCCATGACGCCTAAAATGTTTATCATATGGCCCTTTATAGGAAAAGGCTGTTCCCTCCATCGGACATGAAAGGTGCTATGGGAACTCGGAACATAGTGGCCATTTCTTTTTGTTTGTTTGTTTTTCAAAGATTTCCTTTATTTTTTTTTTAAACGTCAGAGTTACACAGAGAGAAGGAGAGGCAGAGAGAGAGAGAGGTCTTCCATCTGCTGGTTCACTCCCCAGTTGGCCACAATGGCTGGAGCTGTGCTGATCCGAAGTCAGGAGCCAGAAGCTTCCCCTGGGTCTCCCACGTGGGTGCAGGGGCCCAGGGACTCGGGCCATCTTCTACTGCTTTCCCAGGCCATAGTATAGAGCTGGGTGGGAAATGGAGCAGCCAGGACTCGAACCGGCACCCATATGGGATGCTGGCACTGCAGGCAGCAGCTTTACCCACTGCACCACAGAGCCAGCCCCCATAGTGGGCATTTCTAAGCAGGATCCATCAGTGTAAGCCTCATTGACAAGGGGACACTGGAGCAGCACCTTGGTGCTGATCTCGGTGGTGCAGTCCACTAGGGTTGGGCTTTTAGGGGAGGACACTGGCCAGGGGGCCAGGGCAGAGGGCTGGCACATAAGCATCCCACAGTGCTGGGTGAACAGTGAGAAGGGCAGGAGGATGGGCAGTGAGTGCAACTGTGGCAGTAGAAGATGTGGGCAACACGGGCAGGGAAAACAATGGCAGAGCGGGCGAAAACACGCACAAGTGTGAGGACTTGGGGAGGAAGAACCATGGGGCGCATTTTTGGTTATAAACGCAGTGCGTTTAGCTCTGTCAGTACTGTCGGTTGTTGACATGAACACTGGACGGTAGAAGAGTGGATCTCAGTAGAGTTTGTCCAAAGTGATCGTTTGGAGCTCAGGTTCAGCATCGTGGAAACCTGGGTTGGAACTGTGACATCCCGCTGTCTGTGTCCTTAGATGAGAGAGGCTTAGCGTGCCCTGGTTCCAGCTTCCTTGTTTGTCAAATCTGGATAACAGAGACCGCAGGCCCAGTCAGCAAGTCACGAGCTTCAGATGGTGCCGATACGTTTTATGCCATCTGTCGACATTGACACTGCTTGTGTCCCATCGAGCCCCTTCTTCACGAATGTCGTAGACGGGACCAGGAACTTGGCCCTCCGTGACATGAAACCTTTGAAACCGTGGCCACGACTCAAACTCTCGCTCGCCTTTTGCAGGCTGTCTGGCTGCTTTTTCAACAGTGACGTCTGTCGGGATATCGCCTCCGCCATCGTTAACAACCAAAACCTGAGGAGCCTGGAGCTTGGGAGCAATCACCTGGGAGACGCGGGCGTGACGCTGCTGTGCGAGGCCTTGCGACATCCCAGCTGCAAGCTGGAGAACATCGGGTGGGTACCTGGCGGAGACGTCGCACTCTGTGTTCAGAAAACCTCAGGCAGGGGTGAGGACAGGACCAGGCTGGCTGGGAGGGGAAAGCTCAAGCATGGTGACACCCTGCTGTGTGATACGCTCTTTGTCCAGCGCCTCACAAACATCAAGTTCACACCTGTCGACTCTGCGTGTCTCTCTGCGAGGACTGGGTCCTGTCTTACCTGGGCGTCTCCTCGTTGCAGGCTGGAAGAGTGCATGCTAACCAGTGCCTGCTGCGAGTCTCTCGCATCCGTTCTTAGGAGCAGCAAAACGCTGAAAAGACTGAATCTGCTTGGGAACAAGTTGGATGACAAAGGAATTGTGCAGCTTCTTCAGGGCTTGGGCCAGCCAAGCTGTGTGCTTCAGACCCTGGGGTAAGCGGATGCTGTTTTCCTGGCGTAGCGGGCAAGTCTGTGTTGGGATGGTCGCGAGTATATGAGGTGGTAGTAAGCCCTGTTGCCAGCTTCAGATACCTTAAAATGAGAATGCTTTTCCCTTGTTGCTATGTCGAGAATGCGTGTCAGACCTTTAGAGCGTAGTATGTTGTTAATGTTGAGTAAAGTGTAACAGTTGGTACTTCCTGTTACGTGTGATCTAGGGAGGAAAACGCCCTATACGTCAGTGTTCTCTGTGTTCTTTGCTTGGGTCCTTTATTTTAGAGAACTTACATAGCCAGCTCTCAGCCCAGCGTTCTACAGCTCGAAAACAAAGGTCGCCTTCCTTTCTGTGTGAACTGCTGTGCAGCACGTTTCTGTCAACGTGGGGTTTGACACACTTCTTACCTCGTGGTATGGGAGCCAGGAGTCCCGTCGTAGCTTTGTCGGTCCCAAGGATCTCTGATGAGGCTGCCATCCACGTATCATCCACACTGCTGGTGTGGCGTGATCCAGTTTCTGTCGGGCTGTTGGATGGAGGCCCTTGGTGCGTGGATGGCTACTGGTGGAAGTGGTATCTTATTTTTACCTGTTAGATGCAAACTACAGATCCCACCTACACTCAAGGGGGTTTTGCAAGGGTGTGGCTGCCACAGGAGAGGATCAGTGGAAGCCATCTTGTTTTATCTTTTTACAGATTTACTTACTTGAAAGGCAGAGTTACAGAGAGAAGGGGAACAACAGAGCCCTTTGATCTGCTGGTTCCTTCCCTAAATGGCTGGCCACAACAGCCAGGGCTGGGCCAGACTGAAGCCAGGAGCCTGGAACTCCATCCGGGTCCCCTACACGGATGATGGGAGCCCAAGCATCCAGACCATCTTCCACGCTTTCCCAGGCACGTTAGTAGGGAGCTGGATCCGAGTGTGGCAGCTGGCACTGAAGTCAGTGCTGATGTGGGCACGGTGCCGGCACTGTGGGCGACAGTTTAACCCGCTGCACCAGAACACCGGCTGCCGGAAGGTATCTAAAAAACTGCCCACCATGAGTTTCTTCCATACTTTGTCCACATATCTAGAAAGTTGCGGGGAAACCTAGGATTCGGTTCCTAGTCTATTATGTTCTTCAGTCTTTAAACATTTACGTTTTCTGATTAACATTGAACAATTGCTTAAATGTCAAGGCTACAGGTGATATCCTTAAGAATGTCCACAGTGTGTACCGACCGGATTGAAGCAGTCACCCGTTCGCTCTCCCCGTTTTTACTCTGTCCAGAGTCGTCAGTGTTCAGGTTGCTGTGCCTTGGATTAGAGACCCCGGAGTCAGTGTTTGGGTTGCTGTACCTCGGGTTAGAGACCCCGGAGTCAGTGTTCGGGTTGCTGTGCCTCGGGTTAGAGACCCCGGAGCCGTCAGTGTTTGGGCTGCTGTGCCTCGGGTTAGAGACCCCGGAGCCGTCAGTGTTTGGGCTGCTGTGCCTCAGGTTAGAGACCCCGGAGCCGTCAGTGTTTGGGCTGCTGTGCCTCGGGTTAGAGACCCCGGAGTCGTCAGTGTTCGGGTTGCTGTGCCTCGGGTTAGAGACCCAGTACAAGTATCCTGGACTCACCATGCTCAGGCACAGGCAGGGCGTTGCATTTCCCACTTGGCTTTTCTCAGATGGAGAACCAGGATATTTATCTCAGGACGCTTATGGTTAGGTCTGACTCAGTCTGCGTGAGACTTGGCTCTGAACTGTTTTCCTGTATCCTCCCCGAGTGACACTTTTCCATAGGCACAAATATTGAGTCACAAAGATGCATAGAAAAACTCAATTCAAACACCACAACCTTTCCAAATCCTTGACTCCCTTTACCCAAAGCTCACCTCATCTTCCAAATTGCAAAACAGCACAATAAATGCAGCCTCTGTTGGCCACGCGAGAAGTTCCATGATGGGAGGGATTTCTTCCTATTCAGTGTTACGTCCCAGCACCTACGTGCTCAACAACGCTAAAGAGAAGGAATGAGTGGAATTGGGGTAAGAACGGTATTTCGCGCAGTGTTCACAGATGGAGGGGTGCAGAGTACGTGAAGGTGACCATGAATCCCTCCCTAGGCTTGAAGAGAGGACTTCAGTGTGAAGGAGCAGGTGTGCTGTGTCTCCAGCTGTGCTAGTGCATTGTCGTGGAAGGCTTTGACCCTCGGTGCTGGATTCTGTGAACCACGAGTGGTGCCACGTGTGATGAGGCTGCAGTGAGCTAAGTTTGCCAAGACTGAGTGCACAGCGATACGGAGGCCACGAATCCCAACTCCACCCTCTTCGCCCTGGCTCGTACTCCAAACCTCATGGAGAGACCTCCTAACTCAGTGTTTCTAGTCCGCAGGCAGCATGGGATCCACCCCCCCAGTGCCCAAAGGGTGATACATGGGAGATTAGTAATTAAGGTAGCAAGATTGAAACAATGTAGTTCAAAAAGTTCACATAAAATGGAGTCAGAGGGGCCGGTGCTGTGGTGTAGCAGGTAAAGCTGCCACCTACAGAGCCAGCATCCCATTAGGGCGCAAGTTCTAGTCCTGGCTACTCCACTTCTGATCCAGCTCTCTGCTGTGGCCTGGGAAAGCAGTAGAAGATGGCTCAAGTGCTTGGGCCCCTGCACCCATGTGGGAGACCTGGAAGAAGCTCCTGGCTTTGGATTGGCTCAGCTCAGGCTGTTGTGGCCATTTGAGGGGTGAACCAGCAGATGGAAGACCTCTCTCTTTCTCTCTCTCTTTTTGCCTTTCAAAAAAAAATAATTTTTTTTTAAAAAATGGAGTTGAGGGCTGGCGCCGTGGCTCAATAGGCTAATCCTCCACTTGCGGTGCTAGCACCCCGGGTTCTAGTCCCGGTCAGGGCACCGGATTCTGTCCTGGTCGCTCCTCTTCCTGTCCAGCTCTCTGCTCTGGCCCGCGAGTGCAGTGGAGAATGGCCCAAGCCTTGGGCTCTGCACCCGCATGGGAGACCAGGAGAAACACCTGGCTCTGAGCTTCGGATCAGCGCGGTGCGCCAGCCGCAGCGGCCATTGGGGGGTGAACCAACGGTAAAGGAAGACCTTCCTCTTTGTCTCTATCTCTCCCTGTCCACTCTGCCTGTCAAAATAAATAAACATTTTTTAAAAATGGAGTTGAAAGGCAATTTTGGTGCCAAAAACTTTTGAAATCTGTGTATATGTGGGATCTTCAAAAAGTTCATGGGAAATGCATAATATGAAAAAATATGGATTTTAAGCTTTTTTGCATCAAAAGAAAGTTGCCTTTTAAGTAAATTTTTCCATGAACTCTTTGAAATGCGCCTCAGTAACTTTTTGAAATAATGGGATTCTCCCTCTGTATTTCCTCAGGCTGGAAGTGAGCAACGTGGGTGCAGAAACCCAGAAGCTGCTGCAGGCCGTGAAAGAGCGAAATCGCAGCCTGGAGTTTGTGAGTCAGTCCTGGGCCAGGCGAGAAGGCAGAGGGGCCGGTGGCTGCGCTGACTGTCCGAGTCCTTCAGAGCCGAGCTCTGCGAGGCAAAAGGAAGCCTGGCACTTAATCACCTCCAGAATGCCCAGGCAGTTCAGACCCTTAGAAGGGTCTGCCGCAGGCAGTGGGCAGCCCCCTCAGACGCACTGTGCATGACGTGTGTGATGGAGACATTGGCCACAGCTGGGCTGCAGGGACGTCGTGGGTTTGCTGTCCATCCTGCTCGTCCTGGGCCCCTGCTGACGTGAGCCGCTCGCTGGTGCAGTTCCTACGTGTTTTCACAGTTCTGAGAGGATTGTATGAATCAATAAAGGTTAAAATGCAGCGGGGAACGCCTGACACATCGTTGCTTCGTCACAGGTCTTTGCGGGGTGACACGGGAGGAGCGGGGTCGTTTTGTGGTCCTGTCGGGGGAGTGTCATCGGAAGTCTCTCCAAGAATCCCGTAAAAGGAAATGGCTCCTTCCTTCCTTTCCATGCCGCCTCCCCGCTCCGATGGCTGCTGGCGTGGCTTCTTGCCCGCTCCGTCTGCTCACAAGCCCGCGAGCGTGTCCCGTGAGGTGAGCGCTGGCCCCCATGAGCTGCCGATTCTCAGAGCCTCTGCTTTGTCCGCCCCATTCCAGGGGAGGGGGCACGCGCTGAGCCTCCTCCCATTCCCGTGGTCCCTCCTGCTGTAGTGCCCTATTTACCTCCTTCCCGAGATAATGGCACAGGGAAGTCAGGAGATCAAGTTTCCCAGAGGGAAAGGGAGAAATTCTGTGCCAAAGAATTGAAATAGAGCTTCTAGGACCCAGAGATGCTGTCTCCTCTCATGGTGCGCACCCCCCCCCCCCAAGAGGAGCAGGTGGATCGATGGTCCTAACGCGACCATCCCACCTCTGCAGTCCCACAAGTGGGTGGCTCGGTAGGTTAATGCCATGTGGTTTGTTTGTTGCTGAGTTTGCGCTCCTTACATACTGATATGGATCCTCTATCTGAGGCATGGTTTTCAAATGTTTTCTCCCCTTCCATCAGTCGTCCTCTTTGCTTTGCTAATTGTTCCCTTTGCCGTAGAGAAGCTGCTTGACTTGCTAGAATCCCATTAGGCTTTGAAGTCTAGGCCAATGTCTTCTGGTATTTCCCCCGTGTTTTCCTCTGATAGTTTCAGTCCTCAAGTTCTTATTTGTGATCCATTTTGTTAGTTTTTTACCGGGTGTAAGGGATCTTGTTTCAAACATCAGCATGAGTAAATTCAATTTTCCCAGCACCATTTGTTGAAGAGACCATCCTTTCTTCAGGGAATGTTTTTAGTGTGTTTGTCAAAGATGAGTTGGTTGCAGGGTGGATGTATTTCTGGGGGTTCTATAATGTTCCATTGGTCTATATGGTTTTTTTTTTTTTTTAAGATTGATTTATTTATTTGAAAGTCAGAGTTAGAGAGAGAAGGAGAGGCAGAGAGAGAGAGAGAGAGAGAGGTTCTCCATCCTCTGGTTCATTTCCCAATTGGCCACAACAGCCGGAGCTGAGCTGATCCAAAGCCAGGAGCTTCTTCCGGGTCTCCCCACATGTGCAGGGGCCCAAGGACTTGGGCCATCTCCTACTGCTTTCCCAGGCCATAGCAGAGAACTGGATCAGAAGTGGAGCAGCCGGGACCCAAACTGACACCCATATGGGATTGTAGCATTGCAGGCAGCAGCTTTACCCACTACACCACAGTGCCGGACCCCTATATTTTTGTTTGTTTGGTTTTGGTTTTGTTTGTCTTTGCAGGTGCCAAGCTGTTTTGGTTGTAACAGCCCTGTAGTGTATCTTGAAATCTGGTATTGTAATTCCTCCACTTTTTTTTTTTTTTTTTTTTGCAGCTGTTTAAAATTACTTTGGCTACTTGGAGTCTTTTTTGTGACCATAAGATTTTTAGGATTGCTTTTTCTAGATCTGTGAAAAATGTCCTTGGAATTTTGATGAGGACCCATAAATTGTTTTGGGCAGTGCAGTCGTTTTGATAATAATTCTTCCAATCCATGAACATGGAAGATTTCCCCATTTTTATGTGTTGTCTTCTATTTCTTTGAGTAATGTTTTACAGTTTTTATTGTAGGGATCTTGCACACCTTTGGCTACTTTCATCGAGATATTTAAGCAAATGGGATTGTTCTTAAAAGTTCCTTCTCACCGGCGCCACGGCTCACTAGGCTAATCCTCCACCTGCAGCACCGGCACACCGGGTTCTAGTCCCGGTTGCCCCTCTCCTGGCCAGCTCTCTGCTATGGCCCGGGAAGGCAGTGGAGGATGGCCCAAGTGCTTGGGCCCTGCACCCCATGGGAGACCAGGAGAAGCACCTGGCTCCTGGCTTCGGATCAGCTCGGTGTGCCAGCCGCGGCAGCCATTGGAGGGCGAACCAACGGTAAAGGAAGACCTTTCTCTCTCTCTCTCTCTCTCTCTCTCTCTCTCTCTCTCACTGTCCACTCTATCTGTCAAAAAAAAAATAAATTAAAAAAAAAGAGTTCCTTCTCAGAACATTGTGTAGAAGACCGCTGTGATCCGGTGTTGATTTTGCGTCCTGCAGCTTTGCTGCCCTCCCTGAGCAGCGCTGAGTCTCTCGGTGGAGTCTTCTGGCTCCACTAAAGAATGGCAGCAGTAGGATTAGAGAGGACCTCTTCATTACCCCAGAAGCCCTTCCTCCGGTCAGAGGGGAACATCACCCCAAATCAGCAGTCCCTCTCCCCCACCTCGCACCACTGCAGAGGTGCCTCTCAAGCCTGAAGCCAGGGGTGGGTTGTGGACTGACCAGGCCTCACAGGGTGAGCATTGCATCTCCTGCTCCGCGGAGCGCCGGGGACCCCGTGTGGCCCAGCATACTCCCTCTCACTCCCTCTCTGCCAGCCAGGGACCCCGTGTGGCCCGGTACACTCCCTCTCGCTACCTCTCTGCCAGCCGGGGACCCCGTGTGGCCCGGCACACTCCTTCTCTGCCAGCCGGGGACCCCGTGTGGCTTGGCACACTCCCTCTCGCTACCTCTCTGCCAGCCCACGTCCTCCGGGGTCCGGCTTTTCATCTTTCCAACCACTTGCACCCAAAAGAAAGCCCAAGACCCCATGAGAGAGCCCCGGGGGTGTCTGAAGGCTTCCACCCAGATTCCCTCCCTAGACGCTTCCGTGAACAGCAGCTTCAAGTTTGATGACTGCATGTTTTTTGCTTACGGTGATTTCTCTGAGAACCCAGCAGTCCCTTGCTCAGCCCTAGCTCATGATGTCCTAGGGTTGTCTTAGTCTTTGTGCCAGGTCTGTGATCCAGCTCAGATCCACCCCACCTGTGATAGGAGGCAGGCTCTGTTCTGTGTTCTCTTTGCATTGCTTATTTAACACAGAGGTTACTTCTTTTTATTTGACAGAGTTATAGACAGTAAGAAAGAGAGAGAAAGGTCTTCCTTCCGTTGGTTCACTCCCAAAATGGCCACTATGGCCGGTGCTGCGCCAATCCGAAGCCAGGAGCCAGGTGCTTCCTCCTGGTCTCCCATGCGGGTGCGGGACCCAAGCACTTGGGCCATCCTCCACTGCCTTCCTGGGCCATAGCAGAGAGCTGGACTGGAAGAGGGGCAACTGGGACAGAATCTGGTGCCCATACGGGATGCTGGCACCACAGGCAGAGGATTAACCAAGTGAGCCACAGTGCCGGCCCCGACACGGGTTCTTTTTCAGATTCGATGGCTCTGGTGCCTTTGTATGAATAGGAATTAACCTATAACAAAAGTATGATTTTCCCAAAGGCATAGCTCAAAATCTGATCAATAGCAAACAGTCATTCACTGTGTTGCAAAGAAAGACTTCAGAGTCAAGTCGTGCACTCCGTGGGAAGGCAGTCGTGCAGAGACGTGTGTAAGGGGGCGCTTGGGTCTAAGCAGGAGGTGTTGGTGCAAGGGAGGAAGGCTGAGGACTGTGGGCATGGTTGGCAGGGCATCCGGGTACTGCAGTTGCACCTCAGAATCTGGGGGAGGAGATGAATGGAAATGCGACCTGGTGTGCGTTGCACCTGCCGAGGCCAGCGTCCCATGATGGGCTGGGGAGAGCAACACCTTTTCCATCACATGTGAAGGATTCTGATAACATTTGTGGAATCTGCGTGCTGTGGAACTCTTCCTTAAAGGGCGTTTTTCCATGAACTTCCTGAAGTCCCCTTATGTGCCCTTCGTCCACTTTCCCAGGAGCTGGAAACCTGCAACTCGCCGTCCCCTCCGTCTCCTGGCTGTTTCTGGCTGTTTCTGACCCTGCGGTTTTCCTAGAATGCAGCCTGTGTTGCCTGCGGCTGCTGATGTTTGTGTTGTTGTTGATTTTTTGTTTTTGACAGAGTGGACAGTGAGAGAGACAAAGAGAAAGGTCTTCCTTTTGCCGTTGGTTCACCCTCCAATGGCCGCTGCGGCTGGCACATCGTGCTGATCCAAAGCCAGGAGCCAGGTGCTTCTCCTGGTCTCCCATGGGGTGCAGGGCCCAAGCACTTGGGCCATCCTCCACTGCACTCCTGGGCCATAGCAGAGAGCTGGACTGGAAGAGGGGCAACCGGGACAGAATCCGGCGCCCCGACCGGGACTAGAACCCAGAGTGCCGGCGCCACAAGGCGGAGGATTAGCCTGTTGAGCCGCGGCGCCGGCCCTGCGGCTGCTGACATTACAACAGCAGAGCTGAGTTGTCTCTGCTAGCACCGTAGCTCACAAGGTCTGAGGTGTTCCCCACCAGGCCATTTGCAGGGAAATACCAGGAATAATACGGCAAACCGCAGGGAGGCAATGCGGCAGAGAAAAGGGTGCGGCGTGCTACGGTTAGGGAGCTGCCTTCGAGGACGTGGAGGACGTGGGGCTCGTCGCTCTGGAACTGCGTCCGTGTTAACGTCTGGGTTAGAAGTTCTCCCAGTAAAAAGGGAAGAGAAAATTCGCTGACTTTGCGTGTAGGCTGCTCCGAGCATTTCCCCAGCTGGAACTCGGGGGAGGACCCGCCTGCTGTCCGCAGGTAAGACCCTGCCTGAACGTCCTCACCACCTGGCCCCTGCCTGACGTGTCTCCTGGTTTCCACTGAGCAGGGGCCACGTCCTCCGAGCCCACTCCCCGCAGGTGTGGGCCCTGCCCCTCGCCTGGGACCCTATCGCCTTGGTTTCATCTGAGAACAGCTCTCAGCTGGGGGTCCCGGGCCTGGGTGCTGGAAACCAGCTGCCCTGCTGCCAGGTGGGCCTGGGTGGAGCCCGGGAGCCCTCCCTGCGCCCCCTCCCGCCTGAGCCGCTGAGCACGGAGAGGACCGTCCACTCTTCAGGGACGTGGCTTCTCGGTGGGCCGGGCGGAGGGGCGCTGCTGGCTCCTTGCCCCAGAGCGGCCCTGTTCCACGTCGGGGGGAGTGAGCTCTGTGGAGCGGAACCACGGCGGTGCCCACAGAGACAGCTCTGCAGGCGTGGAGCCCCCGTGTCCCAGCTGCTGCCTTCCCTGGGGCGGGAACTGACAATGAACTGCAAATGCTTGGTCCCTACCTTCAGGGACTTGGGTTCTAGTCCAGAGAGTCTCTGATTATTAGTGTCTGTGTATTTGAGGTCACTGAAGGGCCCATGTTCCTGGGGACCCTTGGAGCAGAGCAGCCTGGCCCATTGCCGCCTCAAACCCCTCAGCTCTGCGCTGACCTCGAAGTCGGGAGGACACAGCTGACCCGCAGGTTCCGAGGAGTCTGAAGCCAAACCCCGATACGGCTCCCCCTCCAGTGCATCTCAAACCCCTTGACGTCTGGACCCTGTCCATTTGTGTGTCCTACACGTGGAATGGCCAGCAAACAGAGCTCACTGGCTCGCTGCACACTGAAGAGTAAAGGCATTCAGGAAAGTACCGTTTTCAAATCCCTGTCACTTGTCCCAGTCCTTGGCCCACCCCAGGCAGCAACCATGGCCGAACAATTTGGAAGAATGAGCAGATGTGAGACCAGGGTGTCCCATCGTTTTTTATTTTTAAGCATTTGATCCCTAATAACTATGCATGTTTAACTGGTACAGTCTGCAGCTCGAAAGCACTGAGTGTCCTCCCTCAAGGGGTCCATGGTTGAAGTGTACACATACCCACAGCCTCTGTACCATTATCTCGGGGAGATGGCTCACGGTCTCTCAGAACAGCATCAAGCACCACGGGCAGCCGGGGTTGCTGGTTTTGAATACCAAGGTCCTGGAGCCCCAGCTGAGAGCCACACAGCAGGTGCACCCACCGTTGGCAAAGTTCTAATGTAAGGACCCCGTCCTCCCTGCCCCTCCCCCTGGAGAAGGCGGGGTCACTGCCCGTGTAATGAGCTTTGTAAAAGGCTGGGAGGTAGCTGGTGCTGCGGCTCAATAGGCTAATCCTCCACCTGCGGCGCCAGCACACCGGGTTCTAGTCCCGGTCGGGGTGCCGGATCCTGTCCTGGTTGCTCCTCTTCCAGTCCAGCTTTCTGCTGTGGCCCAGGAGTGCAGTGGAGGATGGCCCAAGTGCTTGGGCCCTGCACCTGCATGGGAGACCAGCAGAAACACCTGGCTCCTGGCTTTAGATCAGTGCAGTGCACCGGCCACAGTGGCCATTGTGGGGTGAACCAATGATAAAGGGAGAGTTTTCTCTCTCTCTCTCTCTCTCTCGCTGTCCAATCTGCCTGTCCAAAAAAAAAAAAGGCTGTGAGGTCCCTGGATGTCTGTCCCTCTCCTGTATCTGTGTCTGGGAACACTAAGCAGGCAGAGTCGCCTTGTGGTTGATGAGGAAGGCAGTGTTTGCCTCCTGTGAGCCAGCCGTTAGCTGAACAGCGGTCAACTCCCATGGGAAGCAATCTTGGTGGACCTGGGCTACTGATGGAGTCCTAGGTAGGAATTCAGAGAATGTTTTTGTGGGGAGGTGGAAAGAAATGAAGTGCCATGCCGTGGAATCTGGGTTGCTGCGACTGCCAGGGCGTGTGTGGCATCCCGTTGTCCTTCCCGCTCCCTCCTTGGTGTTGGGGAGTGTTGCACCCAGGAAGGAACGGGTGTCAGCCAAGGGCGAGCCTGCCATAGCTCACACGCAGCTGTGTGCTCTGTGTCCTGGCTGCTCCCTGTGCACGGCTCACCATCACCACCACCACCAGGCAGCTCTGGGAATCAGCAAAGAGTGAGTGGTGTCGGGGGGTTGCAGAGCATCAGTTTTCCCACAGGGGAGGTCACCTGTTGTCACACTGGATCCTGGATGGGGAAATCTGCGAAAGGGAGGCGTTTCTGTGCCAGCCGTGGGCTTGGAACCTCCCTCTGCATGGAACCCAATGCTGGCTTCCTGCATATGGGCATTGGAATTCTTCCTTTTAAGATTCAGTTGTTTAAAAATGTTTTTGGTTAATGTGGGTACATGTACATATTTATGTGGTATAGTGCAATGTTTCAATGCGTATGCACACACACAAAACTGACAAGGCGCAGACCATTCCATTTTCTTAGTATGGACCCTACCAGGTCCTGTCTTCCATGTCCTTGTGCAGCATATAACACCTTATTGCCTTATTATGAACCTATAGCCACCCCACTGTGCTGTGGAGTGCTGACTTTGGCACCCAATATCCAACACCCCTGTGTATCCCCACACTTCCCAGTCTCAAACGATCTCTATTCTGATTTCAGATAGACTTTGAATTTTTAATTTGCCTATAAGAGAGAGAACATGTGGTATTTTTCTTTCATGCCATGATCTCCAGGTCCTTCCACTTTGCTGCAGCTTCAGGATCTATTTGTTTTATGGTGAATTGTGTTCTGTTTTGGACATATACCACGTTTTCTCCGTCCATTCAGGAATGTGTAGGTTGACTCCACGTCTGAGCTGTTGTGAGTAGTGCTGTGGTGAATGTAGGAGTAAGGTGATCTCGTTTCATCGGCATATATTCCAGGAAGTGGGATGGCAGGATGGTGGAGAGTCGTCGTCAGTCTTTGAGGACCCTCAATACTATTTTCTATCACAGGCGTATCTGTTTGCGTTCCCACGAGCTGAGCAGAGGGCTTGCCTCTTCTCTACAACATCAGCAGTGTTTGTTAAGCTTTGTCTTTCTGGGAAGAGCCACTGGGACTGGAGTGAGATGATGGGGCATTGGGGCTTGATTGGCACTTCCCAGGTGGCTGCTAATGCTGAGCATTTGTGTGTGTGTGTATTTTGGTGATGTTGCTTCTTCTTTTGGGAAATATCTATTCAGATCCTTTACTCATTTCTGAGCTATGTTGTTTAGTGTGTTGAGATTTTTTAGTTTATTATATATTCTAATTGTTGAGTTTTTTTCTTAAGGGGAAGGGGTGTTAAATCTCATCAAGTGCCTTTTCTGCGTCTATTGAAAGGATCCTTTGGTTTTTGTTCCTCATTATGTTGTTGTGATTTATGACATTTGTCGATTCACAAGTGTCAAACCATCCTTGCATTCCTGGCAAATCCACTTGATCATGGTGTAGCATCTTTTTGATGTAGCATTGAATTTGATTTGCTAATATTTTGTTGAGAATTTCTGCATCTATGTTCATTAAGAGTAATGATCTATAGTTTTGTTTTTCTACTCTTTATGCTTAATTTTGGTATCAAAGCAATGCTGGCCCCAGGAAGAGAGTTTGGAAGAATTCCATTCTTTTTAATATGTATTTTGGAATAGTTTGAGAAGTACCAGAGTTAGTTTCTCTTTCAATGTTCTGTTGAATTCAGTTGTAAAGCCCCTAAGTCCTGCACTTTTCTTTGATGGGAGACTTTTTAAAAAATCATTTATTTGTTTGAAATACAGAGTAAGTGAATGGATGAGGGTGGGGCAGGTCTTGATCTGCTGATTTGCTCCTCAGAGGGTTGCAAGAGCTGGGGACAGGCCAGATGGAAGTCAGTAGTCTGGAACTCCACCAGGTCTCTGTGGCAGACTTCTAGTTAGGCTTCAGTCTTCTTACCTGTTTTTAATCTGTGTAGAGCTTCCATAGATTCTTTTTTTATATTGTATACACTCAAGAATTTGTCTAATTATTCAATGTTTTCCAATTTTCTGGCAAATGCTTGTTCATGGTACTTTCTCATTATCTTTTATTTTCTGTGGTATAATTTGTAGTGTCTTCTCCATCTCTCATTTCATTTACTTGAGTTTTTTTGTCTTTTTTTCTTTCATGGAAAGGCTAAAGGTTTATATATTTTGTTTCTGTTTTCAAAACAAAGAGCTTTTCATTTTGTTGATCTTTTGCAATGTTTTTGTTTAGTTAAAATTTTATTTATGTGTGTTGTAACATTTGTTGTTTCTTCTGGGAATTTGGAGTTTGGTTTGTTCTTGCTTTTACAAGTGTTAAGATGCATGGTTAGACTTTATTTGAAATCTTTCCATTGTTTTAATGTACTCCCTTATTGACATAAATTTCCCTGTTAATACTTCCTTGCTGTATCACACAGAATTTGATAGGTTTTAATTTCACTTTCATTGATGTGAAGAAATTTTTGATTTCCATTTTAATTTCTTCAATTATTCATTGGTCATTCAGGAGCATGTTGTTCATTCTCTATTTATTTGAAGATTTTCTCTTATTGTTGTTGGTTTCTAGTTTTATTCTGTTGTGGCCTGAGAAAATACATAGCATGATTTCAACTTTGAAAAATTTAGTGAGACTTCATTGGTGCCCCAAAATGTGGTCTATCCTAGAAAACATCCCATGTTTGGTTGAGTAGAAAGTGCATTGTGCACCTGTTGGATGAAGTGTTCTGTAAAAGTCCACTAGGTCCCTTTGCTCTACAGGATGGTACAACTCTGATGTGTTTTGTTGATTCTCTGTTTGAGTGATGTGTGTATTGATGGTGGGGGTGTGGAAGTCCCTCACTATTATTGCATTGGAATCTCTCTGTATGTCTAATAATATTTATGTTATATATTTGGGTAGTCTCGTGTTGGTTGCATATTTGTGATTGTTATATACTGAACTTTTTTCAGATGGAAAACAGAGACATTTAACTCAACTCCTGAAGATCAGAGGAGGTGAGACTCAATGAGCATTAGTCACTATGAGCTACCTTTAACTTTTCTTCTCCCAGATAACACCTAACCATAGGTGCAAATATTGAGTCACACAGATGCACAGAAAAGCCCTTTAAAACACCACAAACTTTCCAAATCCTGTGTTTGTCTTACTTTCTCCCAGAGTTCTTCACATCGAATTGGCCTAAAATGTACTCTGTGTGTTGTGCGTCTGCTTCTGTGACAGTACAGGCTTCATGATGGCAGGCAGTTTTTGTCTTCAATATTGTATCCCAGCATGCAGAAGCTGAACCAAGAGAAGGAAAGAGCGTAGTTGAGGCTATAAAAATATTTTGTACCAAAGTGCCATCAGGACATCCACATGTGGAGAGGGTTCAAACTGCATGCAGGTGACCGTGAACCCCTCTCCTAGATTTGAAGGAAGAAGGATTGCAGTGTTAGGAGCGCGGTCTCTGGATCAAGTGTATGCAGTAATGCAAGGTTCAAATGCAGTGAGAATGCATGGCACGTGACTCTCACCACAGGGCTCCTAAGAGTAGCGAATGGGACTGAAGGAGCCATGACTTTTCGAGTTTTTTGCATAGTTGATTCCAACAATCTCTTGAAATCACCATGTTCCTTCATTATTTCGTATTTCCTCCTCCACACTTGGATCCCTGATCTTTTTCTCCTACTGGTATTTGTTCTCTTGTCTTCATCTCTGCTCACAGGTTTGTGGGAACACCTCATGGGTGAATACGGAACTTCACAAGCTGATGGAGCAGTGCGTGGTCTACGTGTCCTCAGAAAAACCTTCTCCTTTCTTCCTTCCATTTCAAAGCAAAGTCAAACACCAAGCATCCGCCCACAGTGTCTCCAGCTCTGGCACCATATTTACAGCCTTCCCGAGATGATATGTGGGGCAGAATCTACCCACCACTTCAGTAGCTGTGGATGTAGTCACAACAGAGGAAATTGAGGAGATCAAGTCTCCCAGGGGAAAACCGAGGACTTCAGTGCCAAACATCCTGGGGAGAATTGAAATAGAGGTTTCCAGGACTGAGAGATGGTGCCTCCACTCATTGTGAGCCCAAGAGCATATGGTGGGATCAATTGTTCTAAAGCCACAAAGTCTGGAAAACAATGAGTATCCCCTCAAGTGGATAGCTCTGTAGGTTAATACCGTATGGATTGTGGGTCGTTGAGTTTCTTGAGCTCCTTATGTTTTCTGGATATTAATCCTTTATCATCGGCATGGTTTACAAGTATTTTCTTCTATTCTGTCTGCTATCTCTTCACCTGCTAACTGTTTCCTTTGCGAACAGGAGCTGCTTGCTTGACATAATCCCTTTTGCTGTTGTTGCCTTTGCTTTGGGAATACCCAAAAAGACGACCCAGTTCAAAGCCTTGCAGTATTTCCCCCGTTTTCCTCTAGTTGTTGGATAGTTCCAGGTTTTAAGTTTAGACTTTTTTATCCATCGTGGGTTGATTTTTGTATAGGGTGTAAGGCAGGGGTCTTGTTTCAAATTTCTGCATACAGAAATCCAATTTTCCAAACACCGTTTGTTGAAGAGATTGATGTTTCTCCAGGAAATCTTTTTAGAATGTTTGCCAAAGAGGGGTGGATTTATTTCTAGGGATTCTCTTCTGATCCATTGTTCCACATGTTTGTTTTTGCCAGCACCAGCTGTTTTGTTTATAATTGTCCTGTAGTATATCTTGAAATTTGGTATCATCTCCAGCTTTTTGTTTAAAATTGCTCTGCTTTGGGTGTTCAAGGTCCATTGTGCCACCATCTATAGTGCCTGCATTTCATATGGGTGTGGGTTCTAGTCCTGGCTGGACCACTTCCAATCCAGTTCTCTGCTATGGCCTGGGAAAGCAGTGAAAGACAGCCCAAGTCCTTGGGCCCCTGCACCTGCATGGGAGACCTGGATGAGGCCCCTGGCTTCAGATCAGCCCAGATCCAGCCTTTGCAGCCACTTGGGGAGTGAACCAGCAGATGGAAGACCTCTTTCTCTCTCTTTCTCTCCCTCTCTGACAGTAACTCTACCTCTCAGATAATAAATAAAAATCTTTTTTAAAAAAGAAATTGATCTGGAAGTTGCATTTGAACAGAAATATCAACTTCAGTCTCCAGGAAATAATATGTTGAATGAAATAAGCCAGATGACCTGGAAAGAGTGGGAGATTTGAGAATGAGAAAACGCAGAGAGGTGAAGGTGCTGGGCCCTGGCGTTGCCCAGAAGGGTCGGATAAATACAGGCAAGGAATGGAAGGACCAAGAGCCTGGTGTGAGGAGTGGTTTATGTTACAATCCTGCGCCTATACCCGATTAACATAAAGGGATTTTGCGTTAATCCAATGATATTTAGAATGCTTTAATTTTTCCTTTTCAATATAATTGTGTTCCTGTTTCCTAGACTGACTTCTATTTTCTGCTATACTGTTGTACCACACATGCACCAAGCATAAGAGTTCCTAACTTTGTTAGGAGCACACAACAGTGCCAGAGGGACAGCACTATGGCGTAGCAGCTAAAGCCACTGCCTGTGATGCCAGCTGCCCATAGTGGCACAAGTTAAAGTCCCAGCTGTTCTACTTCCAATCCAGCTCCATGGTCATGGCCCAGGAAGACAGCAGAAGATGGCCCAAGTGCTTGGCCCCATGCACCCACATAGGAGACCTGGAAGAAGCTGCTGGCTCCTGGCTTCAGCCTGACCGTTTTGGCCATTTGGGGAGTGAACCTGCAGACGGAAGATCCCTCTCTCTCCCTCCCTCCCTGTAACTCTCCCTTTCAAATAAATAAAATAGATCTTTTTAAATGATCATAAAACCCCAGCACTGGGTCTACATTTCAATAATAATTTCTTAGCGAAGGCTTGGTAGACAACATTTATTTATCTTGCCAGGATAAGTCAGTGAATTAAAAGTCTGGACGCGTCACGGGATGACACGCAGGAAGCCTTTGTCACCGCGGGCGACGTCTGCCGGAGCGAAGAATGGGCGCAGAGGCTCTTGGGCACAGATTTTGGTGAACGTGAAGAGATGGACTCCATCGGCCACGTTACAGAAGGAAATTGTCCCAATATCCAGGTCCACGAAAACCCCCACTCGGGTTAACCTGGGCTCCAGAAACAGGCGAGTTAAAGGCACGGTGCTGACACAGAACCGGCCGTCATCTCTCAAACTCAGGGTCCAGAAGCCGTGTTCTGAAGACAGCTCTATGGGCCCCTTGCGCTTCGCCGACTCTCTGCAGACCCCCACGTCCCATTCTCTGCTGCTGCCCACGTCCACCTCCCAGTAATGGCGTCCAGAAGTGAACCCCGGGAAGCCCAGGATGCCCAACGCGCAGTCGAATCTCTCGGGACGCTCCCTCCGAGTCAGTGGGGAGAGCCCACATTGGACGGTCTTCCGGTCCTCAGAGATGACCAGGCGTTTGTGGGCCGTGTCCTCGTCCAAGGTCACATCCACTGCGGAGAGGAAAACCGGAAGTTCAGCCGACGCGTTCTAGACTCTTCACAACGCACCCCTTCCCCTCTGCCTCTCTGCCCTGAGCATCTCCCCGGGGAAGCCTCCTGGGCCCTCGCTGTGTCCCATCTCATACAGAGAATGAGGAGCTGTAGCTGCTGCAAGTCTGATTCACACGGCTGCTGCTTGCTTTCAATTATTGGATCGCGTAAAGATTTTTCTTCTCGAAGCACAAAATAGGAAGACTGTGTTTACTTTCAACACTATATAGCACATCACAGTCTGTGAAGATACAGGCGTCTCCTCAATGGAATGGTGCAGGTTACTGGGTGCAGATCAGTGGTGAGTGTTCGAGTTTGCTTTCACTTTGTCCCCTTTCCCTTGCGTCTTGTTGCCTAGGGAGTCACATGGCAGGGTTTGCTCTCTTGGTGCTATAAAAAGATGGAGAGAGACTGCAGAAGTCCAGGGGTGAGGCGAGCGCTGGGAAACTCGGGAGAGGGAAGGACGCCCCCGGCCTGAGTGCAGGTGCGTTGGGCGTCAGGGCAGCCGCTGCTCCAGAGCCGGCACGAGGCAGTGCTGAGGGGCAGGTGACCTGCAGGAGAGTGGCTGTGGCGTGTGGCGCCATCTCCAACCAGCCCAGCTGTCAGGCGGGGACGGGGGCGTGCTCTGTGGCACGTGCCCGTGTCTGGAGCCCGTGGGCACCTCTCCAAGAAACCTCGGGGCCAGTGCCTTTCCTGGCTCCCTGGTGACTCGGCTCAGAGGCCGTACTCAGTCTTCCCGCAGAGCTGACAAGCAAAAGGCATCCGGACAGAGTTGTCATTCCAACCCCGGTGCTTATGGAACAAGAAGAAAACAGACTCGCCTCTCCCCACTGACACTGCAGACTGAACGCCCAGCAGAGCACCCCGGCCCCGGTCACACGGCCAGGTCAGGGAGCAGTGAGCCAGGACGCTCCGGGGGCCTGTTCAGGAACCGGGGCCTGACCTACACTCCACCTGTGCCGCTGAGCTCACGGGTAACTCGGTGCGATACGGACTCGGGCACCGCGTCTCCTGTTCTGGCTCAGAGACGTGCACACCTCAGGGCCAAGGCCTGGAACCTGGACTGGGCCACAGGAGCTGACCAGACAGCCCCGGGCAGCTGCCCCAGCCTTGCCCCGCTCACTATGGTCAGCCTGTCTGGGGCTTCCCACACGGCGGGTTCCTGGGTCGCTACAGCTGCAGGCTGTCACTGCTGTGTGTGGCTCACGAACCAGCAGCACTGGCGACTGAAGGTCAGAAATCCAGTTTCTCAGGAAGCCGGGGCCACAGCACAGGGTCTGCATGCATAGACCCTCAAGGTCGAGAATCACGTTGTGCATCTTGTGTCGTTTCAAAATTGAAGGTAAACACAAAGGGGAAACATGGAAAACGGATTTAACATTTTATGTAATAGAATATTCTTGGATCTAAAATCTCATTTTCATGTAGTCAGTAGTTATTTTTTGAGCTAAGTGCCATTGGCTCTGACATTTGGTATAAGAGTCTAGTACATGGCTTAAATGGTCTACTTTTTTCTCAGCTAGGAATATTTAAAATTTCATTTTATTAGTTATACAAATTTCATGTGTTTTGTGTACACAGATTTAGGAAAATAGTGCAGCTTCCCACCCTATCCTTCTTTCTCCTCACTCTCCTATTCCCACTCTGAATTTTTACAAAGATCTGTTTCCAGCCTCCTTTATATTCATAAGATTAGCCCTACACGAAGCAAAGAGTTCAACAAATAGGATTAAAAAAGAACAAGACACAAAACACTGTTCTTCAGCTGGAGAGACAACCTTTCTCGGTGGTGGTTTCCATTCTCAGAGTTGGGAACAGTTGCTTCTTTAGGAGGTCTAAGAAATTCAGGCACAGAATTTCCCTGTTGACCACATGGGTTGCGCGTTGCCTTTGCAGAGCCCTGCGTGGCTCCGGGTGGCAGAGTCCTTACCTTGGAACTTGAGCATCCTGGGGTTCATGGACAGAACGGCGCTCAGATGGGGCTCCAGCTCCTTGACGGCGTCCACCAGATTCCTCAGCGGGAACGCAGGCTTGATGTCCTGCTGCCGAGAGACCACAGAGCAGCCGGGGCACGGGAGGCCCTCCCCGTCGGGCTCCCTCTGCAGGGAGGCGGTGCAGCGCAGGCAGCAGGTGTAACCACACTTCAGATACACGGGCTTTTGGAGGTGACCAGAGCAGATAGAGCATCTGCACGCCTCTTTAAAGTGTTCAGCCATGGCCACTGCCTAGGGAAGACAGGTGTGTGAGCGTGCGAGTTGAGTGACTAATAGAGATGGCGTGGGCCTAATGCTGGCAATCACTCGTACTAGGTACTGAAGACACCACCTACGCTCAGATATCAACGGCTCACGGCCCCAGACTCCCGATTTTTTTTTTTTAAAGACATCAGTGAGCATGTGGCTTTGAGATACAGTGGTACAAGGCCGTGGGACTGGGCTGTCCAATATGGCTCCAGTACAGAGGATCTGAAATGTGGCTTCTGAGTGGAGATGTGATGCGAGTGTAGAGTGCGCTCAATTTGAGGATTTAAGGGGAAAAATAACCATCTCCCTTAGAGCACTTAAAAATGGATTACTGCCGAAATGACTGTTCTTTGAACTGACTCGTTTCACTTTGTGTGGCTGCTACAGACACTGATAATTACACACGTGGGTCACCCCATGTTCCTGTTGCCCAGCACTTTAGATTCAGGGACCCTGGATGATACAGCTGTTGAACTTGGACGTGGGAAGAACCCAGGCATGATGGGACACGGAGACAGAAGCAACAGAAACAAGTGGGGCCCCGTCAAACTGCAAAGCTTGTGCATGGCAGGCACTGGGTGCCCGCCTCCCATGGAGGAGTCCCTAGACGGGAGCCCTGGCTCCTCCCCTTCCGATCCAGCTTCCAATGGCAGTGCCCGGGGGACAGCAGACGGTGGCTCAAGTACTTAGATCCTCGGCACTCACATAGGAGACCCAGGGGTAATGCAGGCACCTGGCTTCACAGTGGCCCAGCTCTGGCTACGGCAGGGATCTGCAGAGTGAGCCAGTGGATGGAAGCTCGCTCTCTCCTCTCCTCCTTCCCTCCCTTGCTCCTTCTCCCTCTCTACCTTTCAGGAGAATGAAAATAAAACTACAAAGAAACTGTACAGCCAAAGAACCAACAACGAAAAGGCAACCTTTGGAATGGGAGAAAGTAATTGTAAAGAATTCGTCTGATAGGATGTTGATATGCAAACACCGTAATAAGGGACTCATAAAACTCAATAGCAAAAACATCCACTTCACTTTTAAAATGGGCGAAGGACACGCATAGGTATCCCCCGAGGAACGCACACACATGACACGTACTTGGGGCTCAGATCCGCTCCTCTCCAGGGACAAGCAGACCAGACCCACAGTGAACCATCAGCTCGTACCTGCCGGGTGCTGGTGTCAGCGAGGTGAACGGTCAGAGGCGCTGATGTGGGTGCGGGGAGACGGGGACCCTCGTGTGCTGCTGATAGAAACACAAATGGGACCGCACCGTGCAGAGAACGGGACGCAGCATCCCCAAAAGTTAACAGCTCTGCCCTCTGACCCCAGCTCTGCACACAGGGAGAAGTGAAGGCGGTGTCTGGATGAGACGGCCGCCCTCCCTCCCACGTTCTGGGCAGACGTGGGGACAGCCCGTGTCCGTGGCGGTAGAAGGGGCCCCGTAACTGTGCCGTGTGCGCACACATGCGTGTTACGTGTGCGTGCAAAGGGCCTGTGTGAAGGAGCAGCAGTCTCCCCAGACCGGGCGAAGTCTTGGTGTGCAACACAGAGGATGAACCTCGGGGGCTCTGCTAGGTCAGGTGAGCAGGCAGAGACAAGCCCAAGATCTCACGCCAGGAACGGGAGGGGGGGGGACACCACAAGGGGCCGGCCTAGGGGATCAGCACTGCCCGCGGTGCCCCCTCCCACCTCGCAGCAGCAGCGCTGGTCCCACTGCTCCACCTCTGAGCCGGCTCCCGGACAGCGAGCCTGGGAAGGCAGCACAGGGTGGTCCAGTCCCGGGGCCTATGCTACCCACGTGCAAGACCTGGATGGAGCTGCAGTTTCCCATTTGGGCCTGGGCCATTGTGGCCATTAGGGGAGTGAACCAGTGGATGAAAGATCTCTCTTCTCCCTTCTCCCTCTGTCACTCTGCCTTTCAAATGTGTGTGTGTGTGTGTGTGTATATATATATTTTATTTGAAAGAGTAACAGAGAGAGGTAGAGACGAGAGGTCTTCCATCTGCTGGTTCACTCCCCAAGTGGCCACAATGGCCAGAGCTGAGCTGATTCGAAGCCAGGAGCCAGAAGCTTCTTCCGGGTCTCACATGCAAGTGTATGGGCCAACTTCTTCACTTTCCCAGGCCATAGCAGAGAGCAGATCTGAAGAGGAGCAGCCAGGACTAGAACCGGCACCCAAATGGGATGCTGGCGCTTCAGGCTAGGGCTTTAACCCACTGCGCTACAGTGCCGGTCCCTGTATATACATTTTAAACCCATAGCAGGGGCCGGTGCTATAGCGTAGAAAGTAAAGCTGCTGCCTGCAGCGCCCGCTCCCTTATGGGCGCCAGTTCGAGTCCTGGCTGTTCCACCTCTGATGCAGTTCTCTGCTGTGGCCTTGGAAAGCAGCAAAGATGGCCCAGTGCTTGGGTCCCTGCACCCATGAGGGAGGCCCAGAAGATGCTCCTGGCTCCTGGCTTTTGTTCGGCACAGCTGTGGCCATCTGGGGAGTGAACCAGCAGATGGAAGATGGAGATCTCTCCCTCCCTGTAACTGCCTTTTTTTTTTTTTTTTTTTTTGGACAGGCAGAGTGGACAGTGAGAGTGAGAGAGAGAGAAAGGTCTTCCTTTGCCGTTGGTTCACCCTCCAATGGCCACCACGGCTGGCGTGCTACAGCCAGTGCACCACGCTGATCCGAAGCCAGGAGCCAGGTGCTTCTCCTGGTCTCCCATGCAGGTGCAGGGCCCAAGCACTTGGGCCATCCTCCACTGCCTTCCCGGGCCACAGCAGAGAGCTGGCCTGGAAGAGGGGCAGCCGGGACAGAATCCGGTGCCCCAACCAGGACTAGAACCCGGTGTGCCGGTGCCGCAAGGCGGAGGATTAGCCTAGTGAGCCATGGCGCCAGCCAACTGCCTTTCAAATAAGATAAATTAAAAAAAAATAGCAGAACCTGAATAAGTCAGTGACTAAACCTCTCCCATCACATAAAGTCTGCAAGGTTTGGGTCATGTTTAAGACAACAAAGAGGATCAATTCTCCAGTGTTGAGGATTAAAGATCTGAGTTCTATCTACTCGCTCTCCCCGTCTGCCTTCTGTGCCTGTTTGAGAAATAAAAAGAAATCCCCTACGGCTGCACTCACCTGGCCCCGCTCAGCTCGCTCTGCCTCCAGCACTTCCCCGACAGCTCAGCCCGCTCTGCTCTGCTCCAAGCCGGCCTCCGGCCTTCGGCCTTCGAGGGCCTTTTATTGGAGAGGCCTCCCCTCCCCCTCCAACACACCCTGCGCCCTCCCTAATCCAATCAGACTTCATTCAATTCTGGTGTGAGTCATTTTGCTGTTGGCCTAAGAGTTGTGTTTTTTTTTTTTTTTTTGACAGAGTTAGTGAGAGATAGAGAAAGGTCTTCCTTCGATGGTTCACCCCCTAAATGGCCACCACGGCCGGTGCAGAGTGCCGATCCTGGTCTCCCATGCGGGTGCAGGGCCCAAGCACTTGGGCCATCCTCCACTGCCTTCCTGGGCCACAGCAGAGAGCTGGACTGGAAGAGGAGCAACCGGGACAGAACCGGCACCCCAACTGGGACTAGAACCGAGGGTACTGGCGCCGCAGGTGGAGGATTAGCCTAGTGAGTCGTGGCGCTGGCCAAGCCTAAGATTTTTACACCAAAAAGGGAAATGAGTGTATCTTCAGAGTGTCATTTCTTTATTTTGATTTATTTCTATTTATTTAGTTATATTGCTTTATTTATTTGAAAGGCAGGGTTACAGAGAGAGGGAGTTCTTCATCTGCTGGTTCATTCTCCAAATGGCTACAACAGCTGAGGCTGGGCCAGGCTAAAGAGCCAGGAGCTCCTTCTGGGTCCCCTACGGGGATGCAGGGCCCCAAGCACTTGGACCATCTTCTGCTGCTTTTCCTAGGAGCGTTCGTGGGGAGCTGGATCGGAAGTGGAGCAGCCAGCACTCAGACCGGCACCCATATGGGATGCCCACCCCACAGGCAGAGGCTTAAACCGCACCCGTGTCCACGTCCATCCACAGGCACACCCAGCCATGGCCCCCAGTTGCTCACCTGGGTTTACAAACAAAAGTGGCCCAGAGCCAAACCGTCACCTCGCAGAGTGTTGTGGGCAGCTGGCCAGGCAGGTGGATCTGTCGGTTACCATGACACCATTACTGTCAAGGAAGAGATGGGGGCACAGACACAAGGGGCAAGTGCAAAAAGCATGGGAGTGTGGGAAACTCTTCCAAATTCCTGCCCTCAACAGATATGTCTCTGTTGTTCTACCTCTAAAGTAAATGGATACATAAGTAAGTAAAGTACCAGGACGCATTATTGATCCCTCTAAAATGAGTAGGGCTCATTTCGGATACTTCTTGGTGGTGAAATTCAAACTTCGCACTTAAACCGAGCAGAGTATTCCACCACCACCACCACCACCACCATCATCATCACCTCCATCGTCGTTGGCACCATCGCTACGAAGCGTTAATATTAAAGTAGAAGTCCAGATCCTGTCCGTCTGGGGACTTCTCTCTAAAGACTAACTTGGCAGCCTGGGGCTGTAAGTGCTGTTTTCCCTTGCAGGAAAAACAAGCCCTGTTTTGGCTCAAGATGCGGATCAAGGACAGGTGCTCCTTCAGCCCCTGGAGGAAGGCACACCCTAACAGGTCTCGCAAGGACTCCTGCGTGAGCGCCGCCTGGGCTCAGGGTATCTAAGGGAACTAGGGAGGCAGAGACTTCGGAACCTCACCTGCCAGGACCTCCCCGTTCCCCAGCTGTGAAACTTCGGGAGCTGGTGTTACCCCGATGTGGCGTTGTTTTCTTCTGAACTTTCTCTTTGTTCATAAATAAATTCCCGATTCTTCAGTCCCTGTGTTGAGAGTGTCTTGTTGCCCACAGGTTTATCTCTGCTGAATTCTGCAACCACACCTCTCTAATACTACACACCATAACCATCCTCTCCACAGTCCCTCACCACCACCACCACCACCATCACTTTCTCCATCACCATGTCTGCCATCACTATCTCCATTGCCATTACCATCGCCACCATCATCATCTCCATCACATCAGGATTGCCACCACCACCACCATCATCATTAGCACCATAGCTTCCACAGCTACCTCCACCCTCGCCATCATCCCATCCGTTTCTCACAGGAGCGTGAAGTGACGTCCAGAGGCTTGACCACAGATGAGCTGGCCTGAAGCCAGGTGTTCCAGCTCGATTCCTTAATGACCTTCGGCCTCCTATCACACACCTGGGGGCAGCTAGCAGGAAGGTTTTTTTTAAAGTGGTCAAGACACAAAACCTCTAATGTGTGAGCTGTGGCCCAGCACTGAGTGGTTTGGATCCGGGGGGGAAAGTCAAGTCGGAATTTTGATGGACAGTGTCTGTTTTATGGTGACCCGGATCTTGGAATGGAAAGTTTCATTACGTCTCTCCGCTCAGTTTCAGTTGTTAAAACTAAGCCACACCTGCTCACTGACCCAACACATGTGTCTCTACCCCTCAGTCTCCACGGGGAGGCGGCGCAGGGGAGCAGTGAGAATTTGAGCTGGCCGCGTGGGAACGTGCTTGGCTCCATCGTCCATCCTGACGACCTCAGGTATCTTCGCACCGGGGACAACAATGCCGCCCATGTCCAGGGACTGTTAAGCCAAACCGATGGAACTAAAGGATACCATGTTAAGTGAAATAAGCCAGACACAGAAAGACAAGTACCACGTGTTCTCCCACACGTGTGGAAGCTAAAACTACTCTGAGTGCCGAAGCATGATTGTCCGAGTCGGGGTGGCGGGGGAGTTGAGGGAATTTGGATAACGGGTGCAAAACCAGACTGAGAGTGAAGGGAAAGTTTCTAGTGCTACGCAGCATAGTGGAAACTGTAGTTCACGATAACCTGGTACTTACTGTGTGAAGAAATAGAAGAAAGAGACTCCTAGCCTCCAATAACAAAGTCAAAGACGGGGAAGTGTTGACTACTGTGTGTGTGTGATTTTTAATTATTTATATAAGGTGAACACATTTCATGTCCTTCATATATACGGATTCAGGAGCACAGGGATACTTCCACCCTACCCTCCCTCTGCCCTCCTTTCTTTTTTAAATTAATTTCTTTGAAATGCAGAGTTACAGAGAGAAGAGAGAAGGAGAGGGGGAGAGAAAGAGGAGAAGAGGGAGAGGGAGAGAGAGGTCTTCCATCTGCTGGTTCGCCCCCCAGATGGCTGCAACAACCGGAGCTGCCCCAATCTGAAGCCAGGAGCCCGGAGCTTCTTCCAGGTCTCCCAGTGGGTGCAGGAGCAAGGACCTCGGCCATCTTCCACTGCTTTCCCAGGCCATGGCAGAGAGCTGGGTTGGAAGAGGAGCAGCCGGGACTCATATGAACAGGCGTCCCTACGGGATGCCGGCATTGCAGGCACAGCTTCACCCGCTGTGCCACAGCGCCAGCCCCTCCTTCCTTATTTTTTCTTTTCATTTTTACACAGACACACTTTCAGTTTATTTTATAATCATAAACTGAACCCTCCACTAAGAATTCAACAAATAGAAGAAAAAACACTATTTCTGAACAGTGAGACAGGAGCTGTAAACAATCAAACCTCATATACATTACCATTTTGTGCTCTGTTAGTTACCACAGATCCGGGAAAACAGGATCGTTGCCTTTTGGGGGCCTGGCGTATTTCACTAAGCATAATACACATTTACAGGGGCTGGCGCTGTGGGGCAGTAGGTTAACGCCCTGGCCTAAAGTGCATCCCATATGGGCGCTGGTTCGAGACCTGGCTGCTCCACTTCCGATCCATCTCTCTGCTATGGCCTGGGAAAGCAGTAGAAGATGGCCCAAGTCTGTGGGCCCCTGCACCCACGTGGGAGACCCAGAAGAAGCTCCTGGCTCCTGGCTTTGGATCGGCGCAGCTCCGGCTGTTGCGGCCATCTGGAGAGTGAACCAGCAGATGGAAGACCTCTGTCTCTCTCTGCCTCTCCTCTCTCTGTGTAACTCTGACTTTCAAATAAATTCTTTTAAAAAAAATACACATTTACATACTATACATATAGTAAAAGGTGACAATGGCAAGTGTAAATATGTATGATGTTAATGAAAACTTTTTGCCAGCTTAATGCCGATACTCTAGCCTTCATGAGAACGCTACTAAGAGTACTGCTTTGGCGTTCCTTATCTGAGAGATCAGATCTCCCAGGAAAGGCCCCTGGCAGTATGGCTGCTACCTCATTAGCATTCAATCAGCATTAGAGAAGGTGGTGGGGCCAAGGTCGCACAGGGTTCCGCCCTGAGAGTAACCTAAGGTGCTAACAGACACCTCCCCGCTCTGAATTCTGCCCCTGTGACCCCCAGGGCCGCTCCTTTCTGAAGGGCTGCTCTACAAATTGCAAAGATGCTCTGCGCTGAGCCCTCACTGGTGGCAGGTAGCAGGAGATCCTGAGGTTTGAACTCTATATAGTAGATTGTTATGCGTGTGCTATGGAGGAGTGTGTTAGTAACACCGTGGAAACACCCAGCCGTCCCAGTTCCCAACAATGCCTGGAGGGAGATCTTTCACACCTGGGACGGAACACCCACCCACACCTGTCCCGCATCACCGTGGAATGGTGACCACCAATGGGGAGGCCGCGCTTCCGCAGCCAATCAGAGGGCAGGCGCGGACTCTTCCCGCGGCCCCCACAGCTGGCCCTGATGAGGACCGGCCGGCAGGACCAGGCGCCGGGCTGGGTGAGGACGCGCTCTTCTCCTTTTCTGGGTTCCGGGGTTGGGCAGGGTCTGGGGAGCCTAAAGGCGGCGGCAGGAGGGTTCCAGGAGCCGGTCTTGCGGCTACGGTGTGGAGGGCGCGCTGCAGAGGCCAACTGGGTTTGCACGCGGGCCGCCCACCCTGCGCTCCCGCCGTGAAACCTGCGCTTGCAGCGCTGAATCCCTGAGCGGAGGTCACTCCTGCAGTAGGGACCCGGGCTCCTGAGCTTTATTTTATTTTGCAAGGCAGAGTTAGAGAGGGGCAGAGAGAGGTCGTCCATCCTTTGGTTCACTCAAATGGCTGCAAAGGCCAGAGCTGGGCCAGGTCAAAGCCAGGAGCCAGGAGCTTCTTCCTGGTCTCCCACGCAGGTGCAGGGCCCAAGGACTTGAGCCATCTTCCACTGCTTTCCCAGACCACAGCAGAGAGCTGGATCGGAAGTGGAGCAGCCAGGACTCGAACCGGCGCCCATATAGGATGCCAGCCTTGAGCTCTTTGTAGTTTTACGTATTGAAATATTTTACAGAAAGAAAGGCAAAACTTACAAGATTTAGCTGGAGACATAGAGAATGGAGGGCCTTGGTGTTGGAGAACTAAGGAGAAGTCATGAAAACACCTGGCGTCCTAGGTTCGTTTTTCAGACCTGGTGCGTCTCTGGGGTCTGGCTGTGATTCATGCAACCTGGGGAGACGGGTAAAAAGCAAATCCATGGCGATGGGAGGTTACAAGAGGAGAAGGCGAATGGAGGGAGTTTAGTTTGAAACTCGAGGCCATAAGGATTTCACTGATTGATTGGCTTGCTATAAGATAATCTTTGCCACCCAGAACTTCGAGGGCGTCCCGATTCTGTGTTCAGGGTGAGTGGCCTCTGCTTCATATGAGCACAGCATGAGGCAGGTGGTGGCAGGACTGTAGATGACGACACCACGGGCCTGAAGTCTGGCTGCTGAGAGTCAGGGAGGCGCTGGTGTCCGTGAGGCTGTCAGCCCACTTCTGGGCCCTGCAGCCTGGTGGATGGAGCCTATGAGATGGGCAGCCTTGAAGACGGCTGCGAGAGACGGGATGTCTTCAGGGAAGGTTTCAGTTGGAGTAGGACGGAGAGAGGAAGGCTTGCAGAAGTTAGGACACCTGAGGCTTTTTCGGATTGTGGCCAAACACTACTCCGAATCGGCCATGTTAATCACTTCTAAGGCCCACGGTCAGTTCGCGTTGCTGTGCGGTCACCACCGCCATCCACTTCCGTTCCAGGTGCGCGCGCTCTCCCGAACACCACGAAGCAGTGACACCTGGCTCCCCCGCGCCAGGTCTGCTGTTAGCTGCTCATCTGTCTGGATTGCCTGTTCTAAGGGAAATCGTATTCTTGTCTTCCCATGCGTCTGTTACTCCACCCGGCATCATGTTTTCAGAGTTCCTCCAGGAGAGGCATATGTCGGGGTTTCGATTCCTATCGGGCATGGACAACATCTCCTGGTCGGATAGCCCACACTTCATTGATCCCTCCGTCCCCAGTGCGCATTCGGGCTGCTGCGGTTTCACAGTGCAGCTCCGTTCTGTGACCCATGAAGTTTTGTTGAGAATGATAGATTGTTTTTCCCAGAGGGCACAATGGGAAGGCCTCAGCTGTTGGGGGCAAGCAGATAAGAGGACAAAACTGTAACTGAACAGTTGGGGAAGACTTGGTGCAGTAGAACACGCACGTTGTGGGGCGCTTGGGTTACAGACACGCACAAAGTGCACACAGGCCCCAGGCCCTAGGCCCCACTCATCAGGTAGCCACGGTGAGCCTGGAGTGCTGGGGAGGGCGGCAGTGTCCAGGGCCCTCCTTATTCCTGCTGATGGGGAGCTTTGTGTCCCAAGAAGGGCGTCTACTAGGATGAAAGAGACTCTCCTGGTCTCGGAGGAGGGCTGATCTCTGACCAGGCGGGAGTCCCCGTGGATCCACTCAACATTGAGTCTGCGGTCCAGTGTGTATCAGACAGCTGTCCCATTGCTTCACTGTTGCATTATTGTTCAAATTTTTGCCTTTAAAATATTCAAGCCGTGCAGTGGTCATTTGAGCATGCAAACCGCTGGAGATGTACGCACCTGCTACCTGGGAAAGACTGCCTGGAAGTAAGCTCGCAGGGCTGAGAAACGGCTTCCGTTTTCATGGTTTGCCGGCTCTCCCTCTGTGAACTTAGTTCTACCACCACGTTAACACTATTTCTCCACCTATTGCAATGGAAACGATATCTTCCGTATATTGTATATTCAAACATGGAAAAGTGAGTTCCTAAAACTTTTTCATATACTTAACAGCCAACTAAATTCCTTTATTCAAGTCTGTCCATTTCTAAATAAGTTAAATGAGTTATCTTATGTGAATTATATTAAAATGTACATGAGAAATGTTTACTCTGACTTACCCTTTGAGTTCATAATTGTACTTTATTGTGATACTGTGACTTCCTGTTCCTTTATAGTGTTGTGATTACCCACTGAAACAATGATTTTGGACTTGGAATGCCTGTTTCCCTGGTAACTTTGTGCCTCACAAGCGTCAAGTATGGAAAATGCCCCATGTGTGTTCAAGTGAAATGGACAGATTTGATTTGGCATCAAACTGCTTTACTGTTGCCTTGATTTCTCTACAATGTTGCAGTAGGTTCGTTTCTGAGAGGAGCAGCGTGGTGGGGGCAAGAGGCGCGGAGTCAACACACAGACCCCGGGAGTCCGGTGAGAGCAGGCTTGAGGCGAGCAGCCGGCAGACTCGTTTATTACAGTTGATACAACAGCTTATATAGCCAAGACCAGCCAATCTGGTCAAGGGGCGGTCTATACCCCAACCAATCACAGCCTGTTGCCAGGCAGTTTCCAGAGCCATCCAATCACAGCCTGTCGCCAGGCAGTTTCAAAGCCATTCCTGACTAACTGACGCTCGCTTGCCAGTGGCCACCTTGGCATGGCCTTCTCATTCCACTACATTTCCCCCTTTTCGTTTATTTTTGAGCAACGGGAGGCATGATTCTTGGCCACACCATTGCTGACCCTGTTTCCATGGGGTCTCTGTACACAGCTGTGCCTGTCTTAGGTTGTCCCCCAGGGGATCTTACCCGTCATTGACTAACCAGCGCTCAAATCGAGAGACCACAGGATTGCTTGCTCAGATAGGGGTAGGAATGAGGAATAACGGTTATCAGGGATGGCATGACCACACACAGGCTGTGGGCCATTTGAGTGGCTGACCAGAGCTAGTGGGGTACACAATGGTAACAGATGTGGCTTTGGGCAGTTTCTCAGGGTAGGATGATAGGGCAGGTGTGTCTGCTAACAAGGCGGAGTCTTGGTCTTGTTCAGCTGGTTCTGGTTGGCTGTCAGTTGCAGGCTTGATGTTTCTGGCTGGTACCCAAATGGGCTGTTCTGCATTCTCTGGAAAGACAGAAGTGTATCCTCGACCCTTGGTTAGCAGAGGGTGTGGTCCCTTCCACTCTCCTGTCAGGGGGGTCTTTCCACCTAACCATAGAGGCTGGGGTCTGGGATGGAAAGGATCCCCAGTGGTTATAAGCTGGGCTGATCCCTTGGGAATCAAAAGTAAGAAAACTGATAGTGAAAAGGACCTCAGTCAAAGCTACCTGTGGGTCTGGGGGCATATGATTGTTTTTCTGTCTTTGTAAGAGATCTTTAATCATCCTATGAGTTCCTTCAATGATTGCCTGTCCCTGTGGGTTGTATGGGATACCTGTAGCAGACTGTATGTTCCAAGATTTCAGGAAGGAATTAAATTCCTGTGATGTATATGCTGGCCGGTTATCAGTCTTCATGGTCCAGGGGACACCAAGGACCAGCATGGCTGATTTCACCGCCTTTATCACATTACTAGCCTTTTCTCCGGATTGGGCTGTTGCAAATACAGCCTTTGAATAAGTATCTACCACCACAAGGACAAACTCAAGTTTACCAAAGGA
This sequence comes from Lepus europaeus, assembly GCF_033115175.1. Taxonomy (NCBI): domain Eukaryota; kingdom Metazoa; phylum Chordata; class Mammalia; order Lagomorpha; family Leporidae; genus Lepus; species Lepus europaeus. The sequence continues at coordinate 2,749,767 of NC_084845.1, forward strand.
ATTAATGTGGGTGATGTCCACTTGCCAAAGTTTATTAGGAGCAAGGCCTCGTGGGTTCACTCCTGCTTGTTGCAGTGGGCCTAATGGGGCAAGGGGTGCACAATTCTTGCAAGAGTGCACTAGGTGTTTGCATTGGCTCATTGTTAGCTCTGGGAAAAGCAATTTTATGTTGCTTGCTGACATATGAAATTTTTGGTGTAAAATACGGGCTTGTTCTAAGTGTCCAATGGAAGCCGTGTTGCAGGAGATAAGACGATCAACCTTTCTGTTGCCTTGGAAAATAAAGCCAGGTAACCCAGTATGTGATCTTACGTGTGAGATATACCATGGGTATTTTCTGTTCTCAGTTAGCTCTATTTTTTTTTTTAAACAGGTGGGACAATGAACATGCCCCTCCTGCTCTTCAGGGCTGGAAACAAGATATTCGGAGGCTGAGGTAACTTAAAAGGAGAGATCCATTCTGGGACCTACTCCTTCACCTTATCCACTAGGATGAAAGAAAGCAGCCTGTTCTCAGTTAGCTCTTTAAGTGTTGTGAACATCTGGTCAATTGGTTTACTGGTCGGGTTAAAGATTGCAAAAGGGATCGTCTTTGCTACCTGTACTGAGTATTTGCTGTCCGAAAATATATTTACCGGTCCATCTTGGCTAAGTAGTAGAACCTTGACTATTGCTCTTCTTTCTCCCAACTGTACTGATCCCCCATGGGGTTCTACATGGATCTTATCTTTTTCTGTTGAGGATTTGATCACTATTCCAAACAGTGACTTGTTGGCGTCTGTAAACGCATATGGTGCCAAGGGTATAGGTTGATTAGCAGGGAAAGCATGTTTTGGATAGTCTATCTCTAAGGTTTTTAGTGTCTGGAGTAGCCTGTCTGCTGGCAGGTGATTGTCAATCTGTCCTGGAAAATTTATCATTAAAGTTTGAAAGAGCGTGCTGTTCTGCATCAATGTTGACAGTTCCAATTGTGATAGTGGTAGGACCACTATGTCTGGCTCTGTGTTAAATATCTTATTGGTATAATATCTTAATTTAAGTCCCATCATAAGGATGGCATCTACTTTGTTTACTATTTTACGACAATCGCTCCAGGCTATGTGCACCCAAAAAAGTGGTCCGTGTCATTGCCAAATAACTCCTAAGGGGGCCTTGAAGGTAGATATGGTTATGGCAAATAGAGGCACCTGAGGGTCATATCTAAAGGTTTTTAAATTTGACAATTGGGTGTTAATCTTTTCTATAGTGGATTTGGCTGCTGGTGTCAATGTGATTTTTGAGGAAGGGCTGTTTCCTTTAGTCAATAAATCGTATAGCGGTCTAAGTTCTGCAGGTGTTAGGGGAAGGAAGGGCTTCAGCCAACTGATTTGGCCACAGAGTTGCTGAAGTTCATTAAGTGAGTATTTATGCTTGACTTTTAGGTTTGGGCCCAGTGGAGATATATGGGAGGAGATTTGATAACCCAAGAATTGAAAGGGAGGGAAATGTTGTACTTTTTCTGTGGCAACAGACAAACCCAGGAATTGTAAATTTCTTACTGTCTCACTTAGACAGGCATTCAGAACTGCTGCATTCTTGTGAGCAAGTAAGATATCATCCATATAATGTATGACCAAGCACTGATCTTTAAGTGTGCTGGTCGCATGAGAAACGTATCTTTGGCAAATGGCAGGGCTATTTTTCATGCCTTGTGGGAGCACTGTCCACTGGAATCTTTTTGCAGGGAGCTGGAAATTGGGCTCCCATATGGTAAAGGCAAAGTAAGCCTTATCCTGCTCTGCAATGGGAATGGAAAAGAAGGACTCTTTGATATCAACGATAACTATGTGATATCCGTTAGGAATGGCCCCTGGATGGGGAATGCCGGCCTGGAATGTTCCCATCTTTTTTATATTTTTGTTAATAGCTCTCAAATCCTGTAGAAGCCTATATTTTCCCTGTTTCTTTGGTATCACAAAAATGGGCATGTTATGAGGGCTAGTGGAGGGTTCTATGTGTCCCTTTTCCAATTGTTCCTGTACCAATTCTTTAAGGATGCTAAGTTTGGGTTGTAATATTGGCCACTGCTCTACCCAGATGTTTCCTGTTCTTTCCCATTCAATGGGGATTGGGCTTGGCTTTTGTATGAGGTGAGCAGTGGCCCCTAGAATTGGGGGTGAATCTTACTTGTAGGCTCTCCATTAAAGCTGTTGGCTCGTGGAGATTTGTGATCTGTAGTAAGGACCGCTTGCATTTGTGAGAGCACATCTCTCCCCCATAAGGTCATGGAAACCTCAGCAATTAGTGGAAAGATGGTTCCTGTATCTCCATTGTCATCTCGCCAAGTTACAGGCATGATGACCTGATCAGCCAATTTTAATCCTCCAACACCTTGGAAGTCGGGCCCAGGCACTGTCTTCCAATGTTGTATTTTTCTTGCATCCATAGCTTTTAAAACAGTAACATCTGCTCCCATATCAATTAAACCCACAAAGGCAATGTCATCTAAATATAGGGTCAATTTTGGCCTCAGATTGAAGATGGGCATCGACCAGTTAATGGTGGTGGGACTCCCTCTTACTTGCTGGGCTGAGGGCCGCCCCACTGGGAGTTTAAAGGTTTGGTCTTGCAATCTTTTGCCCAATGAAAGCCTTTTTTACATCTGGGACACAGCGTTTTGGGCTTGCCCCATTTTGCAGTGTTTGGGCAGTTTCGCCGTAGGTGTCCTATTTCCTGGCATCCCCAACAAACTGGAGGGTCTTTAGACTTCTTTGTGCTCAATTTGTTAATGGCCGCAGTCAGGGCTTGTATGGGAGTATCAGCAGGGTTTACCTCTTTTGTGGCTATTAAATGTAGTGGAATGAGAAGGCCATGCCAAGGTGGCCACTGGCAAGCGAGCGTCAGTTAGTCAGGAATGGCTTTGAAACCCACCTGGCTCTGGAAACTGCCTGGCGACAGGCTGTGATTGGATGGCTTTGGAAACTGCCTGGCGACAGGCTGTGATTGGTTGGGGCATAGACCGCCCCTTGACCAGATTGGCTGGTCTTGGCTATATAAGCTGTTGTACCAACTGTAATAAACGAGTCTGCAGGCTGCTCGCCTCAAGCCTGCTCTCACCGGACTCCCGGGGTCTGTGTGTTGACTCCGCGCCTCTTGCCCCCACCACGCTGCTCCTCTCAGAAACGAACCCACTGCAACATTGTAGAGAAATCAACGGCAACACTTTACCTTTACAAAACGCAAGTGTGCATTTCGTATGCACACTGGGAACTCTTCTTGCATTAACCAAATGGTATGTCACTTTTTCGACTTTTCCTGTAGTAAAATACACGTAACATTTTTACTTGCTGTGTTTACCAGTTTAAGTATACCATCCAGTAGCATTAAATACCTTACTGCGAAACGATCCTGACCATTCATCTCCAGAACTCCTCTCACCTGGTGAAAGCCGAACTCTGCACCCAGTAACGCAATCGCTCCCGATCCTCCCTCCCTCCAGCCCCTGGAAACCATTGCACTTCATGCTTCTAGATTTTCCTTCCAAACACAAAGTAGCGGGGTGGATATGCTAACAGCACACAGTGTGGAATTTCAGACAAAGATCATAAAATAAGAATGGCTTATGTGAGGAATGTAATTCAGGGAAGACATTAATGTCTACATACCAAATTCTGTGGTGTCTACACTTTGTAAATCATAGTAAAACTCATGTTCTCTCCCCATTGGAGAGGACGTGTGGTCTCGCCTTTCTGTGGCTCATCTCACTTAGCACGAAGGCCTCCGTTTTCATCGATTTTGTTGCAAATGCCAAATTTTCATTCTTTATGGCTAAAACTGCCCTGTGCACATGGACCACTTTTTCCTACCTGTTCACCCACTGATGGACACCTAGGTTAATGCAGCATCTTAGCTATTGATGCAGTGTGTCACGATTACCGAGTAGCAAACAATGAACCATCCTTGCGTTCCTAGCATGAGTCCTGCTTGGTCCTGGTGACCAATCTTTAACAGAGCTGTTGGATTCAGCTTATTAGTACGTGGCTGAGGATTTTTGCATCCGTCTTCATCAGATACAGTCTTACAGCTCTTTCTGTTGTGGCCTTGATTTTTGGCATCAAGGTAATGCTGGCCTCATGGAATGAGTTTGGAAGAATTCCCTCTTTTTTTTTTTTTTTTAAGAGTAGTTTAAGAGGAATTGTGTTAATTCTTTAAATGTTGGTTAGTATTGGGGCCGATGCTGTGGCTCAGTGGGTTAACACCCTGGCCTGAAGCTCCAACATCTCATATGGGCGCCGGTTCGAGACCTGGCTGCTCCACTTCTGATCCAGCTCTCTGCTGTGGCCTGGGAAAGCAGTAGAAGATGGCCCAGGTCCTTGGGCCCCTGCACCCACAGGGGAGACCTGAAAGAAGCTCCTGGCTTCCGGTCTGTGTAGCTCTGGCCATTGTGGCCATCTGAGGAGTGAACCAACAAAAGAAAGACCTTTCTCTCTAACTCTCTCTCTCACTGTCTGTAACTCTAGCTCTCAAATAAATAATCTTTTTAAAAAATTTCCATCTTCTGGGTCACTACCCAGTTACCCATGACAGCCAGGGCTCTATCCAGTTCTCCCACATGGGTGACAGGGACTCAAGTCATCAAGCCACCACCTAAGACTTCAGCGAGGTGCTGGGCCAGAAGCAGAGCATCCAGATGGGCCTCCAGTATGGGGTACAGACATCGCGCATGGTGGCTTAGCACTCTGTGAACAGGCACAGCTCATGTACTTGTACTTGAAGCTGATGCACTTGTACTTGAAGCTCACCTTTTCCTTAGTCTAAGGGTTTTAATTTGTCTTCAAAGAACATGCTCCGTGTTTCATTTTTTTTTTCACCTTTGTTTTAGCCTCCATGTCATTTGAGTTGTGAATTCTCTTGGCTTCTGCTCAGGCTCTTTTTGGTTCTTGTTCTTCTAGTTCCTTGAGATGCACCAGCAGTGCCTGCTTGTTGGTGCAGGCATTGATTGCTGTAAGCTTCCCCCTTACTGTTCCTTGTGCTGTGCCCCATAGGTTTTGGTATGTTGCATCTCCATTGTCATTGGTTTCAAGATTTTTTTTTCAGTTTCCTCTTTGGTTTCTTCCTTGGTCCATTGTTTGTTCAGGAATAAGTTGCTTCATTTTCATAAACTGATGTAGTTGCCACAGTTTTTGCTACCGCATTGTGATCAGAAAATACACTTAATAAGATTGTCTTTAAGTTTGTTGATGCTTGTTCTGTGTCCCGGTGTTTGCTCTCCCTGGAGTGTTTCATGCGCTGTTTAGAATAGTGTATATTCCGCAACTGTTGGGTGGAATGGTTACCTCCAGTTATTCTAGGGTGCAATTTAGCTCTGCTGTTTGTTGATTGGATGATGTCAGGTTCTGAAAATGGGTGTTAAATTTCCCTTTATTGAAGTCTCTCGCCCTTTAGGTCTGATATTTGCTGTATGTGTTTGAGTGTTAGGATATTGGGTGCATGTATTAGCAATTGTTCTGCCCTTTTGCTGGGCTGAACCCTTAATCGGTATACAATGACCTTGCTTGTCTCCTCTTGTTGCTTTTGATGTAAAAATCTGTTTCATCTGATAGAAGTAGGCTACTTCTGTTTTCTTAAGTCCCATTTACGTGGAGTATGCCGTCTCACACTTTGATTTAAGTCCGTGTGTGTCCTTAGGTGAAAAGAGTTTCTTCTGAGCAGCATGGTTGGGTTTTGATTCTTCATTCGGTAACTGTAGTTTAACTAGAGAATTACTCCATTTGTAGTTACTGGTAGGTAAATTCTTGCTACTGCTGCTTTGATACCTGTGTTTTTACTCTGGTTCCTTAAAATCTTCATTTGTGCTTAAGGGATTTTCTTTAATGGTGTACTTTGATTCCTAGTTTTTTGGTAAATCTGATAAAGGTGTTTGCTGTGTGATAACCATCATGCTTGCAAAAAAAAGTTTTGGCTATAAGAAGCAATTTTGAAATAATAGCATTGATTATAAAGATAAAAAGATAAATACTAATAAAGAACTCTATACTTGTGTTGCTGTGGATTCGTTCTGAAAGGAGGAGCATGGTGGGGGCAAGAGGTGCAGAGTCACCACACAGACCCCGGGAGTGGGGAAAAGCAGGCCAGAGGTGGGCAGCCTGCAGACTCATTTGTTTCAGTTGGTACAGCAGCCAATCCCATCCAGGGGCGGTCTATGCCCTAACCAATCACAGCCTGTTGCCAGGCAGGCTCCATTGCCACATGTGTTTCAAAGCCATCCAATCACAGCCTGTTGCCAGGCAGGCTCCATTGCCACATGGGTTTCAAAGCCATCCAATCACAGCCTGTTACCAGGCAGGCTCCGTTGCCAGGTGGGTTTCAAAGCCATCCAATCACAGCCTGTTGCCAGGCAGGCTCCGTTGCCAGGTGGGATTCAAAGCCATTCCTGAGTAACTGATGCTTGCTTGCCAGTGGCCATCTTGGCATGGCCTTCTCATTCCACCACATTTCCCAACGGGAATGGAAGGCATGATTCTTGGCCATACCATTGTTGACCCCATTTCCATGGGGTCTCTGTACACAGCTGTGCCTGTCTTAGGTTGTCCCCCAGGGGATCTTACCCGTCACTGACTAACCAGTGCTCAAATCAAGAGACCACAGGATTGCTTGCTCAGATAGGGGTAGGAATGAGGAACAACGGTTATCAGGGATGGCATGACCGCACACAGGCTGTGGGCCATTTGAGTGGCTGACCAGAGCTAGTGGGTATAAAACAGTCACAGATGTGGCTTTGGGCAGTTTCTCAGGGTAGGATGATAGGGCAGGTGCATCTGCTAACAAGGCGGGGTCTCGGTCTTGTTCAGCTGGTTCTGGTTGGCTGTCAGTTGCAGGCTTGATGTTTCTGGCTGGTACCCAAATGGGCTGTTCTGCATTCTCTGGAAAGACAGAAGTGTATCCTCGACCCTTGGTTAGCAGAGGGTGTGGTCCCTTCCACTCTCCTGTCAGGGGGTCTTTCCACCTAACCATAGGGGCTGGGGTCTGGGATGGAAAGGATCCCCAGTGGTTATAAGCTGGGCTTATCCCTTGGAAATCAAAAGTAAGAAAACTGATAGTGAAAAGGACCTCAGTCAAAGCAAGCTGTGGATCTGAGGGCATATGTTTGTTTTTCTGTCTTTGTAAGAGATCTTTAATCATCCGATGAGTTCTTTCAATGATTGCCTGTCCCTGTGGGTTGTATGGGATACCTGTGGCAGACTGTATGTTCCAAGATTTCAGGAAGGAATTAAATTCCTGTGATGTATACGCTGGCCCGTTATCAGTCTTTATGGTCCAGGGGACACCAAGGACCAGCATGGCTGACTTAACTGCCTTTATCACATTACTAGCCTTTTCTCCGGATTGGGCTGTTGCAAATACAGCCTTTGAGTAAGTATCTACCACCACATGGACAAACTCAAGTTTAACAAAGGAGTTAATGTGGGTGATATCCACTTGCCATAGCTTATTAGGAGCAAGGCCTTGCGGGTTCACTCCTGCTTGTTGCAGTGGGCCTAACGGGGCGAGGGTGCACAATTCTTGCAAGAGTGCACTAGGTGTTTGCATTGGCTCATGGTTAGTTCCGGAAAAAGCAATTTTGTTTCTTGCTGACATGAAATTTTTGGTGTAGAATACGGGCTGGTTCTAGGTGTCCAATGGAAGCTGTGTTGCAGGAGATAAGACGATCAGCCTTTCTGTTGCCTTGGAAAATAAAGCCAGGTAACCCAGTATGTGATCTTAAGTGTGATATATACCATGGGTGTTTTCTGTTCTGAGCTCTGTAAGTGTTGTGAACATCTGGTCAGTTGGCTTATTGATCGGGTTAAAGACTGCAAAAGGGATCGTCTTTGCTACCTGTACTGAGTATTTGGTGTCCATCCTGGCTAAGTAGTAGAACCTTGACTATTGCCCTTATTTCTCCCAACTGTACTGATCCCCATGGGGTTCTACATGGGTCTTACCTTTTTCTGTTAAAGATTTGATCACTATTCCAAACAGTGACTTGTTGGCATCCATAAATGCACATGGTGCCATGGCTATAGGTTGATTAGCAGGGAAAGAATGTTTTGGGTAGTCTGTGTCTAAGGTTTCTAGTGTCTGGAGTAGCCTGTCCACTGGCAGGTGATTGTCAACCTATCCTGGGAAATTTATCATTAAAGTTTGAAAGTGTGATATTCTGCATCAATGTCAACATTTCTAACTGTGATAGGGATAGGACCACTATGTCTGGCTCTGTGTTGAATATCTTATTGGTATAATACCTTTTTTTTTTTTGACAGAGTGGATAGTGAGAGAGAGAGAGACAGAGAGAAAGGTCTTCCTTTTTGCCGTTGGTTCACCCTCCAATGGCCGCTGCGGCCGGTGCATCTCGCTGATCCAGAGCCAGGAGCCAGGTGCTTCTCCTGGTCTCCCATGGGGTGCAGGGCCCAAGCACTTGGGCCATCCTCCACTGCCTTCCCGGGCCTAGCAGAGAGAGTTGGCCTGGAAGAGGGGCAACCGGGATAGAATCCAGCGCCCCAACCGGGACTAGAACCCGGTGTGCCGGTGCCGCAAGGTGGAGGATTAGGATTAGCCTGTTAAGCCACGGCACCAGCTGGTATAATATCTTAAGTCCCATCATAAGGGTGGCATCTACTTTGTTTACTGTTTTACGACAATCGCTCCAGGCTATGTGCACCAAAAAAAGTGGTCCGTGTTGTTGCCACATAACTCCTAAGGGGGCCTTGAGGTGCCTCTATTTGCCGTAACCATATCTAAAGGTTTTTAAATTTGACAACTGGGTGTTGATCTTTTCTATAGTGGATTTGGCTGCTGGTGTCAATGTGATTTTTGAAGAAGGGCTGTTCCCCTTAGTTAATTGAACAGCGGTCTAAGCTCTGCAGGTGTTAGGGGAAGGAAGGGCTTCAGCAAACTGATTTGGCCACATAGTTGCTGAAGTTCATTAAGTGAGTATTTATGCTTGACTTTTAGGTTTGGGCCCATTGAAGATATATGGGAGGAGATTTGATAACACAAGAATTGAAAAGGAGGGAAATGTTGTACCTTTTCTGTGGCAATAGACAAACCCAGGAGTTGTAAATTTCTCACTGTCTCACTTAGACATTCAGAATTGCTGCATTCTTGTGAGCAAGTAAGATATCATCCATGTAATGTATGACCAAGCACTGATCTTTAAGTGTGCTGGTCGCATGGGAAACGTATCTTTGGCAAATGGCAGGGCTATTTCTCATGCCTTGTGGGAGAACTGTCCACTGGAATCTTTTTGTGGGGAGCTGGAAATTGGGCTCCCATACTGTAAAGGTGAAGTAGGCCTTATCCTTCTCCATGATGGGAATGGAAAAGAAGCAATCTTTGATATCAATGGTAACTATGTGGCTCAAATCAAGAGACCACAGGATTGCTTGCTCAGATGGGGGGTAGGAATGAGGAACAATGGTTATCAGGAATGGCATGACCGCACACAGGCTGTGGGCCGTTTGAGTGGCTGACCAGAGCTAGTGGGGTACACAACGGTAACAGATGTGGCTTTGGGCAGTTTCTCAGGGTAGGATGATAGGGCAGGTGCGTCTGCTAACAAGGCGGAATCTCGGTCTTGTTCAGCTGGTTCTGGTTGGCTGTCAGTTGCAGGCTGGGTGGGGAATGCCAGCCTGGAAGGTTCCCGCCTTTTTTGATCGTGTTGATGACTCTCAAGTCCTGTAGTAGCCTATATTTTCCCTGTTTCTCTGGAATCACAAAAATGGGCATGTTGCGAGGGCTAGTGGAGGGCCCTATGTGCCCCTTTTCCAATTGTTCCTGTACCAATTCTCTAAGGATGCCAAGTTTGGGTTGTAACATTGACCACTGCTCTATCTAGATGTTTCCTGTTTTTTCCCACTCAATGGGGATTGGGCCTGGCTTTTGTATGAGGTGAGCAGTGGCCCCTAGAATTGGGGGTGAATCTTACTTGTAGGCTCTCCATTAAAGCTGTTGGCTCACGGAGATTTGTGATCCATAGTAAGGACCGTTTGCATTTGTGAGAGCACATCTCACCCCCATAAGGTCATGGAAACCTCAGCAATTAGTAGAAAGATGATTCCCATGTCTCCATTGTCATCTCGCCACGTTACAGGCATGATGACCTGATCAGCCAATTTTAATCCTCCAACACCTTGGAAGTCGGGCCCAGGCACTGTCTTCCAATGTTGCATTTTTCTTGCATCCATAGCTTTTAAGACAGTGGCATCTGCCCCCATATCAATTAAACCCACAAAGGCAATGTCATCTAAATATAGGGTCAATTTTGGCCTCAGATTGAAGATGGGCATCGACCAGTTAATGGTGGTGGGACTCCCTCTTACTTGCTGGGCTGAGGGCCACACTACTAGTAGTTTAAAGGCTTGGTCTTGCAATCTTTTGCCCGATTAAAGCCTTTTTTACATCTGGGACACAGCATTTTGGGCTTGTCCTGTGTGTCAGCTTTTGGGCAGTTACGCCATAGGTGTCCCACTTCCTGACATCCCCAACAAACTGGAGGGTCATTAGACTTCCTTGTGTTCACTTTGTTAATGGCCACAGTTAGGGGCCTGTATGGGTGTTTCAGCAGGGTTTACCTCCTGTGTAGCTACTATCCATTTAGAAATGTTTTTATTATGGACTGGGGCGATTGCTGCTTTTGCCTCTTTGGTAGCACCTTCCCAAGCCAATTGTTTGACCAAATTGTCTTGTTGGGGGCCAGGCGGTAATCTTGTCTCTACTGCCTCCAAGAGGCTGGCAAGGAAATCGGGGATCTATTTGCCTGGGCCTCGAATTAGGTTTCTAAAGAGCTGATATAATCAGGAGGATTTATATTTTTTAAGGCTCTAAGTGCCAAATCTCTGACCTGACCAAAATAGGCAACTACTCCAATGCAGGTCTGTTCATGAGGATATGCAGGTGCCGTGGCCTGTAAGCATATCAAAGGTTACTGCTATTCCATAGGCAGATTATTCCTCACCATGGTTTCAGCCTCTTCCTCATAGGAGGCTTTCCACTGTAAGAACTGTGGTCTCGACAAACATGCTTTGAGCAGTGCAACCCAGTCAAAATGAGTTTGAAGGTTCACTGCCCATTGTGTGAGCACTTGTTCAAAGTAGGAAGAGTTAGGACCTGACTCTTGAGAAGCCTTTTTTAGCATAGTAAGGTCATTTATGGGTGTTGGAATCCAGGGCCTGAATTCTGCATCCACTCCTAAATTAACAGCAAACATGCGGGTGGGATGGGGTCTAGCAGCTTCCCTGAGAGCCTGGGGTGCCCGGGGACTGCCACAAATGTGGGGATCCTCACTGGGTGCAGATGGGATGGCCTCACATGGGTTATTGCCTCGAGGTGGTCTAAGTTTATCCTGCGAGTATTTGGGGGGTGGCTTAGCAGACATTGCTGCGTTGTCTGCTGTCGTCATTTTCACCGTCGGAGCTCTCTCTCCCTAAGTCGTCAACTGTTGCCTGTGAGACAGGGACCTGGAGTGTCAGGCTCTTAGCACTCAGATTGACTGCTCGGTAATCTGTGTGTGCTTCTGAGAGGGGGTATCTTTCCCATGTTTGAGTGTTTAAGAGCGGCACGGCACACCAACTCTGGCCAAAGGAAAGACACGCACAGCACTGCTGCCATAAGAAAGCAAATTCCTAGCACCTCAGTGGCTGATGCCATTCTGCAGGGGTTCCCTACGTTAGACAGACAGTGGTGTATCAGATCGTACGTATGTCCTGTGCTTAGTGGGGGACTTCCTTGATTCATTAGGTCAAGGCAGTGTGCCCACACAGTGTCTCTGGAGCGTCACCTCTCTCAAGTGAGGGAAGATGACTTGGTTCCGAATTATGTGAATTCACAGGGCAAACCAATAGGAAAAGGAGGAGCTGAGAAGCGGCGTATGCTTCTGGGTGGTGTGTGCCTAACCTGGGGTCACTTAGACCGAGGACAAGGAAAGGGGCATAGGAGAGGGTTCTGTGCTCACCCTCACAAAACTTAACAGCGCACAAAACACCGAGGGACCTACTTGCCGAAATCAAGGGGAGACCTCACTGAGTTCGACACGCTGTCTCTCTTTCAATCACATTGGCATGCCAGATGTTGAGGTGGATTCGTTCTGAGGAGGAGGAGTATGGTGGGGGCAAGAGGCACAGATGCGCCACACAGACCCCAGGAGCTGGGTGAAAGCAGGCCTGAGGCGAGCAGCCTGCAGACTCATTTATTTCAGTTGGTACAGCTGCTTATATAGCCAAGACCAGCCAATCCGGTCAAGGGGCGGTCTATGCCCCAACCAATCACAGCCTGCTGCCAGGCAGGCTCCGTTGCCAGGTGGATTTTGAAGCCATTCCTGAGTAACTGACGCTTGCCAGTGGCCATCTTGTTCTGTCCCTCCCCACATTTTTAAATTTTGGCTGTTGTACTTTACCTCCTTCTATATCGCCTGTCTCAACATTGTACAGTGAATTGACTGCCTCATTAGCATCACTGTCAGTTTCAAGAACTCTCTTTAGACTGCAGCGATGAATTCTCTCGGCTTTTTTGGTGAATGTCCGCTCTCCCTCATGTCTGAAGGATGCATTGGCTGGGTGTACTGTTCGTGGCTGGCATTGGTTTTGCTTCATGACTTGAAGTCTCGTCCCAGTCTTTCCTGGACTGTAATGGCTGGCATTGGTTTTGCTTCATGACTTGAAGTCTCGTCCCAGTCCTTCCTGGACTGTAATGGCTGGCATTGGTTTTGCTTCATGACTTGAAGTCTCATCCCAGTCCTTCCTGGACTGTAATGGCTGGCGTTGGTTTTGCTTCATGACTTGAAGTCTCGTCCCAGTCCTTCCTGGACTGTAATGGCTGGCATTGGTTTTGCTTCATGACTTGAAGTCTCGTCCCAGTCCTTCCTGGACTGTAAGGGTTCTGCTGAGCAGTCTGCGGTCGGCTGAACTGGGACCCCTTCGTGAGTTATTTGTGTCTCTGCTCTTGTAGCTTTGGAAATACTCTGAACCCTTACACTTGGAAAGCTTGACTGGAGTGTTTCCTGGGGTAGAAATCATTGGGTTGAATGACTTCTGAACTTTGATCTCCTGCATATGGATAATTGACCGTTTCTCTAGGTTTGGGAAGTTTTCTATCATCATTGTGCTTTCTGCTCCTTTGGCATTCTTATTTTAAAAGACTTATCTATTGGAAAGTCAGAGTTACACAGAGAGAGGTCTTCCATCCACTGGTTCACTCCCCAAATGGCTGCAACAGTTGGAGCTGCACTGATCCGGAGCCAGGAGGCCCAAGGACCTGGGCCATCTTCTGCTTTCCCAGGCCATAGCAGAGAGCTGGATGTGAAGTAGAGCAGTCAGGATTAGAACCAACACCCATATGGGATGCCGGCACTGCAGTTGGCGGCTTTACCCATTGTGCCACAGCACTGGCCCCCACCTTTGGCATTAAGATTCACTTGATTCCCCAATAACTGATATGTTTTCTCTTTCCATGCTGTTCCAAATGCTCCAAAGATTTTCTTCATTCCTTCTAATTCTGTTTTCTCCTCCAACTGTATATTTTAGAGTAGCCTGTCTTGGGACTCACTGTTTTGTTGGCTGTATCCTATTGATAATTTGTTTCATTTGTGTTATGCTTAGGATGCTTTCCAGCGAAGCATTTCTCTGTATTTTGTTTAATTACTTCCATCTCTGTCATCTATTAGAACATTGAATAGTATCTCAGGGTTTTTCTTGAAGTTTACTGAGTTTCCTTAAAGCAGCTAGTTGGAAAAGTCACCTGAGCGTTTGGTCACTTCAGCTCCTGGAAGCTGGTTTCCAGCTCCTTACTTTGCTCCTCAGACAAGGACCCACTTCCCTGAAGTCTTGCTGCTTCTTGGTGCATGATGTCACCTGAACACTGATGAGTCGCAGTGATCTGGCTTTGCTCTGGGCTGTCCTGCTCTGAGTTCACGGACACTTCAGCTATTTCAGCACTGGACAGCACCCAAGTCAAGCTTTCTCCCAGGCCTTCTGTTTATTTTTTTTTTTAAACCAAACTCAAACCTGCAGTTGTGTTCAGAATGAACTGGAGGAGTGCCTACAAAGGGGCTGTCCATGCCTACGAGCTTCTTTCCCAGCTGTCGTGGGCTGTTGCTTTATGCTGTTCCACAAATGCCATGATACTAGATCATGCCTTGAATCCACGCCCCACCAAGACAAGTAGAGCCTGGGGGTTTGACGGAATTCCGCCCTGCCGAGGTCTGTCTGCTGCCAAGGTGGGCTCACTGCCCAGTGCCACGTCTACCAGCCACTGATGACACTGGCTGGGGTATGAGACTGAGCAGCTGGGACCACAGATACCCACATGGCAGCAAGACAGTTCCAGAAGCTCGACTGAAGACACGGAGCTGGTGTAAGAGCCACTGGGATTTGTTCTGTGTTGGGTTACACAAACTTGGCCCCGAGTCTCAGAATAGCCCTGTGTTTCCTTGCTGTCGACCCAAGGCTGTGGGAGAAGTGGTAGAGGCAGACCCTCGGTTGTGCGGGTTGGGCAGGCACCCTTGGCTGCGTAGGTGTGGACCGGGCAAATTGCATCTGTCACACCAAGCCAAGTCCATCTCATCAAGATGCAGTGCCTGATACTGTGGGGGATCCAGAGATGCCATCCGCAGGTACTTGCTGGGAACAGAAACCTTGAAGATCTGCCCAGCATTGGGCATCTGGGTCCTAAGAGACAAGCCCGTGCCCTTGGCCATCTGCTCACTGTGGGAGGGCAATGACAAAGCCAGCCCCCGGCCACCTAGCCTGGCTCCAGGCTGGGTTACACCTGAGTCCCATAGTCACCGAGCCCCAGAATGGTCCAGGAACACATGTAAAATAGTGTGGGACACACCTCCCACAGGGGTGTAACACTCTGCCTGAGCAGGTCTAGAGGCTTAGTCCAAGCACTGACCCTGAGGTAGAAGCCTCTGGGCTTTATCAGATGCTGGGTCTCAAGGTGAAAATCCAAGCTCTGAGTTCCAAGGCATGATCCCGACTCCCACCCCTGGCCTCTCTGCGTGGCTGGAGCTTGGCAGCTTTGGGCCAGCAGCTGGGGGAGGGGTGATGCAGACGACTTTGATTGCTGCTGTCTTCATACAGCTTGACTCCTTCTCAGGCACTAGGTCTCTCACCTGGCTTCATGGCTCTTGAGATGGTGACTTCATAAATAAATGAATGAATGAAGCGGTGTCCCTGTGGGGAGCTGGTCATCAGGGTGTGTCGCTTTGCCACCATCTTTGTTCCCTCCTGATGTGAGACATGAAACAGTTCTTTCCCCCTCTCCCCTGTGGTCTTTCTGGAGCCTGAGTGGAATGGACGTGGGAGTTTCTGGAGCTGTTAATATGTAGATAGTTCATCTTTTCCATCCTTTATGCATGACGACCTCCCCTGCCCGTGCAGCTGTGCGGGAGAACCTCAGCGCCTTCCCTGGCTGCCTCCTTCCTACTCGGGACCACTGCACTACATGTCCTTGGAGGATCTCTTCCTGTTTACTTCTTAAAATTCAAAATTATTTTCTATCACAATTCTGCTTCTACCTCTAACAGAGTCACCAAAATTTGCATGTAACTTCGAGTTTTATTTTCGAAAACTGTATTTATACAAAGAACAGATTATACGTATTTCATATGTGATAAGCACGTAATAATACTTCCTACCCTCTTGCCTTCCTCTTTTTTCCTTTTAATTTTTACAGTAACATACTTTGGATTTATTTCATAGTCATGGGCTTATTTCTCCATTAAATACAGAAGTCAACAAGTAGTAAGTAAAAAGACCACTGTTGCACAGGAATATAGACAAGGGCTATAAACAATCAAATCTCAAGTTGTCAATTTTACTCAAATACTACTACTTGGTGCTCTATATTAGGTACCACAAATTAAAAATTCTTTTGGGGTCTGGCTTATTTCACTGGACGTAGTGGTCTCCAGTTTCATCAACTATCTTGGAAAAGACATCTTGTTGTTTTCTATGCCTGAGTAGTATTATATTGCATATATATGTATATATATATATATATATATACACACACACACACACACACATATACCACATTTTCTTTATCCAGTCATCAGTTGGTGGACATCTGTTGATTCTTAATCTTAGCTGTTGTGAATTGAGCTGCTGTAAACATAGGGGTACAGATAACTCTTCCATGTGCTAATTTCATTTTCTTTGGGTAAATTCCCAGGCTTGGGATGGCTGGGTCATCTGGTAGATCAGATCTATCTTCAAATTTCTGAGGAGTCTCCATACTGTCTTCCACAATGGCTGTACCACTTTACATTCCCACCAACAGTGTATTAAGTTACCTTTTCCCCCACATCCTTACCAGCGTTAATTGGTTTTTGATTTCTGTATAATAGCCATTCTAACTGGGGTAAAGTGATACGTCACTGAAGATTTTTTAAGATTTATTTATTTGAAAGAGAGGAGAGGCAGAGAGAGAGAGAGAGAGAGAGAGAGAGAGAGGTCTTCAAGCCAATGGTTCACTCCCCAATTGGCCACAGCGGTCAGAGCTGTGCCAATCCAAAGCAGAAAGCCAGGAGCTTCTTCTGGATCTCCCACACAGGTGCAGGCACGCAAGGACTTGGGCCATCTTCTACTGCTTTCCCAGGCCATAGCAGAGAGCTGGATTGGAAGTGGAACAGCTGGGACTCGAACCAGTGCCCATGTGGGATGCTGGCACTGCAGATGGTGTCTTTACCCACTATGCCACAGTGCTGGCCCGTTATTGCAGTTTTTATTTGCATTTTCCCAATGGCTAGTAATCCTGAGCATCTTCTCATGAGGCTGTTGGCCATTTGCATTTCATCCTTCGAAAAATGCCTGTTCATATCCATAGACCAGTTCTTAACTGGATTGTTGTTGGGGGTCTTAAGCCTGAGACTGCCCCCTGACCAGCAGGGGGCAGTACAAGCACTCCCCAACAAGGCGAACAGGAGAGGTAAGGTCCACGGGTCAAGCACACCACAGCAAGCACCCGTGAGTTCTGTCAAAGCAGGAACTACTTTATTGAGGAAGTGTACAGGCTTATAAAGCTTGTGAAAGACATGCGCAGCAGGGGAGCCAATCAGTGAACAGGTCATGCAGGCATGGGTGGACCACGCATGGGGGCATCTTAAGCGAGGTATAGGGATCATGCACTGTCCACGGGTCCAGAACTAAATTGGACGTATCCCTGCAGGTAGTCCGATCTCACGTAGTGTAACTGCAGTGGCCACAGACACGCCCCCCGAACATCCGCTGGGTCCATTTGTTAGGAACTATTTCAGGCAATGCCCAGTATTTCCCCCTTTTTGTTAAAGAGAGAAGGAGGAACTGAGTGGAGAGTGTGTCTGTCTTAGGTTGTCCGCTCTGACTGGGATCAGCCCTTTAGGGAGCATGCCTGTCTTAGGTTGTCCCCCTCTGGGGATCTTACCCGTCTTTGACTACTGCTCCAGCTATTAGGGGCTGCCCCAGGGGATCTTAGCCGTCGTTGGCTACCACCTCAGCAACTCAGGGTATGATGTATGATACCTCTGCATCTTGGCAGTGGCCGTGGGTGGACGTATAGGGTTCCCAGTCTGGTGCTTAAAGAGCGGCATAACTCGGTTCTTGAAGAGTGGCATGTTGTTGTCAGACCACCATTAACTGGACTGCAGTGATGCGATCTTAAACAAATTTATAAGGATAATGGAGACCAAGGGGCCCACAAGGGGGAGGAGATAAGGAAGCCATCCCCCAAGGCCCGACTACAGGTCACTAGAGCTTGAAGGTCTTCTTGGAGGGTCTTGATCTTGTTCTGGATGATGCCGGAGTGATTGGCATAAAAGCAGCACTCCTGATGTACCGTGATGATCCAGTCACAATGGGGCAGAGAGTCCAATGTGGTCTTTTCATCCCTGTAAGAAAAGAAAAATCACTCCTCAGGAGAGGGTCCTCCTCGGTGACTCTCTTCGACAGAGGGGAGATATTTAAGGTTTCTCGCAGGTCCCATATGGGATTGGAATTCCCTTGAGGGAAGACACACCCAAATCCTCTGCCAGCACCTACCAGTGGGTCTGGTCCTTGCCAGCATCCCGTTAGTGGGGTTTTCCATTTTATCCTAATTGAAAGGTAGGGTACTTGGAGGGACCAATGTTTGTGAAAGGCTGACAAGGGCTGATGTTTGGGAAAATTTAAAATATTTAAGGTGAGCATGGCCATTCATAGCTGGTCTTGTGGGGGTATGAGGGTATGATTCCCCCTGTTTGTTTTATAAGTTGGTCTTTTTAAAATCTTTTTTTTTTTGACAGGCAGAGTAGACAGAGAAAGGTCTTCCTTTGCCATTGGTTCACCCTCCAATGGCCGCCGTGGCCAGTGCGCTGCGGCCAGCACACCACGCTGATCCAAAGCCAGGAGCCAGGTGCTTATCCTGGTCTCCCATGCGGGTGCAGGGCCCAAGCACTTGGACCATCCTCCACTGCACTCCTGGGCCATAGCAGAGAGCTGGCCTGGAAGAGGGGCAACCGGGACAGAATCCGGCGCCCCAACCAGGACTAGAACCCGGTGTGCTGGCACCGCTAGGCGGAGGATTAGCCTGTTGAGCCATGGAGCCGGCAGGTCTTTTAAAATCTTATTTTGTCTTTTGATGATTGCTTGTCCTTGTGGGTTGTGCAGAATTCCAGTAGAGTGTTAAATATGCCATCAGTTGAAGAATTCTTGTGTTGTGTTACTAATGAAACAGAGGCCATTATCAGTCTTGACTTTTGCTGGTAGCCCCAAAATAGCAAAACACTGTAGAAAATGACTAACAGCATGTTTGGCCTTTTCACCGGAGTGAGCAGTGGCCCAGCAGGCATGGGAGTACGTGTCATGGGCATAAAGATACATCTAAGCTTGCCAAATGGTGCATATGTGTAACATCAGTTTGCCGTAGTATGTTGGGCTTTCGTCCTCTAGGATTTACTCCAGGTGTTTGGAGAGGTGGGACTCGTAACAGGGGAAGACATGATTTGCAGGTTCTTGCAATCCATTTAAGGTCTTTAATGGGAACAGAAGGAGATCTATGATGTAACCCTCTCCAATTTAGACGTGTAAGGTTATGAAGATCTTGAGCGAGCTGTAAATCGGGAATGGTTTGAATTGGGGCCGTCAAGACCCCATGCGTGGCCAATTGATCTGCCGTTCTATTGCCTTGTGACAAGAAACCTGGCAAACTTTGATGTCCTCTCAAGTGTTGTACAGAGAGAGGTTGACTTCTTTGCTCAATAAGGACCTTACCTGGATCATTAATGGGGTGATAGGATTGTTATCTAACCTAATATGGGACAAAATTAGAGTGGGCAGGAGTTTGACCACGTAGAGACTATCCGAGAATAGATTTAGTGGCTCTCTAATACGGGACATGGCCATGGCTACAGCACACAGTTCCTTAAAATGGGCAGATGCCTCAACAGACTCAAAATATAATTGAGGCGACCTTTTTAGGGCACCTGATGTAGGAGGGTAAACAACTACTGCAGAACCAGCTTGTCCCTCATCTGTAAACACATTGACAGCCTCCTTTAAGGGCTTGGTAGAGAAGAGGGTAGGAGGTATCCATGACAGGTGGGGAAAGGAAGTTACCCACCTAGTTGGACCGTAATGGCAATTTTTCCTAGAAAACCTTCTAGAGCTAAGGACACCCTAGAGTTGTTGCTTTGTATCCACTCAAAGCCTGAGGACCAGTAGGGGACAACAAGCATCTCAATCTTTGCCATAATGTCTAACAGAGGTGTCCTTCTCCTTAATGATGAGGTTTGCCAATTGGTCAAGATGTGACTACACTCTAGGGGCTCCTCCAGTGGAGGTGTGTATCCACTGGAGAGGATTTCCTTCTTGGGTGATTACAGCCGTGAGCAGTTTGGCTCCTAAAAGGATCCCAAGGCTCACGGGATACTTAGGGTTATATCTAGCTAGTTGGAGATTATCAAGGGCCTATTGGACCTCTTGTAGTATTCTGAGGTATGTTACATTTAGACTGAGTCTCAGTAAGGTCCTTGTCTTTAAATAAATCAAAGAGAGGGAGGAGATCCTCAGTAGAAATATGGAGCCAGGGCCTCTGCCAATTTAGCTCTCCCAGCAGTTTTTGTAGTACCACTAAGAAATATTTGGGCTGTATTGATAGCTGAGGTTTAAGGGGGGAGACAGAGTCCATATTGAGATGGGTATCCAAGATTTTGAATGGGGGGATGGTCTGGACCTTATTGCTGGAAATATGGAGACCAGCTTGAGCTAGGAGTTTTTGTAACTGTCTAAAAGCGGACCCTAATTGTTCTGGGTTAGCTGATCCAATAATAATGTCACCCATATATATATATATATATATATATATATATATATATATATATATATATTCATCCATATGTGTGTGTGTGTGTGTGTGTGTGATCCCTTCCTGTTGTAAGGGGTGCAAAACCCTGGAGACAAAATGTTGGCAAAAGGCAGGACCATTGGCCATTCCTTGGGGAAGAACTAAGAACTACCCATTTACATTCTTCATCCAGACCCTGAAAGTTTGTGGAGGGTACGGAGAAGGCCAATTTTTCACAATCATTAGGATTTAAGGGGATAGAAAAACAATCTTTGTCTACTACTATAAGTGTCAAATTGGAAGGTATAGAAGGGATCCAGGACAGCCCTCAGAGGGGAGTTCTCACCTGAGTTATGCAGTCGATATTTCTAAGGTCTTGTAGCATTCTCCACTTTCCAGAAGCCTTTCAAATAACAAAAACAGGGCTATTCCATGGACTCATAGAGGGCCCAATACGTCCCAGTTGTAATTGTTCTGATATGATTCCTTTTAACATTGACAACTTGTTTCGAGGCAGCGGCCACTGTTCCACCCTGGGAGCCATTGAATTGCAGGGACCAATGGAACAGTGGCCTCTAGGATTGGGGGTGAGGCCTGACCCGGGGGCTGGAACGCCAGTCCTAGAAGCCTTGCAGAATCGGTCACACCAGGCTTAGGGAGCCTGGTGACTTAAATTGCTGTTGATGTTCCTCCTCCTCTAGGAGATCCTCATAGAATGCCTTATGATCTGTAGTAACATATACCTCAGTCTCTCCCAGTATATCTTGTCCCAACAGGTTAGTGGATAGACCAGTGGCCACAAGGGGGCACACTTCCCCCTGGCTACCATCCACATCCTTCCATTTTAAGAAATCTTACCTGGTATTTCCCCCAACTCCCAACAGATGGGGCCCTGGGCCTAGTTTCCACTGTGGAGGAACTTCTCTTAAAACTGTGCGGTCGGCCCCAGTGTCGATCAGACAGCAGAATTTCTTTTTGGCTATGGAAATATCCATCCTGAGCCTGATTCCTGGAGTAACAGCGACAGTCCAATGGGCACGGGGGGACCTCTGGGAGTAGGCCTAGACCTATTATCTCCTGTGGCTGGTGAGGTCCAGGCAGAGCCTGAGGAGATACCTCCTTTATGTGACGGGGCTGGAGGGTGCCCCCTGTCTAGTTTAAAGGCTTCCCTTCAACATCAAACGTTGATTTACAGTCCTTTAGCCAATGGAAACCTTTGCCACAGTGGGGACATGGAGTCTCAGGTTTAGTGCCTCCTTTTCCTCCAGAGGGCAGGGAACGAGGTGGTGTTTGAGCAGCAGGGCGACTATTGGGACATTCCCTCCTAAAGTGACCCAATTGACCACATCCAAAGCAAGTTCCCCCTTTTTTCCCAGTGGCCAGAGTGAGGGCATTGGCAAAGGCCTCAGACAGTAAGGTTGTCTGGGTTTGTAAGGCAGCCACCAAGGACTGAGATCGATGGGCTTGTGTCCCCACACCCTTGGTGGCCATGACCCATCTACCCATTGACCTGTATTTCATGCCTGCACAAGCAAGTTTATGATCTGTGGTCATGCCCTCCCATACTAACATCTTAACAAATTGAACTCCCAGGGGCTCTAGGAGGAACTTCCTCCGGAGGCTCTTTTCAACCCGCTCCATAAAGGTGGCCAGGTCCTCAGATGACCTTTGAGTGATCCCAGCTGCGGGTGGTTCAGAGGGGCCTTCCTCCAGCTTTTTCCAGGCGGCCAGTCCTGTGGCCCTTACTTGCTCCTGGGAAGCCTGTTGCAGGCCAGTAGCATATTGGTCACTAGATCCAGAAAGCATCCCGAAAGTTATTGGTATAGGAGGATCAGCAGCCTGGTTTCTTTCCATCTGCCTATGACACTCGTCATTAAAAAAGGCACACCGCTATGTATAGAGGACCAGGGAGTACAGCTTTAGCCAATTTTTTCCAGTCTTGGATGGTACATTGTTGATGAGCGAGACCCTGGAGAATAGTTTCGGTCCATGGAGAATTTGGCCCATCTTCAGAAACAGCCTTTTTTAATTCTTTTAGCTCATGGGCTTCCCAAGGATACCACGGCGCAGGCCGGTTGCCTCCCGGATTGACGTTTACCGGTAAAGCCATGCAGGGTGAGGGTGAGACTCCACCCGGACCATAAAATGGCGGCTGCAAGCCATCTCAGTTAGAAGGACAAGATGGCAGTGGGCGATCCAAGGGAGGGGAATACCCGTAAGGGGATGGCCACCCGGGCGGCACAAGGCCGGATGTCCCTTCTGTAATTGGAGGTGCAGTGATTTGAGGCCTCACTGGGCCTTTAGGGGTTACCGCCACACCTGAAGGCTCTACCTTAGTTTCAGCTGCCTCTGGAGATTTATGAGCCTCCTGACCTTCCTCATCAAAGGCCACCCAGCTCAATTGTTTCATATCAACTGGCTTGTTGAGGTCGGTGGAAAGCAAGGCTTAAGGGCAGACAGGGTAAGGTAGGTCCCCAATGGAGGAACAGTCACAAGACTGATCTCCTGTTTTTGAACCAGCTGTTCCACCCGGTCCTATGTGAACCAGTCAAAAAGATTGGCAGCAGCGAGCCATGGCGCCCCTTCCGTAAGGGCTTCCCAAACCTCTTCGGCCTGAGAGTCAGAAATTTCTAAGCCTTGAGTCTTTGGTACGTATCTCAGCGCCTTAGGTGCTGGGTCATGAAACTTAGCTTGAGATTGCCCCATCCTTTCAGGGATACCTTACCCCGAGAGCCTCGCTTAGCCACATCTGCCGGTACTTTCACTTTGGCCGGAGTCGGTCCTTGTCTCAGGCCAGAGTCAGTCCTTCTTTAGGGCTCATTTGAGTCCATCGGGCCGCATGTTGAGTGCCACTTGTTGGGGTTGTAAGCCTGAGACTGTCCCCTGACCAGCAGGGGGCAGTACAAGCACTCCCCAACAAGGCGAACGGGAGAGGTAAGGTCGACGGGTCAAGCACACCACAGCAAGCACCCGTGAGTTCTGTCGAAGCAGGAACTACTTTATTGAGGAAGTGTGCAAGCTTATAAAGCTTATGAAAGACATGCACAGTAGGGGAGCCAATCAGTGAAAAGGTCATGCAGGCGTGGGTGGACCACGCACAGGGCCATCTTAAGCAAGGTATAGGGATCATGCACTGTCCACGGGTCCAGAACTAAATCAGACGTATCCCTGTAGGTGGTCTGATCTCGCGTGGTGTAACTTCACTGGCCGCAGACACGCCCCAGGCGCCATGTTGTTAGGGACTATTTTAGGAAATGCCCAGTAGATTGTTTTCTTTTGTTGAGTTTCTTGAGCTCCTGGATATTCTGGATAATAATCCTTTATCAGGTGTATAGTTTACAAATATATTCTCCCATTCTGTCATTGCCTCTTTGAGTATTTCCTTTGCTGTGCAGAAGCTCCTTAGCTTGATGGAATCCCATTTGTCTATTTTGACTTTAAAAAAAATTATTTATTTGAAAGAGTAACACCGAGAGAAGAGGCAGAGAGGTCTCTCCACAGGTTCACTCCCCAATTGGCTGCAAAGGCTGCAGCTGCACCAATCCAGGAGCTTCTTCTGGGTCTCCCATGCAGATTCAGGGGCCCAAGGACTTGGGCCATTTTCCACTGCTTTCCCAGGCCACAGCAGAGAACTAGTTCAGAAGTGGAGCAGCTGGGACTCAAAATGGTGCCAACATGGGATGCTGCCACTGCAGGCGGCAGTTTTACCTGCTACACCACAGCACTGGCCCCATGTATTTTGACTTTGACTGCCTGTTCTATGTTCTTATCCAAGACTTCTTTGCCCATTCCAATGTCTTGCAGTGTTTCCCCTATGTTTTCCTCTAGTAGCTTGATGGTTTCAGGTCTTAGATTTAGATCTCTGATCCATTGTGAGTTGACATTTGCATAGGGAGTAAGGTAGGGAGGGCTCTTGTTTCATACTTCTGCATGTGGAGATCCAATTGTACCAACACCATTTGTTGAAGAGACTCCTTTCTCCAGGGAGTGAGTTCAGCTCACTTGTCAATTACTCAGTTGTTGATGTTTGGATTAATTCCTGGGGTTTTTAATCTGTTCCAATGGTACAAATGTCTATATTTGTGCCAGTAACAAGTTCTGATTACATCTGCCCTATAATATGCTTTGAAATCTAGTAATGTGATACCTCCAGTTTCATTGTTATTGTTTTAAAGTGCTTTAGCTATTTAGAGTCTTTGGTGTTTCCGTATGAACTCTAGGATAGTTTTTTGTAGATATGAGGAATGTCATTGGTGTCTTGATTGGTATTGCATTGAACCTGTAAATTGCTTTGGGCAGTGTGGACATTTTGATAACATTAATTCTTACCTATAAACATGGGAGATTTTTCCATTCTTTACCTTCCATTTCTTTCATTAATGTTTTTCAGTTTTAATTGCTAAGATTTTTTGTGTCCTTGGTTAGTTTATCCCAAGGGATTTAATTTAATTTTTGGTAGCTATTCGGAATTGGATTGATTGTAGAAGTTTTCTCAGCTGTGGCATTGTTCTGTATATACAAAGGCTGTTGATTTTTATGTGTGTATTAGATACCCTGCAACTTTTTGACAAATCTCATACATTCCAGTAGTCTTTGTGGAATCTCTTGAGGGGTGTGTGTGTGTGTGTGTGTATAAAAATAAATTTTCATGTCCTCTGCAAGCAGGGGTAATTTGACCTCCTCCTCTGCAATTTGTATCCCTCTAATTTCTTTTTCTTGCCTAATGGCTCTGGCTAAAACTTCCAGAACTATATTGAATAGTAATGGTGCAAATGGGAGTTCGTGTCTGGTTCTGGGTCATTCAATACGATGCTGGCTGTGGATTTGTCATATTGCCTTGATTGTGTTGCAAAATGTTCTTCTGTACCCAATTTGCCTAAGGTTTTTTAATGATGAAAGGAATTTGCATTTTTATCAAATGCTTTTTCTGCATTTATTGAGATAACATATGGATTTTATTCTCCAATTTATTGTGTTGTATCAGATTTATTGACTTGTATATATTGAACCAACCCTGCACAGCAGGGATAAATCCCACTTGGTCCTGGTTTCTGATGTGTTGTTGGATTCGATTAACTAGTATTTTTGTTGGGTTTTACATCAATGTTCCTCAGGGATATTGGTCTCTAGTTCTGATTCTTTGTTGTATCTTTTTCTGGTTTGGGAATTCAGGTGATATTGGCCTCATAAAAGGAGTTTGGGAGGATGCCCTCTCTTGAAATTGTTTTTGAATAGTTTTAGAAGGATTGGGACTAGTTGATATTGAAAAATTTGGTAGCATTCAACATTGAAGTCATCTAGTCCTGGATTTTTCTTTGTTGGCAGGGTCTTTATTATTGACACAACCTCCATCTTGGTTATTGATCTGTTTAGGTTTTCTGTGTCTTTGTGTCACAATTTTGATAAGTTGTATGTGTCCAGAACCTATCCATTTCTTGTAGATTTTCCAATTTGTTGGCATATAGCTATTTATAGTAATTCTTGATCATTTTTTCTGTGGTAGCTGTTGTAACATGTCCTTTTCATCTCTTTTAGTAATTTGAGTCTTTTTTTTGATTAGTTGGGCTAGCGGTTTATCAATTTTATTTTTTCAGAAAATAAGCTCTACATTTTACTGATCTATTTCATTTCAATTTTGTTCTCATTTTTCTTTCCTCCTAATTTTGAATTTGGATTGTTCTTGTTTTCCTATGTTCTTGAAATACATTGTTAGATCATTTATTTTGATGTATTTCCAATTTCTTGACTTACTCACTAATTGCTATCAACTTTGCTCTTAACATTGCTTTTGCTGTATACCGTAGGTTTTGCTGAGCTGTATTTTCATCTTCATTCATTTCTAGGAATTTTTCTCTAATTTCTTCTGTGGCCCACTGTTCATTCAGGAGCATGTTCAGTCCCCCTGTGCTCACATGTGATATTGCTGGAGTTGATATTGCTGCTTCCCATCTTCATTCCATTGTGGCTGGAAAAGATACCTGGTACAATTCCAGTGTTTGATTTTTGAGACTAGCTTCATTCATAGCCTAGAGAAAGTGCCATGTACTAATGAAAAGTATATTCTGCCACTGTGAGATGAAATATCTGTAGATAACAATTAGATCCATGTAGTCAATACTGTAAATCGGCTCCGTTTCTAAACTTTCTGTCTAGTTGGTCTGTCCATTGACAGTGGGCGTTACTCTCCCTTAAGATCCATTAACATGCACTGGCGCGACAGCTCACTAGGCTAATCCTCCACCTATGGCACCAGCACCCCGGGTTCTAGTCCCGGTTGGGGCCCCGGGTTCTAGTCCTGATTGCTCCCCTTCCAGTCCAGCTCTCTGCTGTGGCCCAGGAAGGCAGTGCTTGGGCCACAAGTGCTTGGGCCCTGCACCCGCATGGGAGACCAGGAGGAAGCACCTGGCTCCTGGCTTCAGATCGGCACAGCTCCTGCCGTAGCGTCCATTTGGGGGATGAACCAATGGAAGGAAGACCTTTCTCTCTCTCTCTCTCCCTCTCACTGTCTAACTCTGCCTGTCCAAAAAAAAAAAAAAGTTGGGAGAAGCTGCTTCCCTGTACGAAGCTGGACGGGAATGCTGGAAGTGGGAAACACGCAGTATTGTGCATTTGTGAGTCTGACGCAAGTGAGACTCAACTCTCGGTCTCGTCCTCCCCCAGGTGTCACTCACTCCTCGTTGTTGAAGATTTTCTTTCCTCTGGAGAACTCGGAGCTCACAGTTCTGGGACAAGATGGCTGATTCTTACTTTTCTGACTTTGGCTTGTTGTGGTACCTGGAAGAACTCAGAAGGGAAGAGTTCTGGAAATTTAAGGAGCTCCTCAAGCAAGAACCTCTGAAATTCAAGCTCAAGCCAATCCCCTGGGCTGAGATCAAGAAGGCCACCAAGGAAGACCTGGCGAAGCTGTTGGAGAAGAACTACCCTGGGCAACAGGCCTGGGAGGTGACCCTGAGCCTCTTCCTGCAGATCAACCGGAAAGATCTCTGGTCAAAGGCCAAGGAAGAGATGAGAAGTGAGTTCAGGGGGAAAGGGCTGGGACTGCGAGTACGGTTGGTTTGCTGTTGCCACCTGCTCACGAAGGTGGCGTGCTTGTTGAATGAGCGGCATCCGACAAAGGGTAGAAGAGTGGGAAGTTGGTGCTGGTCACAGACTGCGGTGAGGGGGGACATCTAAGGCTCCCCCTCCCTTATGCTGCCCCATGCTGAGTTTCTGGAAGTTGGTGTCTGATCACCAGGTCTGCCGAGATGGAGTTCTAGCATGGTGTCTTGCCATCCCTTTGACCAGCCGTGCACAAGGGCCTACGCAGGATCCTGAGGTTAGGAGATAATGAGAGAGTTTGTTGTGAAGTCAGCCAGTCTCTGGGGCCTCCGTCACCCACAGGTGTCTCCTTGACTGTGACAGCCACAGAGTCTCCTTGATGTGGTTCTTTGTCCCGGGCTGTCACTGGCTTGCAGGCAGGGTCAATCTTCTCTGCCATGGGACTGCACGGTATTGGGGGATAGTTTTGGTTGTCATGATAAAGAGCAGTGCCGCTGCTGTCTTGGGGGTAGAGGCCAGGGGTGCCTCTCTACGTCCAGGACAAGCCCCACAACAAAGAATTGTCCAGCCCCACGTGTCAATCGTGCCCTCACTCGGTCACACTGCTTTGTCACCTAAGACGCACAGACCCACACACTCGGTCACACTGGGAGAATCTTGTGATGGCCGCGGTTGACATTGCCAAGAAGCTCGTAATTGAGCATAGCTCACAGACGTGGGAATGACAAACACAAATGCAGACACAGTTATGGCTCTGAGAAAGAGTGCAGGTACAGCTCTCTGGGTAACAAGGGGACCAGAAGTCTAGTTTGAACCAGCTTAGTGAGGCAGAGAACCTGAGCCAGCCAAGCTCCAGGTAGGCTTGCTGGACAGTGGGCTTGGCGGAGAGCAGCCCACAGGAGCTAGGTCCCCACAGGCTGGGGCACTGGCCTCGGCAGCACCACCTGTGTGTGTTGCTGGCCACTGCTTGACATGATGTGACAGGCTGCTGGCTGAAGTCCAGGCAACGTTCTGTCAGCTACGCACACCTGGGATGGATAAGATGTTCAGAAGGTTACTTGCTCAACATCTCTTGCCTCGGCATCCCCCAGGCTGGGAAAGGAGGAGAGGAAGTGGGATCAGGGTCCTGCCAGGTGGGAAAATTCTAGAAAACAATGAGGTAGAATGGGGGTCCTGGGCGACACATTGATGTCGCCTGGGGTAGGTGAGAGGAGTGTGCTGTTGATACCCGGGCACTGAACAGTGTTGAGCAGGGATGTCGGGGTACGTGAACCCAGTGGCAGTTGGCTCAATGAGGGGACCCGGAGGGAGACTCGGGCTCCCTCGGAGCATTTGTTCTTGGATTTCTTTTTTTTTTTTTTAAGATTTATTTGAAAGAGTTACAGAGAGGAGAAGCACAGAGAGAGAGGTCTTCCATCTGCTGGGTCACTCTCCAGATGGCCGCAACGGCCGGAGCTGCACCGATCCAAAACCAGGAGCTTCTTCTAGGTCTCCCATGTGGGTGCAGGTGCCCAAGGACTTGAGCCATCTTCCACTGCTGGATCAGAAGTGGAGCAGCCGGGTCTCAAGCCAGCGCCCATGTGGGATGTCGGCACTTCAGGCCAGGGTGTTAACCTGCTGTGCCACAGCGCTGACCCCTGTTCTGGATTTTCAACAATGACGTGTCCCGGATGTTGTTGTCTGCATGAAGCTGGTGTCAGGGTGGCGGTGTAGGGCTCATGCGCACAATGTTGATGGGTAAGGCCTGATAATGGTACCTTCTGCTTGTCCTCAGTCTGTTGGCTAGGACTCGGTCACACCACGACTCCTAACAACAAGGAAGGATGGGATTGGACGTGCAATTTTCCATCTGGAGCAGTCAGGTGAAAGGCATGAGAATATGCATCGAGCCTTGACCCAATGTGCCATGGACGAGGGACAGATGACTTTTAGAGCATACAGCATGTGTTTGCAATCCTTCAGTTCTGTGCTGAGAAGGGTAGCAGGATAAGTACCGGAGAGTCACTTAAGGCAGCTTGGTGAGTCTCGGCATAGCCAAATCTGACCTTTAGAAAAAGCTGTAACGGGAACCAGCACTGTGGTACAGCAAGTTAAAGCCACAACCTGCAGCACTGGCATCCTATGTGAATGCCAATCAAGCTCCCTGCTAATGCTCCTGGGAAACCAGCAGAGGATGGCCCAAGTCCTTGGGCTCCTGAACCTACATGGAAGACCCAGAAGAAGCTCCTGGCTTTGGCTTGGCCTCAGCCCAGTCATTGCAGCCATTTGGGGAGTGAACCAGCAGATGCAATCAATCAATCTGTGTGTATGTGTGTTTTTCTCTCCCCTCACCACCCCAACCCCCAAGTCTGCCTTTCAAACCCTTTTTAAAGAAATAACTAATGGGGCTGGCACCTGGCGCATTAGGTTAATCCTCTGCCTGTGGCGCTGGCATCTCATATGGTCGCCGGTTCTGTCCCGGTTGCTTCTCTTCCAGTCCAGCTCTCTGCTGTGGGAAGGCAGTGGATGATGGCCCAAGTGCTCAGTCCCCTGCACCTGTGTGGGAGACCAGGAGGAAGAACCTGGCTCCTGGCTTCGGATCAGTACAAGTCCAACCTTTGCGGCCATCTGGGGAGTGAACCTACAGAAGGAAGACCTCTCTCTCTCTCTCTCTCTCTCTCTCTGTAACTCTGTAAAATAAAATCTTTTTTTTTTTGACAGGCAGAGTGGACAGTCAGAGAGAGAGAAAGGTCTTCCTTTTGCCGTTGGTTCACCCTCCAATGGCCGCTGTGGTAGGCGCACTGCGGCCGGTGCACCACGCTGATCCGAAGCCAGGAGCCAGGTGCTTCTCCTGGTCTCCCATGGGGTGCAGGGCCCAAGGACTTGGGCCATCCTCCACTGCACTCCCTGGCCACAGCAGAGAGCTGGCCTGGAAGAGGGGCAACTGGGACAGGATCGGTGCCCCGACCGGGACTAGAACCCGGTGTGCCGACGCCGCAAGGCGGAGGATTAGCCTAGTGAGCCGCGGCGCCGGCTAAAATAAAATCTTTTTTTAAAGGAAATAACTTACATTCCTAGGGAGTAACCTAGAAACAGGAATGGGCCTGAGCTCCTCTGAGCCTCTTCCTCATTAGACGTTTCCCAAATTGCTAAGGACATGGTCAAGTGCCCGCTTCCACGGCAAGTCCCTGCTTTGGAGGGAAGTCGAGGCAGCAGTCGGCCATGCCCTCTGTTCGGAGGGTGAATCCTGAGACCGGACACTGGAGGAGGTTCAATACGAGAATAGGGACATTTTCAGGCAACTCACGTAGAGAATGACAGACGGGGTGGGTGGGTGATCTGGTCAGAAGCTGCACAAGAGGCTTCAACCCGGGGTGCAGATGGGCAAAGACGTCACACAGGGAAGAAGCCGGAGCGCCTTCTCACCGTCGCCTGACGTAGGCTTCCACAGATGCTCTCTCACACCCTGGCCTGCACTCACAGTGGCGGCATTGACACTCCTCGGTCTGGGGCTGGAGTCAGACCAGCAGTTAGGGGTGGGTGTTGGAGGTAGAGGTCAGAACGGAGGAGCGAGGCTCATCCTGCTTGTCCCCCAAGTGCCTGGCTCATTCTTTCTGGAAGATGTCTTCAGATTCTTGTTACAGTGTGCCCTGTACTTCGGCATGTCTCGGCTCATCTACTGAGGTGTGAACTTCTTCACTGCAGGCTAGGATCCTGGTCTCCATCTAATTTTTGACTTCGTCTACTTCGTCGCCTTCATCGTGGAAGTCTTGCAGTAAAGATGGGTTAAAGGGATGTGGTTTAGGGCTATGCTTCTGGAGTTCAGTACAGTCAGAGTATTGGTAATAAACTAGACCTCAAGGATTCCGGTCAGATACAGGATAGACACTCGCCTGACCCTACCATTTCTTAATCAGTCTGAACCTCGAGTCCCATAGACTGTCCCGATGCTTTTTGTGTGAGGTGGGACTGGAGTTGGCTCTGTGGCTTGTAGAAAAGATACTGTGTGTTGGCTGGCTCCGTGGCTTAACAGGCTAATCCTGTTCTAGTCCCGGTCGGGGCGCCGGATTCTATCCTGGTTGCCCCTCTTCCAGGCCAGCTCTCTGCTATGGCCCGGGAAGGCAGTGGAGGATGGCCCAAGTGCTTGGGCCCTGCACCCTGTGGGAGACCAGGAGAAGCACCTGCCTCCTGGCTTCAATCAGCAAGATGCACCAGTCACAGCAGCCATTGGAGGGTGAACCAATGGCAAAAAGGAAGACCTTTCTCTCTGTCTCTCTCTCTCTCTCACTATCCACTCTGCCTGTCAAAAAAAAAAAAAACACTGTGTGAGGTCAACAGTGACACTGTCCCCCCGATGGTGTTCATGGGTCTCCGCTGGGGAGTACCATCCCCCACCTCTTGCACTTGGAATGCAATGCCCGGTTATTCACCCTTGCCTTCGTCTCTAGCTCTGAGTTAGGTTTACAGGTTTGTTCCTGTACTCCCAGGGACAGGGTTTCGTCAGATTCTGCTCCAAACTTACCTAGAGATGTAGATGGGCAACGTCACAGAAGTTGTACGAAGTGTGTAAGTTGTTCTGTGCAGTACAAAACAATGAGTGCGTTTCTACCTGTCTTCCAGTTAACTCGGGTAAATTAAGCCCGTACAGAAAGCACATGAAGGAAAAATTTCATCTCATCTGGGAGAGAGAGACCTGTCTCCAAGTCCCTGAGCACTTCTACAAAGAAACGGTGTGCAACGAGTACATATCACTGCATGTTGCGTACAAGGTCGGCCCACTCACTGTGATACTGAGCGGCCCCGAAGGCAGTGGCAAGACGACGCTTCTGAGAAGGCTGATGCTGGACTGGGCGAACGGGAACTTCTGGAGGGACAGGTTCACCTTTGTGTTCTTCTTCAGCGTCTATGAGCTGAACGGCGTCGCAGAAACGAGCCTGGCGGAGCTCATCTCCAGAGACTGGCCCGCGTCGGAGGAGGTGCTCGAAGATGTCTTTGCCCAGCCTGTGAAGATCCTGTTCATCATGGACGGCTTTGAGGAGCTGAAATTCGACTTGGAACAGAAGACCGACTTGTGCGGTGACTGGAGGCAACGGAAGCCAACACAGGTTATCCTGAGCAGTTTGCTGCAGAAAGCAATGCTTCCAGAATGTTCTTTGCTGCTTGGATACGGCAAGCTGAGTATCAGAAAATATTGTTCCTTCTTGGAAAATCCAACGAACCTAAGACTCAAAGGGTTCTCTGAACAGCAAAGGAAATTGTATTTCTCCCACTTCTTCCGTGAGAAAAAAGAAGCCTTGAAGGCCCTCAGTTTTGTGAGAGACATCCCATCGCTGTTCGCCTTGTGTGAGAACCCTCTGATCTCCTGGCTGCTCTGTACGTGTATGAAGTGGCAGCAAGAGAGAGGGGAGCGACTTCACGTCGTCTTCGAAAACACCACTTCTCTGCACGCGTTCTTCCTAACAAGTGCGTTCAGAGTAGGGAGAGAGAACTGTGCCCCCCTGCAGAACAGGGCGCAGATGAAAAGCTTGTGTACCTTGGCCGCGGAGGGGATATGGACTCAGACCTATGTATTCTCCCACGCGGATCTCAGGAGGCACGGGGTATCTGAATCTGACGTCGTGATGTGGCTGGACGTGAGGTTTCTCCGGCCACGAGGCGATGGCTTCGTCTTCAACCATACGCCCTTGCAGGAGTTCTGTGCTGCCTTGTTCTACTTCCTCGGACAGCCCGGAGACCAGCTGAACCCAGCCATTGGAAGCATAGCGCAGCTGGTCACGGCGATTATGGGGCAGCTCCCCAGCCGCTTGTACCGGATGGGGATATTCCTCTTTGGAATCTGTAGCAGCAGAATCACTAGCATGCTGGGCACATGGTTTGGCGTGCTGCTGTCTGAAGAGATAAAGCCCCAAATCTCCCAGTGCCTTCAGAGCCTAAGCAAGGGCGAGCCTGGTGAGGTGGTGAATTTCCAGAACTTGAGCTCCGCCCTGTTTGAGATCCAGGAGAGGGAATTCGTCGCCCACGTGATGGATTTCTTTGAAGAAATCTTCATTTACATTGACAGCCTCGAAAAACTGGCGATATCGTCCTTCTGCCTGAAAAACTGCCAGAACATGAAGAAACTGCACCTGTGTGTGGATGACGACTTCCCAGGGGACTCGGGCGCTCTCCCAGAGTGAGTCCGCGCGCGCGCGCAGGCCTCTGCCCTCGGGGTTCGCGTTCGTGTCCGTCCTTCACTTTCCTGCTGTAGTCGGGGCTTCCCCGGGGCTTCCCGTTGAGGGCTATGTGGCCGTGAGCAGCAGGTTCTGGGTGCCTTTCCCCATCTGTATAAAGAAAAGGCTTTTACTTGATGAGATCAATGTCAGGTTTAAAGTCACGTAGCTTTTATTATGACTGCTGCTTCCGCTCCTCTGCTTCACCTCTGGGTGCCTGGGACACCTGTGGCTGTGGGTTGTGCCTGTGTCCCTGCTGCCTACGCTGGGTTCAGGTTACCAGCTGGCACTTCAGCTCTCAATTGTCCGGCACCTGTCCTGATGCTGGGGTGCCGCTTCCTGTTCATGGAAGCATCACCAGATACCTCTCCTTGATCATATGAAAATAAGTCTCACATAGCAGAAGAGAATAAGAGAGGGAGGAGATGTACAGTTTGGGACATGCTCAATCGGCATTGCTCCAAATGGTAGAGTTAGAAGCATGCCAGGGAATTCCAATTCAATCCCATCAAGGTGGCATGTACCAATGCCATCTCATTAGTCCAAGTGATCAATTTCAGTTCACAATTGATCACACTGATAGGTCTAAGAGTCAAAGGGAACACATAAACAAGACAAGTGTCTGCTGATACTAACTGATAGAATCAAACAGGGAGAGAACGATCCAACATGGGAAGTAGGATACACAGCAGACTCATAGAATGGCAGATGTTCTAAACAGCACTCTGGCCTCAGAATCAGCCCTTAAGGCATTTGAATCTGGCTGAAAAGCCCATGAGAGTATTTCAGGCATGGAAAGCCAAGACACTGTGGCAAAAAAAAAAAAACCTAAATGAAAGATCTCTGAGTGAGATCCCAGTGGAAAGAACGGGGCCATCAAAGAAGGAGGTACCTTTCTCTGAAGGGAAGAGAGAACTTCCACTTTGACTATGGGGGATGAATGAGGTGGAATAGCTTCTTCAGGGCCACATAGCCAACAAGCAGTTCAGCCATGATTCCAATGCAGTTCCTCTTGCCTGGGGGTCCGTCTTCCTTAACACTACACCACGCTCACTGACTTCACCTGGCTGAACTCCTCCCCGTGCACGTGGGCGTTGGTCACCTCTGAGAGGTCTGGGGCATTGTCTGCCTGTCCTGAGGATGTTGCACATGGAACTTGGCCACTGGGGAGTCACGGGTTTTCTTTTCTCAAAGCCACAGTAAGAAGCTCGCCTACTGGAGGGACCTTTGCTCCGTGTTCAGCACCAGCAAGAAATTTGAGTTGTTAGATATGGACAACTGTAAGCTCGACGATGCTTCCTTGGCAATTCTTTGGAAAGCTCTGGCTCAGCCCACGTGCAAGATCCAAGCCTTGGCGTAAGTTTGATCTCAGCCTGCTCCCAGATCCTAGTAGTAGTAGTAGTATTTGGTTACAGATATCACATGTATAATGGCTGGCCAGTGTATTTGTGCAGAAAAATAGTCCACACAGCAAGCCTGAGACTGCTGTCCCCAGGAAGGGATGCTTGCCAGGCCGGCCCTTGAATGGTAGAGAAGAACTTGACTTTGGAGAGAATTCCTGCCACCCTAGCTGCACTAGGTTGGGCAAGTTTGGAATTTGGGCACATACCAGGCAGAGGTACCACCGTGACTACTCCCAAGTTAAAGGCTTGGCCTCTGAGCCTCTGAGTTCTCCCAGCAGATGCTATGTCACATGAGTTGCAGTTGGTGCTGGAGGAATCAGTCGAGTCCTGGTCACTCCACGGAGAGAGGCCCTTGGGAGCTTGTACCTGGTTTGCTCTGGGTTTGTTTTTCCCTGTGTGCCTTTCATGTGGTGTTAACTATGTGCGTGTCTGGTGTAAGTGAGGCCCTGTGCCAGATCGAAGAACACTGAGAGGTACAAGCATGGTTTACCCTGAACCCGAGGGATCTCGGGGTAATACAAGACCTGCCTGACCCACTCCCTTCGCGCTGCCTGTGGGTATGCAGGTGCGCCAACAAGCGGCTGTAAGCACCTGGATCCTTTCTGGTGTCTGAAGAGCTCAGTGGACAATAATTGGCCAGGAGTCGGCAGGATTCCAAAACCCATAAGCAGGAGAAGGGAAGAACGGAGTGGGTGGTGCTTTGTTTGGACCTCCTTGCTTGACTGCACTCCGTTGGCTTTTGCAGGTTTAATTTTATGTGCAACTTTGGAAACGGCGTAGACTTCGGTACAAAAATGCTTCTTCACCCTCACCTGAAGTACCTGAATCTGTACCATACGAATGTCTCCTCCATTGGGGTCAGGTACCTGTGCGAGATGCTGATGCAGCCCAAGTGCAACTTGGAAGTGCTTATGTAAGTGCCTGGGCCACGCGTGCTGGGCGTCAGGTTTGTTTCGGCGTGGACACTGCCGTTACAATGTGCCCCTCTCCTCTCCTGGGAGTCGTCCTACCTGCCTTCACTTTGTATGTTTGCATCTTGGCAGTCTCAGAATCCCCAGACCCCAGGTGAGGTGGGTATAGGTTGAAAGTGACAAGGGTAGGACTCAATTGTGGACACTTGGTCGCTCGAAATTTTGCAGCTTTGAGGCAAACCGTTCCATTCTTGATGGATTTCCGTTTGCTGTTGGGTAGAATGACAGGTTTTTCTGTAGCTCAGCAGTTCTCTCAACAGCGGGCAGGTGTGTCCCTAAGGGGATGCTGATGTCTGTAGATTTTTTGATAGATTTATTTATTTGAAAGACAGGAGAGGCAGATCTTTGATCTGCTTCCATTTGGGTTCACTCCTCAAATGGATGCAATGGCCAGAGCTGGGCCAATCCAAAGTCAGGAGCTTCTTCTGAGTGTCCCACATGGTTGCAAGGACCCAGGGACTTGGGCCATCTTCTACTGCTTTCCCAGGCACACTAACAGGGAGCTGGATTGGAAGTGGGCCAGCTGGGACTTGAACCAGTGCTCACAAGGGATACCAGCACTGCTGGCTGCAGCTTCGCCTACTAGGACACAGTGCCGGCCCGTGGAGATGTTTTGATGGTCACAGATGCCTGGTGAAGGCTCTACTGGAATCCAGTAGGTGGAGCCCCAGCATCTGAAGAACATCCCACAATGCACAGGGAAGCCCCCCGCAACAAAGAGTGAGCCAGCCCCAATGTCACCAGTGCCAAGATGGCAACAGCTGTGCCAGCCCATGAAGTGCTCTGAGGTCACTGAGAGTTGAGTGTGTCATGAGCCATCCTCATCACTGGGGTGACTCGATCATGGTGAATGCTGGTGGTCTACATGCCGCTGAGGTGAGCATGATGGTGAACAGTTGAATGTCTCTCATGCACTGTTGGGTTTCATTTGTTGCGTTGTCCTGCAAATCTCTGCGTCGGTGCTCATCAAGGATACTGGTTAGCAGCTTTCTTTTGTCTAGGACTTTGTCTAGTTTTGGTATCTGGGTGCTGCCGACTGCATAGAATTTGGAAGAATTCTTTCCTCTTCTGTCATTTTGAAATAGTTTAAGAAGCATTTGTGTTCATTCGTAAGATGTTAAGTAGAATTCAGCAATTGAAGCCTTCTGGTATTGGGCTTGGCCCTGGTCCTCCTCTGGTTTTGACGGATTTGGTGCTACAGCACTCATCAAGCTCAAATTTCACCACAGTCTGCCAGCTGGTGTGTATCTCAGAAGAAACTGAGCCAGTGCCTACCCAGGGGTGTTCCACACAGTGTTCTACATGGTGCCTACACAGCCTGGGCCTGTGATAGCTTCCGACTCCTGGTACAGTGCTCCGATGCTGGATGACACCTGGAGCCCACAGCCTACTGGGAACAGCGTAGCTCACCCTGCTGAGGTGGCACTGAGGCCAGCCACTGCTGGTGGTAGCTAGTGCGCTGGACTGATCGACACTGAGGTCCACTTGGTTCTGAAGCGGATCTGGAGGCTAGCCTGGGATCTGCTGGACAGTGGAGGTGACCAGCACCGAGTCCTAAAATGGCCCTGTGACTTCGTCCTGTCTGCCAAAGCTTGCAGGAGGAGTAATTGAGGCAGGCCCCTCAGTTACCTGGGCAGGCACCAGGTGGCTCATGCCTGGGCCTCGTGGTCACTAGGCCCCGTGCAATCTTGGGGTGCACACAGTTGCCATGTGAGGATGGTGGTGACACAGGCCAATCCATGTCCATTCTACCAGCTTCGTGTTTTCCCCTAGTACTGGGCAAGTCCAGAGACTGACAGCAGGCACTTGCCTAGGGACGGGAACCAGTGAGGTCTGCCCCGTGTTGGGCTGAGTCCCAAGACACAGCCCTGTGTCTCCTGGCTGTCTGCTCAAGTTTGGGGGAGAGTGATAAGGACAGCTTCTCACTGCCCAGACTGGTACCAGGCTGGGTGACACTGGGGTCCTAGAGTCACCAGGCCCTATGAAGTCCCATGGGGTGCACAGCAGGACCACCTGAGACCGATGGTGACTCATGCCAAAATTTGTCCCAGTGGACTGCAGATCCCTGGATTCTGGGCAAGTCTAGAGGCTCTGAGAACCAACTTGCGGTCAGAAGCCTTGGGCTCCATCAGGTTCTGGGTCTCCGGAGGGTGAGTGGCCGAGCTCCAAGGCATGGGCCTGAGCCCCTCCCCCTGCCCTACTCTGCATGTCGGGGTCTTGCTCCCGTATTTGCGAGTAGTTGGGAGAGGAGGAGTAGATGCTGCCTGACCATGTCACCAGATTCTCTGCAACTTGGAGCCTGGGGCTGGGAGCCTGAGTCCAACTCAGTCTTGATGCTGTGGGCCTGGAAGTGGGATTCAACTTGCTGTCCCCCACCCCAAATGGGAGTTGTCTTTGTCCACATTGTGCTCCCTGGAGCGGGGGGGGGGTGGCCTGGCAATGCCTTCCTTCCTGTCTTCCCCAGTGCAGCTTTCCTTACTGTGCTGCCAGAGGAGGCCGTGTGGTCTCTGACCTGGCGTCCGTAACTGGTGAGGTGAGCTGGTGCGTGAATGGATGCTCATCGGTGTCTCCCTATAAATGACTTTAAAATCCAAATTATTTTTAGTATGTTTTCTTTTTAAAAAATGTTTTAAGAGATACAAATTTCATAAGTACAACTTTAGGAATATAGTTATTCTTCCCACCATACCCACCCTCCCACCCACACTCAGACGACTCCTCCCTCTCCCATTCCCAGTCTCATTCTGCATTAGGATTCATTTCCAATTAACTTTGTACACAGAAGACCAACTGCACACTAATATTTCAACAGTTCGCATGCACACACAAACACAATGGTTTGAGAACTAGTTTTACAGTTAAGTCTCATAATACAACTCATTGAGGACAGAGGTACTGCATGCAGAGTTAGTGCACAATGACTCCTGTTAATTTAACAATTAACAGTCTTATGTATGCTATCAGTGACCACCCAAAGCTCCTGACATGAGCTGCCTAGGCTGTGGAAGACTTTGAATCCACAATCTCCATCAGTGTTTAGACAAGGTCATAAGCAAAGTGGAACTTATCTCCTCCCTTCACAGAAAA
Source organism: Lepus europaeus (assembly GCF_033115175.1). NCBI lineage: Eukaryota > Metazoa > Chordata > Mammalia > Lagomorpha > Leporidae > Lepus > Lepus europaeus. The sequence continues at coordinate 2,788,767 of NC_084845.1, forward strand.
ATACATCCTTCTTTGATGATCACTTCTTTGCACTGGATCTCACCCACAGAGATCTTTCATGTAGAACATTTTTTTTGCCACAGTGTCTTAGCTTTCCATGCCTGGGATGCTCTCACGGATTTTCAGCCAGACCAGGAAGACTTAAGGGCTGATTCTGAGGTCAGAATGTTACTTAAAGTGATTGTCATTCTATGAGTCTGCTGTGTGGACTGCTTCCCATGTTGGAACATTCTCTCCTTTATAATTCTATCTCTTAGTACCAGGTATTTGATCCTATTTATATGATCACTTTAACACTTAATCCTATCTATATGTTCACTTTAACAATTAAGATGGAATTTTTTTTGACAGGCAGAGTGGATAGTGAGAGAGACAGAGAAAAAGGTCTTCCTTTTTGCCGTTGGTTCACCCTCCAATGGCCGCTGCGGCTGGTGCATCGCGCTGATCTGAAGCCAGGAGCCAGGTGCTTGTCCTGGTCTCCCATGCGGGTGCAGGGCCCAAGCACTTGGGCCATCCTCCACTGCCTTCCCAGGCCATAGCAGAGAGCTGGCCTGGAAGAGGGGCAACTGGGATAGAATCCGGCGCCCTGACCGGGACTAGAACCCGGTGTGCCAGCGCCGCAAGGCGGAGGATTAGCCTGTTAAGCCACGGCGCTGGCCAACAATTAAGATGGAATTTTTAACCACCAAGTTTAATGGAATTTGGAGTCCCATGACAAGTTTTTAAAGTGGACCCTTAAAAGTAAGTCCATAGGAATGTATGCCAAGCTATACAGCTTTACAGTTACAAACTTCTTCCTCCCTCTTCTTCCCACTCTTATTTTTTACTGAGATCTATTTTCAATTTAGTTGCCTTTATATACATATGATTAACTCTATGCTAAGTGGAGTTCAACAAATAGTATGAAGGAAAAAATGAAAAAAAAACTGTTCCTTGACAGTCAACGCAAGAGCAGCTCAAGTCATACCTTCTCAAAGTGTCAGTTTCACTCCTACAGATTTGGTTTTAGGTGCTCCATTAGTTATCACAGATCAAGAACATATGGTATTTCTCTTTGGGACTGCCTTATTTCACTAAGTATGACATTTTCCGGATTCATCCATTTTGTTGCAAATGACCAGATTTCTTTTTTTTTAACTGCTGTGTAGTATTCCATAGAGTACATAGCCCATAATTTCTTTACACAGTCTTCCATTGATGGGCATTTAGGTTGATTCCATGTCTTAGCTATTGTGAATTGAGCTGCAGTAAACATGAAGGTGCAGATAACTTTTGTTTGCTGATGTCGTTTCCCTTGGGTAAATTCCCAGGAGTGGGATGTCTGGGTCATATGGTAGGACTAGATTCAGATTTCTGAGGTATCTCCAAACTGTCTACCATAGTGGCTTTACCAGATTGCATTCCTACCAACAGTGGGTTAGTGTCCCTTTTTCCCCACATCCTCACCAGCATCTGTTATTCGTTGATTCCTGTATGAAAGCCATTCTAACCAGGGTGAAGTGAAACCTAATTGTGATTTTGATTTTCATTTCCCTGATGGCTAATGATCCTGAACATTTTTTCATATGTCTATTGGCCATTTGGATTTCCTTTTTTGAAAAATGTCTAAGTCCTTTGCACATCTTTTAACTGAGTTGTTTTGTTGAATTTCTTGATCTCTTTGTACATTTTGGTTATTAATCCTTTGCATAGTTTGCAAATAATTTCTGTCGGTTGCCTCTTCAATTTGAGTGTCTCTTTTGTCATACAGAAACATACCAATTTGTTTTTTTAAACTTTTATTTAGTAAATATAAATTTCCAAAGTACAGTTTATGGATTACAATGGCTTTCCCACCCCCCATAACTTCTCTCCCACTCACACCCCTCCCATTCCATTCACATCAAGATTCATTTTCAATTATCTTTATATACAGAAGATCGATTTAGTATAAAGTAAAGATTTCATCAGTTTGCACCCACACAGAAACACAAAGTGTAAAATACTGTTTCAGTACTAGTTATAGCATTACTTCACCTTGGACAACACATTAAGGACAGATCCCACATGAGAAGTAAGTACACAGTGACTCCTGTTATTGACTTAACAATTTGACACTCCTGTTCATGGTGTCAGTAATCTCCCTAGGCTCTAGTCATGAGTTGCCGAGGCTACGGAAGCCTTTTGAGTTCGCCGACTTTGACTATGACCCTGTCAGAATAAGATCGAAGTGCAAGTTCTCTCCTCCCTTCAGAGAAAGGTACCTCCTTCTTTGGCCCCGTTCTTTCCACTGGGATCTCGGAGATCTTTCATTTAGGTCTTCTTTTTTTTTTCTTTTCCATGGTGTCTTGGCTTTCCATGCCTACAATACTCTCATGGGCTCTTCAGCCAGATCCGAATGCCTTAAGGGCTGATTCTGAGGCCAGCGTGTTGTTTAGGACATCTGCCATTGTATGAGTCTGCTGTGTATCCTGTTTCCCATGTTGGATCCTTCTCTCCCTTTTTGATTCTATCAGTTAGTATTAGCAGACACTAGTCCTGTTTGTGGGATCCCTTTGACTCTTAGACCTATCAGTGTGATTAACTGTGAACTGAAATTGATCACTTGGACTAGTGAGATGGCATTGGTACATGCCACCTTGATGGGATTGTATTGGAATCCCCTGGCACACAGAAACTTACCAATTTGTAATCCCATTTGTTAATTTTGGTTTTGTCTGCCTCTGCGGTCTTCTCCAAGAACTCTGCCTATGCCAATGTCTTGCAGGGTTTCCCCAATGTTCTATAATAATTTGATGGTGTTGAGTCATAGATTTAGATCTTTAATCCATGCTGAGTGGATTTTTGTGTAAGGTGTAAGGTAGGGGTCTTGTTTCATACTTCTTCAAGTGGAAATTCAGTTTTCCCTCTGTCTGCTGAATAGACTGGCCTTGCTCCAGGGATTGCTTTTAGCTCATTGGCCAAATATAATTTGGTTTTGGATGTTTAGATTGACTTCTGGTGTTTCTATTTTGTTCCATTGGTCTACCCATCTGTTTCTGTACCAGTACCAGGCTGTTTTGATTATAACTACCTTGTAGTATGTCTTGAAATCTAGTATTGTGATGCCTCTGGCGGCTTGTTATATAGTATTGCTTTAGCTATTTGAGGTCTCCTGTGCCTCCATATGAATTTCAGCATCAATTTTTCTAGATCTGAGAAGAATATCTTTGGTATTTTGATTGGCACCTCATTGAATCTGTAAGTAGCTTTTCTTGCCTAATAACTCTGGCTAAAACTTCCAGGACTATATCTAATAGCAGTGGTGAGAGTGGGTATCTATTTGGTACCAGATCTCAGTGGGAATGCTTCCAACTTCAATATGATGCTGGCCATGGGTTTGTCATAAATTGCCTTGTGTTGAGGAATGTTCCTTCTATACCCAATTTGCTTAGTTTTCATCATGAAAGGGTGTTGTATTTTATCAAATGCTTTCTCTGCATCTATTGAGATAATCATATGGTTTTTGGTCAGCAGTTTGTTAATGTGATGTGTTACATTGACTTGCAAATGTTGAACCATCCCTGCATACCAAGGATGAATCCCACTTGGTCTGGGTGGATGATCTTCTGATGTGTTGTTGGATTCGACTGGTTAGAATTTTGTTGAGGATTTCTGCATCTATGCTTATCAGGGGAATTGGTCTGTAATTCTTTTTCTGTTGCATCTTTTTCAGGTTTAGGAATTAAGGTGATGCTGGCTTCATAGAATTTGGAAGGATTCCCTCCCTTTCAAATGTTTTAAGTAACTTGATAAGAATTGGAGTTAGTTCCTCTTTGAATGTCTGGTAGAACTCAGCAGTGAAACCATCCAGTCCTGGGCTTTTCTTTGTTGGAAGGGCCTTTATTATTCAGCTTTCATCTTGGTTATGGGTCTGTTTAGGTTTTCTATGTCTTCATGGCTCAATTTAGGTAGGTTGTATGTGTCCAGGAATCTGTCCATTTTTCCTAGGTTTCCCAGTTTCTTTCAGCTCTTTGTAGCAATTTCTGATGATTCTTTTTATTTCTGTGGTTTCTGTTTCTATTTGCTTTTTCATCTCTAATTTTATTGATCTGGGTCTTCTCTCTTTGGTTAGTTGGACTATTGGTGGGTCAATTTTGTTTATTTATTCAAAAAACACTGTTTTGCAGCTTTTGGTGGGGATTCAATTTTGTTTTCTTCCATTTTAATCATTTCTTTTACTATTTTTGGTTTGCTATTTCTCTTGATCCTTGAGATGCATTGATAGCTCATTTATTTAGTGCCTTTCCAATTTCTTGATGCATGTACCAATTGCTATAAACTTTTCTTTTAACACTGATTTTGCTGTATCCCATAAATTTTGATAAATTACATTATCTTCATTTGTTTCCAGAAATTTTTTAATTTCTTCTATGACCCCTGTTCATTCAGTACCATGTTGTTCAGTCTCCATGTGTTTGCATGTGCACTAAAGATTCCTGGGTTGCTAAATTCCAGATTCACTCCATTGTGGTCAAGAAGATACATGGTATGATTTTGATTTCTGTTGAATTTGCTGAGACTTGTTTTATGGTCTAGTATGTGGTCAATCCTAGAGAAGGTTCCATGCACTGGTGATGAGAAGGATGTGTATTCTGCAACTGTAGGATGAAAAGTTCTGTAGCTATCTGTTAAGTCCATTTGGTCTATGGTGTCGATGAACTCTGCTGTTTCCTTGCTGATTTTCTGTCTGGTTGATCTGTCCATTGCTGAAAGTGGGGTATTAAAGTCCCCATTACTATTGTATTGGAGTCTATGTCTCCCTTTAGATCCCTTAACATTACTTTTAAATAGTCAGGTGCCCCATGATTTGTGCATATACATTTATAATAGTTACATCTTCCTGTTGAATTGATCCCTTAATCATTATATAGTGCCGCTCTTTGTCTCCCTTAACAGTTTTTGTGTTAAGGTCTTTTTTGTCTGATAATAGGATAGCCACACCAGCTCTTTTCTTGGTTTCTGTTGGCATGGAATATCTTTTTCCATACTTGCACTTTCAGCCTGGGTGCATCTTTGTTGGTGAGATATGTTTCTTGTAGGCAGCAAATTCATGGGTTTTATTTTTTAATCCATTCAGCCACTCTGTTTCTTTTAACTGGAGAGTTGAGGCCATTTACATTCAAGGTGACAATTGATAAGTAAGGATTTTGCCCTGCAACTTTTCCAAAAATATTCCTATTTTTTACTTTGTTTTTCCTTTGAATTTTGATTTCTTCCTTTGCCTTCTTTCATAGTGATGACAATGTTTCTGTGTGCAGCACATCCTTGGGCATCTTCTGCAGAGCTGGATGGGTGGTGACAAAGTCTTTGAATTTCTGCTTGTCATCGAAGGTCTTTATTTCACCTTTGTTCATAAATGAGAGCTTTGCAGGGTATGGTATTCTGGGCTGACAGTTTTTTTTCTCTTAATACTTGGAATATTCTTTCCTAGCCTGTAGGGCTTCTGATGAGAAGTGCTGAGTCTAATTGGAGGTCCTCTGAGAGTAATCTGGCATTTCTCTAATGCAAATTTTAGAATCTTTTCTTTGTTTTACTGTGAGTTTTATTACAATGTATTGTGAAGATCTTTTCTGGTCATGTCTATTTTTTCTTTTTTGACAGGCAGAGTTAGACAGTGAGAGTCAGAGAAAGGTCTTCCTTTCACCCCCCAAAATGGTTGATACGGCCGACTTGCTGGGCTGACCCGAAGCCAGGAGCCAGGTGCTTCCTCCTGGTCTCCTATGCGGGTACAGGGCCCAAGCACTTGGGCCATCCTCCACTGCCCTCCTGGGCCACAGCAGAGAGCTGGACTGGAAGAGGAGCAACTGGGACAGAATCCAGTGCCCCGACCGGGACTAGAACCCAGGGTGCCGGTGCTGCAGGCAGAGGATTAGCCTAGTGAGCCGCAGTGCTGGCCATCTGGTCAAGTCTATTAGGAGTTCTTCATGCTTCCTGTATTTGGATGTCCCTTTCTTTATCCAAATTAGGGAAGTCGTCTGTTATTGTTTCACTAAAAAGACCTTCTAATTCTTTCTAGGGGTTCCTGAAGGCATGGAAATACAGAACCTATATTCTGGGTCATTTGATGGTATCCTGTAGATTCCCAACAGTGTTCTTAGGTTTCTAATTTCCTCCTCTTCTGGTTTGACTGTGAAATTTCCTGTGCTTTGTCTTCTAAGTTGAATATTATTTCTCCTGCTTTACTGATCCTGTTAAGGTTCTCCACTGCATTTTTTATTCTATTGAATTCTTCATTTTGATTTCTCTTTATGATCTCAATTTCACGGGAGAAATTCTTTAATGTCCTGTATGGATTTCAGTAGTTCATGCATTTGCTTCTGATTACTTCTATGTAACCTTACCAATTTTTGAGTTCCATTTCCTGCGTTTCTTCCATCTCATCTTCACAATCCAGTATTGAAGTGTTGTGTTCTTTGGAGACGTCATATTGTCTTCCTTATTCTTGTTTCTTGGATTGGTGCATTTGTTATTCAGCATTTATGGAGGTACTCATTGGTTTATTTGTTTTTTGCTGTGGTAACCTTTATCTTTGTACTATGCCTCTGTAGATGTGTGGACTGTCTGCTCTCAGTGAATATCTAGAGGCTTGTAGGTGTGGCCAGGGAGCTCTGTTCAGTTCTCCAGGGTGAAGGGTGTGTCTAAGGTGACAACCCAGGTTTGGCGTGGTAAATCTTTTTAACTAGAAGGGAGGTATATTCTGTTCAGCTGAGCTCCTCTCCTCAAAGGAGATGAGTACATCAGCGCTAGCCCCAGTGTGTATAATATTCATCAACTCTTCCCAAGGACCATACAAGGCTATGTGCAGTCCTCAGTGTAAGTTCAGATTCCCCAGCAATGTCCCTCACCAGGTAGCAAGGAAGCCCTGAGCATGTGGAGTCTCCCACTGCGACTGCCGGAAATCCCAGCCCCGCCGTGAATCCTCCCACAGAGCCTCAGTTTTATTCACAGTCCCAACACAGAAGCCTCCCATAATCGTGAGCTCCCAGCCCCCTGTTAGTTCTCCCCACCTGAATTGGGAATCTCCACTAGGCTGGTTGCTGGGCACAGACACGAGCTGGTGTAGCTGTTACGAATGTCCAAAATGGCGCCCGCTCTGTCAGCTTGTTACAGGATGCTGTTGTAAAGTGATAGCGGAGAGAGAAATGTCTCTTTTCCTCTACTTTGCCAGGTACACTGGGCTCCAAGCTGGGTTCCCTCTAGGCTCTTCCTGCAGCTGTAGTGCCAGTGGCTTGGGCTGCTGTGGTCTAATCTAAGCTCAGTTCCAACACTGGTGCGTCGGCTCTTGGCTGCTGGAGTCCCGAGCCGTGGGTGTCCATGCCCTACATGTAGATCCACTGTGTGTCTCTAATTTGCATAGTTTCCTCTGCCATTTTCTCCCTAACTCTTCCCTGAGACTGTACTCTATCTCCCTTTTTTAAACTCTCTTCCCCTAGACTAGAGCAGTAAGCTCCCTCCCTACTCCGCCATCTTGGAACTACTCAGTGTGTTTTCTAAACCCAAAACTAATAGAAATGTAGTTCAAGGGGAACGCTTGTGAGTTTGAGCCAAAATGTCTTGGAGAAATACCAGGTGGAGAAGTAGTAGTATAGAACCTTTAAGGAAAATGAAGTGGGACCATTGTGCTCATCAGACTAAACCAAGGGGGTTCCTGCCATCTTGGTCACCCACAAGGTAGTTGGTGGAGCTACTCCAGGCCCCGACTCCTCAGTGGGAGTGGAACACGGTGTCGCATACTACCAAGGCCCAAGTACGGCGTAACTTCCTGCATTCCTTGGGGGGCCCGGCCCTGTACTTGTCTCCGCTACTTCTTGAGTCTGCAGGCCAAAAGCTGTCAATGACTGTTGAAGGTTGAGGGAAGCTGTCATGGAGGGAATATACCAGAATGTTGGAGAATGCTGGCAGACAAGAAGTGAGCAAGCAGGAAATGAAATCGGACACGTGCAGAGCCTGGATTAGACTCGGATCTCTGCCAGGAGTTCAACAACCCCAAAGCTAATGAGGAAGCAAGTGGTGGATTCCAATCTAAGGAGCAGGATTGTGGCCTCCACACGCTACATGTTCCCGGGTTGATTTGATAGTCAAGAATTTCATTTTTCTTAATATTAAAATGCTGTGTGGGCCGGCGCTGTGGCTCAACAGGCTAATCCTCCGCCTTGCAGCGCTGGCACACCGGGTTCTAGTCCCGGTCGGGGTGCCAGATTCTGTCCCGGTTGCCCCTCTTCCAGGCCAGCTCTCTGCTGTGGCCCGGGAAGGCAGTGGAGGATGGCCCGAGTGCTTGGGCCCTGCACCCGCATGGGAGACCAGGAGAAGCACCTGGCTCCTGCCTTCAGATCAGCGCAGTGCGCCGGCCATTGGCGGGTGAACCAACGGCAAAGGAAGACCTTTCTCTCTGTCTCTCTCTCACTATCCACTTTCCCTGTCAAAAAAAAAAAAAATGCATGTATTCGGTCCCTGGCACAGAGCTCCAAGAACTCTTTAAGATTTATTTATTTGAAAGAGTTACAGAGGGACAGGGAGAGGGAAAGATCTTCCATCCACTGGTTCACTCCCCAGTTGACCACACTGGCCAGAGCTGCACCCTTTTGAAGCCAGGAGATTCTTCTGGGTCTCCCACGAGGGTGCAGGGACCCAAGGACTTGAGCCATCTTCTTCGGCTTTCCCAGGCCAAAGTAGAGAGCTGGATGGGAAATGGAACAGCTGGACCTTGAACCAGCGCCCATGTGGGATGCTGCCTCTACAGGTGGCAGCTTTACCTGCTATGCCACAGTGCCAGCCCCCCTAAAAACTTTTGATTTCACAAGTACTAGAGATAAAATATTTTGCTGTAATATTTAGTCTCTGACCCTGGTTACTGACACGGAACTGGTAAATCCTTTGGAATTGTGTGGGTTGACAGACTCTTTGGAGGTTTCTGTTGGCTTCGTTTTTGGAGAACAACCTTAGTGGTTGACTTTTACAAATACACTGGCGATTATGGCACTGCCACCTGCGTGGGACGCAGTCCTGAGCTGCAGATCTGCACACTCCTTTGCAGCTGGTCCTGTGGGTTCTTTGACCCGCCTTTACTGTTGGCTGTGACCCCTGCGATACGCTCAGAGCAAACACACCACCTTTTCCAGCGTGACTTTGTCGAATGCCCACTGCAGGATGTGCCCTCCCCCAGCTCTTGTTTACCTTTCTAAAAGCATGACGCACTCTGACTTGGCGTGTCGTCCTTGCCCAGGGGCCGTGATTGCCTCTGCATCGCCCCAGTCTCAGTGTGTGTGCTACTGAAGCGAGTGCAGGATCTTCTGTTTGAGTGCAGAACGCTTGCTGGGCTCTTAGATGGAAACTGGTTACCAGGAGGACCAAACCATGAAGTCCTCCCCGATCCTCGTGGAAGGAAGAGGAGCGGGAAGTGGGGTGAAGACTCAGCCAGGCCTGTTTGACCAATCTTCCATGGAATTCTCTAACGAAAAAAGTCTGGGCAGCTCCTGATCCTCTGTTGTCCTCTGAGATGGCAGCTCCTGGGCTTGGCTGTGTCCCAGACCCACCCTGTACCTCACTGCATCAGGCTGCTTCTCTGTGCTCATCCCATCACTTGCTAATGAGCACTTGCTAATGAGCTTCTCGAGCTCCAGGATCCACTCGGGCAAATCCATCACACTGAGGAAGGGGTCATGGGAACCACAGACCTCAAGCCGGTGGTCAGAAGCACAGGCAATCAGAATCAGCCCTTAGGGCATTCTGGTCTGGCTAAAAAGCCCATGAGAGCATGTTGGGCATGGAAAGCCAAGACACTGTGGCCAAAAAAAAATGACCTACATGAAGGACCTCAGTGGGTGAGACCCCAGTGGAAAGAAGGGGCCATCAAAGAAAGAGGCACTTTACTCTAAAGGGAAAAGAGAACTTTGACTTGGCTTATGGCCCTGTCTAAATACTGATGGAGACTGTGGATTCAAAAGGCTTCCGTAGCCTTGGCAGCTCACGACAAGAGCCTCAGGTGATCACTAACATACATAAGAGTGTTATTAAATTACCAGGAGTCACTGTACACTAACTCCCCATGTAGGACCTCTGTTCTCACAATGAGTTGTACTATGAGAATTAACGGTAAAACTTGGTCTCAAACAGTTGTGTGTGTGTGCAAATTCTTTCCTTAGTATAGAGTTGGTCTTCTGTGTATAAAGTTAATTGGAAATGGACAATGGGAATGGGGGTTGGAGGGTAGGTTTGGTGGGCAGAACCACTATATTCTTAAAGTTGTACTTAAGACATTTGTACTCACTAAATAAAAGGTTTCTTTGGCGGGGGAGAGCACAGGCAAAACAGCCTAGGGAGAGAAAGTGGCATCCGAGTGGGAGCCACCTTGTGGCATAGACACTGGATCTGCAATCTGTCTACAACTCAAGACAGTGCTAGGATCGGGGTACACGGTAGGGCAGCCATCCAGTGCGATCTGGAAATCGCTAGGTCTGAGGGGGAGATCCTCACTCAGACGTGGCTGAGCTGGGGTGAGTACTGTGTAGCGTTACACACTGAGTGTGTGAGCAGGATCCAGATGGCACTTCCTGTCTGTTACGGCATTACATCCTGTCTCATTACATCATTCAACGTCATGAGTCCCAGGTACGCCTTGGTTGTAGGATATGGAGCAGCATCCTGGCCCTTGCCTACCGGATGCCAATAGCAAGCCTCACACTGTGATGACCAAAAAATGTCTCCAGACACTGCAGAAGGTCTCCCCCAGGGCAAAATGACCCCTGGTTGGGCATCACTGACTTAAAGCTGTACATGATAAACGAGAGCCGTGTGGTGAGGGTTGCGCGCTTGCATGGGTTGGCAGGTGCAGGAATGGAAGCCCGCATCGTCTTGGCTCTCTGACCGAGCTGCGTAGCCCATTAGTCACTTCCCCTTCCCTGTGTGTCACGTGTAGGTTGGGCAAGTGTGACATCAAAGAGGACGACTGCAATGACATCGCCACTGTCCTTGTCTGCAATGGCAAGTTGAAATGTCTGTCCCTGGTGGAAAACCCCCTGAACAACACGGGCGTGATGATTCTGTGCAAGGGGCTGAAGTACCCAGAGTGCGTCCTGGAGTCGCTGATGTGAGTAGCTCTGGGGACAGTGCTGGGGCCGGCCTCCGGCGCCTGCACCTTGATCTGCCTGCACGCAGGAGGCTGCAGCAGACCGGGGAGTGTGTGGTTGAGCTGTGCCACGTCTCTGTGCCCGCCCCCCGGCTTGGCAGGGATGGAGTTGATGCAAATATGGAAGCCCTGTGAGATGGCATCCAGGGTGTGCAAGACTAGCCCTGAGATGCCCTCGCCTAATTTGGAGCTGAATGCGTCTCGGCTGTTGTGTGGAGGGGGCGCTGTCCCCGGAGGGGTGCTGGGGTAGGGCAGAGCTTAGAAGGAAATAATTCATTGGAGTCTTTGCTGGAACAGATGAGATATTCTGAGGCAATCCCTGGGTTCCTCCGTGTCTTCCCTCCCCTCGAATCGATGCTAGAATGAGAGAGCTGCCGCCTCTGCTGGGGGCAGCTGGTCAGGACAGCAGCGGAGCTGATCCTCTGTGGATCCAAACGGCCACACTGGAAACCTGCTTGAAGTCCAAGAAAAGGCTGCAGTGCCCTAAGACGGGGTCCTGCACAAGCAGCCCAGTCCTGAGCCATCTAGAAACAAAACCCCAGCGTGTGAGCTGTGCACACACCCACGCATGCGTGTGTTCACGGGCATTGGATGCTGTGGTGCATAAAACAGGCGGGCTGGGATATGAAGGGAGACTGACTGTTGAGAATGTAATAGACAACCAGTACAGGGTGAGTACCTTTACCCAGAATTCTGGGACCACAAGTATCTCACTTTGGGATGTGGGATCCTGGCACACTTGCATGGGCATACTAAGTATGGTGGGGGGTCCACAGCTACACACACAGATTCGTGTTTGTTACATGCCTTGTACACGTAGCCTGAAGACACCTAGGCACGTTTTCAATGCACCTGCGTTCTGACAGCCTGGCATGCTGCATGAGGTCAGGAATGGAATTTTCTATTTCTGTGGCTGTGTCAGGGTTGGAAGCTTCAAGTTTGGGAGGACCTCAGATTGGGAATGTGCAACCTGTAGTAAAACGGATTCCTTGAAGATGAAATGTTGAAATGAAAGAGAAACCCTTAACACATGAGTTGGCAGGTTAGTGAAAGAATGACATGAGAAAAAACATTGAGCTATTAAAACACCTGCTGAGACCACAAACAGAATTCAAGTGTACCCAGAAACGAGAATGAAAATGGTCTACACTGAGCTGAAGGGTTGTCTAAAACACATCTAGCTGGCTTTGTTTTCAGATTTGGCTCTTTATCAAATAAAAAGGCTATGAAAGCAATGTCATAACTTAAAATGCAAAAGTGTTCAGGACAATACCATTTTCAACAAATCGATAAAACTTAGATATACACTTAGCCAGGACTCTGAACATGGACAAATTTATATAAAGATTGCTAAACGCTCCAACTAACATATCCAAACTCAGTGGCAAGTAAATCAGGAAGCTTGAGTAAGTTACGTTAATAGATTAGAATTTACAGAATAGGATTGTAGATGGGTTTCATACACAACTAGACTTCAGCACTTGAAACAATTGATCTATAACTCAGTATACATTAAAAAGGAAGAATGTAAAGAACACAAGTGTGGCTAATCGGAGTTACGGAATCGTGTAGCCATTGAAACGATCATCCTAACACCTTCACTGTCCTGAGCGACAGCGGCGTGCAAGGGACAAGGGGAGAGCCGTCCTGTGGCGCCCTGAGGGTGCTGCCGTGCACAGCTTCCTGGACTGACAAACCGACGTGTGTCTTCGCAGACTGAACTGCTGCTGCCTCACCAGTGTCTCCTGTGACTACTTCTCCCAGGCCCTCCTGTGCAACAGGTCCCTGTCCCTGCTGGACCTGGGGTCAAACGTGCTGGAGGACACGGGGGTGGCGACTCTGTGCGAGGCGCTGAAGCACCAGAACTGTACCCTCGCAGAGCTGTGGTAGGTGTGGCCCTGGCGCCTCCACGTCGGCATTCTGGTGTTGGCACTGGGAGGGAGGGAGACCGGGCGAGTGCTGTGGTCCCAACTCCAAATTGCGATGTGGAGTCCTTGTAGACCGCGCAGAGTCTCCCTCGTCCCCAGTCCTGAGCGCCCTTGGCTGGGTGAGCTTGCTGGGGAGGGAGACTGCACAGGGGATGGAGCTGGCGAGCTGGAGTTACACAGGGGGAGAACTGTGCTCAGACTGGCCCCTGGTGTGGCCAGTCAACGCCAGGAGGCGTACCATGGAAGACGCCCAGTCCTCACACTGCCACCTGGGCGCTGCCCTGGATACAGAAAACATTCCCACAGCCCTGCTCCCAAGACACCTGTTCTGCAGAGGGTCACGTACATGTGTGCATACAGTGTGCACACCGGGGCAAGCAGATTGTGATGTCTAGCTACTCCCGTTTTGACTGGGGTCATTCTCTGCTGTGTGGTGCTGGGCTGCATCTATCTGTTAGAGCCCAGCTGCACCTTTCAGCCTGGCGTCTCTGTATCCATCTGCACAAGGATAGGTGATGAGGAGGATCGAGAGTCGTGCCTGCGGGCTCTGCACAGGGACTGGGAAATGGTGTCACAGGACAGTTACGGGAGCCCCCGACAAAAGGTGAGATTGGAAGGCAGTGCCCGTGGAGAACAGTGAAAGAGAGAAGGGGAGCAGACAGGGCACCGAAGGACCCAGGGAGCCTGGGTGCCAGCGCAGGGTGGTGAGCAACGGAAAGTCTGCATCTTCAACGCCCCCACCCTGCTGGGAGCACGTGGGCTTTCCTGCCCCAGGGGACCAAGTGAAAGCAAGCGTGAAGACTGCGCTGGGGTCTGTTTGTCCTTAACCCCAACCCTCCCCCCCCCCAGGTTGGTGGGCTGCTACCTCACTGCCGATTGCTGTAAGAACATTGCTGCAACTCTCATTTGCAATGAAAGTCTAAAGACCCTGAAACTGGGGTCCAACGAGATACAGGACGCCGGTGTGAGGCAGCTATGTGAAGCCCTGAGGCATCCCAACTTCCGGTTACAGCGTCTGGGGTGCGTACCCGCTGGTCTGTGTGCGGAGGGGCACCTGTGTCAGGAAGAGGGGGAGCGGGGGCCTTGATAGGGCTGTAGGGAAGCAGGGTTTGAGAGAACGTGGCTGGAGCAATCTGATGAATGCGTTTTCCTGAGGGAGTAGGGTCTCGGTGCTGTGGGCATTCGGGGCTGGATCGTGCTGGGTGGACCTGGTGGGTCGGGACAGTTCAGCAGCCCTGGCCCTGAGTTGCCGGTAGCAGCCTTTGCTTAGGTGAGATGCCTCTGCCACGCCTCTCCCCGGTGGAGAACGGCTGGCATGGAGCAGAGCCTCCTGCCAAGACAGGAAGGGGCAGGTGCAGCGCTCTGCCTTGCAGCCTGGAAATGTGTCAGCTCACCACGGCCTGTGTTGAGGACCTCGCCTCGGCTCTCATCACCTGCAAGTCCCTGAAGGGCCTGAACCTCGACGGGATCATGTTGGACCACGATGGGGTGGTGGTGTTGTGTGAGGCCCTGACCCACGTGGACTGTGTCCTGCAGCTGCTTGGGTGAGTGACCTTGGTGAGGGCAGTCACCTGTCCAGCTTGCTCGACCTCAGCTGGAGGTTTCTTTGGTATAGACATGGTCCTGTGCAACGTCTTAGCCTCTCCACAGACCCTTGGGGCATCTGCCCCCCACCCCCCCACCATGTGTCTGTCCCCACACCTCAGTGGCATCTCCCACTAGCTGTTACGGGAGAACCTGTTGGCCATAGTGCATCAGAAACTGAAAGGTAACAAACATCCCTACCTGGAAAAACCCAAGAGTAACAAAATGCACCTTTTTGAAGATGCCAATCAATGCGGGGTTGAGATCTACCAACTCTTTGAAGAAACCTCCTACAAGGAAGTCAAAGAGTTTGTGGAAAATAGGATGAAAAGATGTTTGCTAGACTTTTCAATCCATTTTTCACACACTTGTTGAAATACTCATCTGGGTGTGGATGTGAGACAAAGACAACACGGTGAGTGGCAGTTTTTCTCAAATCCATTGTCTCAAGCTGGCCTGTCACTCAAACATCAGTCTTAAGAAGTCATAACCTAATAAAGATCTAACCTGGAGCCCAGAACCAAGGGAAAATGAACCCTAGTAACTGTAAAGTAGAACAGGACGTATAAATGACTTTGTAGACAACCAGTGTTCTTGGGGGGGGGCCTCAGTGGACAGTTAGGCCAACAATGATCAACGTACTCACAGGTAAACTTGTGTTTCTCACAAAAAACTAGGTATGGTAGAACAGACAGAATATATTGGTTTATTAAACAAGTCCTTTTACATAAGACTGACTTTACCCAGACGTAATTCTTTATAAGGCTTGGCATAAAAACATTAAACAGCTGAAAGTTGTCACTTTTTTTTTTTTTTGGTCAGGCAGAGTGGACAGTGAGAGACAGAGAGAAAGGTCTTCCTTTTGCCGTTGGTTCACCCTCCAATGGCCACTGCAGCCGGCGCACCACGCTGATCTGAAGGCAGGAGCCAGGTGCTTCTCCTGGTCTCCCATGGGGTGCAGGGCCCAAGCACTTGGGCCATCCTCCACTGCACTCCACGGCCACAGCAGAGAGCTGGCCTGGAAGAGGGGCAACCGGGACAGGATCGGTGCCCCGACTGGGACTAGAACCTGGGGTGCTGGCGCCGCAAGGAGGAGGGTGAGCCGCGGCGCCGGCCAACAGTTGTCACTTCTATACGATTTCCATGTCTGTTCTTACGGATCCATGCGTGGTATGAACTTTGCCCTATTGTATGAACTGGAGGTTTCTTCTCCTATAGGAGAGACTCATGTGTATAGTTAGGGAATGAAGGCAGGCCTCGGGCTCTAGGAAGGCTGATCTTTGTGTTGGAACAAAACTGTGTTCCCAGGCTGGACAAAACTGCATACGGTCAGGAAAGCTGGATGCTGCTGTCAGCTGTGGAAGAGAGAAGACCCGACCTGACGATCCAACACGAGCCGTGGACTGTGGAGGAGAACAAGATGAAGGGCGTGACCCTCTGAGGGGGACCAGCCGCTCTTCCTCATCAAAGTGCACGTCCTGGCAGGGGGGACTGTGACCTCAGGGCTGCTCCTGCACAGCACGGGATTGTGGGTATGTCCTGTGGGCTTTGGCTCCGCCTTCTATTCCCACGCTATTTGCAGTATTTAGGAAATACACTGAATGTATGTTGAACATGTCGGAAGGTCTGGCTTCATTCCCTTAGTGGATATTGTGGGAACAGGATTGTCTGATATCCTGTGTTTCTGCCTGCCCTTTAGAATATGCCAATATCATTACCTTTTCCAGACGTGTTTATTAATTCACCACTTCACTGTCACAGTAGTTACCCTGTCCTTGGGTATTTTAAATGTGTTGCTATTAACATCCATTCCAAGTACAGGGTACTACCAAAAGAAAATTCTAGTATCCAGACTGCAAGCAGTAAAAAACCCTTGCATTTGTAGCTGCAAAAGTAAAAACGGGAGGTTCTAAGGTGGCAGAAGAAAGGTGCCCCGGGCTCCCCTCTGCCACCAGGAGACTGCACGGGGAGGAGAGACAGCTCCACGCTGTAACTCACTCACACACACCCCACTGCACGTGTCCAGCTCTAATCCTGGAGAGTTCCACAGGCCACAAGAGAATCTGCCATGCCCCAGAACAGCCACTGATAGACTCGCACTGCCTCCCGGGCGGAGGAACGGCCTTCAGTCAGGATGTGCGGTCCCAAGCCTGCAGCTGTGGGCGTAGAAATGGGCTCCCCGTGCTGCACAGCGCCTGCGAAGTCCCAGCTCCACCTCTCCCAGTCGCTGTACTCCATCCAGCTGCTCCAGGTGTTGCACGGGTGGAGAGTACAGATGTGAGACTACTTGTCTCCGTGTACCCACCAGCCCCATCTACATCAAAGTCCTTCCCACAGGAGCTACTCTGGAATTGGAGGCAGTAGCTATGACACCGGAGGCGCAGGAATCCATGTAGACACACTAACCTCCCCACCCAGCAACCCTGCTGCCCCCACAGAGATCAGTCAGATACAAAATCACCAGAGAGGTTGGAGTTGAACCATTCTCTAGCCCAATGGACCTGACATATACAGAAAACTCTAATACCTGCAGAATACATTAAGGATTCTCAATAGATCATGCCTTAAATTCGAAGTGGGGGACGTTTCTCTGACTACATGGTATGAAACTGGGCATCATGTAGAACCCTTCTGAATGAATAATGGATTAAAAAAATCTTAAAGCAGCCAGAAGGAAATTTATTTGAAAGAGTTAGAAGACCTCCTTTTCTCTGTGTAACTATCCACTGGTTCACTCCCCACTTCGCCGCAACAGCACCGATTCGAAACCAGGAGTTTTTTTTTTTTGACAGAGTGGACAGTGAGAGAGAGAGAAAGGTCTTCCTTTTTGCCATTGGTTCACCCTCCAATGGCCGCTGCGGCCGGCGCACCGCACTGATCCCATGGCAGGAGCCAGGTGCTTCTCCTGGTCTCCCATGGGGTGCAGGGCCCAACGACTTGGGCCATCCTCCACTGCCTTCCCGGGCCATAGCAGAGAGCTGGCCTGGAAGAGGGGCATCCGGGATAGAATCCGTCGCCCCAACCGGGAGGATTAGCCTAGTGAGCCGTGGCGCCAGCTGAAACCAGGAGCTTCTTCAGGTCTCCCACGCGGGTACAGGGGCCCAAGTCCTTGGGCCATCTTCTTCTGCTTTCCCAGGTACAGAGAACTGGATAAGAGCAGCAGGACTAGAACTGGTGCCCATAATTTTTAAAAAATTCTTAAGTCAGGAAAAAACTATACCAGAACTTACAAGGTACATCATAAGCATTACAAAGAGGGAAGTTTGTAGCAATAATCTCCTATGCTTAAAAATTACATCTTGAATAGCATCATCATGCATTTCAAGGATACATAAACCTTGAGCCAAGCTAATCAAAGAACACTCAGGTGAGAATGAAATACTACAATCTTTGCTTCGTGATATCAATTACTCCAAGGATCAATGGACAGTATTGCAAATAGAGACTTCTGGGCTCACCCACCTTCCCACAATTGAGCCATGAGCATATGGAAAACCTGAACTGAGCAATAACAAGTGACAATATTGAATCTGTAATAAGAAGTCTTAGAACCAAGAAAAGCCCAGACCAGATGGCTTTACTGCTGCAGTCGTACGGATTAACACCAATCCCTTTGAACCCGCTCTGCAGGGGCAGCACTGCCCTGAAACCACCAGATCAGAACAAATCATGTGGACACCAGTACGTCTGGTGACCATCCAAACTGTCAAAGTACCACCAAGTCAACCCATACCACATGAACAAAAATCAGAAAAGTGAGGTTTATAAGATACTTCAATATAACAGAATAAGGAATAAAAATCTCAACAGATGCAGAAAAACATTGAAGGAAAGAGCTCTAATAGAAAAAGTATGTATAAGGGCCGGCAGCGCAGCTCACTAGGCTAATCCTCCGCCTGCAGCACCAGCACACTGGGTTCTAGTCCCGGTTGCCCCTCTTCCAGGCCAGCTCTCTGCTGTGGCCCGGGAAGGAAGTGGAGGATGGCCCAAGTGCCTGGGCCCTGCACCCGCATAGGAGACCAGGAGGAGGTACCTGGCTTTGGATCGGCACAGTGCACGGGCCTTAGCGGCCACTTGGGGAGTAAACCAACGGAAGGAAGACCTTTCTGTCTCTCACTGTAACTCTGCCTGTCAAAAAATGTGTAAGAGTTTATACCTTACCATAAGAAAGGCTACATGTGACCAACAGGCCACCAACATCTCTTAGAGGGAAATGCTTTGTTTTTCCCCAATCTTATACTAGACAAGGATGGAGAAATTAGATTTCTCTATGTTTAGGCAAGAGAAAGTTTGTAGTATCACTCTAAAGACTCTGTCCAAGTACCATTAGAACTGAAAATTGATTTTGTATCTTGCAACATTACTGAATTTCAGTGGCATTTTTATGTATCCCTAGAGAACTTGCTAAGAAAGAATCAGTAGGCCGGCGCCGTAGCTCACTAGGCTAATCCTCCTCCTTGCGGCGCTGGCACCCCAGGGTTCTAGTCCCAGTCAGGGCACCGATCCTGTCCCAGTTGCCCCTCTTCCAGGCCAGCTCTCTGCTGTGGCCGTGGAGTGCAGTGGAGGATGGCCCAAGTGCTTGGACCCTGCACCCCATGGGAGACCAGGAGAAGCACCTGGCTCCTGCCTTCAGATCAGTGTGGTGCACTGGCCGCAGCACGCCAGCCACGGCGGCCATTGGAGGGTGAACCAACGGCAAAAGGAAGACCTTTCTGTCTCTCTCTCACTGTCCACTCTGCCTGTCAAAAAAAAAAAAATCAGTAAAGCAATCCCATTCACTATAGCTATAAACAAACTCCCAAGAATAAATTTAACTGTGTCTTAATCAGCTTTGCCAGACTACATAAACACCGGAAACCGATTACCTAGGAAGGGAAGATGTATGGTGGCTTAGTTTTTGGAGGTTCACTCTCCAGTACTGGGAGCCCCATTGGTCTGGGGTCTGCTAAGGGTGATAGCAGAACACCTGAGGGAAGATCCCTTGATGATCCAGGCAAGAGGGAGGCTGAGCTTGGCTTCCATAACCGCCCGTCTCCAAGGCACCACCCTCATAGGACCAAGCCCTCCAGTCCCCCTCCTACACACTGTATTGTATCCATCCGTTGTACATCAACTTTCATCCTTTTTAATCAATCAGACTACAGGGACCAAGCTTTCAATACAGCCTTTGAGAGACACCTGACTTTTATCCAACCATAGCAATGAGGGTGTAAGAAACCTACACACTGAAAATTACAAACCATCAACAAAAGAAAGTGAAGACACAAAGAGCGACAATGCCTCCCAGGTTTATGGATTGGAGAAACAGTGCTGAAGTGACCAGACCACACAACGTGACCTACAGATCAATGCAATAGCTGTCAAGGTAACAATGACATTTTTAAAATGCTGTAGCTTTAAAAAGTAGAACATACAGAAATTGTATATACTTATGTGGTATCATTTAATGTCTAGATGTTTACATGTGTAAAGTCTAATCAGCATAAATATCTATATTCAAATATTTAACACTTAGGACTGTGGATGCTTTTACCCTATCAGTTTTCTATTTAGAACTATACATTATAGGGCCAGTACTGTAGCACAGCAGGTTAATGGCCTGGCCTGCAGTGTTGGCATCCCATATGGGCGCCGGTTGTAGTCCCAGCTGCTCCCCTTCTGATCCAGCCCTCGGCTATGGCCCGGGAGGGAAGTGGAAAATGGCCCAAGTGCTTGGGCTCCTGCCTTCGGATCAGCGCAGCTCCAGCTGTTACAGCCAATTATGGAATGAACCATCAGATGTTAGACCTCTCTCTCCTACTCTGTGTAACTCTGACTTTCAAACAAATCTTTTAAAAATAGATATCAGCTGGTGCCTTGGCTTAACAGGCTAATCGTCCACCTTGCAACGCCGGCACACCAGGTTCTAGTCCCGGTTGGGGCGCCGGGTTCTATCCCGGTTGCCCCTCTTCCAGGCCAGCTCTCTGCTGTGGCCTGGGAGTGCAGTGGAGGATGGCCCAAGTCCCTGGGCCCTGCACCCGCATGGGAGACCAGGAGAAGCACCTGGCTCCTGGCTTCGGATCAGTGAAGCTAGCCTGTTGGGGGAACATATGTGCTCCCAAGTTTACTGCAGCACTGGAAACAACCTCAATGTCTATCCACTGATGAATAAAGATACACAGGGGCCAGTGCTGTGGTATAGCAGGTAAAGCCTCTACCTGTGGTGCCAGCATCCCACATGGGCAGTCAGTCAGGGCTGCTCTACTTCCAACCCAGCTCTCCTCTATGGCCTGGGAAAGCAGTAGAAGATGGCCCAAGTCCTTGGGCCCCTGCACCCACGTGGGAGACCTGGAAGAAGCTCCTGGCTTTGGATCAGCCCAGCTCCAGCCATCTGGGAAGTAAACAGCAGATGGAAGACCTCTTTCTGTCTCTCAAATCTTTTTTAAAAATATATACTGCTACCCACACATTAAAGAATGCAGTCTTGTCATCCACAGCAACATGTATGAAACTGGAGGCCACTGAGGGGCACAAGCCCAGCACAGAAGAACCCATGAGCTCACTCACACGTGGAGCTTTACCAACAGTGATGTCATGTGGTTGCCAGGGCAGGGAGACAGGAAACGTTGATTAACAGGTGTTGAGTTACAGCTGGATAGGAGCAAGGAGTTTGAGTCCTACTGCATAGTAGGCTGACTGTAGATAATCTACATTCAAAATCTATAACATAGGATTTAGATGTTTCATAAAATGTTAAATATCACATTGTCCAATCAGACAAAAACAATTTAAAAGAATGAAGAAAGTCTACACAAAATATGTAACAGTTAAACAACCAAATATTTGTATTGTAGGTATTCCTGAACAGGAAAAAGACATGGACATCCAGATGCAAGAAGCTCAAAGAACCCCAGACAGACTCCACCACAAAAGGTCTCCAAGGCATACTGTCATCTAGCTGTTGCAAGTTAAAGACAAGGAGACAATCCTAAAGACAGGAGAAAAGCGTCAAGTTACAAAGGAAGGAAAACCAAGTAGATTAACATCAGACTTCTCAGTGGAAACCCTACAGGCCAGAAGAGAGTGAGATGATATAGTCAAGGTCTTAAAAGGAATCAACTTTCTACCAAGAATATATCCAGTGAGGATTTCCTTTAAAAGCAAAGGAGAACTACATATCAGATAAGAAAAGCAGAGCATTCACCACCACCCACCAGACTTAAAAAAATTCTGAAGGGCACCCTGCCTTAGAAGTAAACATAAAGGGGCCAGCGCTGTGGCGTAGTGGGTGAAGCCGCCATACAGGTGCCAGTTTGAGTCCTGGCTGCTCCACTTCCCATCCAGCTCTCTGCTGTGTCCTGGGATAGCAGAAGATGGCCCAAGTCCTTGAGCCCTGCACCTGTGTGAAAGACCCAGAAAAGCTCTTGGCTTCTGGATTTGGATCGGTGCAGCTCCAGCCGTTGTGGCCAGCTGGGGAGTAAACCAGTGGATGGAAGACCTCTCTCTCTCTGTGTAACTCTGAGTTTCAAGTAAGTAAATAAATCTGTTTAGAAAAAGTCAACATGAAAACATACGTCACCACCAAATTCACTGGCAGAGCAGGAAGAAGAATTGATCAGTTAACAAAATGACAGCCATCTTACAATGCTAACCTTGGATGTAAATGGATTAAATTCTCCAGCTGAAAGACTTAGGCTGACTGAATGAATTAGAAAACGGCCCTAGCCGGCGCCGTGGCTCAACAGGCTAATCCTCTGCCTTGCGGCACCAGCACACCGGGTTCTAGTCCCGGTCAGGGCACCGGAGTCTGTCCCGGTTGCCCCTCTTCCAGGCCAGCTCTCTGCTATGGCCCAGGAGTGCAGTGGAGGATGGCCCGAGTGCTTGGGCCCTGCACCCGCATGGGAGACCAGGAGAAGCACCTGGCTTCGGCGGCCATTGGAGGGTGAACCAACGGCAAAGGAAGACCTTTCTCTGTCTCTCTATCCACTCTGCCTGTCAAAAAAATAAATAAATAAAAAAGAAAACAGCCCTACTGCATGCTGCCAATGAGAAACTCACTTCCCAAAGGTACACAGACTGAACACGAAGGGTTGTAGAAAGATATACCAGGTAAATGGAAAGCAAAGCTATTCTGATAGCAGATAAAACTTTTTACAGTTCTTGACTTAGAGATAAAGGACATCATATTTTGTAATAGGTTCAATTCAGCAAGATGACACAATGATCATAAATATATATATATACCCAGCCAGCGCAGTGGCTCACTAGGCTAATCCTCCACCTATGGCGCCAGCACCCCAGGTTCTAGTCCTGGTTGGGACACCGGATTCTGTCCTGGTTGCTCCACTTCCAGTCCAGCTCTGCTGTGGCCCAGGAAGGCAGTGGAGGATGGCCCAGTTGCTTGGGCCCTGTACCCATGTGGGAGACCAGGAGAAGCACCTGGCTCCTGGCTTCGGATCAGCGCAACGCGCCAGCCGTAGCAGCCACTTGGTGGGTGAACCAACAGAAAAAGGAAG
The DNA here is from genome assembly GCF_033115175.1 of Lepus europaeus. NCBI lineage: Eukaryota > Metazoa > Chordata > Mammalia > Lagomorpha > Leporidae > Lepus > Lepus europaeus. The sequence continues at coordinate 2,811,920 of NC_084845.1, forward strand.
ACCTTTCTCTTTCACACTAACTCTGCCTGTCAAAAAAATAAATATAAAAACTAAAATATATATGTACCCAACACAAGACCTCCCATATAGATGTAGACCTAAAGGAAGAGAGAGATTCAAATACAATAATAGTGGGTGACATTAACATCCCATTCATCAATGGACAGATCATCCAAATATAGATAGTTCAGAGTTGAAACATCCTATTGAGCAAATGGACCTAACATTCATTTATAGGACATTTCACACAACAGCTACAGAATGCACCGTCTCATCAGCACATGGAACATTTCCAAGGATAGACCACATGTCAGGCCACAAGTCAAGTCTCAGCAAATTCAGAAAGACAAATCATACCCTGTGTCTTCTCAGACCACAAGGAGATAAAATTAGAAATCGACTAAAACAATACAGTACTCCTAAATCCTGGAAACTTAAACATGCTACTGCATGATCAATGGGTCATTGGAGAAGTTAAAACGGAAGCCAAACTTTCATGAAATAAATGAAAAATACAACATATCAAAACCTGTAGGATACAGCAAAAGCAGTATTAAAAGTTTATAGCATTAAGTGTTTGCATTAATAAAAAGAGAAACAAGATCAGACCAAACCCAGAATCGGCAGGAGGTGAGAAGTAAAAGATCAGAAAAATTACAACTTAAAATAGAAAAGCTCAACCACACAAAAAGCTATTTTCGAGAAGACAAGCACAATAGATTAATTTTACTTGGTTTTTGTTTGGCTAGAAATTAGAGATGAAAAAGGCCACATTACAACTGAAATACAAAGGCTCACCAGGAGCCGCTGTGAAGGACCCCATGATAGGAACTGAGCAGATAAGGAGATGGGGTAAACGGGAGGTGTTGTGAGCACATCGTGTGCTTAGGAGAGTCAAGGGAGGAAGAATTGAACAGGCAGGAGCAGTAGCTGCAGAGGGGCTGTTAACACAGGTTTCTTACTGGGAGCCTGGGTCCAGGTGTAGGTTGGTTCTTAGCTGGGAAGACGGTTCCTTAACCCCGGAGCCCGTCTTCCGCTGCTGCCAACTGCTCTCTGCCACCAGAAACACCTTGGGCTGCTGGATCTCTGCAGGACATGAATGAGGCGGGCCCTGTGTGTCCATGTTCCAAGCCCGTGGGCATCTCCAGGTAGCCCAGGCTTCAGACACCTTGCTTCTCGAAGAACTCCAGCCACAGCCACATAGCCTGGGGGATAAAAAGAAAGCTCACGGCACAGGAGTTTCCCGAGTCGAGTAGATACTAATATGCTTTGTCAGCATCTTACCAGACCCTGGTGGTGGCTAAGAGGTTACAGCAAAAAAATTATAGGAAACCATGCCCGTGGCTTTCCTTTGGGTTGAGTTAGGAAAGAGTCCAGACTCACAGGGAGCCTCTGGGAGTCCCGCAGGTCCAACCTGGCTCCTGCGTGGGTCCGCGGTAGGAACCGAACAGTTAATCATCAAGGAGACTCCCGATGTGCTGTCTCCCAGAGAAACCCAGGCTGTAATATGAGGTGCTTCCCAAACTCCATGGAAACATTGAATTAAAAAGGTTTCTTTTGATGCAAAGATTTTGAAATCCACGCACAGTGTTCCCGTAACACTCATCCTCTACAAACTTCTGAAGACATCGCTGCCACTTGGGGGAACTCCAGTTAAAGCCTGCTGACCCCAGGGTGCAGGGACGAAGGGGACAAAACCGACAGCGGCAGGGTGGGCGTGACGCTCAGATGGCAGCACCGCGGCACCTGTGTTCTGCCCTGGGGCTATAGTTTTAGAAACTGGAGAATAAGTTGCAGGATTTTAAACTCACCTTTCTGCCCCACAGGTGATCTTCTGGCCTAAGAACAGCAGTTCCTAAAGGAAATGAACAGTGGGGGTTGTAGCTTGGACTTTCTCCCCGACCCAGTCCTGCCTTGATGTCACCAATTCTTGATGACACCAAGTTACTGCAAGGCCCAGCGGTCACGATGTGGTTGGGCTGCTCGTGGCCCCGCCGGAGACCCTGGGTGGGACCCCTGGCTCCCGATCCCAGCTTGCTGCTGATCGGAATTCCTGATGGAATCCAATCAATGTGTTCCAACCTGATGAAACAGCTTCTTGTCTCCCACTGTTCTAAGCAGTGGTTCCCCAAAATCCATTACCGGAACAAAGCTGTCATGATAGATCCAAAGAGATTATTCAGTATCACTATGGGTATAAAAGAGGTAACCTTCATTCACTAAGATATCTCAGTATTTATGCTTGCTTAATAAGACACAGGGAAACTCAAACTTTCATTGGGAAATAAAAAAATCTAAGACCCTGGGTAAGAAGCTCGTATCCCGTAACAGAGTGGTTAGATGCGCAGCTCTGGCCCCAACTCCTCCTCCCTGTCACTACATACCCTGGGGGGCAGGCTGGCAGTTTAAGTGACTGGGTCTCTGCTACCGGTGTGGGACAACTGGGTCGACTCCTAGCACAGTCTCAGCCGTTGCAGGCAGTAGGAGAGTGAACAAATGAACTAGTGGATAAAATACCTCGATCTCTCTTTCTGTGTCTTTCTCCTCCTCCACTCACCCCCAACACCCTGTGAATCTTCTGAAAACCTCTTGTATGGTTTTTATTTTCATTTATTTATCTAGTGTTTCAAAAAAATTTAACATTTATTTGAGAGGTAGAATTACAGAGAAGAGGAGAGACAGAGAGAAGGGTATTCCATCAGCTGGTTCACTCCCCAAACAGCCACAACAGCTGGAGCTGGGCCAATCCGAAGCCAGGAGCTTCTTCCAGGTCTCCCACCTGAGTGCAGGGCCCAAGGACTTGGGCCATCTTCTGCTTTCACAGGCCAAAGCAGAGAGCTGGATCAGAAGTGGAGCAGCTGGGACTGGAACCAGTGCCTATATGGATGCCGGCACTGCAGGGAGAGGCTTAGCCCACTACGCCATAGCACCGGCCCCCTGTTTCAAGGATTTTGACCATGGAATCTGACGTAGTGTCTTAGAAATCACCCATATCCTCATAAGAAGCAGCACTGGGGGAAGTTGCTGTGGTGCAGCAGGTTAAGCCATGAACGCACAGCACGTCAGAGCACCGGTTCAAGGCCTGGCTGCACTGCCCCATCTAGCTTCCTGCTGACGCCTCCCGCAAGAAAGCCCAGGGTGGTTCATGCGCATGGCCCCTGCCACCCACGCCTAAGACACTGATGGAGTTCTAAGTGCCTGTCTTCAGCCTGCCCCAGCCCCAACATTTGAGGCGTGAACCAGCAGACGCAGGGTCTCTCTCCCCCTCATCACTGCCTCTCAAGCAGTGCTATGGAACTAGACATTTAACAGAAAAAGTTGAAAAATTGAAAAGATGGACCCACAGGAACTGCGATCATGTGGCAAATTGCCATGCCCAAGTCTGTACGGCCACGGCAGAGACCTACATGCCTGGAACAGAAGCAGGTGGAGCCGTAAGCTCACAGGGAACTGTCGCAGGATCAGTGAGAACTCGCACATGGGAGGCTCCTGGGTCCTCTCACCTGGGTCTCTGGGTTTTAGGTTCACGAATTCCACCAGGTTCTGAGCAGCGGAAGATCCTCTCAAGGATCTGGAAGAAAGGAGGGCAACGTAACTATGTTAAAGTATCCTCAAAATAACAAAGTTCTCTTCAACCCTACCTAGAAGAGCATCTACCCGAATCCAGTCCTAGCTTCCATTTCTCACGTAAAACATCCACCAGCTGATAACTGGGAAAATGTGTACACACACACACTCAGGGGAGGGAAGGGGGGGAGAGAGAAGTAATCATGGCAGAAAACTATCAAAGCACAAAGATAACCAAGAGAGGCATGAAGAAACAAAACTTGAAGATAGATGTACCGTAATCTGTTTGATTTATTTTTTTTTTATTTTTATTTTGACAGGCAGAGTGGACAGTGAGAGAGAGACAGAGAGAAAGGTCTTCCTTTTGCCGTTGGTTCACCCTCCAATGGCCGCCGCGGTAGCGCGCTGCGGCTGGTGCACCGCGCTGTTCCGATGGCAGGAGCCAGGTGCTTCTCCTGGTCTCCCATGGGGTGCAGAGCCCAAGCACTTGGGCCATCCTCCACTGCACTCCCTGGCCACAGCAGAGAGCTGGCCTGGAAGAGGGGCAACCGGGACAGGATCGGTGCCCCGACCGGGACTAGAACCCGGTGTGCCGGCGCTGCAAGGCGGAGGATTAGCCTGTTTGTTTGATTTAAATATACTGAGGCCGTTATGACCTTGTGTGTTACGATTTGGTCAATACTGCCTGTATGTCTGTTGCCATGTTCAGTATGTTCAAATTGGTCGTATTTGCCACTCTTGTTCAAAATTTTGTATCTTTACTGCTTTTTTGTCTAATTTCTGAGACAGTTTTAATAAATCTCTTAGCATGATTTTTTTTTAAGACAAGATGTATGCCTCTGACCTCAGAATCAACCCATAAGGCTTCCTGGTCTGGCTGAATGGCCTGTGAGAGCATTTCAGGCATGGAAAGCCAAGACTCTGTGGCAAAAAGTAACCTACATGAAGGATCTCTGTGACCCTGGTGGAAAGAGGGGTCATCAAAGAGGGAGGAGAGATGTCTAGAATTCAACAGAAAAATCACAGGATGTACAAAAACAGAAAGTAGGACTCTTTCAAAGGAAAATAATTAATAGTCCATGAGTGGAAGAAGACATTGGACTTACTAGGTGAGACTTTAAATCAACTACCTTAACGTGCTCCAAGAACCAATTAATAGTAGTCCATGAGTGGAAGAAGACTAGGTGAGACTTTAAAGGAGGAGGGTGCCTCAGTAAGTCAATAACATCAATTAAGAGAACTTCAACAAAGAGCGAAAAGGAAATATGGGAGCTGACAGGTACACAAAAATAAAAAGCACACTGTGAGGTTTCCACAGATCGGAACAGGGTGGAGGCGGAAAATAGGCAAACCTGAAGACAGAGCAGCTGGAGTTATCCTGTCTACGCAGAGAAAAAAATGATAGGTTAAGTGACCCATAGGAAACCATCAAGCCTTCCAACTTACGTACAATTGGAGGCAGAAGGAGCGGAAAAAGGAGGTTTAACAATTAGGGGAAGTGGGTGTGGTTCATTAACTGTGACAAGTGTATTATTACACAAATAAGATTAACAAACGGGATGTTAGGTGTGGGGTATATGGGAGCTCTGTACTATGTGAGTTTTTGTTTTGTAAATTTAATACTACCTTGAATTAAAATTTTTGAAGTATAAAATTTGAAGTGAAAATATTTTAAAGAGCAACCTGTAGAAAGACTTTGTGAAGAAATTATGAATGGCATCTCTGAAATTTGATGAGACATGAAGCGTGCGTCCAACCAAGTGGGCACACACCAAGGGTAAACGAGATCCACACCGAAGCACATTACAGTCACACGGCAGAAAGACCAAGAAAAGTGACTTGTCCTCCAAATGGGGGTAAGGTAAGACTTTCCCACATAAACACTGGCAGAAGTGACCTACAACAAACGCTAAGCAGAGCAGCAACGCCCACTCCCCATACTGAGTGCCAGTTCACCACCCAGAGGCCCAGAAAACCGTATAACTTGTCCCCGATAACTGTTCACCTTCAGCGCCTTCAATCTGCAGACATTGCTTTGCCTCCCAGAGGTGATGGGATCAGGTGTATTCATGGTGAGGCAGAGGTCTGCTCCTGAGAGCACCCATGGCAACCAATTTGCAGAAGGGGATCTTGGGGGAAGCGTGTCTCGCTGTCTGGCACAAGGCAGAGTTGAGCCGGTGTTTGGTACCGAGGGACCCGTGTGTCTCCAACAAGGAGACTAACTAGGGATCCACTCACCCACTACCATGAGTAATTCAGGCCGGCAGGGGGCTCAGGTCTGATTTCCCAACACCTGCTTGCTCTAGACTGCTTCCAGTCCAGCTAACGTACCTGGGAAAGCAGCCGACGATGCTCCAAGTACTCGGGTCCCTGCCGTCCCCGTGAAAGATCTGAGTAGAATTCCAGGCTCCCGGGCCGGCGCCGTGGCTCACTTGGCTAATCCTCTGCCTGCGGCGCCAGCATCCCATATGGGCACCGGGTTCTAATCCTGGTTGCTCCTCTTCCAGTCCAGCTCTCTGCTGTGGCCCAGGAAGGCAGTGGAGGATGGCCCAAGTGCTTGGGCCCTGCACCCGCATGGGAGACCAGGAGGAAGCACCTGGCTCCTGGCTCAGGATGGGCATAGCTCCAGCCGTAGCAGCCATTTGGGGGGGTGAACCAACAGAAGGAAGACCTTTCTGTCTTTCCCTCTGTCTGTAACTCTACCTGTCAAATAAATAAATAAAAAATAATTCCAGGCTCCTGGCTTTGACCTGCCCCACCCCGACTATTATGGGCATTTGGGGAGAACAGCAGTTGTTGAAAGCTGGTCTCTCAGTTCCACCCTCCCTCCCTCCCTCTCATTCTGCCTTTGAAGCAAATCCTTAAAAATTGTTACAGTCCAGTTCTGGATAAAAATGCCGTTACTGCTGTACTCGATACTTATGAAACCCTGGAAGTTAACAGTTATCAGCTTTGTCATTGTAACTAAATACATTAGGCTCAAACACATACAAACAGGGGTAATCAGAGAGGCAGGCAAGGAAGCCACTGCTCGAGACGTCTACATCATATCAGAGTGCTCGAGTCCCAGCTCTGCTTCCGATGCCAGTGTCCTGCTAATGCAAACCCTGGGAGGCTGCACACAGTGGCTCAAACACTTAGGTCCCTGCCCCAGAGGAGACCGGGATGGAAATCCAGGCTCCTGGCTTTGGTCTGGCGCAGCTCCAGCCATCGCAGACATTTGGGGAGTGAGATGGCAGATGGAAGATCTCTTTCTTCCACCTCCTCCCACACCTCTCTCTGCCTTTCAAATAAAAATAAATCTTAAGAACTTTAGAGAGGGGGCTGGCGCTATGACTCACATGGTTAATCCTCCACCTGTGGCGCTGGCATCCCATATGGGTGCTGGGTTCTAGTCCCAGTTGCTCCTCTTCCAGTCCAGCTCTCTGCTGTGGCCCGGGAGTGCAGTGGAGGATGGCCCAAGTGCTTGGGCCCTGCACCCGCATGGGAGACCAGGAGGAAGCACCTGGCTCCCGGCTTCGGGTCGGTGCAGCGCCGGCCCTAGCGGCCATTTCGGGGGGTGAACTAACGGAAGGAAGACCTGTCTATAACTCTACCTGTCAAATGAAAAAAAAAAAGAACTTTAGAGTTGTTTAACTCACAGCTCTGGGAGCTGAAAAGCCAGGCATCATAGCGCCAACTCCTGCCAGGTCCCCATGGCCAACAGCACAGCACCTGTGAGAGGAAGCAATGACCCCCAGTACAACTGCCCGAGCGCTTGGGCTCCTGCAAGGACTACTGAGGGGTCACAGGAGTACCGCCTTAAACCCTCCCAAGGGTGGAGCCCCTATGGACCCGAGGACCACCCACTGGACGGCACCTGCTCCCGCTCGGAGGTGGGAGGGGCTGAGCTCTCAACGTATGACCCCGTGAGAGACAAACCACCTGTGATCGTAGCACTTACCCTGTGCACTTTGGATACAGCTGAACTCTAGTAGGAGGTAGACAGATGTGTCCTCTGTGCAGCTCCCATGAGACACTGCCCACTTTAAACATCCGATCTCTTCTTCCTGAGCTGCATCTATGAACTGCAGAAGTAGCAACCCCTGGGAGGTTTTGTTGTGCCCCCTGGTCTCAGAGGATGACACTGGGGTAAATTGGGAACTAGGAAAGCCGATTTCTTTAAGATTTATTTTATTTACTTGAAAGAATTAGAGATAGAGAGGTCTTCCATCCACCGGTTCACTCCCCAGATGGCCACAACAGCTGGAGCTGCACCGATCCAAAGCCAGGAGCTTCTTCTGGGTCTCCCATGTGGGTGCAGGGGCCCAAGGACTTGGGCCATCTTCTACTGCTTTCCCAGGCCATAGCAGAGAGCTGGATCGGAAGAGCAGCAGCCAGAATTCGAACTGGTGCCTACATGGGATGCCAGCGCTTCAGGCCAGGGCCCAGAAAGCCAATTTCTAAGATCAATGAACTGGGACCCTACCTGGGAGCCCTTCCACACTGGAGCTATGGGTATGCTGGAATTCCAAAGTTGGAAACCAGTGCAACTGGCCCTCCCTTAAATATAGGCATTAGCCATATTCTGCCCAAAATTATGACCCTGGGCATGTGAGTCTTGGTCATTTCCATGCACGGAATCAGCCACGGTCTTTACAGAAGGTGTAGAAATGTGCCCCTCCCAGCCTGTGAGAGCATTCTAGGGTCACTGGAGGAGTCTGTTAGAAAAGACAGTCTACGACGAATTTTGAGCATCATAATCCTGAAAAACATCAACACCATGGTCTTGAGGGTTGAAAATCTAGAAGGTCAGAGTCTAAAAAATCTAAATCCCTAAAAAAATTAAATCCCAAATATTGAAATCCTGCCAATCCCCAAAAGTCTTTTCATCTCATTACTGTGTACACCCTTTGCCCATTTTCCCCTTGGACTACAATCTTATTTGAACTCTAACTAGTGGAGCCAATAAGCCTTTGATTGATATAACACTTAATTTATTCCCAAGTATCAAGTTAGAAAACCGAAAATGCAATATTCTCATTTTCATAAGAGAAATGTTCGTGTGTGTATTCCCACCTGCTGGTTCATTCCCCAAATGCCCACAGGGCCAAGGCTGGGCCAGGCCACACCCAGGTGCTGTGAACTGAATTCAGGTCTCCCATGTTGGTGGCAAGAACCCAGGTACTCTGATCATCACCCGCCATCTCCCAGGGCATACGTTAGCAGGAACCGGAATTGAACATGGAGCCAGGACCCAAACCCAGGCACTCCAATTTGGGATGTGGGAATTGCGACCCAATATCCAACCAACACGCCAAACACCTGCCCAACTCCTGGTTGGTTGGATTTAAGAAAAAAAAGGCAGCTCTGTAGCACAGGTAGATTGCCATGTTGTGTAATTGCCAGGATGTGAGCAATGACAAAATCCGTTTGAAAACGCATCCTTTCTCCACAGCGGCCTCTGCTCCATCTGAATTCAGGAGCTGGTAAGGAGCTGAAGGCTTTACAGCGACTGGCTGGAAACCAGGCAGATGCACAGGGTGAGGAGTGGTGCAGCCGTGGTGCTGTCCCATCACCAGCCTTGCTTCCGGCAGAGCCGTCACTGCCAACGCATGGGAAGGCGTGGGAACTGGTTTCCTCATACCGATAGCACAGAACCTAGGGCCGTGTAGTAAGGAATGCTCATGTCGGTGCACCCCAATCTCACAATTTCAAGGAGCAATGCCACGTAGAAACCGTGAACCAGGACAGTCAGCAGCCATTCACAAGGCAGCAAACTCAGACCCAGCTCCAGAGACCAGCTCCCGCCAGCTGCCTATAACCTACCCTCCGTGCACGGGCCACCTCCCGCACCAGTCTCTCCTGCCCTCTAGGTGCTCAGCATCTACAGTTCATTACTCAACACATTGCGTCTTTGCACCTTCTGTACTGCTGTAGATACAAATCCCGTACTCCCAGAGGATTCCGCGTGGTACATCTCTTGGCAGATCCGGCTCCCTAGAAGGCCGCTGTCACACACTGTGCGCATGTGAGCCCTGTGCACTATCAACATTCACTGCACCTCTGCGTTTGACAACTAAGGTTTCTCATGATCTCCATTCTCTGGGTAATGTGCACACACCATGGAGACCTGTCAGTGTTTGTCCAAGTGTACCAGAAGACAGTTTGTCCATCAAGGCACAACAGGAGACCAGCTGCCAAGCTGGGGACAGTTACTAGCCAGGAGCTAGGTCAGAAAGCAAAATGTGTAAACACCTATTATGAGCAGTGTCTACACTGCAGTGCCCATGGACTGTCCTTAGTCCACACCATTGCCAACGCTCAGAAATCTATTGTCGCCAGTCTTATGTCAAGTGGCTTATGAAGCAGTTATGTTTTCTCAAATAAGCCCCCTTTTAAAAAATGCTTGAAATTTAAGATCTTTGCAGTCTTGTGGTTTGAGAGTGCAGACTTTAGATATTTCGATCTTTCAGGGTATCAACACTTGGGATTATGTGGCACTGGGGTTAGGACCCAAACCCAAGCCAGACCAACTAGAGACAGTTTGGGTTTCTGTTAAGATCCAGTGACACCAACTCCATCTGTGGGCACATTCCAGCACGACCTCCAAGCCAGAGGCATCAGGACAGGGCTGGAGTTAAGACTCTGCCTGCAGCACTGGTATCCCTGATGAGCGATGGTTCCAGTCCTGGCTGTTCCGCTTCCAATCCAGCTCCCTGCTAACGCACCTGGGAGAGCAGTGAAGAACTGCCCAAGTCGTTGGGCCCCTGCACCCATGTGGGAGACCCGGATGGAGTTCCAGGCTCGACTTCAGCCTGGCCCAGCCCCAGGCCACTGTGGCCATTTGGGAAGTTGGTTCACAGCTAGAAGACATCTCACTAACTCTGCCTTTCATTTAAGTTTAAAAGGATCAGAGGATCTTTCCAATTCAAACTTCTGCACACAAGACTTCCATTAAAAAAAAAAAAACAACAAAGCTTTACAAACACTTAGCATTCACTCCGTGTATTTATTGCTTTAGATACTGCAAGGTAGGATGGAGTCTCCAAATAGGAGCATAGAGGGTAGAGCCACGTACCAACAGCACCAACACAGAAGCCCACTCCCAAGCACATGGCTATGGCACTGTCGGGGAGAAGCCCTGGAGACACCCCCACTGCCCTGACGTGCACCTGCAGGACAGGGGGAAGTGGGAGGAGGCAAGACAAGCCCTTGGGACAGCGTTACTTCAGGTTGCTCCCCAAGGGGACCACGCCCCTCATCCTGTACTCCTCTTGCAGCCAAGGCTCGTGCACAATGGTCAGGTGGGAGACCTTCTCCTCCACGGAGGACAGCAGCATCTGGGATTCCTCATCGTACACAGCCTTGTCCAGCCTGAGGGAATGGAAATAACGTCTTTACACACATCATTCACCTCTCTACAGCCCAAAGCCTGCTCCATGTCCTTCTTCCCTGATAAGGACTAAGAATTGCATTCAGTTGGCAGAGAACCTGAGTCCATCCTTTGGAACAAGGACACTGATTTACATGGCACAGTGCGAGTCCACATAAAACATTAAGAGGGTCAGATTTTGGCCGGCGCCATGGCTCACTAGGCTAATCCTCCACCTGCAGTGCCGGCACTCCGGGTTCTAGTCCCGGTTGGGGCGCCAGATTCTGTCCCAGTTGCTCCTCTTCCAGTCCATCTCTCTGCTGTGGCCCGGGAAGGCAGTGGAGGATGGCCCAGGTGCTTGGGCCCTGCACCCGCATGGGAGACCAGGAGGAGGCACCTGGCTCCTGGCTTCAGATTGGTGCAGTGCACCGGCCGTGGCAGCCATTTAGAGGGTGAACCAACGGAAGGAAGTCCTTTCTCTAACTCTGTCTAACTCTGCCTGGCATAATAAGAGGGTCAGATTTTCCAATTTGATTTGTATATGCCCAGGTACATTTACTATTTTTTAAACACACTTGAATACATCAGGGACTTCTCTAAGACATACAGAAACTAGTGTAATGAGTTTATGCCAGCTTCAGCAGCTGTCCACATTTGGGCCAGGCTTGGCCTAGCAGCCAAGATGTTAAGATGCCGGTTGTTCACGCTGGAGAGCCCGGCTTCAAGTCTATGCTCTGGGCCAGCACCGTGGCGTGGTGGGATAAGCCACCACCCACAGCACCAGCCTCCCGTACAGGTGCCGATCTCTGCTACTCCACTTCCAGTCCAGCTCCCTGCCTGGGAAAGCTGCAGAGGCAGGCTCAAGTCCCTGGACCCCTGCACCCACGTGGGAGCTCAAGAAGCTCCTGGCTTCAGCCTGGCCCAGCCCTGGCTCTTGTGGCCATTTGCAGCATGACCAACAGACCCAAGACGTCTCTCTTCCTCTAACCATGCCTTTACAAATTAAATGAACTTCAAAGAGTCTCTGCTCCATTCCAATTCCAGCTTCCTGTCACCATGCATCCTGGGAGGATCAAGTGATGGTTCAAGTACTTGGGTCCCTGCAAGAACCCGAATTGAGTTCCTGGTGCCCAGCTTGGACCTGGCCCAGCCTCAGACACTGTGGATACTTAAGGATAGAGCAACGGATGGAAGGTGCATTGTGGGTACTTAAGAGTAGGCCAGCAGATGGGAGGTACATCGCGGGTTCTTAAGGGTAGACCCGCAGATGGGAAGTGCATTGTAGGTACTTAAGGGGTACAACCAGCAGATGGGAGCTGAAATATTCATATTTGGCCGACGCTGCATACACCTCTTACCCAATTTTAAGGCGATTTAAAGTGAATGCTCAAACCAGTCTTACCCATAAATACTTCAGTCTCATCCACCATTTCAAGTTCCCTCCAGGTCCGTGTCTCCCGAGCCCACTGCCATAGAGCTGGTTGTCAGTCACCAGTAATTTATCGAATCCTTTAAGTCATGTTTTAAGTCAGCCATCAGTGTAATAAATATTTCAGAAAATATAACTTAACCCCTATTTTTGGGGATACCATTCAGTTGTAGCTTTTTCTTATGTTCAGTTTGGTTTTTGTTTTAGTTCACATCGTTTTTATTGCAAAGAAAATACTTTAAAAAAAATTTATCTTCATAGTGACTGACTTTTACTGGGGCCAGCATTGTGGCACAGCTGGCTAGGCCACCCCCTACAACGCCAGCATTTCATGTGAGTTGGTTCCAGTCCCGTCTGTGACACATCCAACCCATCTCCCTGCTTATATGCCTGGGAAAGCAAAAGATGGCCTGTGTGCTTGGGCCCCTGCCACCATCAGCAGAGACCCAGAGGGAGTTAAAGGGAGTTCCAAGCTCCTGGCTTCTCAGCCACGGCAGCCATCTGCGGAGTGAACCAGTGCACGGAAGATCCGTCTCTCCCTGTCACTTAACCTTTCAAGTTAAAAAATAAAAAAGACATTCAAAACCAAAAGAGAAGCCCCGATTTTCTCTCATAAGGTGATCACTTTATAAGGTTGTATCCTTCTTTTATACCTCGAATAGTAACTGTTGGAGTGCATGGGTCCCAGAAAAAAAAAAAAAAATCAAGAAGATTGGTTTACAAAGTTGCGCTGATTGCAACACAGGTTTCCCCAAGATCAGTGTTCCCAGGATCCCCACACTCCCTGTGTCCTTTCTTGGGGTTCATGGTCACGTCCCTGTCCAGCTCCAACTGCACAAGGAAGTGGGGGAGAGCTGGCAGGTCAACAACTGCCGTTTGCACACACAGTGAGGTTTCCTTACCCTTGGCTTTCCCAAGTAGGGAAGACGCGTAAGCTCCCTTTTGGTTGCAGATGCAATACAGCCATCAGCTTACCTAGGAAGCACTGGTTTGCGTTTGCTACTCTGGAGAGGAAATGTTTAGGTATGAAGCTGGTGGTCAGATAAGGGGGAGACAAGATAAAGATCTTGGGGGCCAGCACTGTGGTGCAGGTTAAGCTGCCACCTACGGCACTGGCATCCATATGGGCAGCCAGTTCAAGTCCTGACTGCTCCTCTTCCCATCCAGCTCTCTGCTATGGCCTAGGAAAGCAGCGGAGAATGGCCCAAGTCCCTGGGCCCCTGCCACCCACACGGGAGACCCCAAAGAAGCTCCTGGCTTCAGCCTGGCCCATCCCTGCTAGTCGAGGCCATTTAGGCAGTGAACCAGCAGGTGGAAGGTTTGTCTGTCCTCTATCCCCGACTTTCAAGTAGATCAAAGAAAATTCATGGTTTTATCATTCAAGTCTTAATACTGGACACGTGCCTAGAGGAGCTAGGTCTCTTCTCTGAGCACGGTGGTCTCTGCCGGACAGCTGCCCTGGTCTCCTGGCCAGCCCTGGCGAGCACACAGCCCGGCCCCACCTCAGGGCCTCTGTGCTGGCTGCGGCCCTCCCCACGCCACTCACAGCTCTGTGGCCATTTCCAGGCAAGCACAGCAGTTAAGAACCAAGCACCTGGAGCCCTCGCACCTACTGTCAAGGTCAACCTAACCATGCCCGGGTCCCAGGGCACCAGGCAGAGGCAGCCCATCCCTGTGAGCCACCAAGCGCCTGGAGCCCTCGCACCTACTGTCGAGGTCAACCTGACCATGCCCGAGTCCCGGGGCACCAGGCAGAGGCAGCCCATCCCTGTGAGCCACTGTGTCGTCTGGAAGGAGGGGCAGTGAGTGGCCCTCTCGGGGTGTGGCCAGGACAAGGGGAGCTTGTGCTCAGGGCAGCCGGAGCTTTGCCCGTCTCTGCAGGAACCCCGTCTGTTTCAGCCTCACGGCTCTTGCTGCTCCATCAGTCATGCCCTGCCCTGACCGGAGCACCTCTCCCAACCCAGTACCTCACTCACTACCCCTACGCAGTACTCCCAGTCCCGGTACAGAGCAGAGAGCGCGGGGCTGGGCACATCAACCGCTGTATGCACAGCCACGTCCTCCGTGTGTCACCCCCGCAGGCGGCCCAGTGTGAACCCTGCCTCTGTTGCACGGGGGCCCCTCCAAGTGCAAGGTGAGCATTCGGAACACACCGACTGCTGCTCTCTATGATCGTACCCCTCAGTCCACACCCTGCTCAGCCTGGGCCAGCCCCGATCTGCCGCTGCGTGATCATGGGCAAAGCAGGAGATGCTGTCTGTCCAGCGTCTGCTAGAAGACAGGGTCACCCAAGGACAGAACCATTGCTATCCTACAATGCCTGGAGATTCTGGATTGCCTCAACTCGAGGGAGGAGCTACAGGCATCTATGAGTGGATATTTCCAAGAACCTACAGCACATAGGACAATCCTCGCCATGAAGAACTGTCCAGCCCCAGGACCACTGAAACTGAGGTCGAGCAAGCTGGACAGGTGACTGCCCTCACCGAGGCCACGCACCGCCCAGCAACACAGCACCCACTCACCCAAGCAGCTCCAGGACACAGTCCAGGTGGGACAGGGCCTCGCACAGCTTCACCACCCCGTCGTGGTCCAGCACGATCCAGTCGAGGTTCAGGCTCTTCAGGGACTTGCAGATGATGAGAGCCGAGG
Source organism: Lepus europaeus (assembly GCF_033115175.1). Lineage (NCBI taxonomy): Eukaryota > Metazoa > Chordata > Mammalia > Lagomorpha > Leporidae > Lepus > Lepus europaeus. The sequence continues at coordinate 2,826,922 of NC_084845.1, forward strand.
CGAGGTCTTCGACACAGGCCGTGGTGAGCTTACACAATTCCAGGCTGCAAGGCAGAGCGGCTGCACCTGCCCCTTCCTGTCTTGGCAGGAGGCTCTGCTCTATGCCAGCCATTCTCCACCGGGGAGAGGCGTGGCGCCATGGCTAGAGACTTCACCTAACCAAAGGGTACTACTGGCAACTCCGATAGGGGCCGGGGCTGCCGAACCTCCTGTGAGGCACTGGACAGTCCCGCCCCCAACAGGCCCACCCAGCACGATCCAGCCCCGGACACCCACAGCACCAAGACCCTAGTCCCTCAGGAAAGCGCGTTCATCAGAGTCCTCCAGACACGTTCAAGGGCCCCGCCCCCCCTGCTCCTGAAACAGGTGCCCCTCCGCAGAGACGCACCCCAGATGCTGTAACCGGATTTTGGGATGCTTCAGAGCTTCGCACAGCTGCTTCACACCGGCATCCTTGATCTCATTGTTGCCCAGTTTCAGGGTCTTCAGACTTTCATTGCAAGTGAGGGCAGCAGCAATGTCCTTACAGCAAGCCGGAGTGAGGTAGCAGCTGGTCAGGCTGGAGACACACACACTGTGTACACTCTGGGATCCAAGCTTGCTTCCACTCACACACGAGGCACCCAACACCACGCACGCCTACGGTGCTCCGACGCAGGTGCAGCCACATCCGAGGTCTCACTCCCCACCCTGCTCGGCACTGTGGCCTTTCTCTTGCCTCCCTCCATCTGGGCCTCTGCCCTCGTTCTCCCTGGCTAAGGTGCTTCTGCCCCAGGCATCGGCAGGGCTTTCCCTCGTGGCCTTCAAGTCTTCCCACGAGTGGCACCTGTCATGAGGCCTCCCAGGACCAGCTTGTGAAGGGGCCTCTTCCCAGCCTTCTGCAGCCCCTAGCACACGTTCTCCCCATAGTCTTTGTCACCTGCTGTCAGAGAGGGATGCCAAGATGATTCACGGACAGGTGATAGATCATGGTTAGAGGAGATGGATTTTAGATAGATGTGAGACAGCCAAGACAGATAGTGGTCGGATGATGGATTATCAATTCCAATAGACAAACAGGAGTTGGAGACACAAAGCAAGAGATGGATTGAACACACAACACATGGAATAGTGCTAGGTGGGTAGATACACGCCAGTACAGATGTACATAGACATGCATGTAACATACAACGCATTTCTCTCTACTTGACTTCAAGCACGATTTCTCTGGGGGATGGGAGAACTGTGACAGCATCGGCAGACATTTTGGTTTGCCACACACAGGAAGGGTGCTATTGGAATTGAGAGGATAGGAACTGGCTCAACGCCTTGTAGCAACCAACAAGCCGAGTCAAGATTTCAGGAGGTGCCAATATTGCAACGACACCCAAGCACCCCACCTGCACATGTGTGAGACTCCATAAAATAGAGTCCCTTGGGAATGAGGGGGAGAGGGGTGGCCTGTTCAGTGTCACTTACGCAGGCAGGGCAGCACCCAGGTGGCAGTGTGAGGACTGGGCGTCCTCCATGCCGCGCCTCCTGGCGTTGACTGGCCACACCAGGGGACAGTCTGAGCACAGTTCTCCCCCTGTGTAACTCCAGCTCGCCAGCTCCATCCCCTGTGCAGTCTCCCTCCCCAGCAAGCTCACCCAGCCAAGGGCGCTCGGGACTGGGGACGAGGGAGACTCTGCGCAGTTTACAAGGACTCCACATCGCAATTTGTTGTTGGGACCACAGCACTCGCCCGGTCTCCCTCCCTCCCAGTGCCAACACCAGAAGTGCTGACGCGGAGGCGCCAGGGCCACACCTACCACAGCTCCGTGAGGGTACAGTTCCGGTGTTTCAGTGCCTTGCACAGAGTCGCCACCCCCTCATCCTCCAGCATGTTTGACCCCAGGTCCAGGGTGGACAGACAGATGTTGCTCGGGAGGGTTCGGGAAAAGTAGTCACAGGAGACACGGGTGAGGCAGCAGAAGTTTACTCTGCGAAGACACACACGTCGGTTTGTCAGCCCACGAAGCTGTGCACGGCCACACCCCCAGGGCGCCACAGGGCGGCTCTCCCCTTGTCCCTTGCATGCCGCTGTCGCTCAGGACAATGAAGGGTTTCGAACTTGTGGCGGTGGCACAGATACAGAAGGAGGTATATGGAATCCAGTGTGATAACTGAAGCCATCTCCAGCTCTCGAGATAGAAACCACCCCATCTCTGCGCCGGCGTCCACTGCTGGTTTAATGCAGTTTACCAGACAAGTTTGCATCCTATGTACTTAAGTGTTTGGCAAACGTAGATTTTAGGCATCTTACCAAACAAAAATATGCAACTGTGGGATGATGAGTGCGTTAATCTATTGGTCTACAGTAACATTTAAGCACATATATGAAGTAACTTTCTGCTATTGAACCATACTGCACTACATATGTAGGTTTCCCAAGGTTGTTCAAGTGTTCGCACCATACAATAAGGCAACTATTAGAAAATATTTGCCTATTAACTGTTGCAAAAATTACTTCCCGCCAACATCATTGTATGCCTTAAATATATACAGTTATGTCAGTTATATAGCAATACAATTGGAAAGAGTGAAAACCGAGTTGGTGATTTCAACCAAAGTTATCTAAAACTTCACCTAATTCCTGCATGCCCGATGCTGAAAACTTGACAAAAGGAAGCTTAAGATACAAACTCATCACCTCACAGCTACCAACCACCAACCCCCAGGTGTAGCTGGGTTGCCTGCCGGGGAAGCCAACATTTCACCAGGCGACTGCCCATGAATTCCACACTTGGAGCACACCTGGCACGCCAGCCCTAGGTGGTCCCATGGACAAAGGCCCCACACACCACCGCTGCTCCCCGGCCCCCACTCCCTCCTGCTTCCTCCCACGAGCCCCAGCAGGAAGAAAGCTCAAGTTCCCGATGCTCTTGTGGGAGGTTTCGCCTACAATCTTCTCATTTTCCCCGATCAGACTATAGGTACCTAGGTCAAGTGTTCTCAAAGAACCACAAATTGAGAATTTAGAAGTACTTTGAGGATTAGGTGATACAATCTTCAGTGGCTACAGTGTTTCACAACCCTAGATCAACACTCCAGGGGGAGACACCATGGATCAAGGAATGACGGTGCACACACTGGGTCCCCCAGACATACTCACATCAGCGTCTGCAGGGCGCACTTGGAGTGCTTGAGCCCCTCGCACAGCACGTTCGCGCCTTCGTCGCACAGGGCGTTCTCGATCAAGGAGAGCGACTTGAGCTTGTTGCAGACAAGGACACAGGCGAGGTCCTTAGAGACTTCACTGGAGAGGTCACAATTGCCCAACCTACAGAGACGGCAGGAGGCTTTGAGCAGTCTACGCGAGCTTGGTCACAGCGCCAGTGACACCTCCGCTTCTGTCTCGCACCTGGCAACCCAGCGTCTGCGTCCTAGCTTTTTAAAGCCCCACCAGACTCAGACTCTCCCCACTAGTCACCTGTGGCTTTCCACTCAAGCAAGGAAACACGTAAGCCAGCAATTCGCAACCAAGTGCAATTTTGGTTTCTGGGAGACACCTGGAAACCTCTGCAGACTTTTGGTTCTAGTAACGTAGGGCTTGCTACTGGTATCTGGTGGGCAAGGGGCAGGGGTGCTGCTCCACGTCCTACAAGGAACAGGACAAGCCCCCAAACTGTGTTACATGGAATTCGACAAATCCAGTTATCGACCGAATTGGCCACAGTGCTATAGACGACAGCAAAGCCTGCTCTTGGCCCCTCTCACACTCAGGTGGACTCAACACCCCCAGTACAGAACACATCACCTCTGGTCTCCAAACCCTATGTGGGGTTTTCCCCCCCACTCAGTCCGAGGCTTTCGGTGGATACTGATCGTGTACTTAACCTCAACCCTGGCACTGTCCACCCCGAGTTGTGGGCAGATCCAGGCTGAGTCCACCCTGCAAGACTGCTCCCCACTTCCAGTGCCAGAGGCAGACCCAAGTGTCTGCCTGTGCTTCTGGCCACCAGCTCCAAGTCTGCTGTTCCCCCATCCCTCCCCTCAGTTTGCCAGAATGCATCAAAGAACTCGGGGACTCCATCCACGAGTTTGGTACATACATAAGCGATGTGATAAAGGACAGATGGAAGCCAGACAAAGCAAGTGTAGGGAAGATCTGGGAGGGAAGCTGCCCGGGCTTCTAGGGGTACACGGCACGGCGTGTCTGGCAGCCTGGAAGCCCCCAGACTCCACACTGTGGGCAGTCTCACAGGGCCTCCGTCACGCCGGCACGATTAGTTACTCCCTCCACTCCGCTGCTCCCCTCCCCCTGAGGGGGGAGGGCTGAGAAAGCCCAAACTTGAGAACTGATGCCCAGAAGGACCATGGCCCATCAGGAGCCCGAGAGCCATGTCCGTAAGCTGCTCCTAGCACCCAGGAGATTTCCAGTCTGCGTCAGGAACAACAGTCAAAGACCAAGTGTTAAGACAAGACCTCTGCTTCTACCCAACGTCCATGAACGCACCAGGGCTTTGGAGATCTGCACCAGGAAGTAGCAATGCAGACCAGGATGTGCACTTCTCGTCACACATGCCCGCCCAAGTGTGGGGGTGGACACAGCCCGGTCCGAGCCCTCGTGCGACTCACAGGGGCCGGTAGCAAGGCCCTGCCAAGTCCTTGACATCATCTCACCCCACATGCACGTGGTTCTGTCACAGCTGCCTCCGGTTTTCTCCGTCTCCATCCTACTCAGAGGTAGATGCTTACCCAAGTTCGGCCACATGGAGTGCTTGTCTCCAAAGTGCCTCCTCTACCCAAGAGTTTCGATGCAAAGTTGGGTGGAACCGGTCCTCTCAGATCAGGAGGAAGGTTAAGGGGGAGTAGGGCACAAGCCATGTTTAAAGATGTCGTGGGAACGTGTGTTCAGAACCCCACATCAACGTTGATCCAGATTCGGGAAGCTCAGTGAATTCTGCTCAGGTAAGCAAAGCCACAATACAAAGACATCTTGAGAACTGTCATGTTCTTCACACCTTACCTTCAATGGGATAAGATACCAATACGTAAGTTTAGAAAAATGTACAAAAGCCAGAATATGAGCGGGTATAGCCACTGTAGGGAACAGGCTGGAGATTTGAGATTTCTGTAAAGACTTGAAATAGAACTGCCGTGTGATTCAGCCATCCCACTAGTGGGTATTTACCCAAAAGATGAGTTCATCGTAGCAAAGGCGTTCCTGCTTCACCGTGTTCATAGAGGTACTGTTCACAATAGCCAAGATATGCTGTCAGCCTAGTATCAGCACATTACGATAATGTAGTACAGGCCAGCACCGTGGCTCACTTGGCTAATCCTCCACCTGCAGTGCTGGCACCCTGAGTTCTAGTCCCAGTTGGGGCACCAGTTCTATCCCAGTTGCTCCTCTTCCAGTCCAGCTCTCTGCTGTGGCCCGGGAGTGCAGTAGAGGACGGCCCAAGTGTTTGGGCCCTGCACCCGCACGGGAAACCAGGAGAAGCACCCGTCCCCTGGCTTCAGATTGGCACAGTGCCGGCCATAGTGGCCATTCGGGGGGGTGGGTGAACCAATGGAATGAAGACCTTTCTATGTCTCGCTCTCACTGTCTATAACTCTGTCTCTAACTGCCTGGCAAAAAAAAAAAAAAAAAAAAAAACCTACGCAGGGGCCGGCTCCAGGGCCTCGTAGGTTAAGCCTCCACCTGTGGAGCCAGCATTCCTTACGGGCACCAGCTCATGCTCCAGCTGCTCCACTTCTGATCCAGCTGTGCTTCTGGCCCAGAAAGGCAGTGGAAGATGGCCCAAGTGAGCAAAGCAGCAAGTTCAAGACCTTTCTCTCCATCTCTCCCCAACTCTGCCTCTCAATCTTTAAAAAGAAACACTCCATGCGGTGCCATCAACTATGCAAGAGCAAAAGCAGTCTGCACGTTCACCCAGAGGAGAGAGAATTAGCATAGAAAGACAGAGGGGTTGCCGGGATTTAGGAAGGCTTGGAAGGCCCAGATCTCTAGGAATCCCATAGCCCAACAACTCCTATCAGTCCGGCTACTGCAACTTGAGGCAGCCAAGTCAGCGGTGTGTCCGACTGTGCCTACCGGGTCTTCAATTCCTGCCGACAGTGACCTGGGACAGACCTGGTGGATGTCAGGCGATTCTGGCCACTGCTACCTCAACTTCCCTTTGTGAGCAACGGGCAGGCCCTGCCTAGCCATCACTGGTTGGGATGGAAGCAACCCAGGCACGGTCCTCAAGAGGAGTAGGGGTCTTGGGGCCAGCATGTTCCCTCCGGCTCCGTGGTGTCAGTCTCCCAGCAAGATCACGCTCGAGATCATGCCACTAGCTTCAAGTTTCACCGAATAGCTCCAGCAGGAAATGGAGCCAAGATTCGGCCCGTGTTGTTGAGGGCAGAGCCGAGAGAGGGCAGGCAAGGTGCCCAGGAGACGCCATGGAAGTGAGCGCGAGAGCTGGGGAGTCAGACCAGCCTCCTGGGAGGAGGCCCTGCCTTCACAATCCACCCCCACCTCCCCACAGGGTCTGCACGGCCCGACGCCGAGGAGAGAAAGCCGAGGGGTGAGGACGGCTGTCCCGAGCTCCAGGAAAGCCGAAGGGCACACTCACACTGCGACCTCCCCGCGGCACGCCCAGGCCAGGGACTCACACGAGCACCTCCACGTTGCACGCCGGGTACCGCAACGTCTCACACAGGTACGTGACGGCATCCGTGGACAGGGTGGTGCCGTACAGGTTCAGGTACTTCAGGTGGAAGCTGTGAAGGATCCCCTTACTGAACTGAATGCCATTTCCAAAGTTAGAAATGAAGTTGCACCTGCAGAAGGTAAGCCAGCGTCACAGGGCCCCAGCACGACACCCCTGGGGGCTTCCCCTCCCGTGACCTGTCAATCTTGGTTAGCCCTGCCTACAGAGGATTTCTGCTGGGGTCTTCAGACAGGACCTCAGGCTGCCAGCATCTCATGTCCCCAACGTCCCCCCACTGTACCTACCACCCTTTGTGTTACAAGGGAAGTGTCAGGTGCATCCCACGTTAATCTGAGCCGCAGCAACTCACATACAAACTATGTTTGTGCCTCTGCGTTGTGAGATCCAGCCCGGTCCCTCATCCACAGGCAAGGTACACGTGCCGGAGTGAGTGACACAGACAAGACTGCCTGCGAGGAAGCACCCAGTAGCTGCGAGTTTGGGGTTTTGGTTTAAGATAGACAAGGTATGTGAGGACTCAATTGCTGGTTCCAGAGTTAAAACTGGGTCCAGATTTTTGCTGTTGGTCTTGCTATTATTTGCAAGGTTGGGAAACTACTAAGTTTCTTCAGTCCAGTTTCTGCAGGGAACATAGGCGCTGTCATGACAGGTAGGAAGTGAGCGTTGCCTGGAGTACCCAGCACATGTCAGCTCACGCAGGGCAGCTTGTCTTTCAGGGGGACCTGTCAGTCAGATCCACTTGCACTTAACAGCCAGGTCTGTGCAGATAGAAACTTGTACTTCAAAACATTCCTGGGAATTCGAAGATGCACTTAACCTGGCGCCACAACCCGAAACGCACGCACTTTTCCACGAACTTGTCAAGAGCCCTCGTACTTAACCTCTGCCGCCACGACCCCCTCACGCTGGGTCCCACTGCGTCTCCGCATTGATCCTCTCCCCAGGAGGCCGGAGTAGAGAAAAGCGAGCTCTGCCGGCCCCTTGCCACGGGACAGGGAAGCACCCAACTCACCACAAGCTTTCGATCCTGCAGGCGGGCCGAGCCAAGGCCTTGGAGATGATGCTCATGGACACATCGTCCAGCATGCAGCTGTCCAGTTTCAGCACCTGGAACCTCCTGCTGTTGAACACGGAGCAGAGATCCCGCCAGAAGAAGATCGTCTGAACCTCACTGAGAAGATCGGACAGCGGGATTCTCACCAGGAGCCGAGCTCAACGCCAGACAGTACAGAGACAGACAACGGCCCAGGGCCCCTCCAAGCTCACCTCACCCAGGAGGGAGAGAGAAGTCCAGCCAGGTGAACTGAGTCAACACGGCATAGCCATTAAGAAAACGGATCCACCACCAGTTAGGGGACCCAGCTGTGGCTTTCCCACTGACTCACGACGCGACCCTGGACGAGCTACTCCACCTTCCCCACCCCTCCTGCAGGGGAGAATATTTGTCACGGGAGCAGTGGTCAACACGCGGAGACCCCTCAGGGAGCAGGGAACCATCTCCAGGCAGGTCGGGAACAGGGCCACGTCTCTGTTCTCAGCTGCAAGCCGATCTTCTGAATCCAATTAAAGGGTACAAAGCAGAAGTCGGCAGAGCCAACAGGGACACGGGCAAAAACGTAGGAGGCGAACATTCTACCAGCTGCTGCTCACGGTCCCACTGGGAGCCACCAGCAGCACCAGGGCTCGGGAGGATGCCTTCTGGCTGCAGTACCCAGGCTGTCGACCACACGAGTGCAAGGACCCATGGATTCCCCACTGACCACCAAAGCGACTGCAGGCATGGCGTGCAGGGGACAGACAGAGGATTAACCAATGCGCTCACCTTATGGGCGACGAGCAGTCATACGGAAACACATTGTTGATACAGAGGTGCAGTCTCTTGAGGCTTCGGCAATGCTTCAGGCAGTACGAAGCTATGACCATTTGATCGGTATCCTCGATGTTGATGAAGATTTCCTCAAAGAAATTCATCACTTTCATTACAAAGTCCTCATCCTGAGTCTCGAACAAGGCCGCGAACAGCCTCTGGAAATTCACTTCCCCCTTATCGGGCTCGTGCTGACCCAAAATGTTAAGGCTTTGGATTATGTCCGGCTTCACCGACTTCGACAGCGTGAAGCCAAAGGACGCCTCCAGCTGGTTGAGAATCCTATGGGTCGAGATCCCCAACAGGAACCCCCCGACCTGGGACAGGTGGGTGTGGACGCGACCCATGCTGGCCGCTACCATCTGGCCCACGGTCCCGATGGCCGCGTTCAGCTGGTCCTTGGGTTGCCGGAGGTAGTAGTACAGGGCGGCACAGAACTCCTGGAGGGACCTGTTGTTGAAGGTGAAGCCGTCGCCTCGCCGCCGGAGCAGCCGCATGCCCACCCACATGAGAAGGTCGGACTCCGAGATGCCATTCCTCCTGAGGTCTTCCTGGAGGAAGAAGAACGCCTCGGTCCACATCCCCTCCACAGCCAGGGAGCACAGGCTTTTCATCCGCGCCCTGTTCTGCGTCAGGGAATCCGACCTCCCCGCCTTGAACGCCGTTGCCGCGAAGGAGACGTACAGGGAGGTGCCCGTCTCGGGGTCGATGTGGAGGCTCTCCCCCCTCTCCAGCTGCCACCTCACGCAAGTGCAGACCAGCCAGCACACGAGGGGACTCTCGCACAGCACGAACAGCGGCGGGATGTCGCTCACGAAGCCGAACGCCTGCACGGCTTCGTCCGCGTTATTGAAGAAGTGGAAGAAGTACAGCTTCCTGTAGTGCTCGGAGAACGGCTGGAGACCTACTAGCACCGGGCAGTTCAACAGGAACCCGTTGTTCTTCATGCTCCGCGTCCCGAACCCGAGGACCAGAGAGCATCCCGGAAGCATGGTTTTCTGCAGCAGGCTGCCCAGGAGCACCTGCGTCGGCCAGCGCTGCCTCCAGTCTCCGCACATGTCCGTCTTCACGCTCAGGTCGAACTTCAGCTCCTCGAAGCCATCCATGATGAACAGGATCTTCTCCGGGTGGGCGAAGGCATCTTCCAGCGACTCCGCAGACTCGGGCCAGTCCTTGGAGAGGAGCTCCGCCAAGCTCGTTTCTACAACACGGTTCAGCTCGTCGACGCTGAGGAAGAAGACATAGGTGTATCTGTCCCTCCACAGGGTTCCCTCCGCCCACTCCAGCATCACCTTCCTCAGGATCGTCGTTTTCCCACATCCTTCTGGACCGTTCATAGCCACGGTGGCCGGTCCAGGTGCCTCGGCAGCAGCCCTGGTCAGTATGCCGTACTCCATGCCTACCGATTCTTTGTAAAAGCTCTCGGGGACTGGGAGGTTGGTTTCCTGGATCCATACGAGTTGGAACTTTTCCTTCATCCGGTTTTTGTATGGGTTTGGCTTATCTGAGTGAAGAACAAAGTGGAAGTCACGTGAACACTCACTCCTAGTCCTCGGAGCGACTCCAGACCTGCCGGCACATACAGCGACTGTCCTGCATCTCTGTGGTCACTAGGGCTGTCATCTATCCGAAATGCTGCCCCTGGAAGCCCAGGACCGAAATCGGAAGCCCAACTCGGAGCTGGAAACTAAAGCAACGTGTGGCTACTTGGGAACCACGCATTAGCTCCAAGAAGGGCTGCCCAGTAGAGAATCTGTCCATGTCCCGTCCACTCAAGGCCTGTAGAAGGCAGGACTGCGAACACTGATGTTGATTCTGAATGGTTCATAGCGTCAACAAGCCACCAAGTTTGATTCTACCCCTACCTTACTAAAAAAAATTCAGAGGGTTCACGGGGCTGGACTAACTCAGACAGGAATGTCAGCATTGGACAGTCCACCCACGTCCGACCTGAAACCGTGAGGCCTGGGTTATCTCCAGTCCTGGCTGCCGGCTACGTTTGAAATGCCCGCCTGAACCACCATTTTAATCACACTGCATCCCTTCCAGGTTCAGAGCAGATTGGGGGACGCAAAGGCAGTCAGCAGAACACTCCGGGCAGTGCCCTGCATTGAGGGGACACGAACCACGGCAGTGAGACTCAGAGCCAAGTACAAGGTGTGCTGGAGGCCACGCCAAACACCGCTCCCAGAAGAGTGACTAAGCTACTGCGGTACGTACCTAAAAGGAAGCCCCACACCATGTGCATCTCACGTGGCCCTGGGACAAGCTGGGACTTCAGCCACTTCCGAAGAGCAAGTGGATCCTAGCTCATCGAGGCCCAGTTCCTTAGTTCCCTCCAACGTTCGATTCCAGTTTATTCCAGGTGAGGATCACACCCCATCTTCAATTGCAAAGTGGGTTTTTGTGAAGGTCAAGCTCAGCTCAGCTGTCCCCAGTGACCCTCCAGTACCGACCTCGCCATCCTCAGAGAGGGAGAACTCCCAGGGCTTCTCAGCTCAGGGACTTGGGGGACGGTCCCTGGTGGATGCCACAATGTGTCCAGTTTGCTGGCACGTTCTCCTACCTCTGTGTCTAGGCCCCGTTTTGCCTCACGATGGGAAGTTTCATGGTCAAACACCCCTCCCTTGCTTTGACCACGCAAGTGACCACAAGCAGAGTGCGTCATTTTCAGGCCTTGCCTATCAAAATATCCAGTACTACCCCCACACAGCTTCACACAGACAACTCCACATCCGGAACAAGTCACTGCTGACAACACGAGACAAAAATCAATGAGGAGGCCGGTGCTACGGTATAGCAGGTAAAGCCATCACCTGCAGTACCGACATCCCACACGGGTGCCTGTTCAAGTCCCAGCCGCTCCACCTCCGATCCAGCTCCCTGCTAATGCACCTGGGAAAGCAGTGGAGGATGGCCCGAGTGCTTGGGCCCCTGCACCCACGTGGGAGACCTGGATGAAGCTGCTGGCTCCTGGCTGCCGATCAGCCCAGGTCCATTTGTTTTAGCAAATAAGCTCGCTCTCTGCCTCTAACTCTGCCTTTCAAATCAGTCTTAAAAAGGAAAAAAACCCAGATTCTGGGTCCTCTTGGGGGTGAGCTCCACAGCAAGAATTTAACAACTGCCATAGAAGTCACGCGCCCAGTACACACCTGCCGTCGTAGCTTAACTGGTCAACGGCACTGGTCAACCAACATGCGAGCATTTCTGTTAGAAATCACACGTTACTCCAACAGTCAGACAAAATCTTAGCCTACCTTTAAAAGCAAAAAACAGGGAGGAATAGACGATTTCAGAGACTAAAGTATTTTTCTTTTTAACTTTTATTTAGTCAATATAAGTTTCCAAAAAATCAAAAGCTAGGTTTTTAGATGAATTTAACTATCAACTCCTCTCAAGTTGATCTTACCCAGGCTCCCTCCCCCACTCATTCTTTATTAATCTCAACATAACCAACCAGTCACCTATGGACCAAATACATGCCTCCTGGAAACGCATGAGGAATGGAGAACTAGAATTTGACTCATAATCTGAATTTAAGATTTCCAACAAAACTCAGGTGCACAGAACGGAACACATGGGAGTAGATTCCCAAGGGGCCCAACAAGGACAAGCAAGGCCCTGGGCAACTTCACCAGGGTCCTGCCTCCCTCACACATCACCAAGGCACAGGTCCAGGAGAGGGACAGCATCCTCTACTCCCCTCCATCTAGCAAGCAGGAGCCGTTCACGTGGCCGGACTGACATACTCTTCACCAAGCTCTATCCCAAAGTTGTCTCGAGTTTAACACACACGAGTAAATAAAGCCATTCCAAAATTCTGTCATGCATAATCACGGTCCAAATGTCATTTGTGTCACTTTCTTCTGCCCATTTTTCCTCTGCACAGTGAGGTTACAGTGCATTGCTTCTGGGGCATGGTTTTTGACTGAATATGTATTATGGGCACTTCCCTAAATTCATACCTAACAATTTGAGTCTATGAATATTCATAATATATTGTTCACTCAAAAACAAGTAACTTGGGGCCGGCGCTGTGACGTGGTGGGTAATGCCCTGGCCTGAAGCGCCAGCATCCCAAATGGTTGCCAGTTCGAGTCCTGGCTGCTCCTCTTCCAATTCAGCTCTCTACTATGGCCTGGAAAAGCAGTAGAAGATGGCCCCAAGTGCTTGGGTCCCTGAACCCATGTGGGAGACCTGGAAGAAGCTCCTGGTTCCTGGCTTGGGATAGGCACAGCTCTGGCCATTGTGGCCATCTGGGGAGTGAGCCAATGGATGGAAGCTTGCTCTCTGCCTCTCCTCTCTGTGTAACTCTGACTTTCCAATAAGTAAGTCTTAAATAACCTAAGTATTAGCTTTCAATATTTTCCCATAAAGCTTTGCCAACACCCAAAATTTGAGATACTATTTATAAAGTTAGGATAACTCATAATTTTGGTGGAGCACCTAATTGCAGGTGAGGCACACACACCCAGCACCCACCAGTGGTAACTGAAGTCTGCACTCACTCGCACATGAGGGGGAGAAGCCTAGGGTCCCTGTTCTCAGACCATGGCTCAGGGTGCACTGCTCAGGGACTTGGGGCAGCGCATTTTCTCCTATTTTTTTAAACAAACGCTGAGTGAAGTCATAGTTTGATATATTGAAGTCTTAGTACACACAGCAGTTAAGGCTTTCTCAGGGCTGGTACTGCGATACAGTGGGTTAAGCCACTGCCGGTGGCACCAGCCTCACGTATCAAAGCCAGTTCAAGGACCGCCTGCTCTGCTTCCAATCCAGCTCCCAACTAATGCACCGGGGAAGGCAGCAGTAGATGAACCTAGTGCTTGGGCTCCTGCCACCCACGTGGGAAACCTGGACGGAGTTCTGGGCTCCCAGCTTCAGCCTGGCCCAGCCCCAACCATTGCAGCCACTTGGGAGTGAGCCAGAAGACACAAGATTTCTCTTCCCTCTGCTCCAATCCTCCCCCCGCACCACCCCACTCTAGGAGTTCAAGTCAAAAGAAATGTTAACAGCAATGAGAACTAAATTTTTTTTTATGACAGGCAGAGTGGACAGTGAGAGAGAGAGAAAGGTCTTCCTTTTGCCGTTGGTTCACCCTCCAATGGCCGCTGCGGTAGGCACGCTGCGGCCGGTGCACCGTGCTGATCCGATGGCAGGAGCCAGGTGCTTCTCCTGGTCTCCCATGGGGTGCAGGGCCCAAGCGCTTGGGCCATCCTCCACTGCAGTCCCTGGCCACAGCAGAGAGCTGGCCTGGAAGAGGGGCAACCGGGACAGGATCGGTGCCCTGACCGGGACTAGAACCTGGTATGCCGGCGCCACAAGGCAGAGGATTAGCCTAATGAGCCGCAGCGCCGGCCGAGAACTAAATTTAAAAGTGTCTAATAAAGATTAGATTTGAAGGAAAAAATAAAGCACATTGAAGGAAGTTAGTAAAACTATCAAGAAAATGAACATGAAATTGGAAAGTGAAAGGTGGGGTTAGGTTGTGGTGTAGCAGGTTAAGCCTCTGCCTATAACACCTGGCATCCCATGCGAGTACCAGTTCTACACCCCACTGCTCCACTTCTGGTCCAGCTCCCTGCTGATGTGCCTGGAGAAGCAGATGATGGCCCAAACGTTTGGGGCCTTGCATCCATGTGGGAGACCCAGAAGAGTGTCCTGGCTTCAGCCTGGCCCAGTCCTGGCCAATACGGCCCACTTAGGAAGTGGGTGAACCAGTAGATGGAAGACCCATCTCTTTTCCCCCTCACCTTCTTCCTCCAACTCTGCCTTTCAAATAAATTTTATATCAAGATTTTACTTTAGAGATAGTTACAGAAAGTGACAGACTGAGAAAGGTCTTCCATCTGCTGGTCCACTCCCCAGATGGCCACAACAGCCAGAGATGAGCTGATCCAAAGCCAGGAGCTACTTCTTGGTCCCCCTCATGGGTGCAGGAGCCCAGGCAGTTGGGCTGTCTTCCACTGCTTTCCCGGGCCACAGCACAGAGCTGGATCGGAAGTGGAGCAGCCAAGACGAGGTGGTGCCCATACAGGATGCCAGTGCCACAGGCGGCAGCTTAGCCCACTATGCCACAGTGCCATCTCCTGAAGAGAGCTTTAAAAACTTCACATGATCTAAGTAAAGAGGATCAGAAGTAGACTATGTTTGACAACAAAGATCTAACATCAGGTTTATTGGTGTCCCTGGAGAAGGAACAGAGTCAAGATCAAGTAACATTGTCAGGCAAAATCACTACGTAAGAAGGTTTAGACAAAGATGGAAATAGACACTTGTGGGTTGGACACTAAGACGTCTTTAATACTCAGTATTCTAGATTCAACACCACGTATCAAGGATGCTCTTTACAGAAATAGAGAAACGACCCTAATATTCAAGTGGGAGCACAAGAGCCATTTAGTAGCCAAAGAAATCAGGAATAAAACAAAGCTGCAGGCCGGCACCGCTGCTCACTAGGCTAATCCTCCACCTGCGGCGCCGGCACACCGGGTTCTAGTCCCAGTCGGGGCGCGGGATTCTGTCCCGGTTGCCCCTCTTCCAGTCCAGCTCTCTGCTGTGGCCCGGGAGTGCAGTGGAGATGGCCCAAGTGCTTGGGCCCTGCACCCCATGGGAGACCAGGAGAAGCACCTGGCTCCTGCCTTCGGATCAGCGCAGTGTGCCAGCCACAGTGTGCCGACCACGGCGGCCATTGGAGGGTGAACCAATGGAAACGAAGACCTTTCTGTCTCTGTCCACTCTGTCAAAAAAAAAAAATTGCAAGAATCACATCTTACCTCAAGACACAGTGAAGAGGTAGAGTAGCCACAACAGCCTGGTGCTGGCATAAAAAAAGACACATGAATCAATGCAACAGACACCAGTACTGAGTCCACACAGCAGCAGGGTGCTGGTGTACAGAAACACAGACCAACCCAGACACCAGTACTCAGTCCACACAGCAGGGTGCTGGTGTACACACACACGGACCAACCCAGACACCAGTACTCAGTCCACACAGGGTGCTGGTGTACAGACACACGGACCAACCCAGACACCAGTACTGAGCCCACACACAGCAGGGTGCTGGTGTACAGACACACGGACCAACCCAGACGCCAGTACTCAGTCCACACACAGCAGGGTGCTGGTGTACAGACACACGGACCAACCCAGACACCAGTACTCAGTCCACACAGCAGGGTGCTGGTGTACACACACACGGACCAACCCAGACACCAGTACTCAGTCCACACAGCAGGGTGCTGGTGTACAGACACAGGGGCCAACCCAGACACCAGTACTCAGTCCACACACAGCAGGGTGCTGGTGTACAGACACACGGACCAACCCAGACGCCAGTACTCAGTCCACACACAGCAGGGTGCTGGTGTACAGACACACGGACCAACCCAGACACCAGTACTCAGTCCACACAGGGTGCTGGTGTACAGACACACGGACCAACCCAGACGCCAGTACTCAGTCCACACACAGCAGGGTGCTGGCGTACAGACACACGGACCAACCCAGACACCAGTACTCAGTCCGCACAGCAGAAGGGTGCTGGTGTACAGACACACGGACCAACCCAGACGCCAGTACTCAGTCCACACACAGCAGGGTGCTGCTGTACAGACACACGGACCAACCCAGACACCAGTACTCAGTCCACACAGCAGCAGGGTGCTGGTGTACAGACACACGGACCAACCCAGATGCCAGTACTCAGTCCACACACAGCAGGGTGCTGGTGTACAGACACACGGACCAACCCAGACACCAGTACTCAGTCTGCACACAGCAGGGTGCTGGCGTACAGACACACGGACCAACCCAGACACCAGTACTGAGTCCACACAGCAGCAGGGTGCTGGCGTACAGACACACGGACCAACCCAGACGCCAGTACTCAGTCCACACAGCAGCAGGGTGCTGGTGTACAGACACAGGGGCCAACCCAGACACCAGTACTGAGTCCACACACAGCAGGGTGCTGGTGTACAGACACACGGACCAACCCAGACGCCAGTACTCAGTCCACACAGCAGCAGGGTGCTGGTGTACAGACACAGGTGCCAACCCAGACACCAGTACTCAGTCCACACACAGCAGGGTGCTGGTGTACAGACACACGGACCAACCCAGACGCCAGTACTCAGTCCACACAGCAGGGTGCTGGTGTACACACACACGGACCAACCCAGACGCCAGTACTCAGTCCACACAGCAGGGTGCTGGTGTACACACACATGGACCAACCCAGACGCCAGTACTCAGTCCACACACAGCAGGGTGCTGGCGTACAGACACACGGACCAACCCAGACACCAGTACTCAGTCTACACAGCAGGGTGCTGGTGTACAGACACAGGTGCCAACCCAGACACCAGTACTCAGTCCACAAACCGCAGGGTGCTGGTGTACAGACACAGGGGCCAACCCAGACACCAGTACTCAGTCTACACAGCAGGGTGCTGGTGTACACACACAAGGACCAACCCAGACGCCAGTACTCAGTCCACACAGGGTGCTGGTGTACAGACACACGGACCAACCCAGACACCAGTACTCAGTCCACACAGCAGGGTGCTGGTGCACAGACACACGGACCAACCCAGACGCCAGTACTCAGTCCACACAGGGTGCTGGTGTACAGACACACGGACCAACCCAGACGCCAGTACTCAGTCCACACAGCAGGGTGCTGGTGTACAGACACACGGACCAACCCAGACACCAGTCCTCAGTCTACACAGCAGGGTGCTGGTGTACACACACAAGGACCAACCCAGACGCCAGTACTCAGTCCACACACAGCAGGGTGCTGGCGTACACACACACGGACCAACCCAGATGCCAGTACTCAGTCCACACAGCAGGGTGCTGGTGTACAGACACACGGACCAACCCAGACGCCAGTACTCAGTCCACACACAGCAGGGTGCTGGCGTACACACACACGGACCAACCCAGACGCCAGTACTCAGTCCACACACAGCAGGGTGCTGGCGTACAGACACAAGGACCAACCCAGACACCAGTACTGAGCCCACACACAGCAGGGTGCTGGTGTACAGACACACGGACCAACCCAAACGCCAGTACTCAGTCCACACAGCAGGGTGCTGGTGTACAGACACAAGGACCAACCCAGACGCCAGTACTCAGTCCACACACAGCAGGGTGCTGGTGTACAGACATTCGGACCAACCCAGACGCCAGTACTCAGTCCACACAGCAGGGTGCTGGTGTACAGACACACGGACCAACCCAGACGCCAGTACTCAGTCCACACAGCAGGGTGCTGGTGTACAGACACACGGACCAACCCAGACGCCAGTACTCAGTCCACACACAGCAGGGTGCTGGCGTACAGACACACGGACCAACCCAGACGCCAGTACTCAGTCCACACACAGCAGGGTGCTGGCGTACAGACACACGGACCAACCCAGACACCAGTACTCGGTCCACACACAGCAGGGTGCTGGCGTACACACACACGGACCAACCCAGACGCCAGAACTCAGTCCACATAGCAGCAGGGTGCTGGTGTACAGACACAGGGGCCAACCCAGACGCCAGTACTCAGTCCACACATAGCAGGGTGCTGGTGTACGGACACACGGACCAACCCAGACACCAGTACTGAGCCCACACACAGCAGGGTGCTGGTGTACAGACACAGGGGCCAACCCAGACGCCAGTACTCAGTCCACATAGCAGCAGGGTGCTGGTGTACAGACACAGGGGCCAACCCAGACGCCAGTACTCAGTCCACACAGCAGGGTGCTGGTGTACACACACATGGACCAACCCAGACACCAGTACTCAGTCCACACAGCAGCAGGGTGCTGGTTTGCAGACACACGGACCAACCCAGACGCCAGTACTCAGTCCACACAGGGTGCTGGTGTACAGACACACGGACCAACCCAGACACCAGTACTCAGTCCACACAGCAGCAGGGTGCTGGTGTACAGACACACGGACCAACCCAGACGCCAGTACTCAGTCCACACACAGCAGGGTGCTGGTGTACAGACACAGGGGCCAACCCAGACACCAGTACTCAGTTCACACACCGCAGGGTGCTGGTGTACAGACACACGGACCAACCCAGACACCAGTACTCAGTCCACACAGCAGGGTGCTGGCGTACAGACACACGGACCAACCCAGACACCAGTACTGAGTCCACACACAGCAGGGT
Organism: Lepus europaeus; assembly: GCF_033115175.1. NCBI lineage: Eukaryota > Metazoa > Chordata > Mammalia > Lagomorpha > Leporidae > Lepus > Lepus europaeus. The sequence continues at coordinate 2,845,667 of NC_084845.1, forward strand.
GCTGGTGTACAGACACAGGGGCCAACCCAGACACCAGTACTCAGTTCACACACCGCAGGGTGCTGGTGTACAGACACACGGACCAACCCAGACGCCAGTACTCAGTCCACACACAGCAGGGTGCTGGCGTACACACACACGGACCAACCCAGACGCCAGTACTCAGTCCACACACAGCAGGGTGCTGGTGTACAGACACAAGGACCAACCCAGACACCAGTACTCAGTCCACACAGGGTGCTGGTGTACAGACACAGGGGCCAACCCAGACGCCAGTACTCAGTCTACACAGCAGGGTGCTGGTGTACAGACACACGGACCAACCCAGACACCAGTACTCAGTCCACACACAGCAGGGTGCTGGTGTACAGACACACGGACCAACCCAGACGCCAGTACTGAGTCCACACACAGCAGGGTGCTGGTGTACAGACACACAGACCAACCCAGACGCCAGTACTCAGTCCACACACAGCAGGGTGCTGGTGTACAGACACACGGACCAACCCAGACACCAGTACTCAGTCCACACAGCAGGGTGCTGGCGTACAGACACACGGACCAACCCAGACACCAGTACTCAGTCCACACAGCAGGGTGCTGGTGTACAGACACACGGACCAACCCAGACACCAGTACTCAGTCCACACACAGCAGGGTGCTGGCGTACAGACACACGGACCAACCCAGACACCAGTACTCAGTCCACACAGCAGGGTGCTGGTGTACAGACACACGGACCAACCCAGACACCAGTACTGAGTCCACACACAGCAGGGTGCTGGTGTACAGACACACACGGACCAACCCAGACACCAGTACTCAGTCCACACAGCAGGGTGCTGGTGTACAGACACACGGACCAACCCAGACGCCAGTACTCAGTCCACACACAGCAGGGTGCTGGCGTACAGACACACGGACCAACCCAGACACCAGTACTGAGCCCACACACAGCAGGGTGCTGGTGTACAGACACACGGACCAACCCAGACACCAGTACTCAGTCCACACAGCAGGGTGCTAGCGTACAGACACACAGACCAACCCTGACGCCAGTACTCAGTCCACACAGGGTGCTGGTGTACAGACACACGGACCAACCCAGACACCAGTACTCGGTCCACACAGCAGCAGGGTGCTGGTGTACAGACACACGGACCAACCCAGACACCAGTACTCGGTCCACACAGCAGGGTGCTGGTGTACAGACACAGGGGCGAGCACAGCAGAGACGCTAGTAGGGAGTCCACACTTGTCCACCCCACTGACTCCTAGCCATACCTAAAGGCAACAATGGACAAAGGACAGTTTCTTCAACAAACACTACTTGGAGAAAAGTGGGCCTATATATGCAGACGACTTAAAGTTGACCCCCACCCTTCCTTTTGCTTAACAAAAATCAACTCAAGGCTCCAAAGACCTACATATAAGGTATGATACTACTGGAACAGAACAGAGGGAAACCCGACATCAGTAGAGGCTGTCATGGTTGAGTGAGATCCCAAAATCTAACAAAAGCAAAACTCGACACACGGGGTTCAGCCACTGAGTCTCTGCACACAGGAAATGTGAAGAAACTGAGAAAAGTGAGAACTTTCCAAGCCGTTCATCCTGTAAATGGGCAAGAGATCTCATAATTCTAGTGCCCAGAAATATGAAGTATCCTCAGTGCCATTTACCATCTGGGAACTACAAACCAAAACCGAAGTGAGTACCTCATCCCAGTTAGAATTGAGTTACTGGAGCAGACACTGGCGTTAGCAGGTGAAGCCACCACCTGCCGTGCCGGCATCTCACAAGGGTGCTGGTCTAGTCCCGGCTGCCCCTCTTCCTATCCAGCTCTCTGCTGTGGCCAGGGTAAGCAGTGGAGGATGGCCCAAATCCTTGGGCCCCTGCACCTGTGTGGGAGACCTGGACGAAGCTCCTGGCTCCTGGCTTCAGATTGGTACAGCTCCAGCCATTGCAGCCATCTGGGGAGTGAACCACTGGATGGAAGAGCTCTCCTTCTGCCTACCCCTAACTTTCAAACAGATAAAATAAATCTTTAATTAAAAAAATTGAGTTATCACAAAGAAAAGTAACAAGTGCTGGTGAGGGTGTGTGAACTCCAGGAATCTCCTACGCTGCTCGTGGAAACCCGAGGTAGTGCAGTCTTGGTGAACAACAGATGAAGGCCCCTCTAACTAGGACTACCCCGTGATCCAGCCAGGACTCTCGGGTACCGAGCCCAAGGAGAGGACATTGCTGCATCACGGATACAGCCGCACCACTTGTTCCAGCGCTACTCCACATCACCAGGGGACAGAGACACCCGCGCCCAACAACTGAGAAACCAGATGCCACATGCACGCACACGAGCCCTTAGCGAGCTACCTTTGGCCAGTTGCCTCAACATGAGCAGAACCAGAGGTCGTAAGTCAGACAACCAGAAACAGAGCCACCATCTCCACACATCCTCTGGTGTGGAGGTTCCAGAAGCCCGTCAGAATTAATACTCGTGACCCGAGGCTGGGAAGGCCGGGAGTCCCGGTAACGGAGACTGCATGACTGACAACCGCAGATGGCGGTGATAAATTCCGGTGTTCCACACACGTGAAGTGGCTTCTGTTCAGCCATCATACTGATGAGCTGAACCAAGGGCTCATAGGCCCCTCCTGACATCAATATGCAAATTACCTGACCTACTCCTAGCGTATGGTTGGCAAACATCACACTCTGCCCCAAGGACATGGACAAGTGTATGTGCTCAAAGATGTTTAGTCTCTACACGTCCAAGGAAACCCAACCTTGCACATTCCGGTGACACTCTGGGAAAACCAACCACCATCAGCCAACCGGGACGTCGTGGGGCAAACTGCTAAGTCAAGGCAGGAAAGAAGGGCGCAGAGAGGGAGCACAGAGATGGAAACGACGGAGGGAAGAGACGACTGACACCTATCAGTAAGTGTCCGTTGTCAGAATCCAGTGCCCCACTGCCAACATCCACTCTCCAGGCATCCCCGTGTTCCTCCACTCCGGGCCACACCCACTAACACGAGACTCCCTGTGCAACATGCGCACACCATCGGGCTCTGGGTCACACCCCTCTGGGACTCTACGTTCCAGCTGTATACTCCACAGCCACCCGAGCTCACGCCACCGGAGCTAGGTAACAACCCCACTGCAACCTGCAGCTCTGGGTGTGTGACTGGTAAGTCCCAGGGACACCAGTGTGCACACGTCAGGGCAGGCAAAGGGCATTCTGGCATGCCAATCCAGGCTTGCGGCAACCAGTGAACAATGCCCAGTGTGATCTCATCGACCTATGGGATGTGGGCAACATGCCCGGCAAGTCCTGTGGCTCTGGGACCAGTACTGGTGGAGCTACATTCTGACAGTCACCCGAGTTCACCCTGTGGGATCTAGAAGGGCCCTATCCACATTCCGCTACTCCAGATCTGTGTCTACCATCATGCAGTCCCCAGCATAACGTGTGCAAACATGTTAGACGCGGGTAAGGTGCCCACTGCAACCTGCAGCCCTGGGACTCGCCCTGCGGGATCAGGGGCAGCTCCATCCCTGTGCCACTGCTGCAGGTCGACGGTGACCCATGTGTGACACCCAGCTCAATTTTTTTTGGACAGGCAGAGTGGACAGCGAGAGGAAGAGAAAGGTCTTCCTTTTCCATTGGCTCACCCCCCACCCAGTGGCCTGTATGGCCAGCGTGCTGCGCCAATCTGAAGCCAGGAGCCAGGTGCTTCCTCCTGGTCTCCCATGCGGGTGCAGGACCCAAGCACTTGGGCCATCCTCCACTGCCTTCCCGGGCCATAGCAGAGAGCTGGCCTGGAAGAGGGGCAACCGGGACGGAATCTGGCGCCCCAACCGGGACGGAATCTGGCGCCCCAACCGGGACGGAATCTGGGTGCTGGCGCCACAGGCAGAGGATTAGCCTATTGAGCCGCGGCACTGGCCAACACTCAGCTTAATTTAGGATTTTCCTAGGGCAACTGCACGAAGTGCCCTTCCCTGCCCTATAGCTCCAGCACTGTGACTTCCAGTACTGAACTCTAACCCACCACACTCCAGCCCCACACCTACCAGTGCACGTCCACAGCACAACCTGGACTCGCCCTGTGGGACCACAGTAAGGACCCCCTCAGTGCTCGGCCTCGGGCTTGTAGTACTGTAAATGCCAGTATCACTCACACCTACCAAGAGCTTAGCGATAGTTCCATGCAGATCACACAGTTCTAGGACCACAGCTACTGGTGCCACACTCAGCCTCACTGAGCTGCTGGCAGGCTAGGACAGCCCACGGTGGCCTACAGCGCCACCAACATGCCACGAGGAGCCACGGTGTAATCTGCACCCAACCCCCTGGGGTCTGAAGATGTAGACGTGGGCCTCCAATGGTGTACATCAAGTCCTCGCACTCCCTCCGTGGACTGTGGAACCGTTGAGGGCTGGACAACCGTCCACCCAACAGCGTCTGACAACGCCAACATTCATCACAGCTGGAGAAAACACTCAGAAGTCAAACCCCAGGCTCCCCCAGGGACAAAGTCAAAGCAACTCGCCAGCCGGAACCCTGCACTCATCCGAGACAAGAGCTCCAACTACAGCTACGCCATGAAGAAGTGCAGTAGCGATATAGGAAACACAGGAAGGCGAGAAGGCAGAACACTTCAAGAACGTGCGTTCTCCTTCCGCATTTCTGGAGACCCATGAAATGCCCAAGGAAGAGCTCCAAACAGTGATCCTAGGGAAACTCAACGAGATGTAATACAGGGAAATCACCAAGAAATGAGGGGAAAAAGTTGTGATGTGAATGAGAAGTCAGCCAAGAGAGGACTTTAAAAAGAACTAGTGGAACAGAGCCTGAGAGTCAGCCAATGAAATAAAACAGAGCTTTAAAAAGCCAAACAGACCCAGTAGAAGAAATGATTTCTGATACTGAGGACAAGTCGTAGGGAAAACCCAAAGAAAAGGAAATTAAACCCTAGGAGCTATGACATATCCCTGAACAAATATGTGCATTTTAGAGATGCCTGGAGGAGCCGCGAAGGGCAGACAGATAACCTAAGTACCTGCAGACTTCCCAAGTCGTGAAAGACATCGGCATCCAAAGGCAGGAAACTCAAAGGACCCCAGACTCAAAGGTGGCCTAGAAGGCCTATTACAGCCAATTGTCAGAAACTTAAGGACACGGAGAGAATCCTAATGACAGCGAGAAGAACGTCAAGTCTCTTGTTAAGGAAAGCCGTGAGCCTAACAGCAAACGTCTCGGCAGAAGCCCCACAAGGCAGCAGAGGATGTTCCAATATATTGGAGTGTCTCGAGTAAACAGAATTCCGACCAAGCATATCCAACAAAGCTACCCTTTGGAAGTGAAGGAAAGGGGTCAGCACTGTAGCATCGTGGGCCAGGCCTCCATCTGTGGTGCCGGCATCCCATGTGGGTGCTGGTTCAAGTCCCAGCTGCTCCAGTTCCGATCCAGCTGCCTGCTAGTGACCTGGGAAAGCAGCAGATGGCCCAAGTGCTTGTGCCCTGGGCCCACGTGAGGCCAGGAAGGAGCTCCTGGCTTCAAATCAGCTCAGTTCCAGCCATTGCAGCCATTTGGAGAGTAAACCAACAGTTGTCTGTCTCTCCCTCTGTCTAACTCTACCTCTCAAAAATATTGCTTAAATTTTAAAAGGTGAAGAGTATATTTTTAAGAAATTGTCACGAAGCCAGCACTGCAAGTAGTCCTGAAGGGAATCCTGTGTTGGAAGTTGAAGGGTAGCACCCACCATTAAAATGCACAACAGTACAGAATTTGCTTACATATACAAAAAGCTTTCTGTCGTGAGAAGTTGAGAATTCCATCAAAACACCGAGACCGAATCAAACAGAGCATGTACGGTCGTCAGTACGCGATTAATACAGCGACAGGAATTGCTGCCTATGAAGGTTAGCCAAATGGATGTGTAAGACCCAGCTGTACGCTGGGTGTAGAAAACCCCCTTCAGATTTGGACACAGGTGAACTCAAAGGGAAGGTTCCCAAGAAGGCATGCCATTGCGGTGGGAACCAAAGGTGACTCTGCTGTCATAGCCTTCCTCCCATTGGGTAAGACAGACCTTAAATCCAAACCTGTAAAAAAGGACATTCCATACGATTGGAGGATCAACTCAGCAAGAAGATACAACGCATATGCGCAAACACACCGTCTCCCAGTTGTGTGAAGCGTTAGCCCTAAATCGAGAGGTAGACCCCACTGCAACAGGGAGGAGCTCCGAGATACAGGTCATCCAGACACACACACACCTTCAGTATCGACTGGACAGCAAGAACACTGAATTCACAGAACATTCTACCCAACAGCTACAGAATCTACACTCCGCTCTTCAGTGTACGGAACATTTTCTATGACAGATATTTCAGGCCACAAATCAAGTCCTTGCTTTTTAGAAACTGAAGTCACATATTTGCTGAGACCAATGATTAGAAAACAGAGAGCCATTTTAAATATTGAAGACACATGGAAAGAAAGTATGCTACTGAGTGACTAGTGGATAGTTGAGGACGTAAGTAAAATGGAAACTAAAGTCAATGTGACACAGCAAAATCAGCAGTCAGAGGAAAGTTCTAGCAGTAACCACACATTTTAAAAAGATACTCCATTTTGGCCGGTGCCGTGGCTTAACAGGCTAATCCTTCGCCTTGCAGCACCAGCACACCGGGTTCTAGTCCCGGTCGGGGCACCAGATTCTGTCCCGGTTGCCCCTCTTCCAGGCCAGCTCTCTGCTGTGGCCCAGGAGTGCAATGGAGGATGGCCCAAGTGCTTGGGCCCTGCACCCCATGGGAGACCAGGAGAAGCACCTGGCTCCTGGCTTCGGATCAGTGAGATGCACCAGCTGCAGTGGCCATTGGAGGGTGAACCAACGGCAAAAAGGAAGACCTTTCTCTCTCTCTCACTATCCACTCTGCGTGTCAAAAAAAAAAAAAAAAAGATACTCCATTTTAAAATCAATATTCAAGGATTTAGAACATAAAAAATACATTAAGAATTAGCAGGAGACAATAAATAAGATGCAGAGCAGAGATGAGCAGAACTCAAAAAAAAGTTAACTTACTGAAAACTTAGACAAAGCATTAGCCACAAAAAAATAAAGAGTAAACTTAGGTATTTTAGGAACATTAACTAGTAACAGAGATACAGAAGGTCATAAAATGCAGTTATATGCCAGCAAATTGAAAAGATGCAGCTGACCAGTATCCTTGATCAACAGACAAAACTTCTTACTATTAGAAAAACGAGTCCAACACTACACCAAAAGGATCATACATCACCATCAAGGGGGTTTATCCCAGGATGCAATAGTGTTAACGTTTACAAGTAGGTCAACTTTAAGGCTGGCGCCGCAGCGCAATAGGCTAATCCTCCACCTGTGGTGCCGGCACACCAGGTTCTAGTCCTGGTCAGGGCTCCGGATTCTATCCCGGTTGCCCCTCTTCCAGGCCAGCTCTCTGCTGTGGCCAGGGAGTGCAGTGGAGGATGGCCCAAGTGCTTGGGCCCTGCACCCCATGGGAGACTAGGAGAAGCACCTGGCTCCTGCCATCGGATCAGCGCAGTGCGCCGGCCGCGGCGGCCATTGGAGGGTGAACCAACGGCAAAGGAAGACCTTTCTCTCTGTCTCTCTCACTGTCCACTCTGCTTGTCAAAAAAGTAGGTCAACTTTAAACCTTACACCGACAAAATGAACCAAAGCTGTAGGACAGCCTTAAGTATGTGCAACAGTGCAGATAAAGCGTCTGATGTGATTCAACATCTTTTATGATGTAAAGAAAGAATCCGACGAATTAGGTCCAGAAGGTGCGTACCTCAAACATGTAAAGGCTGTACCTGATTAACCAACAGCAGGTGTCATACTGGACAAGGAAAAGCTGGAAGTATTGTCCCTCAGATCTGAAGCAAGGATGTCCACTTTGACCACTCTAATATGGAGTCTGAATGACGAGCAAGAGCGATTAGGGAGGAGAAATGACATCAATATTTGAAGGTCACCTCAACATCCATGATTTCAGATTATACACAGTACTCAGGAAAACTGAAATACTCCATCAAAAAGCCATTAGAACCGAGAAGCCATTTTAGTCACAGGTTACAAAAAAATAGGAACAATAGTTTTGTTTACCAATAATCTTACTGAAAAGAAATCCCATTCACAATAGCTACAAAACAGTACTTAGAAGCAAGCTTAACCAAGGAAGTGAAAGATCAATGATAAAAATGATGAAACACTCAGGAAAGCGGGGACACAAAGTAGAGACACCCCCTGTTCACAGGCTGGAATTTTATCATTAAGATGCTTCTACCACCTACAGCCATCTACCATTCAATGCAATTCTTACGAACGGCCCCATACAGCCTTCAGGGAATTAGCAGACAGTCCCACCATTGATATGGAGCCACAGATACCCGGAGTAGCCAAAGCTATCCTGAGCTGAGAGCATGGCCATCAACCTGGAGGCAGCACAGTAGCATAGTTTAGAAACCATAGTGGAGAAAAATACAACTGGCATATACCAGTGCAACAGAATCGGAGCCGAGAAGTTATCCACATGCATGCAGCCAACAAGCACTTCACAAGGGTGTCAAGAACAAAGTCATCTTTAAATGGTGCCAACACAACTGGACACACACGGGCAACAAACGAACGCACAGGTAGGCAATGAGATTGTATACAGCTCAGAAGCTTCTGCACAACAAAGCCAACAATCGTGAAGAGACAACAGAGCCAGAGAAGACAGGCGCAAGCTACCGATCTGACAGGTTAATACCCAGGACATGTCAGCCAATCAATTCAACGAACACCACCCATCAGGAAATGGCAGGAGACCACCATAGACAGTCACCAAGTGAAGACATACAAATAACCAACAGGTACGTGGGGAAAGCGCTCCTTGTCACTGGCCGTCAGGGACACACAGTGGGAACCACAACGATACCACCTCACCTGTTAGACTGGCCACTTTCAGAAAGCAGTGACCGCTGGCGAGGTTCTGAGAAAGGGAAACCGACACCGCTAGGGACGTCAGCTGGTACGGCCACCACAGAAAGCAGTACGGAGGGCTCCTTAGAAGCTGGAGCTACAACTGCCTGTGCGGCAATCACACCACTGGGCTTCGCCTACTCCACGCTTCCACTTTGCCCATCTTCTGACAAGAAAGCAGGTTTTCCAAGCAGCCTGCACATAGGTTTCGCTTTTAAATACCTGTGTGGTCATTCCCTACACTTACGGAATTTAGTCTACTTTAAGATAATGTAAGATCTTGATACTGCCAAATTGATAGTCGCATCTGGTTTTACTGTAGCTTTAATTATTTTCTAGTAGGGTGCTTTGATTCCTTGGTTTCCATTTTCACGAGGTTATGATTTCTGCTTTGTCATTATCATGAGTTATACAAGAATATTTTGGTTAGAACAAGCTCCTTTAAAATAACTTCATAGTGGTTATAAAGATTGAAGAAACTCAAAGATTACTAGAATTCTAGTAAATTATACCTCTACTCCACTGCTCCTTACATTTTGAAAATTTTGTATCCCATTTGACATTTTTTTGTATTGCCTATCTTGTAACATTAATAGCTATTTTTACCGTTTTGCTTTTCATCTTTAGTATAAAAATGTCAATGGCTTACGTTGTTTTGCTTCTAGTCTTTTAGCTAAGTGAATGGCTTAAAATTTGATGTTTTCTGTGTGGTTACTTTTTTGCCAATGCTTTTTTAAAAAATATTTATCTGGAAGGTAGAGTTAGAGAGGCAGAGGCAGAGGGAGAGAGGTCCTCTGTCTGCTGGTTCTAAGTGGTCACAACGGCCAGAGCCGGGCAAATCCAAAGCCAGGAGCTTCTCCCAGGTCTCCCACATGGGTGCAGGGCCCCAAGGACTTGGGCCGTCCTCCACTGCTTTCCCAGGCCATAGCAGAGAGCTGGATCAGAAGTGGAGCAGCTGGGACTCAAACCAGCACCCATATGGAATGCAGGTAGTGGCTCTACCTGCTATACCACAGTGCCAGCCCCTCTCCAGTGCATTTTCTAACCTCTAGTCTTTTTTTTTTTACTTGTTAGCAGTTCTTTGAAGAGCTTTTAGTGTTTCTTGAAGAACTTTTCTGGTGGTGACAAATCCACTCAGCTTTTATTTGGGGCTGCCTGTATTTCTCCATCACATCTGAAGGACAGCTTTGCTGGGTACAGTATCCTTAGCCAGCAGTAATCTTCCTACAGTACCAGAGTCCTATCTCACTCAAGTCTGCTTTTAGGCAAATCTGGACACCCTCAAGTGTTGCTCCTTAGAGCGCTTTGGGAATCCAGTATTTAATCCTGATCATCTCCATGGTAACATGTTTTGGGGTAGTCTTGGTTGAGTTCAGTCTCACTGGCAACCTTTGGTCTTCCAACACCAACAGTTCTTTAGATTTTTAAAAAGTGCTTTCTCTAGGTTTGGGGAGTTCTGTTTTTATGTCCCCGACTATGCCTTATGCTCCTTTGGCCTCCATTCCCTCTTGAACCCCAGTAGTGCTGATATTTGCCCTCCTAATTCTACCCTCGAGTTCTCGTAAGCTCTCTTCATTCCTCCACTGCACTTTAACACCCTCCTTTGAACTCGGATTCTTTCAGCGGTCTGCTCAGTTATTGGTGCCTTGTGTTGTGGGTTAACTTTAGTGCACTTCTCAGCTTGGAGTTTTCTACTTGAGGTCTTCCAACTACTAAGAGATTTCTGTATTATGTCATTTCTCTACATTCTCTTGAAGTCGAAGCTTCCTTTGAACACCTACTTTAATTCTTCATCCAAGAATTTGCAGTTGTCAGTTGCTAGCTGGTTGGCTTCTGACATTAAGTGATGACGCGATTCCTTGGTTTCTTGACGTTTGTTGGCACATGGGAGGATTAGCTGTTTCTTTAGCTAATAACCTAGCATTTTGGACAACTGTCTTTGCATGGGTTTTTAGTAGCCTTATCTTCTCTAAGCCTGTAGACGCTTGTGCTGTCAAGCGCTGGATGTCACACTAGATAAGGATTTGCCTCGAGTCTGCCGACGGTGTGCCATCATTGTTTCTGCACTGGAAGACACCTCACCCCAGGTCTGTCCGTAATCTCCAGTGACTGTGTTATGAAGAATAAACTTGGGGGCTGCCGGCACCGTGATGTAGCAGGTAAAGCTGCTGCCTGCAGTGTCGGCATCCCATATGGGTGCTGGTTCGAGTCCCAGCTATTTCATTTCCAATCCAGCTCTCCGAGACAGCCTGGGAAAGCAGGAGATGGCCCAAGTGCTTGGGCACCTGCACCCATGTCAGAGACCCAGAAGAAGCTCCTGGCTTTGGATCAACTCAGCTCCAGCCACTGTGGCCACTTGGGCAGTCAACCAGCAGATTGAAGACCCCTCTTTGCCTCTGCAAACTCATTTGTAAGAGTTAGAGGCAACAATCTCAGGACTGCGCATCAGGACCATCGGAGTCTGACAGTGATCAAACACAAATTGTGTCCATCCCAGTACAGCACAGGTCTCTGCCTGCGGCCAGGTAAAACCTAGAGGCCCTGTCATCACTGGCCTGAGAGAAGGATTTTATGCTCTAGTTAATGATGGGTGTCCCCAGGTTAGGCCCAGCACTGCACTCCAAGGCAAAAACCCCACGGCTGCTCACCTGATATGTTCCCGGCCACTGTAGTCTTGTTCTACTGCCCAGTGTGCTGGAGGCATTCTCTTGGGCACCGGGCTACAGAGGGTCCAAGACTCCGTCTGCAGGTATCGGCATGGCATAGGGGCCGTGGCGCCTGGCCCAGCACTGGGCTTCTCTGTCATAGGCCCAATGCTAGATGTCAAGTCTAACCTGGGTTAATCCCCACTCCCAACTGTAAGGTGATGGGTCTCCAAGCTGTGCTATTTGTAGCCAGGTGAAGGGATAAGGAGCAACTCCCATTCCCACTAGTGCACTCCCTGGGAAGTAGTAAGTGTAGTAGATTCAAGTGCTTGGATCCCTGCCACCTACATTGAAGACACGGGTGGAATTCCTGGCTCCTGGTTTCAGCCTGGCTCAGCCCTGGCTATTGGGGACATTTGGGGAGCAAGCCACGAGATGGAAAATCCCATCTGCCTCTGTCCATCTTTCAAATGATGTTTTATTTACACGGAGGGAACAAATCTCATGCATTTCAAATATAGCTTTAAGAATGTAACGGAGGAAGGGGAAGTAGCACTGTTTCTAAATCCATGAAATATATGAAACTTGTGTAACGTTTTTAGAAGCATAATGGTACTTCCCACCTTACACCCTCCCTCCCATCTTCCTTTAATTTTCAATGACATACTTAACCCTCCATTAAATACAGAATTCACCAAGTAGACAAACCGCTGTTAGTTTTTAAAAACTACTTCCTAGATTAACTGAACCTAACATCTACAGAACATCCCTTCCAACAGAAGCCAAACAGCCATTCCTAGTGTTCCTGGAAAGTTCTGAAGTATAGGTCATACAAGAGTTCAAATAAGGCTCTGAGATTCTTACAGCTCACATCAGACCTGTTCTGAACACAAGGAAGTAGAAGTAGAAGCAGCAGAAAATATAAATAAAAATGCAGTAGACAAGAAAGGAAACAGCAGGGAAAGTTAAACAGTTTACTCCTTAAACAGTAAGTGTAGCGTGGATGGTGTTAAGAAAAAATGGATTGGGGCCAGCACTGTAGCGCAGTGGGTTAACGCCCTGGCCTGAAGTGCCAGCATCCCATATGGGCGCCAGTTCGAGACCCAGCTGCTCCACTTCTGATCCAGCTCTCTGCTATGGCCTGGAAAAGCAGTAGAAGATGGCCCAAGTTCTCAGGCCCCTGCACCCACATGGGAGACCCTGAAGAAGCTCCTGGCTTCAGATTGGCACAGCTCTGGCTGTTGCGGCAATCTGGGGAGTGAACCAGTCTATGTAAGACCTCTGTCTACCTCTCTAACTTTCAAATAAAATAAAATTTAAAAAATGGTCAGAGCCTATGGAATACAGCAGAAGCAAAAGCAGTACTGGTCATTAAAAGCACAAAGATCTCAAACAATCTGTTACTGCATCCCAGGCAGCTAGGAGAAATAAGCACACAAACCCAGTTAACAGAAGGCAATCAATCAAGTTCATACAAAAATGAAACGGTAACACACACTTATAATTTGACATGACATCATTGGTTTACATGTATGAATATAAAGAATGCCTAGGTTCTTTGAAACAAAGGCAAACTCCTAACCAGACTGAGAAAAATCTCAAGTACAATCAGATGGAAAGGCCAACAACGCAAAGAATTACACATCACTATGAACAATGAACCAATGATCTAGAAGAGCCGATCCCTACACACACACACACACACACACACACACACCTCTTACCAAGATCAAATCATGAATATAGAAACAGCGAAGTGGTACTTAGTGATTCAGAAGTACCCCCAAAGAGAAGCTCAAGACCAGACAACTTTACTACTGAACTGCATAACATTCAATAATTTTGTATTTTAAATTATTCCAAAATATAGGTAGAATGAGAATGGAAGAATCCTTTGAGACCAGAATTACTGTTATCAAAACCAAAGAACACACCAAGAAACAAAGTAATAGATCAACATTCTTGATGAATATGGATGGAAAAATTCCATTATAGTTATTATCACTAGGATCAGCTGGGATTATCTCAGGGATACCAGGTGACTGAACAGAAGCCAACAAACTTGATGTAACCCATCAGCAAAACAGCAAGATTCTCATCAGGGGCAGAGTGGGTCAAAGCCGCATTTCACGAGCCAAGGTTGGCATCCCAGCTGCTCCACTTCCAATCCAGTTCCCTGCTAATGCACCTTGGAAAGCAATGGGAGAGGGCCCAAGTGCGTGGGCCCCTACGACCCATGTGGGAGACCCAGATGGAGTCCCAGGCTCCTGGCTGTGGCCTGGCCCAACACAAGCTGTTGTGGCTACTGGACAATGAGCCAGTGGGTGAAAGATCTCTCTCATTTCTGTCTCTCCCTTCCTCCAACTGTTTCAAGTAGATCTTTTAAAACTGCATTCAAATCAAATCTCAAGAGGCAGAAATCATTTAATAAAATCACTTCAGCTTAAAAACTGAGTATTTATTGGGAGAACAGTTCAATATAATAAAAGCCACACATAAGCAGCCAACAGCTAACACCAATGTGAGATCTCCAACAAGACACAGGAGTGCACTGTCACCTCTTCAGCTCAGAAGTTCTTGGCACAGTAATTATACTAAAGGACACCCAAAGTGTAGAGGGAGTTGCCTCTGATTGCAGGTCAATCACCTTATGTATAGGAAACCCCAGACACACACACACACACACACACACCTTTATACCAATGGACAAATTCAGCAATGTTGATAGAAAGTCAAAATAGCGCTATCAATCATTTAATCCCAAAAGTAATCCTGTCTCCAGCAGCGATAAAGAGCGATCCAAGAGGCCGGCGCCACGGCTCACTAGGCTAATCCTCCGCCTAGCACCGCCGGCACACAAGGTTCTAGTCCCGGTCGGGGCACCAATCCTGTCCCGGTTGCCCCTCTTCCAGGCCAGCTCTCTGCTGTGGCCCGGGAAGGCAGTGGAGGATGGCCCAAGTGCTTGGGCCCTGCACCCCATGGGAGACCAGGAGAAGCACCTGGCTCCTGGCTTCAGATCAGCGCGGTGCACCAGCCGCAGCGCGCCTACCGCGGCGGCCATTGGAGGGTGAACCAACGGCAAAAGGAAGACCTTTCTCTCTCTCTCACTGTCCACTCTGCCTGTCAAAAAGAAAAAAAAAAGAGCTATCCAAGAATAAATTTCACCAGTGCTGAAGATCTCTACAATGACAACTAAAACACTTGATGAATCAAGTGAAGGCCACACAAAGGAGCAGAAAGACGTCTCATGATCTCAGGTAGAATCAAGACTCAATGGCCTTACTACCCAAAGCCATCTACAGCTGCAGCTCAAGGTGACCAATGGCTTTTCTCAGAGGTAGAAACGGCATGATTAAGGTTTGTGTGGAACCACAGAAGACCCAGCGCACCCCATATTACCTTGAGCAAAAAGAACTAAGCAGGAGGCATCATACAACCTGCCTTTAAAACATTGCAGGGGCCAACGCTGTGGCCTAGGGAGCTAAGCCTCCTCCCGGAGCACCAGCATCCCTTATGGGCACCAGTTTGAGTCCCAGCTGCTCCTCTTCCCATCCAGCTCTCTGCTCGGGCCTGGGAAAGCAGGAGGCGGTGGCTCAAGTGCTTGGGGCCCCTGCATCCACGTGAGATACCTGGAAGATGCTCCTATGCTTCGGGCTGGCTCAGTTCCAGCCACTGCAGGCATTTGGGGAGCAAGCCAGCAAATGGAAGACTTTATGTCTCTCCCTCCAACTCTGCCTCTCAAAAAAATCTTTACAACAGAATATACTGCAAATTTAGAGTTAAAATAGTATGGCACTGGCATAAAACGGACACTTAGACCAGTGGAATGGAACAGAGCTGAGAAGTAATCCCATCATCCACTACTATCTTATCTGATGAAGGCACCAAGAACATATTGGAAAAAGTGCAAACAGGTTCCATTAATGGTGCTTAGGTATAGCAGGCACTGTGGTGTAGCGGGTAAAGCCCCAACCTGCAGTGCCGGCATCCCATATGGGCACCTGTTCAAGCCCCAGCTGCTCCACTTCCGACCCAGCTCTGTTACGGCCTGGGAAAACAGAAGATGGCCTGCATTGCACCGAGTTAGGCCTGAAACTCTTACAACCCCATCTTCTGCCATTGTGGCCAACTGGGGAGTGAACCAGCAGATGGAAGACTGTCTCTCTGCCTCTCTTCTGTGCAACTCGGACTTTCAAATAAATCTTTTAAAAGATTTAAAGGTGTGCTTAGACAATTGGAAATTCATAGAGAATCGTCAAATTGAATCCCTATCTCTGATCATATACAATAACCAACTCAAATGGATCAAAAGTCCTAAACAGAACACCTGGAACTATGAAAGCATTAGAAAAACAGAAAATATTCCATGCAAGAATTTTTGGATCAGACCCCAAAAGCATGGAACAAAAGCTGAATTAGAGGATTTCATCAACACAGTCACGAGACGACCTAGACTGTATGAACAAACAGAGCTGCACATCGGACAAGCAATAATTAGCCATTTTATGTAAGGCAGGCCAACGCCACGGCCAACGCCACGGCCAACGCCACGGCCAACGCCACGGCCAACGCCACGGCCAACGCCACGGCCAACGCCACGGACCAAGGGTTAGGTGCTCTACATCACCAATCACCAAGGAAATTCAAGTCAAAGCCACAATGCACATCACCCCACTCCAGTTACTTCACCTTTGATCTTAACTGTAGCTAGCGAGTGCTGACAAAGATGAGGAGAAAAGGCAACGCTGACGCGTTGTTGGTGGAAATCCAAGTCAAGGCAACTGCTGTGGAAGACAGCATGGAGATTCCTCACAACTCAAAAAGGAGCTACCCTGTGATCGCAGCGCTGGGTGTGTGTGTGTCCAAGGAAAACGTGGCCAGTCCATGACGACATCTGTACTGTTCACAACAGCCAAGGAGCAGAAACAAACCTATTCGTCCTCATGAGTTGGTCAAGAAAAGGCGCAACTCCTGCCATGAGCACAGCTGAGAAGTTAGTCTGAACTCCCATCATTCTCAGCATGCATGAAGCCGTAGATCGTTGTAGGACATGAAAGAATCCAGTCACAGGAAGACAGAGGCCACACAATGTCCCCTAGATACGTCATTAAGGAAGCTGACCTCACAGAAGTTGAGGAGAATGGAGGTTATGGCTCGGGAGAGCTGGGGAGGGTGGGACGCACTCCTCACTGAGTGCCAAGTCATGGTCACAAGGGAGTAGAAGTTGTGGGGTGCTGTTGTCCAGGTTGAAGCAGATAGTGACAACATACTAGACTGCACCTTTATGAAACTAAGTATCCCAAATGCCTTCACAGTAAATGGTCAACGTTGGAGTAGACGATGCCGTCACTCCAATTAGCATTACACGATGCATACACCTATCAAGTCATCACACAGTACTCCATAAGTAGGTACAATTTGTCAGTTTACAATTGTGTCAGTTTAACAACGGCCAGATATGGACGGCTGGACAGATTCCTCAGACGAGTGGAGACCACAAGGAAGCAGGAACTGCCACCCTGTGCCAGAGGAAGTAGACTTGAGAGAAGCATTCGATACGGCCGTGACACTCCCCAGAGATGTCACCGCCATGACTGTGCAGAGGCGCAAGGGGACACGGAGGCCAGCCCACTCACGACCACAGCACTTTCACCCAACAACACACAAGGTCAGCACTCATGAGGTATCTCTCTTTGATTAGAATCAACATACCAGGCTTAGAGCAACATGCCTTCTGTGGCCAGTCCTGTGGTACAGCAGATAAAGCCACAGCCTGCAGCGCCAGCATCCCACGCGGGCATGGGTTCCAGTCTCAGTTGCTCTACTTCCGATCCAGCTCCCTGCTAAGGCACCTGGTAAGGTGGCAGAGAATGGCCCAAGTCCTTGGGCCCTTGCACCTGTGTGGAAGACCTGGAGGAAGCTCCTGGCTCCTGACTTCAGATGGGCCCAGCTCCAGCCATTGCAGCCATTTTGGGAGTGAACTAGTGGGTTGAAGGTCTCCATCTGTCTCTAACTCTTTCAAGAACATCAATAGATCTTTAGAGAAAAATGCCTTTTTCACAAGCTCTAAGTCAACACTCCAATCCTCTCCGAGGACAATACAGAACTAGGTCTTCATTCTATGCCATTGACTGATGCCTTGATAATTAGTGTATTCAAGTCACCTGCCCAGGACGCCCACTCCGCCCCATTCTCTCCCAGCAGGGGCCACCCTCAGTCCTGCTTGCTTCCCTCTGTGTCCTCCTTCCCATCACTGGGAGCTGCAGATCCCCTAGAAGCCCCACTGAGGGATGATGAGGCAGCAGGTGCGTTGGGCAAGTACCTTATCCAGCAGAGGCCCAATGAGCAGAGAATGCCAACTGGACCTCAGCCAATAGCCCAGCACATCCCACCAAGCAAGACAGACAGGCAGCCTGGCCACTCGCGATGCCCAGCAAGCTGCCCTCACCCGAGCCCCCTGTCCAGTGAGCCTCCCTGGAGCTCGGCGGGCTCAGACCTGCCATGCTGCACCAAAGCTATTCTGCAGAGATTTCCCGTGATGGGGCCCAACAGAGGACTCTAACCATCCTCTTTCTCAAGAGCCGATTAAACGTCTACACTGAGTGTTGATCATCCGTGTCTACTGAGCTCCACACAAGGAGCCTTTCCATCATGGCACATGGCAAAGAACAGGCACTCCCAGTGCCACCGAGATCAACTCCCCTGGTCTGCGTTGTGCAGCTGGGATATGTAGCCATGACATTGTACGTGTCAGGCTGTCCTGGGTGTTTAGCATCATCTGTGGCCCCTACCCCCAAGATAACAGTGTCACCACACGTTGTTATGGCAACAAAAATCTCTGGACTTTGTAGAGTCCCCTGGGAGGGCAACAATGCCCTGGGAGGGCAGACTGCCCTGCCTTCCAGCCAATGGCACCCAAGAACCACCATGCGAAGCAGAGTCCAGGATGCTCACGGCTAGGGAGAGGGCGGCAGCAATGGGCAACGGAAGCGCCCAAAGATGACTCACTGCTGTTCTGGATAGAAGCCTCCAAGGAATGCAATCCAAGCCCCCACCAGCCAGTGCTCACCAGGCACCACGCTCTGTGTCCTAGGTGCACCAGCCTGCCCAGTCCTCACCGTAACAGATCACGGCCACCCCTAAAAGCTGGACACAGCCACTACCACCCTTATTCCAGTGGAGGACCGGCAGCACAGTCAAGGTCACTTCAGAACTGGCTGAAATCCAGTATTTCACCTTTGGGAAGATCTAAGGTATGGGGGAACTATTAATCCAGTTCTCTTTTATTGACTTGTGATGAGTTGTGGCAAAATGGGAGAAAGTTATGCGTAAGTGCTTCTCGTAACACCGAGGACATCAAGTGTCCAAAGCTATTTCCTGCCAGGGTCCTGCCTAGGTCCTGTTGTGCAGGTCTGTTCCCGGGAACAGTCGGCTGCTCCATCTCACCAGACCTGGCAGCCACACACCAACAGCCAGGTCGTATCCCCCAAGATCAGACTCTGCTTGGGGCAGAATAATGGAGAACCGCTCGCATGAGCGGCATCGGGCCGCTGTCCCCACCTCATCACCAGCCCTCGTAGGACCGGTACCAGCTGCAACCGTGCACCTCCAGAGCTCACGCCGACCTCCTATCCCTTCTCACACAATGCAAGGGGCTCGTTCTGCAGCTCGCCACCTTCAGGGCAGAGGTGACCGGTCCCCAACCTCCAGGCCTCGCCCTCCCCCCTGCACTTACTTTCCATCTCTTCCTTGGCCTTCGTCCAGAGGTCCTGCCGGTTGATCTGCAGGAAGAGGTTCAGGGTCACCTCCCAGGCCTGCTTCCCGGAGTAGTGCTCCTCCAGCAGCTTGGCCAGCTCTTCCTTGTTGGCCCTCTTGATCTCCACCCAGGGGATTGGCTTGAGCCCCAACTTTGCAGGTTCTTGATTGAGGAGCTCCTTAAACTTCCAGAACTCATCCCTTCTGAGTTCTTCCAGGTACCACAACAAGCCGAACTCCGCGAAGTACGATGTAGCCATCTTGGCCAGAACTGTGAGCTGGGAGCTCTCCAGAGCAGGGGTGGGGATGGGGATCTTCAACAAGGAGTGACCAACACCTGGGGAAGTGAGGAGGGCCCAGGTCAGTCTCAGCAGCAGACAGGGGCTCACAGGCAAGCATCACGCAAGGCTCACTTCCAACCTCCCACCAGTGAAGGCGTGCCAGCCCGCTTCTCACAGCGGCGCCTGTGACCTCGGCACCAGCTGCACCTCCTTGCTGTCCCTAGATCGGGTGTCAGAATCTTAGCTAGACAGAACCACAGTGAAGCTCCATGGCTCATCAGGGGACCCAAGATAGAAGTTGGGGCTTTGGGGCCTTGTGCCCTCTGCCGTACACCTTGCTTCCCAGATGAACACCAACTCTCCACACTGCGAGAACCTGTAAGATACGTTCTACTCTGCATTTCTAAATTTTATTTGAAACAGACGGGGAGAGATCTCGCATGACTTGTCCACTCCCCCAGTGCTCCTCCCTGGTGTTTACTTCTGGGTTTTCGCGGATCTTAGTACACATGCATACTGAACACGACTTGATAGGAGATGGTACTTTTTCGAATTGGAACAGTACGACCTGTGGCCTCCTTTGCTGGCAGTTGGCTTGTCAGGCGAGTTCATGTTGCTGCACACAGCCATCAGCGGGGCATGTGTGTGGGTGCACAGCACGCCACTGTGAACATCCACCACTTGTAACTACCACCGCTGTTGGCACTGGTGAGTGTTTCTCGTCTTGTCTAACAAACGACATTTCTATGAAGAAGTTTGAGTGTAGCTTGATGCACAGAAACACATTTCTACAGGCTTAGGATTACAAGTCATGATGTAGACGGATCACATTACCATAGGAAGCCACACAATTCTCCTCTTTAGACACGCTCACCTACGTTCCCACCAGCACCCTTCCTATCAGCCTCCTTGATCTACAATCCCGCCCACACTTACCATAATCTAATACGACTTTGACAATGAGTTGACATCTACACCACCAGCGACATCAATGTAGGAGATAAGAAAGGGGAGGTCAATGAGTGCCAAAGCATATTTAGGTTTGTCTTGTTGGCATGGATGTTTTATTTCCAGATTGTCGAAGTTTTTAAGCTTAATATTTCAAGAGTAACAACTGTAACAGTCTTTAACCTCCACGCTATTAGAAACCCCCCAGACTCATTACAACCCAGCACAGGGCAGGAAATGAAGCGGAAATATAAACGTGGGTGGCGAGACTATTGCCAGAGGACAATCTCAATGCGCACGGCTGCAGTCGTTACTCATTACAAGTCAGATTCGCATCAAGTCAAACTCCTGCCACGTTTGTATGCAAGAATCCTGGAAAACACGGGACAGAAGTCATGAGCACAGAAGATTCTGGGCCAGCAGAACAGAGAAGCTTCGAGTACCAACAGCGACAGCACGGCAGCTGGACCGCACTGCACAGACTCGGGACCTTACACACCGTGGTTTAGTCCTCCAGGATACAGGGTCCATGGGTGTAGAGGCACCTGGCAGTGTTGTGTGTCTGTCTGTCTCTCTCTCTCTCTCTCTCTCTCTCTCTCTCACACACACACACACACACACACTCCCAGCTTAGACTAACCTACCCCTCAGATCCTCACCAACTACATACCTCCAATTGCTTCATTTACAGCCACATGCCAAAGGATCAGAGTTGGCCCATTACTTACCACCATGTGCAAAAACTCATGGAGAAACCCAAATATAAGGTCTGAAACTAGGAAACTTAGTAAAATACAGGGGCTGAAACTCCAAGATGCTGTATTTGCTATCAGTGTAACCCTTGGTCAGGACATCAAAGGCATGGTGAACAGAACATGACCAGCTGGACTCCATGGGAAACTTCACATCTCATACAGGTGACCCCACCAGGGTCAAAGGGCAATCCATTAACATGGGAGAAAACTTTCAAGTTATTCCTGAAAAGTGACTAATATCCAAAATAAAAGAGCTCCTAAAATGCAACCAGGAGGCCGGCACCGTGGCTCACTAGGCTAATCCTCCACCTGTGGTGCCCACACACCAGGTTCTAGTCCCGGTTGCCCCTCTTCCAGGCCAGCTCTCTGCTATGGCCCGGGAGTGCAGTGGAGGATGGCCCAAGTGCTTGGGCCCTGCACCCTATGGGAGACCAGGAGGAAGCACCTGGCTCCTGGCTTCGGGTCAGCGCGGTGCACTGGCCACAGCACGCCAGCCGTGGCAGCCATTGGAGAGTGAACCAATGGAACAAAAGGAAGACCTTTCTGTCTCACTGTCCACTCTGCCTGTCAAAAAAATTTTTAAAAAATGCATCCAGGAAATAAAACCCGATGCCAAATGTCCAAATATGCAAGGGAATTAAGTTATTTTCCCAAAGATACACAAACGGCCGACACACAGGAGAGGACTTCAACACTCATCACTAGGAAGACGTCAGCACTGGAACACACAGCTTCGTACACATTAGGACCACAGTGCAGCGAAGCCACAAACTCCTTAGGAAATTCTAGAAAACATGCAGCATGTGTGAACAACACGCTCCTGAATGAGCTGTGGCTCCTACGGGATTAAAAAGGAAGTCAAATTCCTGGAAACAAATGAAGATGACAACACAACACAGAGCTCATGGGATACAGCAGAAGCAGTGCTAAGCAGGGAGTCCCTAGCAGTTAGTGCCTACATCAGGAAATTGGAAAGGAAGGCCAATAAATGAGCTGTCGATGCAACTCAGGAACATAGAAAAACAAAAACAAAATGCGCAGTTAGTGAGGGGAAAGATAATCCAAATTAGAACAAAATTGAAACCAAAAAGAATGATACAGAAGATCAGTGTAATGACGAGTTGGGTTTTTTTTGGGGGGGGTTGGGGGGGCATCACCATTGACCAAGAGGGAGAGAAGACAAATTCATGAGGTCAGTGATCAGAAAGATGGTTTATCTCTGTGGTATCTGTTACATCAGGAGTTACTACCAACAGCTACATGCCAGCAAACTGGAAAACCTGGAAGAAATGGATAGGTTTCTGGACATGTACAATCTACCAAAGTTTAGTCGTGAAGACCCAGAAAACCTAAATAGATCAATAACCACAGAGGAGACCGATTCAGTAATGAAGATCCTCCCAACAGAGTAAAATGCTGAATTCTACCAGACTTCTAAATAACTAGTTCCAATTTTTCTCCAACCATTTTAAAACAACTGAAGTGGATGAAATCCTCCCAAATTCCTTTTTTAAAAAATATTTCAAAGAATTAGAGAGGTTGGGGGGGGGGTCCTTTTATCCACTGGTTCACTACCCAAATGGCTCGTACAGCCAGAGCTGAGCCAATCTTAAGCCAGGAGCTTTTTCCAGGTCTCCCACTTGGGTGCAAGGACCCGAACACTTGGGCGACCCTCCGCTGCTTTCCCCAGGGACGTTAGCAAGGATGTGGATTGGATGTAGAGCAGCTGGGACTCGAACCAGCACCCATACAGGATGCTAACACTGCAGACCAGGGCTTTAACCCACTGCACCACAGTGCCGGCCCCCCAAGCTCCTTCTAGGAGGCCAGCATCACCGTGATTCCAAAGCCAGAAAAGATACAAGAACGAACTATAGATCAATATCACTGATGAACATAGATGGGAAAATTCCACAAAATACTAACTCACCAAGTCCAACACCACATCAGAGTCATTCACCAGGACCTGCAGGGATGGTTCTGCACACACCAGAAATCAATGCGATACATCACATTAACAAGCTGAAGACTAAAAACGATGTGATTATCTCAGCAGATGTAGAGAAAGCACTCGATAAAACACAACACCCTTTCGTGATGAAAGCCTTTAGCGACCCGTGTATAGAAGGAATTTCCTCAACACAACCAAGGCAGCATGTGACAAAGCCACGGTCGGCAACACATTGAACAGGGCAAAGCTGGAAGCGTTTCCACCAAACTCCAGAACCACAGGAGGCTGCCCACTCCCACCACTGTGTCCACTGAAGTTCTGGAAGTTTGAGCCAGAGCCATTCAGCAAGAAAAACAAATTAAAGGGATGCAATTTGGAAAGAAGTCCAATTACCCCTATTTTCAGATAACATGGCTATACATACAGGAACCACACGACTCCACTAAGACATTGGAACGCATGAGAGCTTGAAGTTGCAGGATATAAAAGTCAACACAGAAACAATGGCTTTTGTAGACAGACAATGCCATGGGCAAGAAAGACCTTGTAAGATCAGTCCCATTCACAGGAGCTACGTGAACATTTAAGTACGTTGGACTAAGTTTAATCCAGGATATGGAAGATCTCCACAGTTATAATTATAAGACAATGGGCCGGCGCCATGGCTTAACAGGCTAATCCTCCGCCTTGCGGCGCCGGCACACCAGGTTCTAGTCCCGGTCGGGGCGCTGGATTCTATCCCGGTTGCCCCTCTTCCAGGCCAGCTCTCTGCTATGGCCCGGGAAGGCAGTGGAGGATGGCCCAAGTGCTTGGGCCCTGCACCCGCATGGGAGACCAGGACAAGCACCTGGCTCCTGGCTTCGGATCAGCGAGATGTGCCAGCCGCAGCGGCCATTGGAGGGTGAACCAATGGCAAAAAGGAAGACCTTTCTCTCTCTCTCACTATCCACTCTGCCTGTCAAAAGAAAAAACCCTAAAAAAAAAAAATTATAATACAATGAAAAAGAAACACAAGCATGGGATCATTCACGTTTGTGGATCAGATGAGTATCAATGTCCAAACTACCCAAAGCAACATAAGCCCAATCAAAATGCCAATTACATTCTTCTGAGATCTAGGGGGAAAAGTGATGCTAACATTCATATGGAAACACAAGGGACCCCAAGTAGCTAGAGCAATCCTAAACAAAAACTAAGCCAGTGGTATCACAATACTAGGTTTCAAGACATACTATAGGGCAGTTATAATCAAAACAGCCTGGTACTGGCACAAAAAGCAAACATGTAGATTAATGGAACAATAGAAACCCTGGAAGACAACCCACCCATCCACAACCAACTAATCTTTGGCAAGCTTTTAAAAAAAAAAAATCAATCCCTGGAGGAAAGACAGTCTCCAATAAATGGTGCTGGAAATCTTGGTCTCCACATGCAGCAGTGTGGAAGACCACCCCTACCTTGCGTTTTATACAAAAGTCAACTCTAGGGGCTGGCGCTGTGGCATTAAAGTTTAAGCCTCATCTGCAGTGCCAGCATCCCCTATGGGCACCAGTTCAAGTCCTGGCTGCTCCACTTCTGATCCAGCTCCCTGCTAATGCACCTGGGAAAGCAGTAGAAGATGGCCCAAGTGCCTGCAGTCCTGCACCCACATGGGAGACTGGCTGAAGCTCCTGGCTCCAGCCTGGCCCAGCCCTGGCCATTGTGGCCATTTGCGGAGTGACCAGGCACAAAGAGGATTTGTCCCTGCCGCCCTCTCTCTAGCTCTGCCTCTCAAATCTTTAGTAGAAATGAGTTTATGTACTTGGTGAAAGTTTAAATGGCTGTTCAGTCCTACCTTGAATGCATTGTAGAATACACAGAATCCCCACTACCATGCATGGGTCAACAGTGTGGAGAGGGTATCGAAATACAAATGCACGGCCGGCGCCGTGGCTTAACAGGCTAATCCTCCACCTTGCAGTGCCGGCACACCGGGTTCTAGTCCCAGTCGGGGCGCCGGATTCTGTCCCGGTTACCCCTCTTCCAAGCCAGCTCTCTGCTATGGCCCGGGAAGGCAGTGGAGGATGGCCCAAGTGCTTGGGCCCTGCACCCGCATGGGAGACCAGGAGAAGCACCTGGCTCCTGCCTTCAGATTGGCGCAATGCGCCGGCCACAGCGGCCATTGGAGGGTGAACCAACGGCAAAAAGGAAGACCTTTCTCTCTGTCTCTCTCTCTCTCACTATCCACTCTGCCCGTCAAAAAAAAGAAAGAAAAAGAAATACAAATACACTTGGTTTTAGAGAGCTTCTGGCAGGCTCTGTCAACATTACAAAGGAGCCGGTCCATCACCTCCACACCCTACTTCCTGGTTACCAGTCCAAGGCGGCAGGTGCGCGTGGACGTAACATTCTGAACGCCCAAGTGACCTCCACCATTTCAATTCTTTAAGACTTATTTGAACTTCAGAGTTACACAGAGGGGAGGGAGGAGGCAGAGAGAAATAGAGGCCTTCCATCCATTGGTTCCCTTCCCAATTGGCTGCAATGGCCGGAGCTGTGCCAATCCAAAGCCTGGAGCTTCCGCCAAGCCTCCCACGCAGGTGCAGGGGCCTAAGAACTTGGGCCATCTTCTACTGCTTTCCCAGTCCACAGCAGAGAGCTGGATCCGAAGTGGAGCAGCCAGGACTCGACCTGGCGCCCATATGGGATGCTGGCACTGCAGACAGCGTCTTTATCCACTATGCCACAGGGTGGGCCCCTCAAGTGATATTTTTAACTTCAAAAACCTAAGTACTGGTAAGTAGAGTTAAGTAGCAGAGCAACTATTTGGTTCAACCCATTGTACACACTCCCATGGGCCAAAGACTCAGGGTTGAATGGGGTGCACAGGAAGTCCCGCCTGGGGGAGACCCACCACCTCTCCCCCTGCAGAGACCAGGAGAAGCTCTGGATACCTTGGAGATGTCCTCACAGGCCCCAAAGCGCCTGTGAGCAGGGATAAAGCGGGCCCAGCCGCCACTGCCCACCCAGCCTCCGCACAGCTGTTTGGTTGGCTGGGGTTCAACTCAAGGCGCCTTGCACCCCGAGCACGGCTGTCCCTAAGGCATCACCAACTCGGCCCCACCGCTCCTCCAGCGTGCGCTCCAGCCAGCAGCGGCGGCCACACCCCCAGCCAGCTCTGCCTCCCCTCCCCCAAGCGCCAGGCTGCAGGCGATCAGGATCTCCAGGTGGGTTTCAGCTACCAGGGAGGAGGAAGAGAACGCTTGAGTTAGGACAGCTGACGCCGCCCCCAGTCCCGGGGAAACGCAGTGACCCAGAGCTCGCCATCTTATCCGTTTGTAAGAGCAGAGTTCAGCAGCGTGAGGCCCCACGGCTGTGCGGGCGCCGCCACCACCCACCTCCACCCAGGAGGCATTCGTCATTCCAACCTAAACTCCACGCGTTGGATAGCGGTCTCCCCGCACCCCTGCGCAGCCCCTCCGCTGGCTACGCGACCTCCCCCTCCACAAGGCAGGCTGTCCTAGGTGCCTCCCAGCCATGCAGTCACAGCGCTGGTGCCTCTGTGGCCGGCGGACGTCACTTAGCCCAGCTCTCCAAACTCCTCCAGCTGCAGCCGGGTCAGGATTCTGATTCTTACTGTGCGTAGAGAGCATTCCCTAGTCTGTGTAGACGACTCCCGGGTGTGGCCCCCGTCTCCAAGGCTACTGCTTTCCTCAGGGCCGTCCCCCTGGCTACAGGGTCCAGATGTGGGTGGCCATCCGCGTGGACACTCCCAAACACCCCAAAGCCATCCACGGGGCGGCTGGCACAGCCCGCCTCACTCTCAAACACCGCTCCTGTGCCCCCGCAAAACCAACGCACCTGGCCAAGTGGCTTCCCCGTAGTCAGCATGCCAGCAGGGCAGCCTAGCATTTCTGGGTGGCAAAACGCTGCGCGAGTCAGCCAGCCTCAACCTTATCTTCCTCCATTCGCCTTCGCCTTGTAACCTCTCCTGGCCAAAGACCGGCTCAAGTCTTCTCCCCAGACTACGCGAATCACAACCACACCCCACCAACGCTGAGAAAGAAGCGCCATTCTCGCGCCGAGAGCTGGCACAGGGGTTTGGCAGGCGGAAGCGCTGGATGCACCACGTCGGTAAACCCAGCCACACTCTTCCACCCTAACGAGGCTCGGGGAGGGGAAGGCAGGGGACAGGGCACGGAGACCTCCTCACCCGGTCTTGTGCCGGCACCGGCTCCTCCAGGCTGACCCTCGTCAGAGACCGAGAGGATCTGGCTGCGCCTGCTTTTTATTGGCTGCAGGCTCCTGGCCAGCTCATTGGCTGTGCTGGCCCAAGAGCTCCATGATGGAAATGATGGAGGCATGGGCTTCCCTCCCCAGGTGTGCGCGATCTTCCTCCAGGCGTGGCCAGGAGCTGCTGACTGCCGGGTATTTGCATGGTGCTAACCGAGGGACCCACATAGCTCCCAGGGCTCCTGTGAACCTGCTGTCTTCTCGGGCTGTCGGGAGGCTGGCAGCGGGACCCCCGCTGCTCAGCACCTGAGCCTCTGACCACCCCCCCTTAGAAGCTTCTGACGGAAGCCCCTCTTTGTGCGCCCTCTCCCGTTCCATAGCAGCCGTTAAGGAGCTCCGGTGTGAATAAAGATGTTTGCATAACCAGCTCTGGGTGGAACAGCACCAACGCCCGTATCACTCTCACGGTCGACTCCTAGGTGAAGTTTCCTGCACCTGGGGTGCTCCCATCACCACTTTGGTATCAACCGCACGATTACCTCCTCCGTCTCTAACGTTGACAGCTGAGGGCCTGACCACCCACCGCCAGGGCATTTCCCGCAAGACCTGATTAGCTTCTCTGAGGCAGGGAGTATCCCATCCCCACTTTCAAAGGCGTCTGAGGCCGTCGGGTTGGGATCAGGAGCTGAAAACATTCCTCCGTGTCAGCCGGCACGCTGAGCTGCCCACGGCGCCCTCTCCGGGGAAGCCGTGAGCCCAGTGGGGGATGAGCCACGTCTGTGTGCGATCGGCAGCAGGTGTGGCTCGGCTTTGTTGAGGATTCTGAGCTAAGAGACTCCTGAGTCTTTGCTCGCCAAGATCCCGGCGATTGCTTATTGCCGACACCCTCCGCTGGAACCGTAGCCTGGGGCAGGTGTGTGGCCCCGTGGTGAAGGCACCACATCCCACCTGAGTCCCAGCTCCTCTGCCAACCCAAGTTCTCCCCAGAACTTGGCCGCGGCACCCAAACGAGAAGGCTGTGTCCTGGCTGCCTTTGTTGAAATTGCCCTGTTGCTGCCCCCAGATCAGACACAGAAGTTAAAGGTGGTTGAGTGCCCTGGATCGCGTGGCTCTGGTGCGGGCCATCTGCGTGGCCACGGGCGAAGATCGTAACGTCACGGTATTCTCTTCCTCTGAGAAATGGAGACAATGATGATGATGGTGGGGGGGTGGAGATGATGGTGGGGGTGGGGGTGGAGATAACAATGATGGTGGGGTGGGGGGGTGGAGATGACGATGACGGTGGTGGGGGTGGGGTGGTGATGGAGATGACGATGGTGGGGGGGGTGATGATGGAGATGACGATGATGGTGGGGGTGGGGGTGGAGATAACAATGATGGTGGGGTGGGGGGGTGGAGATGACGATGACGGTGGTGGGGGTGGGGTGGAGATGGAGATGACGATGGTGGTGGGGGTGGGGTGGTGATGGAGATGACGATGGTGGTGGGGGTGGGGTGGTGATGGAGATGACGATGGTGGTGGGGGTGGGGTGGAGATGACAATGATGGTGGTGTGGGGGGGTGGAGATGATGGTGGGGGTGGGGTGGTGATGGAGATGACGATGGTGGTGGGGGTGGGGTGGTGATGGAGATGACGATGGTGGGGGGTAGGGGTGGAGATGACAATGATGGTGGGGTGGGGGGGTGGAGATGATGGTGGGGGTGGGGGTGGGGTGGTGATGGAGATGATGGAGATGATGGCGCTGGTGGTGACAACTCCGTCATTAACTCTCTCCTCTCCAAATTGCCTCTTCTTTTCCTGAAAGGTTTTATTTCCCTCTGTACCTGATTCTAACTCTTTCCCTGCGTTGCCTACTCCGTGTATCGCTCCGCTTTTAATTCCTTTCGTGAGAATACCCACCAAGTGCTTCTGTGGGAGTGGAATGATCCCGTGGTGAACCAGGAAACACAGAGAGAATGCAGGCCGAACTGGACCTCAGAATGACCAACTCTGCAGAGAGCCACCCTCTAGGGTGGTCCAGGGGAGTGCTCCCGACGACCTACAGACGCCCCCCCCAGGCCCCACCTCCTAGCCGCCAAAATTGGGTCAGGTCTCCAGGTTGATCCAGCAGCCGTTAACACAGGACATCAGACTTTCAACACCTGCGTGAGTTTGGGAGGTGAAGGCCTGCTCGAGCCACAGCACGTCCACAGCAGAGCTGTGCGAGCGTTCCCCCTGATATGCGACGGCAGCTGCACAGGTCTTGGCTGTTTACTCCACAACTCTCGGCTTGCTGCACAGAATGCATGGCTTCTTAAATAAAGGAGGAAATCCTACTGCGGTTAGAAGGATTTTTAACGAAGCATCCTTGGTGTTATATATGGCATTATGTGCACCTTGCCACTGAGTTTGGAATTGTGGGAGACGAGAATATTTTTTGCAGAGATTGGGGTTAGTGAGTCGAACTGGATATGGCCGCAACGCCAGCCCAAATCTTTGAAAGAAATTTCAAATTAATAATCTAGATTGGGGGGGGGGGGGTGCTGTGGTGCAACGGGTTAACGCCCTGGCCTGAAGTGTCGGCATCCCATGTGGACGCTGGTTTGAGTCCCGGCTGCTCCACTTCCAACCCAGCTCTCCACTATGGCCTGGGAAAGCAGTAGAAGATGGCCCACGTCCTTGGGTCGCTGCATCCAAGTAGGAGACCCGGAAGAAGCTCCTGGCTCCTGGCTTCAGATCGGCCCAGCTCTGGCCTCGGTCATTTGGGGAGTGAACCAATGGATGATCTCTTTCTCTCTCTCTCTCCCCCCCCCCCTTCTCTCTCTAACTCTGCCTTTCAAGTAAATTTTTTTTTAAAAATCTTAAATTAAAAGACAATAAATTATTTAAGGAAAAAAAGAAGTTTGTTACACCTCAGCTCACAGACCAAGCGCGCACTGCCCAGGCTTTCGACATTTGCATACTGAAGGCCAGTGGATACGTAGGAAGACATTCACTGAAGAAGGACACCGAGGGCTTCTTCTTGGGCTACGGACAGCACAGCCAGGCGCCGGCCCGCCGCAGCTCCGCGGGCGGCTTGGGAAACACGTCTCCGCCCTGCAACTCCAAACGCTCCGGCTAGGGGGGCGCGAGTGTACACAGCAGGTGCCGGCGGGCCGGGAATCAGAAAGTGAATCCTTCCCACCCAACCCTCCTGAAGTTCAATTGTGTCCACACGGAGCCACAGATGAGCGCTGTCCGAGCGCAGTGGTCTGTGCCAGGCGGGCACAGGGGGCCCTGCGGTGGCAGGACTGACTTCCGCAGCCAGGCTCAGTGACCACGGAGCCCCCACCCCGGGTTCTGCACGTCCTGCACAGCCACATCCAACCGTCAGGGAGAGCGACAGGGTGTCGGGGCCTGGGCCAGCGCCGTGCGTGAGAAACAGAACCGGACCCACGCAGCCACCAACTTTCGAGTAGGCTCAGGAAGGAAACCTGGGGGCGTTCGAATAAGCAAAGGGTCACACCGTCTTTACACGTGAGGGAGAGCTCCTATCTTATTCCACCTGCACCGTACAGTCTGTCTGTCATCCCCAAGGAAAATAAAAGTTTGATTTACTTTAAATAATTATTTATTTGAAGGTCAGAGTGAGGGAGAGACGCAGAGAGAGAGAGGTCTCCCATACATTGGTTCACTCCCCAGAGGGCCACAAGAGCCGGGACTGAAGAGCTTCTTCCGGGTCTCCCACGCAGACGCAGGGGCCCAAGGACTTGGGCCGTTTTCCCCTGCTTTCCCAGGCCAGCAGCAGGGAGCTGGATTGGAAGTGGAGCAGCCGGGACTCAAACCAGTGCCCACAGGGGATGCCAGCACTGCAGGCGGCGGCTCTACCCACTGTGCCACTGTGAGTAAATTGAAGCACGAGCCAAGTTCAATACTGACCCAAATGTAAGTTCCTTGGGAGGCGGAAACCTGTGTCAGGTGAATTCTCGTAAGTTCTTTGAAGGCGGAAATTTTCAACAACGTAAAACAGTTAGAAACAATGCAGTACCGTGCAGAAGCTACCCTTTAAATTTAAACTGAATAACCAACAAGCGTAAACTACCTCAGAAACCCGCAGTTAACATCCAGGAGGACAGCATGAGTGTTTTTTAACAACTCAATGGCCGGCGCCGTGGCTTAACAGGCTAATCCTCCGCCTTGCGGCACTGGCACACCGGGTTCTGGTCCCCGTTGGGGCGCCGGATTCTATCCCGGTTGCCCCTCTTCCAGGCCAGCTCTCTGCTATGGCCCGGGAGGGCAGTGGAGGATGGCCCAAGTGCTTGGGCCCTGCACCTGCATGGGAGACCAGGAGAGGCACCTGGCTCCTGGCTTCGGATCGGCGAGATGCGCCAGCCACGGTGGCCATTGGAGGGTGAACCAACGGCAAAAAGGAAGACCTTTCTCTATCTCTTCTCTCTCTCTCACTATCCACTCTGCCTGCCTGTCAAAAAAAAAAAAAAAAGCACACACAAAAAAAAAACCAACTCAAAAGTGAATATGGGGGCCGGCGCTGCAGCTTAGCAGGTAAAGCCGCTGCCTACAGTGGCGACATCCCATATGGGCACTGGTTCAAGTCCCGGCTGCTCCAGTTCCAATCCAGCTCTCTGCTGTGGCCTGGGAAAGCAGTAGAAGATGGCCCAAGTCCTTGGCCCCTGCACCCACGTGGGAGACCTGGAGGAAGCTCCTGGCTCGCTCCTGGCTTTGGATCGGCCCAGCTCGAGCCTCTCCCTCTCCCTCTCCCTCTCCCTCTCCCTCTCGCTCTCGCTCTTTCTCTCTGTGAGTCTGACTTTCAAATAAATAAATAAATCAGGAAAAAAAGTGGATGTGTATCTACTCTTCCTGTTTCTTACTCCTCCCAGGGGGGTTAACTTTTTTTTAAATATATTTAAATAATCCAATTATCTACAGTAGGAGATTCTGGCACTATAGCTGAGTTTATCATAGAAAACCATAAGAACTTATTAAGCATTTAAAATTAATCACTTATAGGGCTGGCACTGTGTCATAGCAGATTAAACCACTCTTCATGATGCCAGCATCCCATATGGGTGCTGGTTCAAGTCCCAGCTGCTCCACTTCCCATCCAGCTCCCTGCCAATGCTCCTGGGAAAGCAGCTGAGGACTGGCCAAGTGCTGGGGCTCCTGCACTCATGTGGGAGACCCGGAAGAAGCTCCTGGCTCCTGGCTTCAGCCTGGCCCAGCCCTGGCTGTTGTGGCCATTTGGGGAGTGAGCCAGCAGATGGAGAACCTCTGCCTTTCTCTCTCTCCCTCTCTCTCTCTCCTCTATCTATCTCTCTCCCCCTCTCTCCCCCTCTCTCTCTCCCCCCCTCTCTCTCCCCCTCTCTCTCCCTCTCTCCCCCTCTCTCCCCCTCTCTCTCTCCCCCTCTCTCTCTCCCCCTCTCTCTCTCCCCCTCTCTCCCTCCTCCCTCTCTCCCTCCTCCCTCTCTCCCCTCTCATTCCCCCTCTCCCTCCCCCCCTCTCTCTCCCCCCTCTCTCCCTCCCCCTCTCTCCCTCCCCCTCTCTCTCCCTCTCCCTCCCTCCCTCTCTCTCTCCCTCCTCTCTCTCCCCCCTCTCTCTTCCTCTCTCTCGCCCTCTCTCTCCTCCCTCTCCCCCCACCTCTCTGTAACTCTGCCCCTCCTTAGAAGCCCTAGACAAGGGGGGCAGGTCTCCACTTTCCAATGAACACCTAAGGTTTACACTGCATAGTAAAATTCATTGTACAACACTCCATAAATGACAATTAATTTGTAGTAAATTCATCTATTCAATAATGTTTCATTAAAATTTTTATAGACGGCCCAAAGTAAACCCCATCATGCTGAAAGTGTTACCTTGGCAACACGTCCCGGCTTGTACACAGATCGGAAAGTGGTGCCTCCTGGTTTTTCCTTCAGTAAAGTGACTTTGTCCCGACTTGGAAATTACGCTGGAAGCAGCCTTCCCGGGCCCCGGGCCCCTAGTGGAAGGCTTCACAGAATTCCAGCCTCGAATCTCATCTGCTTCTTACTCAAACCCAGCTCCAAAAAATTGAGCCAGGATCTAAGAAAGCAGTTGTGTTCGAGACAAGAAGAGTCCAGTCCCGAATATTTCAGTCCAGCAACTTAGCTACAGCAGCTGTTCCATCCCTAGACAGGAAGTGGCCCCTGCTTTGCGGGCAATCATTACCAACCTTTGCCGAAACTGTCCTGTCTCCAGATCCACGCCCATAAAGCTCCTGACCACACGGATGAGTGCCCATCTAGAGTGCAGTCAGATTCGCGGAGGTCCTTTCTAAAGGTTCTGGAACGTCACAAGTCTTTCAAGGCTGGAAACCTGCACATCCCGGCTCCACACCAGAATCAGGTCAACACGGGCAACGCTACGGAGAGTTCCAGAACTCACCACCCTATAAACGCAAACCCAAACTTAATAGTACTTTGGGGGCTGGCACTGTGGCGGAGCGGGTAAAGCCGCTGCCTGCAGTCCCAGCATCCCATGTGGGCGCTGGTTCGAGACCCGGCTGCTCCACTTCCAATCCAGCTCTCTGCTGTGGCCTGGGAAAGCAGTGGAAGATGGCCCAAGTCCTTGGGCCCCTGCACCCAAGTGGGAGACTGGGAAGAAGCTCCTGGCTCCTGGCTTCAGATCGACACAGCTCTGGCCGTTGCGGTTACTTGGAGAGTGAACCAACAGACAGAAGAATTTTCTCTCTGTCTCTCCCTCTCACTATCTGTAACTCTACCTCTCAAATAAATCAATAAAATCTTTTTTTAAAAAAGTACTTTAGTTATTGCTTCATCTTCTAATTAGGTTAAAAAAAGAGACCATTGATCATTGAAGTCGGGGTTTACCAATGGCGTTGATTTCACCGGCACACACAGCCCTCGCAGCACAGCTGAACCAGCGCGTCTTGCCCAGCACGCCGGCCAGGAGCAGTCACAGCGTCTTCAGTCAACGCCTCCATTTTTCCAGTGGACTTCAACAGATGTGGCCGAACAGCGGCGTCTCTGGGTGGACTCAGCCTCACCTGCGCTGCCCCCTGGAGGCCGACAGACAAATTTCCTTTCCAGAGCCTGTGCCGAGCGCGGCAGGGCCGACAGCATCCATGGCTTGCGATTTGCTCTGGCCTCGTGACCGCCCCAAGTGTCACGCTGTTCGTGTCTGGAAGGATCTCCCCCATGTCTGGCATGCCGGGTTCTCTGGATTGTTCTTTTTTTTTTTTTTTTTTTTGGACAGGCAGAGTGGACAGTGAGAGAGAGAGAGAGAAAGGTCTTCCTTCCGTTGGTTCACCCCCCAAATGGCCGCTACAGTCGGCGCGCTGCGCCCATCTGAAGCCAGGAGCCAGGTGCTTTCTCCTGGTCTCCCATGTGGGTGCAGGGTCCAAGGACTTGGGCCATCCTCCACTGCCCTCCCGGGCCACAGCAGAGAGCTGGACTGGAAGAGGAACAACCAGGACTAGAACCGGTGCCCATATGGGATGCCGGCACCGCAGGTGGAGGATTAACCACGTGAGCCAGGGCGCCGGCCGCAGTTGTGCTGTCCGTGCAGGGTGACGGCTTTGGCAACCTGAGCTCTGGGAGCAGCAGGTGCACGGATCCGCCGTGGGGCCTCCCAATGTTCCCGGCACTGTCGTCTTCAGCTGCGGCTCTTCTGGACACGAGTTGGGTAAGGAAACCTGCCCGTCAGGGGGGTCATCCTGGAGGGTTCTCCTTACCCGACCTCCCCTTGTTTGACCCCCCATGTGGGGCTCCATGCTGTGTAGCCAGCCCATAAACAAGTCATAGACAAGTCAAGGTCAATCTTGGCTTGTGGAATTCCTGGGAGGAAAAAAAGTCACCTATTCCCATGCTCTAGGAGAATGATCAAACAAGAACACTCCGCTAACATTGACTCTGTTGTGACTGTGTTGTTCACTTCTGTGTTGCCGTGAGCTGCAGCTGGTTATGTATAAAATATCGCTGAGTCGCTGGAATAAACGAGCCTTGATCAGACTTTTGTCTTGGCTCCACTCTCTGCGCCCTTGTCCCTCTCTTCATTCCCACTCCCTCCTTCAGGTTCCGTTCGACAGGTGCGGCTGGCCTGCATCAGTTCTGCTGCATGGCTGGGGCGCTGAAACAAACTCTCGGGCGCTGATCAGAGATAAGCTGGTACCAATGCTCCTTACGATAAATCCTCCTAACGATACTTCCAGATGAGCCGTAAGGCTTCCCAAACACCGCTGGCAGGCTCGCAGCGCCTTGTGGAAGCGCCGTCCTAACCGGGCGCCTAATCCAGCCGAGCGTTTAGGTGGCCGCGTCTCCCAGATTTGCATCTCAAGTATTTCAGGCAAACACAGCAGCACAGGGTCCATAAGGCACACACGGCCGCTCGGCAGCCAGCTCTCCCTCCTGTCACTTAACAAGTATGTACTTTTTAAGATTTTAGGAGCTGGCGCTGTGGCATAGCAGGTAAAGCCACCTCCTGCAGCGCCAGCATCCCATATGGGTGCCGGTTCGAATCCCGGCTGCTCTACTTCCCATCCAGCTCTTTGCTGTGGCCTGGGAAAGCAGTAGAAGATGGCCCAAGTCCTTGGGCCCCTGCACCTGCATGGGAGACTCTGGAGAAGCTCCCAGCTCCTGGCTTAGGATCAGCGCAGCTCTGGCCATTGTGGCCATCTGGGGAGTGAACCAGCAGATGGAAGACCCCCCCCCCTCTCTCTCTGCCTCTCCTTCTCTGTGTAACTCTGACTTTCAAGGAAATAAATAAATCTTTAAAAAAAAAGATTTATTTTAGAGGCCAGCACTATGGCAGAGCAGGTAAAGCCACTGCCTGAAATGTCAGCATCCCATATGGGCACCGGTTCGAATTCTGGCTGCTCCACTTCTGATCCAGCTCTCTGCTGTGGCCTGGGAAAGCAGTAGAAGATGGCCCAAGTCCTTGGGCCCCTGCACCCATGTGGGAGACCTGGAGGAAGCTCCAGGCTCCTGGTTTCAGATTGGCACAGCTCCGACCATAGCGGCCAATTGGGGAGTGAACCAGTGGATGGGAGATCTCTCTCCCTCTCTCTCTCCCTCTCCCTCTCTCTCCCTCTGCCTCTCCTTCTCTCTCTGTGTAAACAAATATTTATTTGAAAGTCAGAGTTAGAGAGAGAGAGAGAGAGATATTCCATCCATTGGTTCACTCCCCCAAATGGGCTACTATGGTCAGGGCTGGGCCAGGCGCTCGAGCCTGGAACTCCAGGTCTCCCATAAGGGTGGCAGGGCCCAAACACTGGGGCCATCTCCTGCTGCCTCCCCGGGCACATGAGCAGGGCGCTGGCTGGGAAGTGGAGCAGCCGGGTTGACCCACCGCCCCCACAGCAGCCCCCGAGTGTGGATTTCACTCTCACAGCTCTTCTGTACTCAGGAGAGCCCCGTCTTGGGATCTCAGCGGCCACACAGGGGTGGCGGCCGCTGCCCCCCACCCAGCCGCAGACACTGCCAGCACCTCCTCTCCACGCGGCGGCCGAGGCAGGCCCTTCACTGCCGCTAGCAGCAACCACGCCACGTGGCACGCAGCCTGCCACGAGGGGCGGCACAGAGCAGGCCCCCGGGACCTCTAGGTGCGCAGAGGCGAAGCAGCCCCTGTAGCTTCTTCTCATGGAATCCCACTGAGACGCACCTGTCTCCCCAGCGGCAGACATGGCCGAGAACTGTCTAGAAGTGACCAGATGCCCGACGTGCGTGGCCCTCTTTGAGAAACCTGCCTGCTTCCGACGTGGGTCCATGTGTGAGATGCTCGAGCGTCCCCGAGGGGAGGGCTCCCTCGGTCCCTGCCGCGCCGTGGGTACTGAGGGGGTGAGCTCCAGACGCACCGGCGGCTGGGGAGGCTCGATTCCCTCGTCAAGGAGCTGAGCCCAGCTGAGGTCCACCCTGCCGATGAACCCCAAGACGCCGAGCTTCCAAGGTCAGGCTGTCCCCCAGCCACACCTGCCACAGAGGCCAGACAAGCCCTCTCCTCCAAACACTAGCAGAATGCTGGCCCCAGAACATTCCCTGCAGCCCAGAGCCTTGCAGGGGGTGAAGCATGTCTGTCGTCTGCTCACCTGCTGGCCCACACGCGTCTCTCTCTGCAGTGGGCATGACCTTGGATGTGGACACAGCCAACAACCTGCTGGTCATTTCTGGTGACCTGAGGAGCGTCCAAGGGGGGCACATCACACAGGATCGGAGAGAGTGTGCTGACACTCAGCCACGCCCTCGGTGTCCTGGGCTCCCCTCGTGTCACCGCTGGCCGCCATCACTGGGCAGTGGAGGTGGGGCGTGGGGGTTTGCAGGGAGCCCACTCCCCGTGCAGGGAACACCCTAAGATCTTCAGAGCACGGGTTCCACACGCTGAACTTGAGACACGGACAGGACTTCTCTGCCAACACCGCCCCTCCTACCGCCCTGTGGGTGCCCCTGACATTGCACTAGCCGGGGAGGACCCTGGATGTGGATTTGGGGAACATGACTTTTTACGACGGTAGAGACGGATCGCGTTTCTCTGCATTTACCGAGAGCACTGCTCTGGGCCACTGCGCCCTTTCTTTGCTCCTCCCAGACAATGCAGCCCCAGGCACCTGCGAATCTGTCCTGGGACGGCTCACATCCTACCACAGCAAGGTCCAACACATCAATATATCCTCGCCCAAGAGAAATGCAGTGGGAACAGCCTTGTGCTGACGCCTGTATGCTTCCCGGTTGGTGTTGTGCAACGAATGGAGACATATGGAACGTGTTCTGCACCACAAACAGTAAGTTATAACCAGTGTGTAATTTGCATTTTGAGTAATAAGTGTTGTTACTCTCGACTTCTTGGGTTTTGTTTTTGCATTTCTGCTCTTTATTTTTAAATATCTATTTATTTATGTGAAAGAGCTACACAGAGAGAAGGAGAGGCAGAGAGAGAGAGAGAGAGAGAGAGAGAGAGAGAGGTCTTAAATCTGATGGTTCACTCCCAATTGGCTACAATGGCCGGAGCTGCACTGATCCGAACCCAGGAGCCAGGAGCTTTCTCTGGGTCTCCCACATGGGTGCAGGGGCCCAAGGACTTGGGCCATCTTCTACTGTTCTCCCAGGTCATACCAGAGGCTGGATCGGAAGTAGAGCAACCGGGACTCGAACCGGCACCCATATGGGATGCCGGCACTGCAGGCAGCGGCTTTACCTGCGATGCCACAGCGCTGGCTCCTGTGTTTCTGTTCTTTATGAGTATCTCCTGACCTCTCAGATTAGTTTCTTTTTTTTTCTTGTTTTTTGTTTTTGTTTTTGTTTTTTGTTGTTGTTGTTGTTGTTGTTGTTTGTTTTTGACAGGCAGAGTGGATAGTGAGAGAGAGAGACAGAGAGAAAGGTCTTCCTTTTGCCATTGGTTCACCCTCCAATGGCCGCTGTGGCCGGCGCACCGCGCTGATCCGAAGCCAGGAGCCAGATGCTTATCCTGGTCTCCCATGGGGTGCAGGGCCCAAGCACTTGGGCCATCCTCCACTGCACTCCCTGGCCACAGCAGAGAGCTGGCCTGGAAGAGGGGCAACCGGGACAGAATCCGGCGCCCTGACCGGGACTAGAACCCGGTGTGCCGGCACCGCAAGGCGGAGGATTAGCCTAGTGAGCCGCGGCGCCGGCCTCAGATTAGTTTCAAAATGCCTTTACTGGGGGCTGATATTGTGGCACAGCGAGTTA
Organism: Lepus europaeus; assembly: GCF_033115175.1. NCBI lineage: Eukaryota > Metazoa > Chordata > Mammalia > Lagomorpha > Leporidae > Lepus > Lepus europaeus. The sequence continues at coordinate 2,884,883 of NC_084845.1, forward strand.
AGCCACCGCCGGCAACGCCAGCATCCCGTGTGAGAGTCGGTTCAAGTCCCAGCTGCTGCGCTCTGAAGCAGCCCCCAGCTAGTGCACCTGGGAAGCCAGCACGGGATGGCTCAAGGACCTGGGCCCCTGCCAACCGTGCGGGGGGCTGGGATAGAGTTCCCGGCCCCCAGCTTCAGCCTGGCCAGACACGGCTGTCGTGCCCGTTTGGAGAATGAGCCAGCACTTGGAAGTCCTCTCCCTCCCTCTCTCTCCCTCCCTCCCTCCCTCCCTCTCTCCCTCCCCCCCTCCTCCCTCTCTCTCTCCCTCCCTCCCTCCTCCCTCTCTCTCTCCCTCCCTCCCTCCCTCCCTCCTCCCTCCCTCCCTCCCTCCCTCCCCCCTCCTCCCTCTCTCTCTCCCTCCCTCCCTCCCTCCCTCTCTCCCTCCCCCCCTCTCTCTCTGCCTCCCTCCCTCCTCCCTCTCTCTCTCCCTCCCTCCCTCCCTCCTCTCTCCCTCCCTCCCTCCCTCCTCCCTCTCTCTCCCTCCCTCCCTCCCTCCTCCCTCTCTCTCTCTCCCTCCTCTCTCCCTCCCTCCCTCTCTCCCTCTCTCCTCCCTCTCTCTCTCTCCCTCCCTCTCTCCCTCTCTCCCTCCCTCCCTCTCTCCCTCTCTCCTTCAAATAAACAAACGTTTTAATGTCTTTACTGATCTTCCCATAAGATCAGTTTGTGACGTCCATAAACACTGAACTGGCCGGGCTCAACGAAAGGCCCACTCGACTTACAGGCAGCCGGGATGCGGGCTGGGGACGTCTGCTCCCTTCCTCCTTCCTGGTGAGGACCCAGGGCAGCCGGAGGCAGCGCAGGAAGAAGCCCCCGACTGCGGCATGAGCCCGGCAGGTAAAGACCTAGGGGCTGTGGACAGCTAACGTTCCTTGCCCACCGGGAGTTTTTTCTGTGTTGAACAACGCATCAGAGGACATTTGGTTTTAGGGTTGTCTGGCTCCGCAGGGGAATACGACTTCTCCAGTTTTTAGCATCCTGTCACTCGGACGACACGCTAACAGTTCTCAAAACATGGTGACGACGCTCGTGCTGTCTTACTTACATAGATGACTCTGTAGTTAGCAGGCCGCTGGACCCGCCACTGTCTGGCTTACGCTGTTACCTCGACAGGCAGGGTGACACAGTGGCGCCTTCCCGGCTCGTCTCCTCCCAAGCAGCCGGGTGGGCGTCTCCCTCCAGGCCCGACGTCACCGCTCACATGAGCTCCTGCACCTCCGGCCCCGGCACAGACACGAGCCCACGCTGTGAAATCGGCGCGCGTGCTGGGCTCGCCACTTGCAGCCCCTCCCAGGGGACGTGGGAGCAAGAAGGCCCGGAGCCCTTCTGGAAGCTCGGGGAACCGAGAGCAGTGCTGACGCTGGCCACGGCACAGCCACGGCACAGCCTCGCCATCACCACAGACACTCGGAGACCCCGTCCGTGGGAACAAGGGCGGAGCCGGGTCTGAAAATCACACTGGTTTTCCACTACGGGGCTGGAACTCTGGCCGATGTCGCCGTCTTCTTCCTGAACGTCCCTCCCACCTCGTGCGGCCCAAGACGGAGCCCACACGCGTGGTTCTCGCCCCACTGGCCGTGGCCAACTCCTCGGTTCTTGGAGCCACCGTGACTCCTCACCTCATGGCCACTCTTGTTCTGAGCAGCGCCCTGGCCAGTCCTGGCTGCAGACTCCTGTGTGAGTCGCGGCTCCACCCTGGGCTCCACCTGCGTCCTGGGCACCTGTCAGCCCCTCACCCTCGCCCAGGGAAGCAGCCGCCCCGGGGGAGAGCCTCCAAGGCCGCCGTTCCCTCTGCTGCACCTGCTGGGTGTTCAGCATCCTAAACAGTGCCTATATTCCGGGACAGTCCCCGGCCCCCGGGACACACGCGATGGCCCCGGATCCGAAGGCGAGAGCCTGGGCTCATTTTGCAGCCCCAGGTCCCCCTGCGGTTTCTGCACGATGCCACGGTTATTGGCGCCAGCAGCTCCACGGTGCTTCTCTGCACAGGCCCACCAGAGTCAGCACGTGCACGCCACCAACCGCCCCCGGAGCCGCCGCACCGTCCTGAAGCTGGGGTCACCTCTGCCAGCTCCCCCGCCCTAATTCTAGCCACGGTTTTTACGTCATTGCTTCTGCAGGCTCAGCCGCGGCTGACGCACGTGTCTGGAATTTTGCTTTCGTGTTTTCCCGCTGTTTCCGTTCCTGCTGCTCTGCCGGGATCCCAGGGCTCCAGCTGCTGCGCCTGAATGATTGGAGTTCACGACCGAGACGGCAGCTTCAATGAGGCCATGAACCTGCTGCTCATTACCGCTCATCCAGGACTGATTGTTTTTACATAAAGTCTGCAATGATCTTAGAAAGTCTGTGTGGGGGCCGGCGCTGTGGCGGAGCAGGTAAAGCCGCTGCCTGCAGTGCCGGCATCCCACATGGGCACCAGTTCGAGTCCCGGCTGCTCCACTTCCAGCCCTTTGCTATTGCCTGGGAAAGCGGTGGAAGATGGCCTGAGTCCTTGGGTCCCTGCACCTGCATGAGAGACCCGGAGGGAGCGCCTGGCTTCAGGTTGGCCCAGCTCTGGCTGATGAGGTCATTTGGGGAGTGAACCAGCAGATCTCCCGCTCTGTCTCGCTCTCTCTGTGTCATTCTTTTAATAAGTAACTTTTTTTTTTGACAGGCAGAGTTAGTGAGAGAGACAGAGAGAGGTCTTCTTTCCGTTGGTTCACTCCCCAAATGGCCGCCATGGCCAGCACGCTGTGCCGATCCAAAGCCAGGAGCCAGGTGCTTCTCCTGGTCTCCCATGCGGGTGCAGGGCCCAAGCACTTGGGCCATCCTCCACTGCCTTCCTGGGCCACAGCAGAGAGCTGGACAGGAAGAGGAGCAACCGGGACAGAATCCGGCGCCCCGACCGGGACTAGAACCCAGTGTGCTGGCGCGGCAGGCGGAGGATTAGCCAAGTGAGCCCCAGTGCCAGCCAATAAATAACTCTTTAAAAATAAATCATAAACGCAGCACAGTACTGTAGAAGGAGTAAGGTCCAGAGAGCCCCAGCACGGAGGGTGACCGTCGTTACAGCATCCTCTTAGGACCATCGTGAAGAAACACAAGAGCCCAAACGTCGCAATCCCAGATGAGACGGAAACACTGCCCGGCGTCAGCAGTGCACACTGTGTGTGTGCCGAACCACCCCACTGTACCCCCCACGAATCCATGCCACTGTGGCCGTCAACTTCAGACAGGAGCCTGCCCGTGTAGGAGCCCCCAGGTGCTGAGCTGCCGGGGGGGGGGGGGGGGGCAGGCAGGAGGCTCCTCTCTGCTGGAGGCCAGCGGCTCCCAGAGGCAGCCCCTGCCGGGCACCGGGAAGGAGCAAGTCAGAGCCTGACTTGGGCCTTTCCACAATCGTGGGCACCGGTGACCCCCCAACAGAAGACCCGGGCTCAAATGACAAACGGAAAACACGTGGGGTCAGACGGTGACCCCCCCCCAACAGAAGACCTGGGCTCAAATGACAAACGGAAAACACGTGGGGTCAGACGGTGACCCCCCCCAACAGAAGACCTGGGCTCAAATGACAAACGGAAAACACGTGGGGTCAGACGGTGACCCCCCCCCCAACAGAAGACCTGGGCTCAAATGACAAACGGAAAACACATGGGGTCAGACGGTGACCCCCCCCCCCAACAGAAGACCCGGGCTCAAATGACAAACGGAAAACACATGGGGGCAGAGAAGCTGCCCGGAGTGTGGGCACCTGAGTGGGGCTTGATGATCAATAACTTGTTACCCAGGTGATGGTCACCCCAGGCACAGGGGCCGCTATCAGAGCTCGGAGCCAGCAGAGACGCCAGGGAAGGGGCCGGTGACCACGCACGCTCGGAGCCAGCAGAGACGCCAGGGAAGGGGCCGGTGACCACGCACGCTCGGAGCCAGCAGAGACGCCAGGGAAGGGGCCGGTGACCACGCACGCTCGCGGCCCAGAGCTGTGCGTGTGCCAGTTTCCCCTCATGGCACAGGAAGGGAGAGCGGGAGCGTGCCCGTGCTTGGACGGAGATGCTGTTTCCAGCACACCCTGGCAACCAATTAAATTACAGACCATCGCCCAAACCTCGTCAGAGCCCCCCCCAATCCCGCTCAGCTGCGGCCACCCAGGGCCCGAGGCACACGTGTTACCTGCTCGTTATCCTCAGTGGGTTTTTTACTTCAGAGTGAAACATCAAAGTGTACATATTCACTTGATACCAGGGTTCCCATGCGTGTACACGTTAGAATACACACACACGACAGAGACCACGAAACTACAGCCAGAACAGGTGTACTCAGAGACCAACCTGCGCGGGACCCGCCCCCCTATGGACTGGGGGTCCACGGAGCATAGGCTGCTGTCCCTTCTGGGCGGGCGAGCGTTAGGGGAGCCGAGCTGGTTTGTGCCGGCTTTCAGGCGGGCTCGGGCTAAGACGGCCGCCTCACCTCTGCTCGGGACCCGGCATGGACGGCGTGCAATGTCCAGACCAGCATTCACGGCTCTGTGTCCTCAACGTTATCGTTGGACACCTACATGTTGGGATGCACACGAAGTGAGCCTAACAGCACGTCCTACTTGTACCGTAACGGACCGTCAGGGACAGCCGGGGCTTCGGCACCCATCATGCACTTGGGCAGCTTCCTCTCCTGGAAGTGCGTGGCGAATGGGTGTGGCTTACATTCCTGGAGTGGGGTGCAGTAATTTGCTTGACTGAAATTCGAGATTCTACTTTTGTGATCCAAAGCTTTTTGAAATGAGCCCTGTTCATTTCAGGCTTCATGATGTTGCCTGATTTTATTTATTTTAGAGATACAGAGACAAATCTCCTGTTCACTGGTTCACCCCCAAATGCCTGCAATGGCCCAGCCTGGGCCAGGCCAGGAGCTCCATCAGGGTCTCCCACGGGGGTGGCAGGAACCCATCAGCTGCCGCCTCCCTGGGTGCTCACTGGAGCAGGGTGGGACGAACACAGGCACTCGGTAAGGGACGCGGGCCAATATTTTAGACTTCAACCCACCACAAGCCCAGATCCTATCATCAACGCTGGTGACAGCCAAGGTGGTACCTGCAGTGGTAATGCGGTAATACTTCACCATGGAATGACAGCCACCTCCTCTGAGGGAGGGCTCCAGCAGGCCGGAATCACAGCAAGTCTGACTGGATGGCGGAGGGCGGGGCGGGGGCGGGAGGCCGCCCTGGGGGAAGCGCTGGAGGCAGAGAGAGCTGAGCGGGGCCAGGTGAGGGGGCCAGGTGAGTGCAACCGTGGGGGGTTTTCTTTTTATTTCTCAGAGTGGCGCCAAAGGCAGAGGGGGAGAGCAGGCTCTGGGGAGTGGAGTCATAGCTTCACTCGGCCAGAGCTGTGGGCGGGACGCGCGTCTTCTCCGCGACACGATAGAGTTTTCAGTCACTGATTTATTCAATGCCTTAGGCTCCCCTATGGGTGTTTGTTTTTTTTTTTTAAATTTATTTCTTTGAAATGCATGGCCGGCGCCGTGGCTTAACAGGCTAATCCTCCGCCTTCTAGTCCTTCTAGTTCCGGTTGCCCCTCTTCCAGGCCAGCTCTCTGCTATGGCCCGGGAGTGCAGTGGAGGATGGCCCAAGTGCTTGGGCCCTGCACCCCATGGGAGACCAGGAGAAGCACCTGGCTCCTGGCTTCGGATCAGCGCGGTGCGCCGGCCGCAGCGGCCATTGGAGGGTGAACCAACGACAAAAAGGAAGACCTTTCTCTCTGTCTCTCTCTCACTGTCCATTCTGCCTGTCAAAAAAAAAAGAAAGAAAGAAAGAAAAGAAATGCAGAGTGATATGGAAAGCAAAGGTGAAGGGGGTGAGGAAGGGAGAGAAAGAGAGATTGAACTTGTTCCCCCGCTGGTTTGCTCCTCAAGTGGCCAGGACCGTCCTGGTTGGGCCAGGCCAAAGCCAGGAGCCTGGACCTGCTTCCAGGTCTCCCACCTGTGTGGCAGGAGCCCAAGTACTTAGGCCGTCGCCCGCCGCCCTCCCAGGCGCATTAGCAGGGAACGGGATCGGAGCGGGGAGCCGGGGCTGGCACCGGCACCGCTGTGGGACCCCCATGTCTCAGGCGGCTGCTTCATCCACTGCATCGCAGCGGGGCGCCTTGCCGTGCCCCCACCCTCCTCCCCCGTTCCTGGCGTGAGATCTTGGGCTGGCCTTTCTCTGCCTGCTCACCTGACCTAGCAGAGCCCCCGAGGTTCATCCTCTGTGTTGCAAATGCAAGACTTTGCCCGGTCTGGGGACACTGCTGCTCCCTCACACAGGCCCTTTGCACGCGCACGTAACACGCATGTGTGCGCACACGGCACAGTTACGGGGCCCCTTCTACCGCCACGGACACGGGCTGTCCCCACGTCTGCCCAGAACGTGGGAGGGCGGGCGGCCGTCTCATCCAGACACCGCCTTCACTTCTCCCTGTGTGCAGAGCTGGGGTCAGAGGGCAGAGCTGTTAACGTTTGGGGATGCTGCGTCCCGTTCTCTGCACGGTGCGGTCCCATTTGTGTTTCTATCAGCAGCACACGAGGGTCCCCGTCTCCCCGCACCCACACCAGCGCCTCTGACCGTTCACCTCGCTGACCAGCACCCGGCAGGTACGAGCTGATGGTTCACTGTGGGTCTGGTTTGCTTGTCCCTGGAGAGGAGTGGATCTGAGCCCCGTCTCAAGTACGTGGTCATGTGTGTGCATTCCTCGGGGGATACCTATGCATGTCCTTCGCCCATTTTTAAATTAGATTTTTTTTTTTTTTTGCTATTGAATTGGTTGAGTTCCTAATTATATAGTTTGGACACTGACATCTTACCAGAAATATTCTTTGCAAACATTGTGTCCCATGCTGCCTTTTCATTGTTGCTTGTTTCTTTTGCTGTGTGGAAGCACTTGTTTTTGTAAATTTTTTTGTTTTCATTGCTTGAAAGGCAGGGACCTGCTATGGCCTGGGAAAGCAGCGGCCCCTGCACCCATGTGGGAGGCCTGGAAGAAGCTCCTGGCTTCTTCTCCCTGTTGTGGCCATTTGGGGGGTGAAAACCCCCCCTTCTAACTCTGCCTTCCAAATAAGTAAATCAATTTAAAATATATATGGAGAGAGAGAGACAAAGAGAGAAACAGATCTCCCATCTGCTGTTTCCCTCCCCAAATGCCTGCAACAGCCAGGGCTGGGCCGGGCTGAAGCCAGGAGCCTGGAGCTCCACCTGGGCCTCCCAGGTGGGTGGCGAGGGTCTGAATCCTCGGGCCGCCTTCTCCTGCCTCCCGTGGTGCAGAGGAGCCAGGACTGGGCGTCCCGAGCTGCATCTTCACAGCCGGCCCAGAGCCCGCGGCAGCACCTCTGTGGTTCGGCACAGTCCCAGTTACTTTCACTTTCCTCGCTTCTGTTCTCGTGTCTCCGAGCTACAGGCTTTTTGCCACATCCAATTTCAACAGCTCAGACAGGGGAGCGTCCCCGAATCCAGATCGGCACTGTCCAACAGAAACACAATATTAAATTACATTTGCTGGGGCCGGCGCTGTGGCACAGCAGGTTACAGCCCTGGCCTGAAGCGCTGGCATCCCATATGGGTGCTGGTTCAAGCCCCGGCTGCTCCTCTTCCCATCCAGCTCTCTGCTGTGGCCTGGAACAGCAGAAGATGGCCCAAGTCCCTGGACCACTGCACCTGCGTGGGAGACCCAGAGGAAGCTCCTGGCTCCTGGCTTTGGATTGGCCCAGCTCTGGCCATTGCAGCCATCTGGGGAGTGAACCAGTGAATGGAATATCTCTCCCTCTCTATAACTCAGACTTCAAGTAAATAAATCTTAAAATATATCTATCGGGAGTCTGGGGCCGTGAGCCGTTGATATCTGAGCGTAGGTGGTGTCTTCAGTACCTAGTACGAGTGATTGCCAGCATTAGGCCCACGCCATCTCTATTAGTCACTCAACTCGCACGCTCACACACCTGTCTTCCCTAGGCAGTGGCCATGGCTGAACACTTTAAAGAGGCATGCAGGTGTTCTATCTGCTCCGGTCACCTCCAAAAGCCCGTGTATCTGAAGTGTGGTTACACCTGCTGCCTGCGCTGCACCGCCTCCCTGCAGAGGGAGCCCGACGGGGAGGGCCTCCTGTGCCCCGGCTGCTCTGTGGTCTCTCGGCAGCAGGACATCAAGCCTGCGTTCCAGCTGAGGAATCTGGTGGACGCCGTCAAGGAGCTGGAGCCCCATCTGAGCGCCGTTCTGTCCATGAACCCCAGGCTGCTCAAGTTCCAAGGTAAGGACTCTGCCACCCGGAGCCACGCAGGGCCCTGCAAAGGCAACGCGCAACCCACGTGGTCAACAGGGAAATTCTGTGCCTGAATTTCTTAGACCTCCTAAAGAAGCAACTGTTCCCAACTCTGAGAATGGAAACAACCACCGAGAAAGGTTTATAAAAGGGGCCAGTGCTGTGTGCAGCTGGTTTAGCCATCGTCTGTGGCGCTGGCATCTCATGAGTGCTGGTTCGAGTCCCGGCTGCTCCAGCTCTCTGCTGTGGCCTGGAATAGCAGTGGAAGATGGCCCACGTCCTTGGGGCCCTGCACCCACGTGGGAGGCCCAGAGGAAGCTCCTGGCTCCTGGCTCTGGCCTGGCCCAGCCTTGGCTGCTGCAGCCACTTGCGGAGTGGAACAGTAGATGCAGAATCTTGCTCTCTTGCTCTGTGTGTCTCTGTAACTTTGCCTTTCAAATAAATAATAGAAATCTTTAAAAAAAAATGGTTATAAAAGTATAAAATTTAGGCTGGCGCCGCGGCTCACTAGGCTAATCCTCCGCCTTGCGGCGCCGGCACACCGGGTTCTAGTCCCGGTCGGGGTGCCAGATTCTGTCCCAGTTGCCCCTCTTCCAGGCCAGCTCTCTGCTGTGGCCAGGGAGTGCAGTGGAGGATGGCCCAAGTCCTTGGGCCCTGCACCCCATGGGAGACCAGGAGAAGCGCCTGGCTCCTGCCATCGGAACAGCGCGGTGCGCCGGCCACAGCGCGCCTACTGCGGCGGCCATTGGAGGGTGAACCAACGGCAAAGGAAGACCTTTCTCTCTGTCTCTCTCTCACTGTCCACTCTGCCTGTCAAAATTTAAAAAAAAAAAAAAGTATAAAATTTAGGCCATGCCCTAGAGCTATTACACTCAATAAGGAAGCCACTGGTAACTAGCTGTTTTTTGTTTTGTTTTGTTTTAGATTTGAGAGAGAGGAGAGGGAGAAGGAGAGGCACAGAGAGAGAGAGAGAGGTCTTCCATCCGCTGGTTCACTCCCCAGATGGCCACAATGGCTGGAGCTGTGTCAATCTAAAACCAGGAGCTTCCTCCGGGTCTCCTATGCAGATGCAGGAGCCCAAGGACTTGGGCCATCTTCCACCGCCTTCCCAGAGAGCTGGATCGGAAGTGTAGCAGCCAGGACTCCAACCAGTGCCCATATGGGCACTGAAGGCGGTAGCTTTATTGGCTACGCCACAGCACCAGCCCCATGGTAACTAGCTGTTTAAATGTGGCTGCTTACATATGTAAAGATATTTTGAATTCATGAGAATTTTTTTAAATGCACTATTAAATTGTTGATTTTTTTCCTGTGTGATTGCATCCAGTTTTGAAATGAAATGTGGTTTGCAATGTGATTCTCAGACTCCAGCATCTACAAATTAGTTGAAATGCAGACCCTGTGCTGTGGCCCCCGGCTTCCTGAGAAACTGGATTTCTGACCTTCAGTCGCCAGTGCTGCTGGTTCGTGAGCCACACACAGCAGTGACAGCCTGCAGCTGTAGCGACCCAGGAACCCGCCGTGTGGGAAGCCCCAGACAGGCTGACCATAGTGAGCAGGGCAAGGCTGGGGCAGCTGCCTGGGGCTGTCTGGTCAGCTCCTGTGGCCCAGTCCGGGTTCCAGGCCTTAGCCCCGAGGTGTGCATGTCTCTGAGCCAGAACAGGAGACGCGGTGCCCGAGTCCGTATCGCACCGAGTTACCCGTGAGCTCAGCTGCACAGGTGGAGCGCAGGTCAGGCCCCGGTTCCTGAACCAGGCCCCCGGAGCGTCCTGGCTCACTGCTCCCTGACCTGGCCGTGTGACCGGGGCCGGGGTGCTCTGCTGGGCGTTCAGTCTGCAGTGTCAGTGGGGAGAGGCGAGTCTGTGTTCTTCTTGTTCCATAAGCACCGGGGTTGGAATGACAACTCTGTCCGGATGCCTTTTGCTTGTCAGCTCTGCGGGAAGACTGAGAACGGCCTCTGAGCCGAGTCACGAGGGAGCCAGGAAAGGCACTGGCCCCGAGGTTTCTTGGAGAGGTGCCCACGGGCTCCAGACACGGGCACGTGCCACAGAGCACCCCCCGTCCCCGCCTGACAGCTGGGCTGGTTGGAGATGGCGCCACACGCCACAGCCGCTCTCCTGCAGGTCACCTGCCCCTCAGCACTGCCTCGTGCCGGCTCTGGAGCAGCGGCTGCCCTGACGCCCAACGCACCTGCACCCAGGCCGGGGCGTCCTTCCCTCTCCCGAGTTTCCCAGCGCTCGCCTCACCCCTGGACTTCTGCAGTCTCTCTCCATCTTTTTATAGCACCAAGAGAGCAAACCCTGCCATGTGACTCCCTAGGCAACAAGACGCAAGGGAAAGGGGACAAAGTGAAAGCAAACTCGAACGTCTACCACTGATCTGCACCCAGTAACCTGCACCATTCCATTGAGGAGACGCCTGTATCTTCACAGACTGTGACGTGCTATATAGTGTTGAAAGTAAACACAGTCTTCCTATTTTGCGCTTCAAGAGAAGAAAAATCTTTACGCGATCCAATAATTGAAAGCAAGCAGCAGCCGTGTGAATCAGACTTGCAGCAGCTACAGCTCCTCGTTCTCTGTATGAGATGGGACACAGCGAGGGCCCAGGAGGCTTCCCTGGGCAGATGCTCAGGGCAGAGAGGCAGAGGGGAAGGGGTGCGTTGTGAAGAGTCTAGAACGCGTCGGCTGAACTTCCGGTTTTCCTCTCCGCAGTGGATGTGACCTTGGACGAGGACACGGCCCACAAACGCCTGGTCATCTCTGAGGACCGGAAGACCGTCCACTGTGGGCTCTCCCCACTGACTCGGAGGGAGCGTCCCGAGAGATTCGACTGTGCGTTGGGCATCCTGGGCTTCCCGGGGTTCAATTCTGGACGCCATTACTGGGAGGTGGACGTGGGCAGCAGCAGAGAATGGGACGTGGGGGTCTGCAGAGAGTCGGCGAAGCGCAAGGGGCTGGTCCTGCTGGCCTCGGACCACGGCTACTGGACCGTGGCTTTGAGAGAAGGCTGCTTCTTCGCCAGCACCACATCACTCACGCCTCTCTCGGTGGGGTCCTCTTTACGACGACTGGGGATCTTCCTGGACATGGATAGCGGGGTGGTCTCCCTGTATAACGTTAGAGACGGGTCCCATATCTTCAGTTTCACCAAAATTCCCACTAAAGAACCACTGCGTCCATTTTTCGCCATCACAAATGCAGTCCGTGATGCTCAAGGCTTCCTGAGCATCTGTCCGGCGAGGGGGCCAGACCTTGTCAGTCCTCCACCCTAACTCGGGCAAAGTAAATAAAACTGCCGACAAAGACGTCTCCAGGGAGTTACTGTGTGGTCGTAACCGGAACGAGGGACGTTGATGCCAGGTGCACAGGTGGTACAAGAGCTAACCAGAAAACAGGTCAGTCTATGAGTCGGGAACACCATTACACTGACTAGGTAACATCATATTTTAAATAAAGTGTTATACAGATTAGTTTTGCTTTGTGAAGTTGTTGTTAACACGAAATAAGTTCAGATTTCATGGGCTCTATGCATAGAGACACACAGCATCAACCCACCCCAGCCGGCCACCGCTGTCCCGTCTCCCCATCCTGGTCGTGGCGACTCTGCTGCTCCGTGGACCCGGGAGCCGGCACCTTCTCCTCTGTACTTGGTGCCCACCCCCAAATCCCGCGCCCTTCCCAGCGCGTCGGCTGACCTCACGCAAGGTGCTGTGCTCTCTAGGACCTGGGTTTATATTTTTTGAAATTTCGGCTCCATTCCACGATTTCCCCTTTGTTGTCTGAAAGATCTACTGACTTTTATAGGTAATAAAATAAAGTGTGAGTGTAACCAATAAATGACACCTAGAAAGACACACGTGTGTCTGTCCACTTTTACTCAGCATCTGAAAGGGTTCACCTCAGGACAGTGAACACTCCGCAGGACAAACACGCACGCACAACATCACTGATTTTTAAATTAAAACGCATATTCTGTTCTCACATCCCAACAGGATTCAATAGCAATAGCAAAAAGAACTCTCTCTACTCTCGGCCTTTATTAGTGTGATCTGCTTACGCCCACATTTCGTGTTCTCTGCACTGATTTTATTTAGGAATTTTTAGCTCCTTGGCACAAGAGTTTAATATTTGTTCCAAGAGCCGGTGAGGTCCAGGCTGAATTTCTCCCCGGATGCTGCTGCTTCCCTTCGCGTCTGGGGCTCCAGCTACACGGACGTTGTAGCGCCGCCCTACAGACGCCTGCACGGTCCTGCGGCCTCCTCAACCGGCCTGAAAACTGTGCTGGACAAGCTTGACCGTCACAACCGCTTCCCAGCACCAGAGCCAGCGGAGGGCGTCAGTGACCGCGCCGGGCTCGCCGACCGGCACCACCGCCCATCTCTAGACGTCTCTCCAGCCCTTGAACACGGCCTCCACTGCCAGTCCCCCTGCCTTTCCAACCACCATCCTATGACTCTGACCTTTCTAGGTCACCTCGTAAAAATGCAATCGCACAGTACTTGTCTTCGTAATGGCTTCTTAGCAGAACATCTTGGCCAGCACCGCGGCTCAACAGGCTAATCCTCCACCTGCGGCGCCAGCACACCGGGTTCTAGTCCCGGTCAGGGTGCCGGATTCTGTCCCGGTTGCCCCTCTTCCAGGCCAGCTCTCTGCTATGGCCCGGGAAGGCAGTGGAGGATGGCCCAAGTGCTTGGGCCCTGCACCCGCATGGGAGACCAGGAGAAGCACCTGGCTCCTGGCTTCGGATCGGCATGGTACGCCAGCTGTAGCGGCCATTGGAGGGTGAACCAATGGAAAAAGGAAGACCTTTCTCTCTGTCTCTCTCTCTCACTGTCCACTCTGCCTGTCAAAAAAAAAAAAGAACATCTTCAAGATTCACCCGTGTTGACAGCTCAGACCACGGAGATACAAAGAATCACAGGAAATTACTAGGAACACCACAGGCCAACAAACTGGATTCTCCAGAAGAAACTGATAAATTCCTAGACACACACAGTTTACCAAGAGTGAGTCATGAAGTAGAATAGAACAGACCAATAACGAGGAGACTGGATCAGTAATGAGAAATCTCCAGGGGCCGGCGCTGTGGCGCAATGGGTTTATGCCCTGGCCTGAAGCGCCGGCATCCCACATGGGTGCCAGTTCAAGACCCGGCTGCTCCTCTTCCATTCCAGCTCTCTGCTATGGCCTGGGAAAGCAGTAGAAGATGGTCCAAGTCCTTGGGCCCCTGCACCTGCGTGGGAGACCCGGAAGAAGCTCCTGGCTCCTGGCTTCAGATCAGTGCAGCTCCAGCCGTTGTGGCCATCTGGGGAGTGAACCAGCGGATGGAAGACCTCGCTCTATGTCTGTCTGTCTCTCTCTCTCTCTCTGCCTCTCCTCTCTCTGTATAACTCTTTCAAGCAAAATAAATCCATCTTTTTGAAAGCAAGCAAGCACAGAACTGGATGGCTTCATTTAAGATTCTACCAAACATTTAAAGGAGAATGAGTGTGATCTGACCTCAAACTCTTCCCAAACCTCAAGAGCGCATATGACCCTGATACTAAAGTCTCTCTAACTCTGCCTTTCAAATAAGCAAATAAATCTTTAAAAAACAAAACAACTCCACGGCATTGGCCTGAGCAATGGTGTCACTGGGTTTGGCCCTGAAATACGGCGCTTCCCTAAGTCCCGCCGTCTGCAGCCACACGGACAGCGTGGAGGACACCACGCTGTGAGGTTGCTCAGACACAGACACAGCCGCACGATGTCACCCACCCAGCGTGACATGCTCGTCTGTTTTTTTTCCTCAAAAGCACTTTTTTTAAAGATTTATTTTATTTATTAGAGAGAGAGGTCTTCCATCTGCTGGTTCACTCCCCAGATGGCTGCAACGGCTGGAGCTGCACCGATCCCAAGCCAGGAGCTTCTTCCGGGTCTCCCACGTGGGTGCAGGGGCCCAAGGACTTGGGCCATCCTCCACTGCCTTCCAGGACACAGCAGAGCTGGATCGGAAGTGGAGCAGCTGGGACTCAAAACAGTGCCCATATGGGATGCCGGCACTGCAGGTTGGGGCTTTAACCCACTGCACCACAGCGCCGTCCCTCCCCCCCCAACATTCTGCATTCCACACACGTGAGTAGAGCCGTCCACCACCTAGCCATGAAGGGACACTCCGAGGGCTGTGCTGCTGGCTGTTCTGCTCATGTGAACATCGCAGGGCCACTTCCACAAGGGTCTGCAGCACAGCCACACGGGGACAGCGCGTGGACAGAACACCGAAACGCGACACGTGGCCGTGGAGGCACTGCCATCACAGCTGGCTCGGACATCGATGGTGGCTCCACTGGAAACTGCGAGTAGGGACGTTCTCCCCACTAAAGCGCCAGCTACCCAGACAAACTGCCCCACTCAACCCTTCTGGAAGCCTGGAATCCAACAAAAATTTTGCAGCGACCAGGGGACACTCGTGGAGAGTGCCACCAAGCGAGAGCTGGGGTGGGAGCTCACCCTCGGCCGCCCCCCCCCCCCCTGCCAGCGCCGCTGCCCAGGCCGGCGCGGAGCTCTGTCCTCGGGACGTCTGGCTTGGCGCTGCCCTGGGGCTCGCCGGCCGTGGGTCCTCACGGCTGTAGGGTGGGAGGTGGCAGAGCACAGGTCCAGGCAGACGTGTGGCCGCGCTGCCCGAGGGAATGTGGCTGCTTACATATGTAAAGATATTTTGAATTCATGGGACGGAGTGGATGGGAGGGAGAGGCGGGGGGCGATGAGGTCTGGGGAGCCCCCGGCGGCCTCCAGCCTGCGCGAAGAGCCAGCCGACCTGTGCTGAGTGCGAACTTTGGAGTTTGTGCGTTTAAGGGAATCGCCGTCAAGCCTTTGGCTGGACACGGAGCTGACGTCGGAGACATTTCAGCGGGAACTGGGATGAGAAAGAACCCGACCTTGACAAAGGCAGTTTCCAAAAGTTACAGCAGACAAACAGAAATCCCTCAAAACGCTGAAGACCTCAACCTTCCCGAGCCGCCAAAACCAACAAACACCCGTGGGAGGCGGGCAGTCTGCCTCCCAGTTGGCCACGCTGACCGTCCCTTGTTCTGGAGAAGTGACGAAGGCGCTGGATAGAAGACACGGAGAGGCCGGCGCCGTGGCTCAACAGGCTAATCCTCCACCTGTGGCGCCGGCACACCGGGTTCTAGTCCCGGTCGGGGCACCGGATTCTGTCCCGGTTGCCCCTCTTCCAGGCCAGCTCTCTGCTGTGGCCCGGGAAGGCAGTGGAGGATGGCCCAAGTGCTTGGGCCCTGCACCCCATGGGAGACCAGGAGAAGCACTTGGCTCCTGGCTTCGGATCAGCGCGGTGCGCCGGCCACAGCGGCTATTGGAGGGTGAACCAACGGCAAAGGAAGACCTTTCTCTCTGTCTCTCTCACTGTCCACTCTACCTGTCAAAAATAAAAAAAAAAAGAAGAAGAAGAAGAAGACACGGAGAGTGATCCTTCACGGAGGAGCCCAGACGTTGTTCTCGGTGCGGGCGGAGGCTGAGCGAGACCCCGTGCCCCGCACGGAGAGCCGGAGGCAGAGGCTGCTGGGAGGCGCCCGTTCCCGTGCTGGAGCACGAGGTGCAATGCCTCAAGGCCAAGCACTAGCGGCGAGCTTTGAAAGCCACTAGAGACCGGATCCAGTATAGTACAGTGTAACAGGCCGTAGTATCTGAAGTGTACGTTCGATGTATATAAATTGACGGATACAATTGTATTTCTCGGGAGCAGCAGGATATTTTTGGATATATATGTGTATCTAATATATATAGCTTAGTGGGTAAATCTAATTTTTTTTAAAGATTTATTTATTTTACTTGAAAGAGTTAGAGAGGAGGAGAGGCAGAGAGAGAGAGAGGGAGGGAAGGAGGGAGGGAGGTCTTCCATCCGCTGGTTCACTCCCCAATTGGCCACAACAGCTGGAGCTGCACTGATCTGAAGCCAGGAGCCAGGAGCTTCTTCCAGGTCTCCCACGTGGGTGCAGGGGCCCAAGGGCTTGGGCCATCTTCTGCTGCTTTCCCAGGCCATAGCAGAGAGCTGGATCGGAAGCAGAGCAGCTGGGACTAGAACCAGTGCCCACATGGGATGCCAGCACTGCAGGCGGTGTTTTTTCCCACTACGCCACATCGCTGGCCTCAAATCTAACTAATTAACGTGCATTTTCCTGCACCGTTATTATTTTTGTGGTGGACAGTTTTCTTTTCTTTTTTTTTTTTTTTTTGACAGGCAGAGTGGACAGTGAGAGAGAGAGACAGAGAGAAAGGTCTTCCTTTTGCCGTTGGTTCACCCTCCAATGGCCGCCGCGGTAGCGCGCTGCGGCCGGCGCACCACGCTGTTCCGATGGCAGGAGCCAGGTGCTTCTCCTGGTCTCCCATGGGGTGCAGGACCCAAGGACCATCCTCCACTGCACTCCCTAGCCACAGCAGAGAGCTGGCCTGGAAGAGGGGCAACCGGGACAGGATCGGTGCCCCAACCGGGACTAGAACCCGGTGTGCCGGCGCCGCAAGGCGGAGGATTAGCCTGTTGAGCCACGGCGCCGGCCTGGTGGACAGTTTTCTGAGGACACTTAGGGTTGTTATTGGCAGCCGCTGTGGTCTGCAGTGGCTCACGTGGGCTGACGCTGCGGTCTGTCGCAGTTCTGTCTAGCCTCTGTCTCCTGAGCGTCCCCACCACCGCCCCAGCCCCCGAGGGCCGCCAGCCCTCTCTCTCTCTGTTTCTGCCTCTCTGTAACTCTGCCTTTCAAATAAATAAAATAAATCTTTAAATGAAAAAAAAAAAAAGATAAACAAGAGTGACAGCTCTCTCACTGACGAGGCCTCCCAACAGGTCGCTCATCTGTGTGAGAAAACGTGCGGCACCAGTGTCTCCTGACAAGCTAGGGCAAGTTGTTCTCAAACAATTTTAAAGCAATAAATAAATACGATGATGAAAAAAAAAAAAAAAAAACAGGGCCGGACGTTGCGGCCCAGCAGGGAGCGGCACAGGCTCGAGCCCCGGCTGCTTCACTTCCGATCCAGCCTCCTGCTAACGCACCTGGGAAAGCGTGCATTAGCTTTAGACTTGGATCCCTGCACCCACGTGGGAGACGAGGATGAGGCTCCCGCCTCCTGGCTTTGGCCTGGCCCAGCCCCAACCACTGTGGCCTTTGGGGATGGACCAGCGGATGGGAGATATCTACATCTCTCTCCCTCCCTCCCTCTTGCCCCTTCTCTCTAACTCTGCCTTTCAGGCAAGTGGATAATCTTTTTTTTTTTTTAAGATGAAATAAAATTTAAAAACTAAAAAGAACAAAAAAAAGTGAATGGATGATAGCAACAATTATGAAAACCTATGACAGCAGAGAATTCAGTAACAAAGCAAAGGAGCAAAGGAAGAAAACCCAGTATCACCATGACGAGAAGCTACGAAAACACAAGGTGGATAGCATGAGGCAGGAAAACCAGCGGACACGTAAGGCAATCATGGTGTCCGACTAAGTGAGGAGTTGGTTCTATCAGAATTAACCTGGGTTGTAAACGGATTCGATTCCTCATCAAAAGACATAGAAATAAGTGAAACTGAAACTCAAAAAAAATACAAAAGATCAAAGAATTAAAAAGATAGAGAAAAGATATGAACCTTTAGCCAGGCTAACAGAGAAAAAAACTCAGATAAAATGAGAGGTAGGAAACATGCCATTGCAAGCTGGAATCCCAGAAATGCAAAAGATCGTAAGAAACGCTACTGGAAACCTTGACGAAGCAATTCCTGGATCCTGGAACCTGCCGAGATCGAATCCTGAGCATGGGGGATCCAAACAGACCCGCAGGAGCAGCAAGCCTGGAGCAGCGAGTCTCCCAGGTCAGGCCCAGGGCCTGGTGACGGCTTCGTCACCGAACTCTAAGAACATCCGTGACTTCTACATTTACATAAGGTGAATGGACTCCGTGTTCTCCACACAGATTCCACTCCACCCTCCCTCGTTTCTTTCTTTTTTTTTTTTTTTTTTTTTTTTGACAGGCAGAGTGGACAGTGAGAGAGAGAGAGACAGAGGGAAAGGTCTTCCTTTTTGCCATTGGTTCACCCTACAATGGCCGCTGTGGCCGGTGCATCTCACTGATCCGAAGCCAGGAGCCAGGTGCTTCTCCTGGTCTCCCATGCGGGTGCAGGGCCCAAGCACTTGGGCCATCCTCCACTGCCTTCCCGGGCCACAGCAGAGAGCTGGCCTGGAAGAGGGGCAACCGGGACAGAATCCGGCGCCCCAACCGGGACTAGAACCCGGTGTGCCGGTGCCGCAAGGCGGAGGATTAGCCTGTTAAGCCACGGCACCGGCCCTCCCTCGTTTCTTAAAAACACCCACAGAGGAACTGATCAACACATCTGAAACCATCCAAAAATTGGAAGGGATGACGCCCCGCCAAGCTCTTTCTATGAGACCAGTATTAATCTGGTACGAAATCAAACAAAGACACAACACCAAAAGGGAACCACAGACCAACATCCGTGACGAACAATAGATGCACAAAGTCCCCACAGAATACTAGCACATCTCACACAACGTCTAAACCTCAGACAATGAAATTAGCTCCTCATGTGCAAAAGTCAGTCAAGATGGACCAAAGACCGGAACGCAAGCCTGAAGCTGCTAAAACAAAGTAGGGGAGGTAACTCGAAGACACTGGTGCGAGCAATGACCTCCTGGCTAAGACCCCGGAAGTGCAGGCAAACTAGGCAAGTGGGATTCCATCAAACTCGGCAGCTTCTGCACCCCAAAGGGAGAAGCAGCGTGAAGAGACACCCCACGGGACGGGAGAAGGTATCTGCAGAGTCCTTATCCAACAAAGGATTAACGTCTAGAATGTTCCAAAAAGCTCAGCAACCACCACCACTCAGGAAAGGTGCTGAAGGACCCGCATAGACCTCACTGTTCACGACAGCCCAGACAGGAAGAAACCTCACTGCCCATCGGCACCTCCCGACCACTCCTTGCCACGCACATCGACATCACAGATACTGATGCGACAAACGGAATAAAAGCAAGAGGTGACGTGGGCAGGTATTTGCCGGGTGCTTAAGGCACTGGCGCCCCTCTTCCGAGGGTCCCTTTTCCGGCTCGAGCTCCAGATTCCAACTGCTAACCCTGGGAGGCAGCAGTGGTCACGCGAGGAACTGGACCCCCTCCAGCCACGTGGACTGCGTTGTCAGCTCCCGGCTCTGTGCGTGCCGGGCCCCAGCCGTTCAGGTACTGGTGGAGTGAACCAGCAGGTAGCACTGAGCTCTGAGAACTGGTTTTTTTAAGCGTAGCTGTTGGGGATGGCGTGGCTCCGTAGGTTAAATCATTGCATGATGCCAATTCCAGTCCCGGCTGCTCCACTTCCAATCCAGCTCCCTGCTCACGTGCCCGGGAAGCAGTGCAAGGTGGCCCAAAGTGCTTGAGTCCCTGTCACCCATGTGGGAGCCCCGGATGGAGGTCCAGGCTCCCGGTTTTGGCCTGGCTCAGACCTGGCCACTCGGAAAGTAAGTCCGCTGATGGAAGATCCCTCTGTATCTCTGTCTCTCGCCTTAACTCTGCCTGGTGCGATGGAGCCTCATCAGAGGGGCTGGCAGAAGAGCAAGACCCAGCGGGGCCCTCAGCGCCCCCTAGAGGCCTCCTGACAGTCACCCAGAGCCGAGCTGGGACAGGAAGGAGTTAGGCATTGAGGCCAGGCCGGCACTGCTGCAAGACCTAGAAAGTTCCAGAGACGCCGGGCCTCTCGGCATCAATTCAAGGCAGAGCGGTGACTTTCCTCCAACAAACCTCTGAAATGCATGGGCCGGGCACCCGTGCATTTTCCTAGTCTCTATTTATGCATGGGCAGGGGAGGCGGAGGTGGAGGTGGAGGTGGAGGTGGAGGCGGAGGAGACAGCGATGAGCCTGGAACTCAACCCACCTGCTAGAGCCACGGCGGAGCCTCTGAGAGCACCTAGCAGGAAGCTGGAACTGGGAGAGAGCGGGTGCTCCGATGTGGGGCACGGGCGCCCGAGCGGCCGCTCCCCTGCGAACGCACTCACCCAGTTCATTGTCAGTTCCCGCCCCAGGGAAGGCAGCAGCTGGGACACGGGGGCTCCACACCTGCAGAGCTGTCTCTGTGGGCACCGCCGCGGTTGCGCTCCACAGAGCTCACTCCCCCCGACGTGGAACAGGGCCGCTCTGGGGCAAGGAGCCAGCAGCGCCCCTCCGCCCGGCCCACCGAGAAGCCACGTCCCTGAAGAGTGAACGGTCCTCTCCGTGCTCAGCGGCTCAGGCGGGAGGGGGCGCAGGGAGGGCTCCCGGGCTCCACCCAGGCCCACCTGGCAGCAGGGCAGCTGGTTTCCAGCACCCAGGCCCGGGACCCCCAGCTGAGAGCTGTTCTCAGATGAAACCAAGGCGATAGGGTCCCAGGCGAGGGGCAGGGCCCACACCTGCGGGGAGTGGGCTCGGAGGACGTGGCCCCTGCTCAGTGGAACCAGGAGACGGTTCAGGCGCTGACCTGCGGTGGGGAGCGGGCAAGGAGAGCCCCAGCACAGCCCAGCAGGGGGCAGGTGGCTCCTGTGCGCCCGCAGTGCCCAACGGGAAACGCCCCAAGCAGCTTGCACCCAGAGCCAGCCCCTCCAGGGGCCTGGGGAACCACATTTTCTTGTCTCCTCCATCACGGAAGAACCCCTAGCCCAAGACGCTGACACGGGTGACACGGGTGACACGCCAGCATGGCGGCTCCTCGGGTTAAGCCGCTGCTTTGTGATGCCGGCATCGCATATCAAAGCACTGGTTCAAGTCCCAGCTACACCGCTTCCAGTCCACTACATGGGAAGGCCAAAGACGGCCCAGGTACTCAGGCCCCTGCCACCCACAGGGGAGACCCGGATGGAGTTCCTAGAACTGGCTTCAGCCTGGTCCAGCCCTGGCTGTTGGGGCCATTTATGGAGTGATCCAGCGGACAGGGCATGCGTTCTCGCTCTCCGTCTCGCTGTGTGTGTGTGTGTGTGTGTTTCTCTCCCAGATAAAGAAATCTTTGTAAAGTGGGCATGCAGTTCGAGTGGAAGGATGCTCCCGGGCAGGGTTGGTCATTTCCACAATTGAGGCCACCTGGGGTCCTCCTGCCCAAAAGAAAAAGCCCACAGGCCTGCTTCTGCCGGGCTCTGAACACACGGGGCCGTGAACCGGCACATGAGCACGCACGCTCCAGAGTGAGCACCAACAAAAGCGTTTCTCAATTACATAAAGGGGCCAGCGCTGTGGCGTAGCGGGTAAAGCCGTCGCCTGCAGTGCCTGCATCCTATACAGGCGCCAGCTCAAGTCCCCGCTGGCCCACTTCCAATCCAGCTCCCCGCCAATGCGCCTGGGAAAGCAGTGGAGGACGGCCCCAGCACTTGGGCCCCTGCACCCGTGTGGGAGACCCGGAAGCAGCTCCTGGCTCCTGGCTTTGGATCGGCGCAGCTCCAGCTGATGCGGCCAACTGGGGAGTGAACCAGTGAAAGGAAGACCTCTCTCTCTGTCTATAACGCTACCTCTCAAATAATAAATAAATCTTTTAAAAAGTTTAAAAAAAACATAAAAGCAATAACAAAACAGAGCTGTCTACAGAGCACGTGCAGCGCTCCCGACGGGCAGAGAGACGCAGCTGCAGAGCCGGGTGGCACGCGCTCACCCTCGGTCACGCTCCTGTGCAGCTCTGGCCTTCGTATCTCTAACCTGCTGAGTATCACAGCTGGTGACGCCTTAGGCCTGCGATTATGGGGCGGTTGAAATCACGCTTTTGCAAAAACTAGCAGGAAAAAAGGAAGGAGGGGGTGAGGGAGGGGAGAATGGTCATGTTCTCAGAGTTGTACCTATGAGATGGATGAAGTCTGTTCTTAAAACAGGGCGGTCTCGGCCCGCACCGCGGCTTAACAGGCTAATCCTCCGCCTTGCAGCGCCGGCACACCGGGTTCTAGACCTGGTTGGGGCGCTGGATTCTATCCCGGTTGCCCCTCTTCCAGGCCAGCTCTCTGCTGTGGCCCGGGAAGGCAGTGGAGGATGGCCCAAGTGCTTGGGCCCTGCACCCGCATGGGAGACCAGGAGAAGCACCTGGCTCCTGGCTTCGGATCAGCGAGCCCGTGACGATTTCCGTGCAAACCGACGTGACCCGCGGCCTGCGCCGCAGGTGCGCCCGGCCCTGTAAGCGTGGAGGTGGGCCAGTGACCCGAGGACCGCACTCAGACGGGTCTGACTGCACAGCGCGGGCCTCTCCCCACAGTCTGAGTCTCCGATCCCAGGTGTGCTGAGGCTGCGCCCGCCGCACCTGACCCTCTCGGCGGGGCGTAAACGCCTCAGGTGGTTCTGCTGGGCGGTGAGCGGCCCACACGGCAAGGCGGCAAGGCGGCATCCCCCGCCCCGCGCCAGGCATGCGGGGGCGTGCGCGTGGTGCCCTGTGCGGATGCGGGCGGCGGACCTGAACCCTGCGCGGCCGAAACGAGGCGAGAGCGCTGCGGTGGCGGGGGGACGCTTACTGGGGCGCGCCCTGGGCATTAGTCGCTGCTGGGGACGCACAGGGGAGCCCTCCCCACCCCGTTTCCAAGCCCGGCTTCCTGCGAACGCGCACCGGGAGGCGGTGGGCTGTGGCTTGGGCACTTGGGTCCCCACCGCCCGCTCACCTGAGCGCCCCAGGCGGAGTCCCAGCCTCCTGGCTCCGGCTTGGCCCAGCTCCAGCTGCTCCTAGCGGTTGCAGGATAAACCAGAGGGAAGCCTCCTCTCCCTGCGGTGCACGGTGTGGGCTCGGTGTGGGCTCGGCTGCGTGCGCCTTGGGCTGACCCCCGACCGCCAGGCCCACCTCCGCCAGCCTGAGCCCGCGCCCGCGGAGGGCAGGGGACCTTGCTCGCCGTCCCTGCCCTCAGCAGCAGCCATGCGGGGTGGGACCCCAAGGAGCGGGCCCGGCCACCCCACCCACCAGAACCGCGCGCCACTCCCCAAGACCCCGCCCAGCCGCACGCCGTCCTCCACCCCAGCTTCTCCCGCTGGGCAACTCCCTGCTGCCTCTGGGTCCACGGCGCCCCGGCACAGGGCCCACCGCCTGCACCCTCACCGTCAGGGGCAGCTGGGAACGCGGCCTCCACAGAGCCCTTCCCACCCCCTGCGCCCGTGCGGGCTCCCGGGTCCCCACGGCTGTCCTGGGCACTCCCCCGTCTGGGACTCCCCAGAGGCCGTCTAACCCCTGCTCCGAGATAGCATCACCCGGGGAGCCACCGTGTTAATGCAGCCACGACCGACCGACCTACACACACACACCCTCCCTCTGTGGTGCTACACACACACACACACACACACCCTCCCTCTGTGGTGCTACACACACACACACACACCCTCCCTCTGTGGTGCTACACACACACACACCCTCCCTCTGTGGGTGGTGCTACACACACACACACACACCCTCCCTCTGTGGTGCTACACACACACACACACCCTCCCTCTGTGGTGCTACACACACACACACACACCCTCCCTCTGTGGGTGGTGCTACACACACACACACACACACCCTCTGTGGTGCTACACACACACCCTCCCTCTGTGGGTGGTGCTACACACACACACACACACCCTACCTCTGTGGTGCTACACACACACACCCTCCCTCTGTGGTGCTACACACACACACACCCTCCCTCTGTGGTGCTACACACACACACACACCCTCCCTCTGTGGTGCTACACACACACACACACCCTCCCTCTGTGGTGCTACACACACACACACACACCCTCCCTCTGTGGTGCTACACACACACACACACACCCTCCCTCTGTGGGTGGTGCTACACACACACACACACACCCTACCTCTGTGGTGCTACACACACACACCCTCCCTCTGTGGTGCTACACACACACACACACCCTCCCTCTGTGGTGCTACACACACACACACACACCCTCCCTCTGTGGTGCTACACACACACACACACACCCTCCCTCTGTGGGTGGTGCTACACACACACACACACACACACCCTCTGTGGTGCTACACACACACCCTCCCTCTGTGGGTGGTGCTACACACACACACACACACCCTACCTCTGTGGTGCTACACACACACACCCTCCCTCTGTGGTGCTACACACACACACACCCTCCCTCTGTGGTGCTACACACACACACACACCCCTCCCTCTGTGGTGCTACACACACACACACACCCTCCCTCTGTGGTGCTACACACACACACACACCCTCCCTCTGTGGTGCTACACACACACACACACACCCTCCCTCTGTGGGTGGTGCTACACACACACACACACACCCTACCTCTGTGGTGCTACACACACACACCCTCCCTCTGTGGTGCTACACACACACACACACACACCCTCCCTCTGTGGTGCTACACACACACACACACACCCTCCCTCTGTGGTGCTACACACACACACACACACCCTACCTCTGTGGTGCTACACACACACACCCTCCCTCTGTGGTGCTACACACACACACACCCTCCCTCTGTGGTGCTACACACACACACACACCCTCCCTCTGTGGTGCTACACACACACACACACCCTCCCTCTGTGGTGCTACACACACACACACACCCTCCCTCTGTGGTGCTACACACACACACACACACCCTCCCTCTGTGGTGCTACACACACACACACACACCCTCCCTCTGTGGGTGGTGCTACACACACACACACACACCCTACCTCTGTGGTGCTACACACACACACCCTCCCTCTGTGGTGCTACACACACACACACACCCCCTACCTCTGTGGTGCTACACACACACACCCTCCCTCTGTGGTGCTACACACACACACACACACCCTCCCTCTGTGGTGCTACACACACACACACACACACCCTCCCTCTGTGGTGCTCCCTACTGCTCCTGGGATACACCCAAAGAGCACGCAGCCACCCTGCATGGGCCCCGCCCTCCACACAGCATGTGGCTAGTCCACACGTGGCCTTGCTCCATACAGACCTCCGATCCACCGGGTCAAGGTCAGTGTCTCCTGTAACAGTCACACTGGGAGGTGCCGGGGCTAGGGCTCTGACGGTGTCTGCAGGGGGACCATGTGCCAGTGCACGTGGCTGTCGGGGGGGGGACGCTGGGGCCCCAGGAGAAGCACTGCCCTGTGCTGGGCTGGAAGGCGGCGAGGTGGGGCCGTGCCTGAGGCAGGAGTGAGAGCACACGAGTGTCTTCGGGGCTTGTGTCGGAGACGGGGGTGGGGGCAAAGGCTGCAGACACCATGTGCCTTAAACAATTCCTTCACCGAACGGTGTGCGTGCAGCCCTCGCAGGAGCACCGTCCACCAAGGAACCCAGCCATTTCCCACAAACCCTGACTGCTCCAGCCAAGCACAGGCGGCCTCTGGTGCCCCCTGCTGGCCCAGAAACCACAACTCAGAGCAAACTCCGGCATCCGCCAAGTACCATCCAACACAGGATGGCCAATGTGGGTATTTAAGTTCACGAGATACAGAGAGAAAATCTCTTCACACCAGCCGCGTTTCAGGTGCTCAGCGGTGGCACGGAGCTAGTGGCAAGCCTTGCGCCAGCACAGAGGACATTTCCAACATCTCGGGGCTGTGGCACAACGGGGGAAGCCGCCTGCCGCGCTGGCATCCCATGTGGGCGCCGGTTCGCATCCTGATCCAGCTCCACTTCTGACCCGGCCCCCTGCTAATGTGCCTGGGAGAGCAGCAGACCATGGCGCTCAGGTGGGAAACCCAGAAGCAGCTCCTGACGCCCGGCTTCGGCCTGGCCCAGCCCTGGCCATTGCTATCATTTGGGAAGTGAACCAGCAGCTGGAAGAGCAATTCTCCGGCTCCCCCACCACACCCCGCCTTCTCTGTAACTCTGTCTTCAAATGATTTTTAAAAATTAAAAAAAGGAACACAACAGGCTTCAACGTACTCAGGGTCATCGATGACAACCACAGCCAACGCCACACTGAATGGGGAAAAGCGGAATCTGTTTCTTCCAGAACCTGGAAGGACGGCCACTCCCAGCACTCTGACTCCACACACTCCTGGAAGTTCTAGCCAGAGTCCACAGGCAAGAGACAGAAGGGGCATACAGACAGGAAGGCAGTCGGACTCACTGAGCAAGAGACTCCAGGTCCGCTCCGTTCACAACTGCCACAAAATTAAATACAGCGCACACTCAACCAAGGCTCTGAGAGACCTACACAGTAAACACTGCCGAACGTGCAAGAGAATAAATTAAACAGGACACAGAGAGAAGACCTCCCATGGCCATAGATTGGAAGAATTATATTAAAATGTCCAGGGCCGGCGCTGTGGGGAAGTGGGTAAAGCTGCTGCCTGCAGTGCTGGCATCCCATATGGGCGCCGGTTCGAGTCCCGGCTGCTCCACTTCCGATCCAGCTCTCTATGGCCTGGATAGCAGTAGAAGATGGCCCAAGTCCTTGGGTCCCTGCACACGTGTGGGAGACCTGGAAAAAGCTCCTGGCTCCTGGCTCTGGATCAGTGCAGCTCTGGCCACTGCGGTCACTTCTGGAGTGAACCAGCAGATGGAAGACCTCTCTGTCTCCCTCTGTCATTCAAATAAACAAAATAATTCAAAATAAAAAATAAAATGTCCAAATTGGGGCTGACATTGTAGCATAGTGGATTATGCCACCACTTGCGACACTGGCATCCAAAATAGGCCAGTTTGAGGCCCAGCTGCTCCACTTCTGACCCAGCTCCCTGCTAATGTACCTGGGAAAGCAGCAGAGGGTGGGCCAAGTGCTTGGGCTCCTGCCATCTACAAGGGAGATCTGGAAGAAGCTCCTGGCTCCTGGCTTTGGCCAATGAGGTCATATGGGGAGTGAGCCAGCGGACAGATCAATCTCTCTCTCTAACTCAGACTTTCAAATAAGTAAATCTTTTTAAAACATTAAAAAATAAATAAAATACCTAAATTACCCAACACAGTTTACAGAGTTAATGCAATTCTCATCAAAATATAAATGACGCTGCTCACAGAACTACAAAGAAACACCCTACAGCTCAGATAGGACACAGAAGACCCCAGACGGCCAAAGCAGCCTTCCCTTGCCCGGTAACAAAGCTGGAGGCACCGCAGAACCCAGCGTCAGGCCAGCCCAGCGGTCTTGGCATAGAGGGCCACCCAGGCCAATGGGACACGACAGAAACCCCGGCAGTGAGGGCCCATCTACAAGAAACTTCTCTTTGGCGAAGCTAAAACACCCTAGAGAAGAGACATTCTCTCTGACAAACAGTGCAGGGAAAACGGACAAGCAAAAGCTGGAACAAGAGCCCCACCCCACGGAACCATCCGCTCTGAACGGCTCAAGGGTCTCCACATGGTGCAGACATGCTGGTGCGGCAGGCTAAGCCAGCACTCGGCACGCTGGTGATGCCAGCATCCCGTAGCAGAGCGCTGTTTGGGTCCTGGCCACTCCACTCCCACTCTAACTTCCTGCGACTGGCCCTAGGGAGGCAGTGGAAGACGGCCGAGTACCTGCACCCCCGCCACTGTGGGGGAGACCTGGTGATTCTGGCTCCAGCCTGCCCCAGTCACCAGGGAGGGAGCCAGTGGGGGGATTTCTCTCTGGCACTCTTTCATAGAAACCGATCTTTAGAACGAACCTGCAGGGGGTCAGCGTTGTGGCCCAGCTGGTAGAGTCAACTCCTGCGACGCCGGCATCCCATATGGCCACCGGTTCCCGCCAGGCTGCTCCTCTTCCGATCCAGCTCCCTGCTACGGCCTGGGAACAGCAGCAGCAGGTGGCCCAAGTGCTTTGACCCCTGCACCCACACAGGTGACCTGGAGGAAGCTCCTGGCTCCTGGCCATGCAGCCATCTGAGCGGTGAACCAGCGTATGGAGGATCTATCTCTCGTCTCTCTGTAACTCCTTCCAATAAATAAACAAATCATAAAAAATTCTTTTCAAAAAATTATCTTCTTATGACTTACCCAATTATAATATATACATTGAGGTATTTTTTTAAAGATGTCGTTGTTTGAAAGGCAGAGTTAGAGAGAGAGAAGCTTCCATCTGCTGGTTCAGTCCCCAAGTGGCCACAATGGTCAGGGCTGGGCCAAATCGGAGCCTGGAGCTTCATCCAGGTCTGCCACGTGGGTGCTGGGGCCCAGGGACATTAGCAGGGAGCATGTGAGGTGGAACAGCCGGGCCTTGAACTGGCGCTCACATGGGGTGCCGGAGTCACAGGCAGTTCCTTAACCGCTGGGGGCCACACAGCCCACGCCCCCTGTGCCCCTCCCCCCGGGACTAGGGCCAGGGCTCAGTGTGTCTGGCTGGCACACACCCCAGGTGGAGAGCACCCTCCTCTGACGGGAGGAACCCCGCAGAGCTCACAAAGCAGAGTGACTGTGTGTTCCACGAATTCGGACACTGCGTTAGCCGGACGACTGGCACCCAGCACACGAGCCGGCCCACTCCAACCACCGACTTGCCGTCTGAGAGCTCGCTGAGACTCGCTGCCCGCCTGCGCTACGCGTCCCTGCGGCCCGCACTGCGGCCGCCTCCTGCTGAGAGGAGGGCCTCCGCCAGGCACAAGATTCGCTGGCGGCCAAGGAAACCAGAGACCTTCAGTGAAGACGCAGGTGTTCCCTACGCACTCTGAACGCCTGCCGCGTCCCCACTAGGGCTCCCAGGAGGAAGCTGTCCACGAGGAATCCTGGGAAGGCTTTCAAACAGAGTAGAATCTCAGCAGAGACCCAGTCCCTGGGAAACGAGACAGCAAACAGACCGCTTTCACAGGGGACAGCACACGGGGCCCCCAGCGGGGTGCGGCGGGGCCAGGGGCAGCACACGGGGCCCCCGGCGGGGCCCGGGACAGCACACGGGGCCCCCGGCGGGGTGCGGCGGGGCCAGGGACAGCACACGGGGCCCCCGGCGGGGCCCGGGACAGCACACGGGACCCCCGGCGGGGTGCGGCGGGGCCCGGGACAGCACACGGGGCCCCCGGCGGGGTGCGGCGGGGCCGGGACAGCACACGGGACCCCCGGCGGGGTGCGGCGGGGCCCGGGACAGCACACGGGGCCCCCGGCGGGGTGCGGCGGGGCCAGGGACAGCACACGGGGCCCCCGGCGGGGTGCGGCGGGGCCCGGGACAGCACACGGGACCCCCGGCGGGGTGCGGCGGGGCCCGGGACAGCACACGGGACCCCCGGCAGGGTGCGGTGGGCCCGGGCGTTGGGGTGAGGGGAGCTGAGGGGCCAGCGAGCCACTTCCTGAGGCTGCAAAGCTCATGGCCCCTGTCAGCCTCCTAGTTCACACACGCTCCGTAAAACCAGAGCACAGAGCCCAGCGGTGAGCGAACCAGGCCTCTGTGCTCCCAAGGCACAAACACTGAGGGACCCGACTTCTGAGCAATGGGCAGCGAGGGGCAAACCCCTCCAGCTGTGCGCAGCGGGCCAGCTCCCGGGCAACAGCTTCTGTCTGGCCAGATCCCCCACCACCACCGCTCTACTGCCACCTGCTGGGGACAAACCCATAGAACCGGGGATTGTTGGGTCCCCAGCATCGCATCCACACCACAGGAGAGCCCCAGCAGCAGAGAACAAAGCTGCTGGGCCAGAGACCCCCGCCACATCCCCCTCCAGAGACACCCCACACCCCTCTCTAGACACCCCACACCCCCCTCCAGAGACCCCCGCCACATCCCCCTCCAGAGACCCCCCCACATTCCCCTCCAGAGACCCCCACATCCCCTCTCTAGACACCCCACACCACCCTCCAGACACCCCCACACCCCCTCCAGAGACACCCCTACACCCCCTCCAGAGACCCCCCACACCACCCCATCAGCATGACCAACAACCCCCACACCCCCTCTCCAGCACGACAAATGACCCCCACACCCCCTCTCCAGCATGACCAGAGACACTCGCTCACCTGGGGCAGGACACAATTCTCTGCTCAAACTTCAGACCCCTCCCAGGCCCACCGGTGCATTTCTGGGGAGAGCGGAGTTGATCAGGAGCCCCTGGTGCAATCCCACGGCTCAGCCTCTGCCACCCGGTGACGCCATCCTCACGCCAGGTCCCCCACCTGCTCCTCGGGTGTAAATCCCACTTGCCCGCCGCCGTGAGACTGAGTCACGGTCTCCGCACCTCCTGCGACCTGGACGAGGTCTTCCTTCCACAACCGGGACCCAAGACGAGACGCGCACCGGCTGGAGGGGGAGCCCCAGGCCCCCAGACCACAGCCACACCTCCCGGTTCAACCAAGCTCCAGGCCACACACTCAAAACCGCAGCTTGCGTGTGGGCAAGCAGATTCCGTGACAACACACGGCCCAGGGAGAGCACGTGTGCTCCGCGCAGGGAGGCAGGCATCCACACACCGAGGGGCCCGCTCCACACCCACCGTGCACTCAGGCCTCCAAGGGGCCTCCCAGCAGCCCCTGCTGAGAACTGGCGGCCAGGGTGCTGTCGCTGAGTCCTCCACAGACACGCCCTCCCAGCTGCAGGGCTGCTGGTTCTCGGGACGTCCTGCTCTGCCCAGGTAGGACAGGGGCAGGGTGGGGCAGCAGGGCAGGACGGGGCCCCACATCCCCACCCCTCCCCGGGCCCGGCAGGACACCCCGAGGGCCTGGCCCCGCCCCGCCCCCCTGCACGGGAGCGGGCAGGGGCAGGGACGGCAGCCCTCCCACTTCCTCCAGGAGAAAGGGGGCTGCCCTCCCAGGTGACCGCGGCCTCCAGGGGCTGCATCCTCAGCCAGCCGCCCCAGGTGGCGCTCCAGACCCATCAGCTGGCCCCACACAACCCCCTCGACACCCTGGTCTGCAGGAGGGGCGAGTTTCTGAGCTGGGCCTCAAACCGGCCCTCACACCAACAGGCTGGAACTCTGTCCCTAGACACACGTTCCCTCTGCACCCCATGTGGGCCACTGGGGTGTCCCAGGGCTATCCAGGGCGCCATATACACCCGTGGTGCTGTGGGGCCAGCCCTGCCCACAGGTGCTGAGGGGACCCGGCCCTCAGACCATCCTAAGGGGTCACGTCGTCCTCCTCCACCAGCTGGCCTGGGTGCCTCCCGACCATGCCAAGAGCCCCCAGGACGGCACCACCTCCCCCTCTCCCAGTCAGCAATCAGCGCAGGACCTCACCTACGCGTGGCCAGAGCGCCTGTGGGCTGTACTGGGCACGGCAGGCCCCCAAGGCTGGAGACCGCCACACCACGCTGTGCGCCTCGCTGGGTGACCAAGGCTTCCCTCGGGATGGCACTCCCCAGATGTGACCTCAGCCCATCCGTCTCAGCTGTCTGAACCCCATCGGCTCCCCTGGGCGGGGCCTGAGAGGGGTGGGTGGCTGCAACTCCGCAGGCCTCAGCCCTCTCCCCGCCCAGGAGCCTGGGAGGCTCAGGGACACCTGTTTCTGAGGACGAGCAGCTGCCGCCCGCCCAGGTGCACACAGGATGCCAACCCCAGGCCCGGAGGGACACACAAGTCCTGATGGGAATTCGGGGAGCCACACCCGTGAGAATCGTCGTTTATTCCCCAAGTTGCCAAAATCATCACCAAGGGTTCACCGAGGGGTGCAGAGGGGACGGGGAGGCTCAAACACTGATTGGGGGGCTGGATTTGGGAGGGAGGGGAGTGGGGGGGCCCCAGCTATCCCTCCCCCTTCTAATGCCACGGGAAAGGGGTCCTCCTCTAGCCAGCTCCCCTGCCCCTCCCCTCGTGTCCAGTTTCTCGCCGGGGGAGGTGGGCTGGGGATGCAGGAAGAGAGTGTAGTGTGAGTGGGCCCCAGGAGGGGAAGGGCTCTGGGGTGGGGGTCCCCCGTGTCACATGCACTCACAACACTGATCTCCCAGGGAGCAGATGGGGGGAGCCTGCCCTGGATTATAGGAGGAACGGGTTAGTGTTGGGGGCCGGCGGGCCTGGGGGCATCATGGGCGGTAGGCCGGGGCCCCCACCGAGAGGAGAGATGTAGGTGGGTGGCGCCCCAGGGAGCGGGGGCACAGGGCTGAGGCGGAGCTGGTTCAGGGTGAGCGTCGCAGGGGGTGCTGGCTGGAAGGGGTTGGTGACGGAGGGGCCGGCGGCAGGGGCTCCTGCAGGACAGAAAAGACAGAACACAGCACAGGGGTCAGCAGGCGCTGGCCTGCCCGGCCTGGCTCATCCCGGCCCCAGGAGGCGCCTGCTCCGGCGGGACCCACAGGGAGCACCCAGGGCACGAGCCACACTTACCGCTTGGCAGGAAGGGGTTGGAGGCCTTGGCTCCTGGCGGTGTGGGGCCTGGCCGGCTCACCAGCGAGTCCAGGTCCACCAGGGCTGCATTAGGCCCCAGGAATGACTCTGGCGTCTTCCGTGTGGGGGGCGTGGGGGTGGGGGTGGCTGCAGGCGGGGGGCTCCCCACAGCCTCAGCCAGAGACCCCCCAACCCCAGTCAAATCGAACGCCCCAGGGCTGCGGGCGGGCACCTCTCCTGCCAGCAGCTCCAACTCGCCTGGAAGGAGCCAGAAGAGGGGCTCAGAGGGAGACTACAGCAGGGGAGCAGAGGGAGACAGGGTGCGGCTGAGGGGCCGCTGGGCCAAGAGCGCGGGGGGAGGCCCTGAGGGGCAGGGGCGGCCTTCAGGCAAGGCCCAGACTCAGCGGGGTGGCTCTGACGCCAGGGCCCTATCCACACCCTGCAGCAGCCTGTCTGGGGGAGCCCTGGGCCGTCGGCACGCAGCAGGGAAACTGGGGGCTGCTCGCAGCCCAGGAGCCCCTCCGTGCAGAGCAACAGGGGGCGTGGCAACGGCTGCAGACTGCACCCGAGAATCCCCAGATCCGCGCCGGGCAGGGCCTGGACGGGCGAGCACGGCAGGCCGGAAGTCGGCCCGGTCGCCCCTCGGGGAGCATGCCAGGCAGCACTGCCAGGCACTTGCCCTGCCCCGAGCTACCATGCACCACGTGGGCCTGGACACGGGTGCTCAACTCCAACAGGCGCGCTGACAACAGCCTCCTAAGACACTCTGAAAAGGCGTTCCCACCCACTCCCAACAGGTCACTGCCAAGAGAGGGGCAGCCTGCAGACCCGGGGGGCTACCCAGCCGCCCCGCACAGCAGGACGTAGCCAGCAGGACGCCCGTCATCAGAGGCCGGCCTTCAAGGGGGAAATCTCAAAAGGACAACAATTCTCTGTGCCACTTCTAGACGCTTTCTCTGCACACGCGATTACTCAAAACAAAGCCACTTCCCTTACAGGTGCAGTGGGGCAGCGGCTAAGGCGCCACTTCCAACCCCGCTTCCTGCCAGCGCACGGCCTGGGGCACAGCACGGATGACTCGAGCTGGCGCTGCGCCTGCTGGGACCGGGGTGCCGCTCCGGCCGTTTGGGAAGTGAACCAATGGGTGTGGGATCTCCATCCACTTGCCTCCCACACGAGACAGACAGACGCACGGATGGCTCTGTCCACCGAACTCTTCACCCTCACATACGGCCCGAAGGCCGCATTAAGGGGGCAGCGGGCTCACCTGTGCTGCTCCCAGAGGTTGGCAGGGCCGTGCGAAGCCGGTCGAAGTCAGAGAACTCATCGGGCTCTGGGTCAAAGCCCCCAGCTGCTGTGGGGGTGGCAGGGGCGGGAGGCTCCACTTAGCACCTGCCCTCCTCCGACCCCAGTCTGTGCCTCAGGACCCGGGACGACCACTCTCACCCCCACCCCCAGGCCCGGAGCCACCTCGTACCTGCAGTGCCGTTGGTGCTCGGCTTGGCAGGGGAGCCCCCCCAGGGGTCTGAGAAGGCTGGAGCCGGTGCCCAGGGGTCAGAGGCCGGGGGTCCACTGAGTGAGGCCCCACCTGGGTGACAAGGGAGGCACAGCAGGGCTAGCACCCTCGCCTGCCACTCGGACCCAAGACCTCCCGAGGCCTACCTCCAGGTGCTCGTCCTCTCCCCAGGAACCTTCCCCAGCCCCGGGCTCTCACACACTAGAGCCTGCTGCTGCCCCTCTCCCCGCCCCTCACCCAGCGGGGCGCCTGGCCTGCCGGGGCCGCCCCTCACCAGGGCCTGCTGCTGCCCCTCTCCCCGCCCCTCATCCAGCGGGGCGCCTGGCCCGCCGGGCTCTGGCTTGGCCTCTCTGCCCCACGGCTGAGCAGTGTCTCCCTCAGGTCCCCATCCCCTGTCCTCCCCTGGGCCCCACCCCAGGGCACCCAGGGCACCCCCCCGCTGGACGGGCATCGAGAACTCACCCTCAGAGCTTCCCCACGGGTCAGGTGTGGGCCCCTCTCCAGCTGCGGGGGCCGAGCTCCCTCCCCAAGGGTCCACAGAGGGCCCTGCGGGGGCAGCAGGCCTCCAGGGGTCCCCAGCAGCCGGCGTGGGGGCTGGGCCGCCCCAGGGATCAGCAGCTGGAGGGACAGCAGGTCCCCCCCAGGGGTCCGAGGTGGGGGCAGCCGTGGGCATGGCGGCAGCCATGGGTGCTGGACCCCCCCAGGGGTCAGAGGCCGGTGGAGGCGCCGGGGCTGTGAAGACGTCAGCGAGATCCATGAGGGACGACTACAGCAGGAGACAGAGGGGAGCATGAGGGCACGGGAGACGCTCCCCAAGTCCCAGCCAGCTCTGGCTGGAGCCGGGGCAGGATGACGGAAAGGGCTGGAGCCCCTGCAGACACCTGTGCAGCCCCCCTTAAGCACCCCCATCTGCCCACCTCTGCCCCCCACAGCAACTAGGTGGTCCCCCCAACCCATGGAACTGGATGCCTCCTTCCATCTACCTCCCTACTGCCCACTCCGCACACATATACAGGACAGGCCGTGCACACACACACACACACGCCCCAGCCCTGCAGTGTGCGTGCACACACACAGAGACGCCCCATCTCTTCAGTGCACACACACAGACGTCCCAGCTCTGCACACACACACAGACGCCCCATCTCTGCAGTGCGCGCACACACACACACACAGATGCCCCAGCTCTGCAGTGCGCGCACACGCACACACACACACACATGCCCCATCTCTTCAGTGCACACACAGACGTCCCAGCTCTGCACACACACACACAGACGCCCCATCTCTGCAGTGCGCGCACACGCACACACACACAGACGCCCCAGCTCTGCAGTGCACGCACACGCACACACACACAGATGCCCCAGCTCTGCAGTGCACACACACAGACGCCCCAGCTCTGCAGTGCGCGCGCATGCACACACACACAGACGCCCCATCTCTGCAGTGCACACACACACAGACGCCCCAGCTCTGCAGTGCACACACACACAGACGCCCCAGCACTGCAGTGCGCGCGCATGCACACACACACAGATGCCCCATCTCTTCAGTGCACACACATACGTCCCAGCTCTGCGCACACACACACAGACGCCCCATCTCTGCAGTGCACACACAGACGTCCCAGCTCTGCACACACACACACACGCCCCAGCCCAGCAGTGTGCGCGCACACACACAGATGCCCCAGCTCTGCACACACACACGCCCCAGCCCAGCAATGTGCGCGCACACACACAGACGCCCCAGCTCTGCACACACACACGCCCCAGCCCTGCAGTGTGCGCACACACACACACAGACGCCCCAGCTCTGCAGTGCACACACACACAGATGCCCCAGCTCTGCACACACACACACAGACGCCCCATCTCTGCAGTGCGCGCACACACACACAGATGCCCCAGCTCTGCACACACACACACACACAGAGACGTCCCAGCTCTGCAGTGCACACAGGACAGGACATGTACACACACACACACTCACTCGCTCTCTCTCTCTATCTCTCTCTCAAGCAGCACCCGAGTTCTGGGGGTGAGTACAGGACTGGGCCCAGCTGACCAGAGTCCCCTTCCCCTGGAGTGGAGGTCCCCCCAACACCCACACCCCCAAAGGGCCCCAAGGGGAGAGAGGAACTGAGTCTTGTCCCAGGGCACCCAATGGAGGCAGGCAAGGTGGGCACCACCATCTCACTCCCCACCGTTCTGCCTGGTCCCTGAGAACTTTCTGGCTAACACCAGCCTAGGCAGGCCTTTCCACCTGTCAAAAAAGCCACACGGGGTCCCACTGCCCATGACAAGCTACCCACTGCCCATTCCAGGGAGGGAGCCCCACCCCCACCCCTCCAAGTAGGGGCCGTACCCATGACCTGCTCTGAACAGCAGCGGGTAGCAAGGCTCAGGCCAGCTCCCGGCCTTTCCCACAGGGCAGTGCTGGCGCCCACTGGGTCTGCACAGAGTGGAGACGGGGAAGGCGCTGGGGGCGGGGGCGCACAGGGCAGCACTGACGTCCACTGGGTCAGCACAGAGAGGAGACGGGGAAGGCGGTGGGGGGTGTCCACTGGGTCAGCACAGAGAGGAGACGGGGAAGGCGGTGGGGGGTGTCCACTGGGTCAGCACAGAGAGGATATGGGGAAGGCGGTGGGGGGTGTCCACTGGGTCAGCACAGAGAGGAGACGGGGAAGGCGGTGGGGGGTGTCCACTGGGTCAGCACAGAGAGGAGACGGGGAAGGCGGTGGGGGGTGTCCACTGGGTCAGCTCAGAGAGGAGACGGGGAAGGCGGTGGGGGGTGTCCACTGGGTCAGCACAGAGAGGAGATGGGGAAGGTGGTGGGAGGGGCCCGCACAGGGCAGTGCTGGCGCCCACTGTGTCAGCACAGAAATGAGACGGGGAAGGTGGGGGGGTGGCCCACACAAGGCAGCACTGGCACCCACTGGGTCAGCAGAGTGGAGACAGGGAAGGCGCTGGGGGGCCGGAGGATGAAGCCACACTGTGTGCCCTCAGACTGCACTGCCAGTCACGGAGCTGAGACGTGACAGAGCCGGCAGGGAGGGAGCTCTGGGGAGGTCTGCTGTACAATCACACAGCCCAGATGCGCCAAGGACACACCAAGGGCAGAAAGGAGACCCAGGGCCGGGCCCTGCCTGTCCTACTCCCGGACGGCAGGAGCCCAAGAAGGTGAGAGGACAGGGAGCCCCGCACCCTTCCCCTGACGCCTGGTGGGGCCACACCCTCCCTCACTTTGCTAGGCCGGGCTCCAAGCCCCAAGGAGAACAA
The DNA here is from genome assembly GCF_033115175.1 of Lepus europaeus. NCBI lineage: Eukaryota > Metazoa > Chordata > Mammalia > Lagomorpha > Leporidae > Lepus > Lepus europaeus. Next base: position 2,922,165 of record NC_084845.1, read on the forward strand.
TCCGCTCCCATGACCACAGAGACACAGGGAAGCGGCCAGGAGCGGCCAGGGCGCGGGCAGGGCGCCTCCCACTCACCTCCTCCTGGCCCGCCGTCTCCCGCTTGCTCTCCTCGATCGCCATCTGCAGCCTCAGGTCGTCCCCGCGCCGGATCCGCTCCTCCTGCAAGGGCGCAGCCGCCGCCAGCCAGGACAGGACGTCAGCCAGCGTGCAGCAGGCACGGCCGCCCGCCCCCCGCCTCCCGCCCCGACACGCTGACACGGGGTCGGCACGATGTATGGAAGGGGTGAGACGCGAGGGAGAGGACAGGGCTGGGGGGGTGGAGCCCCGAGGGGCACCCTGCCTGGCCCCGCGGAGGCGGAGCAGCCGTGGCGAGCGGGGTGAGTGGACAGCCCCTCTCCCGGCGTCCTGCAATCCACCATCCACAGGCTCCTGCGGCTAAGACGCTGAGGGCTGGGGCTGAGGGAGGGTCCTGGGGGGCCCGGGAAGGGCAGGGAGGCTGCTCTGACCTTGTCGTGCTCCTCTCGGCTCAAACTAAGGGCCAGCTGGAGCTGGACGTCGTCCTCGGGGCCGCAGGACGGGGGCTGGGGAGAGAGAGAGTGAGGGCGGGGCGGGGGCACAGAGCTGGCCGACAGGCACGGGAGCCAGCACCGGCAGAGAGAGAAGCAAGGCCCCGAGACTGGGGCAGGGCAGGGCGGGCCAGGCTCCCACAGGAGGAGGACAGGGCCTGAGAGTGGACCTGCAGAAAGCAGCGGGGAGGGAGAGGGCAGAGGCGGGCGGGGCGGCGGTGTATGGAGACAGATGGCAGACGGAAGGCGCACGCGCAGCCGCGGTGGTGCGGCGGCGCCCCGTACCTGGTCGGCCTCTTCCTTGCTCATGGCCAGGGCCAGCTGGAGCTGCAGCTCCTCCTCCCCGCTGCTCTGTGGCCAGGCCTGCTCGGCCTCGGGCGGGGGCCCGGCGCCCACAGCTGCAGAGGAGGCTGGGGAGGGGGACCAGGGTGAGACCGAGGACCCAGGCAGGGCTTCCCTTTCCAAACCCCTCCGTGCCCACACCCCAGGCCTCCAAAGGCAGAGACAGGACGAGGGCCAGGGAGACCAAGGCGGACGGGCAGGGTCCAGGGCTGGGCGTCTGCTGACAGTGGTGCCCCCAGGCCCTGGCTGGGGCTGCCACAGCTCCAGGGCCTCCAGCAGGGAAAGCTGGAATTCCGGAGGTGCAGTGCCCAGCAGACGGTGGGGTCCCAGGCCTGGTTAGGGGAGGGCAGTGGGTTCCAGGGAGAGGAAGAGAAAGGGAGCAGGACGCAAGAATGGACTGTGGCCAGGCTGGGATGCCACCGCCTCCAGTCAGCGCCTCACCAACCCCCACCCTGCCCCACGCCCTGCTGCCAGCCCAGAGTGGACCCTGCCCTCCCCACTTCCCCCGCCACGGGCAAGGTGCGTCTGCTCGGCTGACACTGTGCACCTGGGTTCCGGCTCCTGTCCCTGGCGGCGACCTCTCAGGCCAGAACAATGAGTGTCCCCGCAGGGCCGGCTGTACAAGCAGCTCCAGGGGGCATCTGTGGCCCTCTCTCACTCTCTACCCTTAAACCCCCAAGCCCCACCCCCGACACGTCAGCTCACAAAGGCACCAAGTCAATCACAGGAGGCGGCGGCAGGGCCTGCCCATGACCACGGCACCCAGCCCTGGTGCTCCCTTGGGCTCAGGCCTGCAGGCCCTTAACAGCCCTGCTCTTCCCCCGGCCCCTCCACACAGCCTGCTCTAGGCCGGGGCTGGCCTACCAACTGAGGGAAAGAGTGTCAGACCGTGGGAATCTCAAACCCAGCCCGCAGAGCCACGGCAGGGCTCCAGGGGCCTGCACCAGTTCACGCCAGCGAAGCCAGAGAGGCAGCCTCTGCCTGGCGTCTCCAACTGCCACCACTCCTCCCTGAGGCCCTCCAGGCTCCCTCCCAAGTGGCAGCGGAGCCCTCTGCACCACGGCACTGGCCACTCGGGCCAGCGCCCACCAGGCAGAGGTTGCCCTCCATGAGCAGCGTCTGAGAGCCTCGGGTGAGCACTCAGCCTAGCAGCTAGGACCCCGCTTCTGTCGGCGTAAGCCCGGGGGACGGCAGGCACGGCTCAGAGGAACGGGCTCCTGCCGCTCGCATGGATGCCTGGTGAGGCCCCGGCTGCTGGGCCCCAGTCACTGAGTGCATGGGGAGCACACCGGCCAACGGAGCTCTTCTCGCTCACTCCCAAACAACTCACAACAAGACAAAACAGATCCAGAGGCCGTGGGGCTGCGACCCTGGGGCCCCTGCGCCCCAGCCCTGCCTTCCTGCTGCGCCGGCCCAGGCCACGTGCTCCCACGCCCCCAGAGCCCACACCCAAGGAGCCCTGGGCCAGGGCACTGGGCACTCTCGGACGGGACCGCGCTTGGGGCCTACCCCCCAGCAGTGAGGCGGCGTCCGGCTAGCGTGCATGGGAGCAGAAGGAACCCTCAATTCCAGGGCCCCGCAGCTGCAGGGCAGGCCCCGGGCGCAGGTGAGGCAGGTGAGGAGCCGCGGTCCACGCAGTCCACGCGGCGGGGCGGGAGGGCCTCACCCGTGGCAGTCTGCGCCAGCTTCTCCTTGGTCTTGAGCGCGTGGGCACGCTCCTCCCGCAGGCGGTCCTCGTCCCGCAGCAGGGCCACCAGCTGCTTGGCCTTCTCACGCACGTTCACGCCCTGGTCCTTGCCGTCACGGTCCACGTACTGGAAGTCCTTCAGCGTCTGCACGGCGTACATGTTCTCTTTGCACTGCTGCGACACACGCTCCGAGCCCGTCTTGATGAGGTACTCCATCAGCGTCATGGCCTGCAGCGGGCAGAGACGCGGGGACAGCCCTGAGAGACCGCGTGCACACTCATGGCACCCGGCTCCACAGACACACACTCCGGCTCTGCTCCCGGAACGATGCCAAGGACCGAGCGCCACAGGGAGGCAGCACAAGCGCCGCCCACGAGCCGAGTAACAGGAAGAGATGGCGCCTGGGCCTCACGCGGGCACAGGGCCACAGTCCACTGCTCCCGGAGTTACACCGCGCGGGAGGGCACCTCCGGCTGCCGTCTGCTGCCCTAGGACTCCGACACGGGGCTTCACTGCTGAACGTGACAACGCGCACTAACGAGGGAACTGACACCACCGAGGTGGACAGCCACCGCCAGGAGCAGAAGCCAGGCCCGGCGTCGGCCCAGGGACGGATGCGCGGACACAGAGCACGGGGCCACGAGCAGGAGCCAGGCCCGGCATCGGCCCAGGACAGGACACGCAGACACAGAACACGGGACCACGAGCAGGAGCCAGGCCCGGCGTTGGCCCAGGGCAGGACACGCAGACACAGAACACGGGGCCACGAGCAAGAGCCAGGCCCGGCGTTGGCCCAGGGCAGGGGGTCAGGAGCAGGAGCCAGGCCCGGCGTCGGCCCAGGACAGGACACGCAGACACAGAACACGGGGCCACGAGCAGGAGCCAGGCCCGGCGTTGGCCCAGGGCAGGGGGTCAGGAGCAGGAGCCAGGCCCGGCGTCGGCCCAGGACAGGACACGCAGACACAGAACACGGGGCCACGAGCAGGAGCCAGGCCCGGCGTTGGCCCAGGGCAGGGGGTCAGGAGCAGGAGCCAGGCCCGGCGTCGGCCCAGGACAGGACACGCAGACACAGAACACGGGGCCACGAGCAGGAGCCAGGCCCGGCGTTGGCCCAGGGCAGGGGGTCAGGAGCAGGAGCCAGGCCCGGCGTCGGCCCAGGACAGGACACGCAGACACAGAACACGGGGCCACGAGCAGGAGCCAGGCCCGGCGTTGGCCCAGGGCAGGGGGTCAGGAGCAGGAGCCAGGCCCGGCGTCGGCCCAGGACAGGACACGCAGACACAGAACATGGGGCCAGGAGCAGGAGCCAGGCCCGGCGTTGGCCCAGGGCAGGGGGTCAGGACCAGGAGCCAGGCCCGGCATCGGCCCAGGACAGGACACGCAGACACAGAACATGGGGCCAGGAGCAGGAGCCAGGCCCGGCGTCGGCCCAGGACAGGACACGCAGACACAGAACATGGGGCCAGGAGCAGGAGCCAGGCCCGGCATCAGCCCAGGGACGGACAAGCAGACACAGAGCTCGGGGCAGGTGGTGGGCGGATCCCGGGAGCGCTGCTGCCACCTTCTGTGCCCCGTGACGCGGGGACAGCTCCCTCCTAACCAAGGCAGTGCAGGGAGGCACACACCACTCAGCAGGGTTTCTGTCACTCCTCCTGACTTGGGCTCAAGCCCCGTCCACAGAGCAGGTCAAGGCCACAGCCCTCCCAGGCTGCACTGGGGGCCCTGGATGCTGCAGGGGACTCTGGGGCTCCCAGAGCCGCCGCCACGCCATCGAGCGGAGCAGAGGCTGGCAAGAAGCAGCTGGCGCCAGTGCACCGACATCGGTCTGGATCGCCAACCTGGTCAGGCATCCGGGAGCAGAGCCCAGCCGGCCCTCCAGGTGGAGAGGGCAGGAGAGCGCCGGCGCGCATCCCCAGGCCCGCAGAGGAAGCCGCCCAGAACCAGCAGCGCTCACACCCCTCACCTAAGTGAGCCCTTGAGCCGGATTATGGCAGCAGCCACGACGCAGGGGACCTCGCCCCCGTCCACGTAGGCTCTGTGCCAGACGCGTCACAGAAAACCTTCCATTTCCCGAGCTCGCCGGATTTTAGGGCTGTGAACCAAACAGGCTTCCCCAGTGAAACGGCAAACTCACACTCAGCCACTGAAACAAAGGGAGACGGGAGCAGCGGCAGGCGTCTGGTCCCGGTCAGGCTGCCGGTTAGCACAGCTGCACGCACGCACACACGCACGGTTCACGGCCCAGCTCCACGCCTGACGCCAGGTCCCTGCGAACAGGGCCTGGGAGACTGCAGTGGTGACCCGGGCACCCACGGGGAGACCGAACGAGCTCCCGGCTTGGCCTGCCCAGCCCCAGCTGCTGCAGGCACGTGGGAAGCCAACCAGGGGACAGAAGACCTCTCTCTGCCACTCAAATAAATCAAAACAAACTTTAAAAAAGACAACGAAAGAAGGACGTCCTGCTGCGTCAGAGTGAACTAGTTTAAGCCAGGGTCAGCCGGCCTTCTCCCGCTCAGGCCGGGGCAGTGGGTCGGTTTCGGGCACCTGCTCGCGCTCTGGCCCTCGGCAGCAGAGGGCTGGCCCTGGCTGTGTCCCAGCTGGCTGGGATCTGGCCTGTGGGCCAGGTTCCTGACCCCCCATGTGTTCTTTTTTTTTCCTTTAAAGATGTTTTTATTTACTTGAAAGTCACAATTAGAGAGACAGACGCTGGCGCTGTAGCATAGCAGGTAAAGCCACTGCCTGCAGTGCCGGCATCTGTTCTGGGCACTGGTTCAAGTCCTGGCTGCTCCAGCTCTCCGCTATGGCCTGGAAAAGCAGCGGAGGATGGCCCAAATCCTTGGGCCCCTGCACCCGTGTGGGAGACCTGGAAGAAGCTCCTGGCTCCTGGCTTCAGATCGGCACAACTTCGGCCGTTGCGGCCAATTGGGGAGTGAACCAGCGGATGGAAGACCTCTCTCTCTCTCTGCCTCTCCTTTCTTCGTGTAACTCTTTCAAATAAATCAATCTTAAAAAAAAAAAAAATTACAATGGATCTTCCATCCACTGGTTCCCTCCCCAGATGGCCACACCAGCTGGGGCTGGGCCAGGGCGAGGCCAGGAGCTTCACCCACGAAGGTGACAAGGCCCAAGCACTGGGCCGCTTTCCAGTGCTTTTCCCAAGCCGTTCGCAGGGAGCTAGACGGGAAGTGGACCAGCCGGGACTTGAACCGGCGTCCACAAGGGGTGCAGCATTGCAGACGGCAGCTTTACCAGCCACGTCACGAGGCCAGTCCCCCAATTTCCTTCTCTAATTGTATATCTGAAAAGCAGAGAGACACAGTCAGCGAGAGATCTCCCATATACCAGTTCCCTCCACAAATGTCCTCAGTGGCCTGCACTGGGTCAGCCCAAAGCCAGGAGCCAGTAACTCAACCCAGGGGTCCCACACGTGGCAGGGACCCCAACACCGGAGCTGCGTGTCACCTGCTGCCTCCAAGGCTGTGCGGAGCAGGAGTCAGGACTGAAGCGCGGCCAGGACTGGCGCCCAGGCCGCCACGTGGGACACAGCCGTCCTCAGCAGCACTTCAGTCCTGGGCCAAGACTCACGTCCAGCTCAGAGCAGAGCCTGGGGCCCTGCGCTCCCCAGACAGGCAGGTGCAGTCGGGGGGGGGGGGGGCAGAGCAGGGGGGACTGGAGTGCAGTCAGGGTGGGGGGTGCGGTCAGAGTCAGGGTCAGAGAGGGCTGGGGTGCAGTAAGGGTGGGGGGCTGGGGTACAGTCAGGGGTGGGGGATGCACTCAGAGGGTCAGAGAAGGCTGGGGTGCAGTCAGGGTGGGGGGCTGGGGTGCCATCGGGGGGCTGGGGTGCCGTCGGGGGGGACTAGAGTACAGTCAGGGTGGGAGGCTGGGATGCAGTCAGGGTGGGGGGCTGGGGTACAGTCAGGGGCAGGGGGGTGCAGAGTCAGGGTCAGAGGGGACTAGGGTACAGTCAGGGCGGGGGGCTGTGGGGCTCTGCCTCCAGCTCTGCAGCACCTGGGTGTGACTTGCTCTGTGTCTCAGTTTCCTCACCTGGAGAATGGGAGCAGACAGCCTCTTCACTGGGTAACGGGGAGGGTTCAAGGGCAATGAAGGCTGCACAGGCCACAGCAGCAGGTGCTCCCCAAGACCTGGCCCCGGGGCCATGGAAGTGGGACGGGCAGAGCCCTGGTCACATAGGTGCTCCCCAAGACCCGGCCCCGGGCCATGGAAGTGGGACGGGCAAGCCCTAGCCACGCAGGTGCTCCCCAAGACCTGGCCCCCAGGCCACAGAAGTGGGACAGGCACAGCCCCAGCCACGCAGGCAGGACGGGCAGAGCCCCGGCCACACAGGCAGGACGGGCAGAGCCCTGGGCCACGCACGCGGGACGGGCAGAGCCCCGGCCACGCAGGCAGGACGGGCAGAGCCCCGGCCACACAGGCAGGACGGGCAGAGCCCTGGGCCACGCACACGGGACGGGCAGAGCCCCGGCCACGCAGGCAGGACAGGCAGAGCCCCGGCCACGCAGGCAGGACGGGCAGAGCCCCGGCCACACAGGCAGGACGGGCAGAGCCCTGGCCTACAGGGCCCCAGAGCTGACCTTCCTCCCCAGGATGATCAGACGCACAGACGCCAGCCAGGCAGCGCTGCGGGGCAGGGGTACATGGGCTCTGGTGCTGTGGGCCCAGACCTCGCTCCGCCACAGCCCTGCAAGCCACCTCCCTTCCCCGGGCCTCGGCTTCCCCATGCATCAATCAGGAAAGAGGATTCCCCTGTGCCAGCATGGGTCGGCACAAGGACTCTAAGGGGCCAGATGAGTGCCACGGCTCATGGTGGCTCCGTGCCCGCCCTGCAGCAGGGGACTGAAGCTCAAGGGAGCCGGCTAGCTGTGGACCCCGGAGCCCCCTCAGCCCGCCCCGTGCCTGCACCCAGCTCTGCAGGCTCTCTGCAGCAGCACCTGCTGACCCACAGCACCACCAGCAGACACCTCCCTCTCCCTCCGTGCACCTGTGGCCAGAGGTCAAGGACAGGAGCCCCACGCCCACAGCCTCAGCCTGGGACCCGGCAAAGCCCAGACCAGCACCCCACAGACCCTGTGCGGGAGCTCCAAGCATCAGGGGGGCTGCGGCAGGATGGTGACAGGGAGGACAACAGGGGGTGCTTCCTGGGGTGCAGTTCAGAGTCCCCCACACTCCCCCAGGCCCCAGGCCTCAGCCCCTCCTCCTCACTTCCGCACGGGCCTTGTCCCAGCAGCACAAATGCCGCCCAGGCCTTCCCCATAAATGACCAGTCACTGACTCCACCTGTGACTCAGCACGAGCCCTGACCTGTGCCCTGACCTGGGCGTGTGGGGACCCACAGACATGGGCCTGATGGCCCAGCCTCAGCCTTCCCTCCGCAGGGACGGGGAGCAACTCCAGACGATGGGCGAGACAAGCAGGCTGGGGGTGAGGACAGACAGGGGCCAGGTCCAAGAGGACAAGCGGCGGCCACAGGCCTCGGCCGTGCGCACCAGCTCCTCCCACGGGGGCGGGGTCCGGCTCCAGGTCCCGCCAACCAGAAGCGGAGTCCAGCCTCCTGGCCCCAGGCCCTGCCAACAGGAGGAACAGAGCGCGGGAGCCGGCGACCGGGCAGGGCCAGCTGGAACCAGAGTGCCGCCCAAGGCCCGAGACACGTGTGGGTGGTGAGGAGGGCAGGCACGCTGGGCCACACCTCTCCGCACAAACCGAGAGAACACAGAATCCCAGCAACACGCCGCCAGCCACTACTCCCACTGCGTTTGTGTTTTTTGGTTTTTGGTTTTTTTTTTTTAAAGCGCTCTTCATCCACTGCTTCACTCCCCAAGTGTCCACAGCCAGGAGCCCACAACTCAATTCAGGGATCCTGCATCCCCCACCTGCCAAGGTGGGCGCGAGCAGGGAGGGGCTCCGCCCAGGCTCTCTCACCAGGACGCTGGCACCCCAAGCAGCCACGTGACTGCCAGCTCAGACACCCACCCACCCAACCTGTCTCAGGTACTTAGGATCACCCACACGGCTGAAATTCTGCACTGGCAGAGCACGGTTCACGCCCTGACGGTGTTCGCTAAGTCGCCATCTCATTTCCCCTTTCTGAACGGGGGTCTACTCAGCACGCAGCGTGACCTGTGGCGAACGCCGGCAGCACCCGGCCAGAGCGCACAGCAGCCTGCTGCCCGCGCCCCCACGCCGCCCCTCACCGACTCACTGTCTGCACCTGGTCTCCTGGGCCCTGCCGCCCCAGCGTCAGCCACGGGAAGCAGAGTGCAGCCTGGGAGTGAGACCCCCCCACCCCGGGACAGGGCCTGGGACGCACATCCCACCCTGAAGGTGGCCACCTTCCAAACGGCCCTCAGAAGCCGGCATGGGAGGGACGCGCGGAGCAAAGGAACTGGGCTGACACCCAGAAGGGACGGCAGCCGTGGACCACCCAGGCCTTCTGGTGGGCCACCCAAGCACGTCACTTAGGGGTGGCACGGAGGCACGGCAGGCTGAGCCCCGACGTGGGGAACCCACACGCCTACAGGTGCCAGTCCAAGACACCGCCACTCAGCTTCCTGCACCAAATGATGGCTCAACCCTGGGCCCCTGCCACCATGTGGGAAACCCGGCCTGTGCTCTGGGCTCCAGGCTTCAGCTGTTTCAGGCATCTGGGGCGTGAAGCAGGGGAAGGAAGGTATCGCTCGCTCACTCGCTCTCCCCCCACCTCTTTCCCCACCACTCTGCCTCTCAAATAATAAACATTTTTAAGTAGATTTAAATCACAAAGCTCAAAACCTTTAAAAGCGTTCTGCCTGTTGCCCGCCCCACCCGCGCCGCACCCACCTTGTACACATGCCGCCAGTTCTTGCCGTGGTCGTTGAGCCGCTTCCATATCATGCTCATGATCTCGGAGAAGGCCACGACGTTGTAGGTGAGGTCGGCGATCTCGGACATGAGCGAGCTGGACGGGCCCCAGGGGTCATTGCTCGTGGCCTCGCGGACCTTGATCTCCGCCTCCGAGTAGTTGTGCACGATGTTCTTCATCTGGCGCCGCAGCGACGAGGTGGACATGGTGCCCAGCGGCCGCGGCGAGGGGCACGGGCCCCCCGGGCTGTGCAGGCGGGGCAGCTGGCGGGTGCCGGCAGGTCACCGCATCTGAGAGGGGAGAGGACCTTGGGAAACACAAACCAGACATGGTCTGCCTGGAGCCAGAGCTCCCACGCCTCCCGGGGCTCCCCGCTGCCCTCAGGAGACCCCTGTCGGCCTCCGCTGTCAAAGTCCCCATCCTTCTTTCAGTTCCCTAAACGGGCCAGGCCCCTGCTCGACGAAGCAGAACAGAGCGGCAGTCCCAGGCAGGGGCCCCAGACGGCCGGGCTGGGCGCAGCCTGCCCGCCTCCCGCCCCGGCCGCCCCCACAGGCGGAGAACACTTGCACCTCCCTTTTCTCCGCTGCGAAATGGGGTTCCAGGCGGTAATCCAGGGAACACACAGGCCACCAGCGCTGCCCCGACGCACTCTTCACCCCCACCCCCACCCCCACCCCACCTCACTGCCCAGTGCTGCCCCGACACCAGGGTCACCGCAGTACCCGTGACTGCGTACAGTTTCCCATTATACGGCTAACGCGAACCACAAGCCCCTGCGGGCCGCGCGTCCCGTGACTGGAGGTAGCTTTTCCCATCAGAGGCTGGCCTGCGAAACTCACTCAGTCAACAAAGTAGGAGCCAAATGCCTCCCCAGGCAGGGGTTTAGGGGAGCTGTGGCAGCACCCGGGGGACAGAGTGAGGAATGAGGTCCCCGAGCAGAGGGTGTGGGAGCCTGAGGCCCAGGGAGGGGAGATAAGGGCGCTCAGCCATTATTATCTCCCCTAACACCCTGCTGCCCAGAGGTTAGATAACCGCCTGAACCCGGCCTCCCCACCCCCCACCCCCCGCCCGGGCACCCTGAATGCACCTGTGCTGAGGTACCCACACTCACACGGCCCCGGCCCACCTGAACCCCGGCCTCCCCTCACCCCGCCGGGCCACCCTGAATGAGGCACCCGCACTCACACGGCTCCGGCCCACCTGAACCCCGGCCTCCCCCCACCCCGCGGGGCCACCCTGAATGAGGCACCCGCACTCACACGGCTCCGGCCCGGCGGCGATTTCCATGTATCCGCAGTCCTTCCACGCCCGGATTCACGGCCACCCTGGAGGGGACCAGAGAAGGGAACTCCCTCGCCCCGGGGCACGCACACGTCTCCCGGCTGAACTCAGGGCAGAGAGCCTGGGGCCTGGAGACAGCAGGAACCAGTTGTGAGGAAGTGGCCGGGGTCCCAGGCCAAGCCCACCCAGGAAGGGACGTGAGAACGAGAGAGGGAGGGAGGGACAGGCACAGACCAGCGGACACACAGACGCGAGCTGGGAAGACAGAAAACCCAGTGGCCTTGACCCAGGGAGGGGCCTGGGGCGGACACGTAAGAAGACGGGAGAACCGGACTGTAACCGGGGTCCCCGCCGGCCCCCGGCAAGCTGCGCGGAGGGCCGGCTGCTGTCGCCCCCGGGCCCGCAGAGCCCGAGACCACACACACACCGCTGCCAGGGCGGCGGCCTCCCAGAGCTCAAGGGACCCGGCGACTCCCGCGACTGCCGCCCCGCACCGGCGCCCACCGCCGCCGCTCGCGCAGAGCCGGCCCGAGCCGCTGGGGCCCGCGACCCGCACGGCGGCTCGGGGGCTGCACGTGACAGGCACGGGGGCCCGAATGACAAGGGCAGCCCGCGCACCGGGGGCTGGAGGCGCAGGAGCCGCAGTCACCCGCGAAAGCCTGGCCATCGCGGACCACCGCACGCAGCGACGCGAGCTCGGACACACACGCACGGCACGCAGGCCCCACACCCAGGGGCCGAAAGGCGGCGGAGAGGCCCGGCCCGGCCGGCGCCCCCGCGCTCCGCCCTGCGCTCACCTCGGGCCCTCCTCACGCCGGGCTGCGGGGGGTCATGGCGGTCAGCCCCCGGCCCCCCGGTCGGCCTCGGTGTCGCGGGGCGACGGCGCACGCGCGGACAGCCGCACGCCGACGGCCCCGCCGCCCCGGCGCCCGGGAGGGGCGCGGAGAGCCGGGCGGGGGAGGGGAGCTGCCCGGAGAACGGGAAGCAACCGTAGGCGGCGACGGGCCGGAAGCGGAAGTGTCGCCGCAGCCCCTCCGCGCCGCGCCCGACGGCCCCCGCTCGTCGGCATCACTTCCGGCGCGCGCTGTCGTCACCGGGCGTCCTGACGCCACTTCCGCCGCGTGCCCGCCCCGCCTCGCCCCGCCGCGGCCCCCCGGGCCCCTCCCCGCGCCCAGCCCGAAGGCCAGGAGGCCGTTGACACCGGACACAGAGCAGCGCCGCCAAGTAAAATACAACAAAATGTTTAATGAGCAAATTCGTCTTAGCAAATATGAAACTGCCACAGAGGGGGGCGGGGCGGGGCCGGGGGCGGAGTCAACTACGTAAGAAACCAGGGGCCGGGGCGCAGGGCACGGAGGGCCGGACAACGAAATTCAAAATAGTTTGGCCATAAAATATAAACACGCTATGTTCCTACGTGGGAGGGGAGAGGGCTGGGGAGGAGAGGCTGTCGGGAGGAGCGCGGGGCCGTCCCCACCCCGCCGGGCGCGGGTGCGCGTGTCCGCGGGCCGTCCCGCCGTCCAGGTGCCGCCGTGCTCGGTCATCGGTCACTCCTCTGCCCTTCTTCGGAGGGGAGGGGTGAGCGGGAGCCGCCCCGGCCCCGCCCCGCTCCGCCCCGCCGCCTCTACCAGAAGTCCCGGCGGTGGTAGGAGTCGGGGTCGCAGTACTTGGTGACCACCACTCTGTTGGCGAACTTGCGGCCAGTCAGCCCCTGCATGGCTTTCTGGCAGTCAAACACGGAGGTGAACTCCACGAAGATCTGCGGGGACGGGAGGAGGCCCGTGAGCGCCGGCCACCCGCCCGGCCCGGCGCACAGGACACCCCGCCGTGTGGAGGACGGGCAGCCCGGGCCGGGCCACCCTGCAGTCCACCCAGCCCAGCCGCCCAGCACCGACATCCAGGCGGGCCCCACTTCCCGCAGCCTCCACTGGGGGGCAGAGCTGGCTCCTCCAGCCCGCCTGTCCACGCCTCCGCTCTCCCCATCTGCTCCCCACGCCCGCCCACATCGGCACACTCGATTCCCGTGGGCTCCTCCCCACCCTTCCAACTCCCAAACCAGCCTGGGCCGAGCCAGCCTTGTCCATCTGTCCAGGCCAGCGCCACCCCTCTGCCTCCTGCTCCTGGGCAAACCACGGGGCACCCCGCGCCCCCCCTTCACGACCGGGAGGGCCACCCCCACCTGCCAGACCAGTTAGGCCCCAGCCGCTGCCCTGCTCTCTGCTCGCAGACCACCTCGGCATCCTGTCCCCTCCCCCTCCTCCCAGCGCGGCTCCCGCGACTGCCCGGCACAGGTGAGACCTCCATCAACACCCAGGGGAGCACCCGGGGAAGCGAAGGCGACACCAGACGCCTGCACTCATGTAGCAGGGACAGCCGAGGTCCCTTCAGCACTGAGTCCCAGTGCTCGCTGGCTGCCACCTCCCCTGCAGGCCCCGGGAGACCGAGAGAGGACACTGAGACACAGACAGGCAGACAGGCGCGGGCCACGCCAGGGCGCCCTGACCTTTCCACAGCCGGGCACCTCCACGCCGTCCACGGGCCGGGGGATCTCGATGGACTTGACCAGCCCGTACTTGCTGCACTCGTCCCGCACGTCCTCCACGATCTCCTCGTACTCCTCGTCGTCCAGCAGCTCCTCGGGCAGCACCATGTTCATGAGGCACAGGACCTCGGTCGGGTGGCCGCCCATCTGCACCTGGGAGCTCATCAGGCCCGGTACTTGCAAGGTCACGGGCGTCTGGTTGATGGTGCTCTGTGGGTCCACGGGGAGGCAGGGGCGTCACAGGGGGCCCCGGCCAGCCTCCCTCCACTCACGCCTATGCCCCTCGGCTCCCAGTCCCCAGCACTGCCCCAAACACCCCACAAAGCCCCTCCCCGCCCGGGGACCCTCTAGCCAACAGAAGGTGACGTGCCGGGGGGCTCACCAGCGTGGCGTTCTTGGCTCCCACACTCGCCCTCTGCACGAGCAGCTTCTTATCCCCAAGCTGCATCCCGTTCAGCCCCGCGATGGCCTGTGTGTGGACGGGAGGGGAGGGCGCAGGGAGGAGGCGCAGGTCAGAGGCTGGAAGCCCAGCACCTCCCCCCCGGGCCGGGGCACCAGTGGGGGAGGAAGGGAAGGCGAAGGCAGTTGAGAGTCCAGAAAAAGCCAAAACCAACGGAAGGGGCAAGCCCCACACACAGGGCCCTGCTCCAGGCTGGCCGCCTCCCGCCCCATCCCGAGGAGACCTCGGCTTGCAAACAGCGCAGGGCGGGGAAGGGCAGCAAATGGCCGGAGCCTGGGGCTCACCTGATCCGTGACGTTGATGTCCACGTACTCACAGAAGGCGTAACCCTTGGAGAGCCCCGTGGCACTGTCCTTGACCAGGTTGAAGGCCTTCAGAGGCCCAAAGGAGGTCAGCAGCTCTTTTACCTGCGACAGACCCAGACCCCATCAGGGCAGGGGCAGGGGTGTGGGGAGCAGGCAGGCCCAGACCACATCAGGGCAGGGCAGGGGTGGGGGTGGGGGGAGCAGTCCCAGACCCCATCAAGGCAGGGGCAGGGGTTGGGAGCAGGGGGTAGGGGAGCAGGCAGGCCTGGACCCCATCAGGGCAGGGGGTGGGGGGAGCAGTCCCAGATCCCATCAGGGCAGGGCAGGGGTGGGGGATGGGGGGAGCAGGCTCAGACCCCATCGGGATGGGGGGGTGTCTGTGTCTGCAGTGGGGGAGGGCTAACCTGGTCATCATTCAGGTAGTTGGGTAAGCCCCCGATGAACAGCTTGTGAGCAGAGTCAGGGACCACGGTGGACACAACTCCTAAGGGGAGAGAGGGGAGGACTTCAACTCCGTGACAGGTCACGTCCGTGGGCCCAGGATCCTGGGTGGTCTATGGGACCATACCACACCCAGCTGTCCACACTGCACAGCAGCACGTGGGCAGTGAAGCCGGCTCCCCAGAGAGCAGGCCCTGTGCCTCCAGCCCCAGCCGGCCTCAGCCGTAGCCACAAACCAGCAGGACAGCCCTGACCGTGGCACACTGGCAGGTCACGCGTGTGGCCCTCAGGCCTGGAAGTCTCTCCACAGCCCTGGCTCAGGGGCGCAGTTCTTGGCCTGAGGACACTCGTGACGCGGCAGAGTGGGGCAGGGGCTGCCCGGGGGTCTCCACGTGGCTTCCAAGCTCTGACTGCTGACTGTGCTCCACACCCCGCCCTGCCCTCCCCACTGGCACTGCACAGACAGAGGTCTGCTGGGCCAGCTCCAGCTCCTCCATGATGCGCCGAGCCCGCCAGCCCCTCCAGCCTCGCTGCTGGTTCAGAACCAGCCAACGCGGCCGGCCCTGCGCTGCAACCAACCAAGCTGCCAGCTGCCATGGGGAGACCCGGATGGAGCGCCAGGCTCCCAGCTTCGGCCTGAACCACGGAGTGGGGTGTGCCTCCCTCTCCCTCCCCCTTCTCCCCTTCAAATAAATACCCAAAAAGACCCAGTTAATACGGCCCTCTCCTCCTCACCCCCAGGCACCTAGTGAGAGCATTGTCACCCACCTCCATCCTGACCCTGGGGAGGAGCAGGCAGGCCAAAGAATGGGAAATCGACTCAGAACTAAGCTACTGTACCCGGAAGAAGGGGCTCAATTCAAGTTTAACTTTAAGGGCCAGCACTGTGGCATAGCGGGTAAAGCCACCGCCTGCACTGCCAGCATCCTATGTGGGCGCCAGTTCGAGTCCCGGCTGCTCCACTTGCAATCCAGCTCTCTGCTGTGGTCTGGGAAAGCAGTGGAGGATGGCCCAAGTCCTTGGGTCCCTGCACTAGCGTGGGAGACCTGGAGGAAGCTCCTGGCTCCTGGCTTCAGATCAGCGCAGCTCTGGCCATTGCAGCCATCTGGGGAGTGAACCAGTAGATAGAAGACCTCTCTCTCTCACTCTCACTCTCACTCTCACTCTCACTCTCACTCTGCCTTTCAAACAAGTAACTCTTTAATTAAAAAAATAAAATAAAATAGGCCGGCGCCGTGGCTTAACAGGCTAATCCTCCGCCTTGTGGCGCCGGCACACCAGGTTCTAGTCCCGGCTGGGGCGCTGGATTCTATCCCGGTTGCTCCTCTTCCAGGCCAGCTCTCTGCTGTGGCCCGGGAGTGCAGTGGAGGATGGCCCAGGTGCTTGGGCCCTGCACCCCATGGGAGACCAGGAGAAGCACCTGGCTCCTGGCTTCGGATCAGCACGATGTGCCGGCCGCGGCGGCCATTGAAGGGTGAACCAACGGCAAAAAGGAAGACCTTTCTCTGTCTCTCCTCTCTCACTATCAACTCTTCCTGTCCAAAAAACATAATAAAATAAAATACAGTTCGACCTCACTCTCACCACGTACGGGCGCTCGTCTGCCCCAGGGCTTGCTCTCCGCCCGGCCCCGCCTGTCCATGCTGATGTTCCCCTACAAAACCAGGCACCAACCCAGCCAGCTCCAGTGCCACCAGTGAGCCCCCGCAGCGGGTACGTGCGGAGCAGGGAGACTCAGCCTGGCAGCACCAGCGGCCCCCAGGTGCTCCCGAGCCCAGGCGTGCACCACGCTCTGCACAGAAGCCCTGGCCACACACTACAGGAAGACGAGGCACAAGGCAAACACCGGAGTCAAAAAGGCAGCCCCAAAGTTTACCTCAACCATGTGCGCCCCAGACAGCCCAGCAGGCTGGGGGCCACTCCCCAGTCCCCTGGCAGCCAGACGCCACGCCCGGGCTCTGAGCCGGCGTGCCAGGTCTCAGGGAGGCAGCAGCCAGGCTCCCCAGGCCTGGGTGTCTCCCTTGGAGGAGCGGGGAGAACACTCGCACCCAGCACCTGGTGCATGCTGACGGCCCGGGCCAAGTGTGCGCCTCAGCCTGACCCGGCGCCGGGCAGCAGGTGCCCCACAGGCCAGCACCTGCTCCCCACAACTGCTTCCTGCCTCTGCACAGAGAACAACTACTGTTCTCTGGGGGAACGCCAGGCTCTGACAGGGGAGCAACCACCCCGGCAGAGCCGTGCTTCGGGCCGTGCCCTCCCCAGAACACAAGCTGCCCAGCCACGCCCCCACTGCTCCCCCGCCGACAGCTGCCACCAAGGGAGCGGACCAGGGGTCACGCCCTGAATCTGCAGGGCAGGCACTGGCCGGGCACGGACCCCACTGACTTCACCTCCCTGGGCAAGTTACGGATCACCTCGCGCCTGGCAAGCTTTCCCAGTAAACGGCACCCTGCCCCAGGGCAGCCCCGACGACACCCAGGAACTGCTGGGTGCCAGCCTTTGGCCCTGGATGGACAAAGGCCGGGTGGACGGTTCAACCAGACAGCCCCGGGCTCCACATCACCAACCTTGGGCCTCCCGCTCACCTACAGCGGCATCAGCTGCCTCCACGGCCAATGTGCTTCCTGCACCCCCCACAGGGAGGGTCTCATGCCCAAATCCTCACTGACCCTGACGGCAACACGGCCTGGGTGCTGAGGGCAGCCTGCACGCTTTCTAGAGACGGCTACTGCATGCTGGGAAATCCTCATGCAGCCCACCCACGGTGGAAATGGCCTGGAACACAGGACCAGGGCACACACTGGGAGCCCTGCACCCTCTGAGGGCCCCAGGCCAGGAGGCCCAGGGCAGGAGCACAGCCCAGGCTGCAAGTCCCTCACTCGCTGCTGCACCTCCAGCCCGGTCCTCGCCGGCCCCCGAGCAGCTGTGTGTCCTCACGCAGACCTCAGCCCACCCGCTCTGCGGCCAGGCCCCACCCCGGCCACGCAGGGGGACCGCCCGACTCAGGGCGTGGAGAAGCACCACGCCGTGCCTCCACAGCCGGGCTGGGCCACAGAATTAGGGCTCACCAGGCACGTAGACGGAGGGGTTCTCCGACATGCCGGGCAGTGGCTGGTAGTCGTGAGGCCTGCGGATCTTCAGCGACTGGCCCTGGAAGATGATGCCGTCGAAGGCCATGGCCTGGGTGGTCTCGTCCACGGAGCGGAACTGAGAGACAGGAGAGGCGGTGAGGGACAGCGTCAGGGACAAGCGCAGCCCCAGCCCCCGGCTGCTCTTCCCTTTCACGACTCCATGTGCCACGTCCCGTGCCGGCCACCGGGAGGACAGCAGCCACATCCTGCCTCCAAGGCCCAGTGTTCTAGGGAGCGAAAACACCAGCGCCCAAGACACCCACAGGCATGGCAAGGGAAGAGGGCTCGGTGCAGAAGGTCCCAGGGGAGCACCACCACACAGGCGCCGAGCAGTCATCCCCCGAGACAGACACAGCGCGAGCCCACCACTCAGAAGCCTCTACGGTAACCAAGCCCGCTTCCGTGCCTTCACGGCATCCGGCAAGACCAGGGCTCCGACCCCAACCCACAGTCCACAGCGGAGTCAGTCTGGGAGCACCGCCGGTCAACCCGGCCCAGCCCAGCCGCGCGAGGCAGGAGCACAGCGTCTTCAGGAACAGGTCCAGGGGTCTAGACAGGCGCCTGGGCCACACGCCAGCAGAGGGCGGGCTGGAGGCAGGTTTGAGTTCTCAGAGCGCGCCACAGCAGCCGAGGGACAAGCACGGACCGCACATGCCCGACCCCAGCACCGGCCCGGCTCACCTCCAGAAAAGCAAAGTTCTTGTCTTGGTTAATCTGCACAGCCAACACAGGGTTCCCAGGAGCCTGCGTCAGCCCCCCTAGGCGCATCTGGGCGTTGAAGAAATCCATCATGGCCTCCTGCAGAGGGAATAGGAGACAGGGGGGGGCGGGGGAAGGGAGGTGGAGAGAGGAGGGGAAGGGTGAGAGAGGGAGACACAGAGGGGTTTGGGGGTAAGGGGGAGGGATGAGGGTGAGGGAGGGGAGGGAGAGGGGACAGTGAAATATGGGTGGGGAGTAGGGGGCGAGAGGGCCAAAAGCAAGAGGAAGGTGAGAAGACAGGGAGGCAGCAGCGAGAGGCGGCACAGGGCAGGAGATGGGTCGATGCGGCCGACAGGACGGAGGTTGGGAGGGAGCCACGGGGGCCCCAGGCCATCGGGGAGAGACGACAGCAGGCGTCAGACGGGCAGGGGAGGAGACAGCATGTGGGAGGAGAGGACCCAGGACACGACGGAGCGAGAGGACAGGCAGGAGCAGGAACCGAGAGAGAGAGAGAGAGAGAGAGAGGGAGGAAGAGAGAGAGAGAGAGGGAGGGAGAGGAAGAGAGAGAGAGGCCATGGGGCGGGCAGGGCAGAGCGAGGAGACCAGAGGTGGGGCGGGGCGGGAGGAGGGGCGGGAGGGGAGGAGAAGAGAGTGATGCGGAGGGACCTGGCCCTGGAGTCCGGGGGCTGGTTCATCAAATGTAGCAAAGTGCAGGTTGAGAAAGTCAGAATGGGCCTTACTTGCCTTCGACGATGGTAGCAAACTTTTTGTTGCTACGAGGGATCTCAGCCCCACAATATTTCACTTTAAAGAGAAATGGAAACAACTCTTTGATCTCGGGATTCTCAGGGGGTGCCACGGGAAGGGGTGGGGAGGGTCAGGGGACAGGAGCGGCGGGGAAGGTGGCAGGGAGGAGGTCAGGGCATCAAAACAGAGCAGCGACCATGGGAGGGAGGGAGGGCTGTGGGAAAGGCTGGGACAGCGGCACAGAAGGAGAGGCGTGTCAGAGAAGACGGGCGTGCGTCTGCGTGTGTCTGCGTGTGCCTGTGTCGAGTCTCCCTCTCTGTCTCTCCGACACGTACGTGTGATGTGTAGGTACATTAGCTGTGTGCTGGAGGAGGTTGTGGGAGGGGAGACGGGAGAGGGGGGAGGGAGGGAGGGAGGGAGGGGCCACCCCCAGCCCGGCCCCTGGCTGGCTCAACTCCATCCGTCCGTCTGGGAGGGGGCCGGGGGGGTCTCGCAGGAGCAGAGTCTGACCCGTGCAGGTTGGGGGGAGGGAATGGGGGAGGGGCGGGGGAGGGGGCAGGGCAGCAGAGGGCAGTACCTCAGTGATGCCGAAGGGGATATTGCCCACGTAGAGGCGCCGGGCCTGCCTCGTCATCTGGCTCCCAACCACGGGCACCGGCGTCGGAGTCACGGCCAGACCGTCCGGGGTCATGGTGGGGAGAAGGGCAGTGGCTGGAATCTGACCCGCAGCTTCAAGGAGAGGCACAGGCCGAGCCGTCAGGGAAGCCTGGCGCCGAGCTCGGGCACCACCCACCGCACACTCAGCTGGAGACGCTGCCGGCACTGGACCCCCGTCAGGACCCCACCCCCACCCCCACCAGCACCTCGGGTGCCCTCCTGCAGCCCCCCAGGAGCGGCCAGCGGGGCCTACCTTGCATGGCCTTGTACTGCATCGGGGTGATGTGCTCGAAGCCAGGGGGAGGCACGTCCCAGTATTTACGCACCTTCTTCTTCTTCTCATGGCGGGGGGAGCGACTGGGGGCGGGGGAGAGCGGGCGGCCAACCTCAGTCTGACCCACAGTGGCAGGGCCCCTCCCAGGCTCCGCCGAGGCCACCCCCCACGAGCTCCACTCTCCCCAGGAGAGGGGATCTGGACCCAGGCCTAGGGAGGGGTGCTGGTTTGAAGGCCGAGCGGGGGCCAGTGCTGGACACGGGCAGGGAGGAGGGGGATGTGTGGACACGGGCAGGGGGAGGGGAAGGTGTGGACATGGGCAGAGGGAGGGGAAGGCGTGGACATGGGAGGGGAAGGTATGGACACGGGTAGGAGGAGGGGAAGGTGTGGACGGGGGCGGGGAGAGGCACACAGCAGTGAGGGAGGGGAAGGTGTGGACATGGGAGGAGGGAAGGTATGGACACGGGTAGGAGGAGGGGAAGGTGTGGACGGGGGCGGGGAGAGGCACACAGCAGTGAGGGAGGGGAAGGTGTGGACACAGGCAGAGGGAGGGGAAGGTGTGGACACGGGCAGGGAGAGGCACACAACAGTAAGGGAGGGGAAGGCATGGATGCGGGCAGTGGGGAGAGGAAAGCGTGGACACGGGCAGTGAGGAGGGGAAGGTGTGGACATGGGCAGTGGGGAGAGGAAGGTGTGGACGGGGGCAGGGGGAGGGGAAGGTGTGCACACGGGCAGAGAAAGGCACACAGCAGTAAGGGAGGTGAAGGTGTGGACGCGGGCAGTGAGGAGGGGAAGGTGTGGACACGGGCAGTGGGGAGAGGAAGGTGTGGACACGGGCAGGGGGAGGGGAAAGTGTGCACGCGGGCAGTGGAGAGAGAAAGGTGTGCACACGGCAGGGAGAGACACACAGCAGTGAGGGAGGAGAAGGTGTGGACACGCGGAGGGGAAGGGGAAGGTGTGGACACGGGCAGGGAGAGGCACACAGCAGTGAGGGGAGGGGAAGGGTGTGGACACAGGGGCACAGGGGCAGGAGAGACGCTCACATCAATCCACCGTGGTCCTCTTTAGCGCCTCTGGTCAAAGGTTTGCTGGGGGGTGGGAGGGAAAGGTAGGGGAGGGGTGACTGGGGACCCTCGACTGCCCCACAGGCCACTCCCCCCCAGCTCACTGAGTCCCAAGGCTGGGGCAGGGCCGAGGAGAACAAGCGGCAAGCAGCCCCCTCGGCCCTGCCATCTCCCCCCGCCGACACTCCCGGCCCAGGAATGGGAGAGGAGGAGGAAGGGCCATAGCAGAACACTGGGAGGGGAGGGGCACCACCTCCTCCTGCCCAGCGCCCGGCCTGCCCTGGCCATGGGGGGTGGGGGGGTGGAGCAGAGCACACAAAAGCGGAATCCCTGGAGTGAGCCCGGGAGCCCAGGCTGCAGACAGTGCCCGGCTCCAACATCTCCCCATCCGGGGAGGAAGGGAACAGAGAAGCCGGAGCCAGACAGCCCCGAAGACAGCCTCCCAGAGCAGCACAGAAACAGCTCCAAGAAACAAGCCCGCGGCGGGAGCCAGCCCTGCACCGAGCATTGGCCCCGCCATCAGCGTGCCACCTCCGAGCCCGCTCCCCGCTAACACGCCTGCGAAGGCCACGCGGGGGAGACGGCTCAGTGCCTGGGCCCTGCCACCCACAGGGAGGCCAGGATGGAGTTTCGGGGTCCTAGCCTTGGCCTGGACCAGCCCCAAGCGTGGCAGCCATTCGGGGGGTGAGGCCAAAGACAAGAGCCCCCGGCCCGCCCTTCATCAAGTCCTCTTTGTGAGGAGAGCCCTCGGAGGCGGGGCAGGACAGCACCCGCAGCCCCGGCACAGCCAACGGGGAAATGAAAGAAACGCCAGGCTCGGGGGCAAACTGAGCTCAAGCCAGGCGGAGAGCTGGAACCCACCCGACAGACACGAGGCCAGGCAGGCTGCGGGGCCACCCAGACGCCCCCCACACCCAGGCTGGCCCGCCCTGGCACCTTCGCCGCCGCCTGTCCCGCGAGGCGCTCCGCTGGTCTCGGTTGCGCCGGTCCCGGCTCCGGCTCCGGCGCTTGCGGTCCCGGCTTCGCGAGCGGCTATGACTGCGCTTCCGGTGCCGGTTCTCCTTGTCCCTCTCTGGGCAAGGCAAGAGGCAGGGGCTGGGCTGAGTGGAGAGAGGACACGGGCCCAGCCCACCCTGCACGCTGGTGGCTACGCCCCAAGACCCAGGGAGGCCACCCCCAAGGGCAGGGACTCGAAGGAGGAAGGGAGAGAAGAGGCCTCCTGGGTCCACAGCAGAGGGGACCAGGGGACAGGGCCGGCAAGTGCCCCCGGGGTGAAGATACCTGAGGATGCTCAAGAGGAGCTGAGGAGCCAGAGCAGACAGGAGGCTGGCTCCTGGTCCCCCTCGAGGGCTGAGGGGCCTGACCCCAGGGTCGTCCCTGAGAGGGGCAGGGCTAGACGCTGGGGAATCAAGAGACCCAATGATGCTTTCCTGAAGGGACCCAGCGACCCCTCAGGAAAGACGTGGGCACCGGCTGGCACCCACAGCCCCCCACGTCGGCCCGGGAGCACGGAGCCAGGCGCGATCGGTTGTGCCCGGAGGCAGCACACTGAGACATGCCTTCCCTGCAGGCGGCCAAGCGGACGATCCTGCCTCCATCCCCTCGGGGCGAGGACCAGGGACTCCCGGTCCCGCGCGCCACAGCACGGGCCCGACCGGCCCACCACACGCAGCACAGGACAGGCCCACGCCCCCGTGGCCTCTGTGTCACACTGTCCAACGTGGCTACGCGTGCTCTGCCCCCACAACCACGCAAAACACCCGCCTGCGCCCTCAGCCAGAACCTGCACCCAGGCTCAGCCACAGGACGGGCGGCCGGGACGCGAGCCAGCAGCCTGCACCCGCCACGGCTGGACACGGGGCCGCGGAGCAGTCACAGTCCGCCTCCAACCCTCACCACGACACTCCCTCCGCGGAAGGCAGAGACAGAGAAACCCCGGCTGGGGCGCGGAAGAGAGGAGACGAGGGCGCCGGCCGCAGCCAGCAGCTCTGCTGCCCACGGGGACCGGCCCGGGAGGCCTCCCGCTCCAAGGCTCAGCAGCGCACAGGAAAGGGACGCCCGCGGGGTGCCGGGGACGCAAACAAGGAAATCTCCTAGGCACAGGTCGCCCAGAGACGCAGGGAGACTGGCGCGCTGGGACAAAGGGCACACGTGGGCCCCGCGGAGGAGGAGCCGCACACCTGCCAGACTCCGCACCAGCTCCTCCCCCGCTGGCCGCAGGACGCCACGCAAACGCGACCGGAACTCCGCTCCAGCCGGCGCCGTGAGCGCCTCGCGCGCCAGGTGTGCCGGGGGCCCCGCGGACGGCGGGAGGGCGGCCGCCCGGCCCTCCACGTGCGCGCCCTCCGGGCCCCGTCCCGCAGCGGCGGCACCGGGCCGTGCTCGCGAGGAGACGCGCCCGGCCCCCAGCGAGGGGCGCAGCTGCACTGCAGCTGGGCTCGCCCGCCCCGGCCCATCTCGACAGCGACGCTCTACAGCCGAAAAATTAGCAGAACACACCGAGTCCCCGGTACTCAGGCGACAGGCAGGCCCCAGCCCGGGCCGGGGCCCCCCGACCTCCGCTCCTCCGGCGCCCTCGCTCCCGCCGAACGCGAGGAGCGGGCACGGAGCCCCCGGGCGGCGCGGCGCTGCCGGGCACTGCCCCCGCGCGGACACGCAGGAGGCCCAGCCTGGGGGCCCCGGGCAGGCCGAGCGCGGGGGCGACCCTGCCCCGGCCCACGTGAGGGGGAGGGGGCCGTGCCCGCGACCGCCATTTTGAAACAAAGGGGGCGTGGAGACGCAGCCCCGGCACAACCGGAAGCGGAAGAGTTGCAGCAGCGGACGAAAAAGAAGGGGATTACAGGATCTAACATACTAATCGTCTTTGCCAAGAAAGGGAGAGAGCGAGCAGAGCTAGGGTCGACGTCTCCGGCGCCAGCGCGCCGCGTCCCCCTTCGCCACCTCCGCGGGGACCACGTGGGCGCGGGCGGGCGCCGTGCGCATGCGCCACGGGCCCGCGCCCGCCGCCCCTGCCCCTCGCCGCGCCGCGGGCGGTCACGTGAGCGAGGCGCGCGCCGCGGGAGGGGGGGTGGATCGCGCGGCGCCGAGGAATGGGAAACGAGGGGGAAAATGGCGGGGGCCGAGGAGCGAAGCGAGGAGCCACCCCTCCCGCGCCGCCCCGCCACCCCGGCGCCCTCACCTTGTTTATTCTCGTTGAGCTGCCGCTCGAACTCGTCGAAGTCCGACATGCTGAGGCGGCCGCGTCGGGCCCTGTGCAGCGCTCGCCTCGCCTCGCCGCCCGCCCGCTCCGGCCGCTTCGGCTACTTCCGCCGCTAGCTTCGGCTACTTCCGGCCGCCGCCGGCGCTGTACCGCCTCCTACCTAATCAAGCCCCGGCAGCCCGCCCCGCCCAGGCTCCGCCCCTCGCCCCGCCCGAACCCCGCGAGCCCCGCCCCCGAGCCTGGCTCCGAAGCGCGTCGGCTCTTTCCGGACGGTCGGCCTCGGCGGCTTCCGAAAACGCCCGAAGCGAGGGCCTGGCCGGCGTCTCGGGTTTCCGTAACTTTCCGGAAGTCAGCGCCTCGCCGTCCGGCGGTGTTCGCGGGTCCTCGCGTCCCTCGGCGCAGAGCCCTCTCCGCGGGTTCGGCTCCTCCCGACAATTCCAACCGCCCCAGTCTCTCCCTCTGCAGATCCGCCGCGCTGCTCCGCCGGCCCCGCCCAAGCAATCGGCCACTGCCGACGACCTTTCCGAGGGTTTCGGCGCTCGCCAGAGGCTTCGGCTCTTTCCGGAGAGTCCGCTCGCGCACTCCTCCCCTACCAGAGAGCTTCGGCTCCTTCCGCCGCGGCTTCGGGAAGCCCCTCCCTCACGGAGGCGGCTTCGGCTCTCTCCGGCGGCGCTTCGGCTCCTTCCGGCGGCGGGAACCGAAAAGGGAGGGAGGACGGAGGCGAGGTGGGTCTGGGGCCCGGGTCCAGAGAAGGGGGCGGGGTCCGGGCTCTCGGCACCTGGCTCTCCCGATGGGAGAGAGGAAGGAAGGAAGGGCCGACTCTCCGGAGCGCCTGAGGCGGCTGCGCGAGGCAGCAGCAGCCTGCGGGCTGGAGGGCGCGCGCGGCCGCTGCGGAGGTTGCCAGCGCGGCTCTGCGCGCCTGCGCAGGGGCTGAGGCGGGCTACTGCGGCTGCGCGGAGGCCGGTCTGAGGCGGGGTGGCGGTGTCGGGTTCCAGGGCCCCCACTGCGCGTGCGCGAGGCTTTCCCTGCCTAAAAGGAGTCCGAATTCCCGACCGTTAAGCACGACCGCCCGCTCCCGGTTGTCTTGGCAACTGCGTCCGCGCTCTCGCTCCCCTGCCGCCGCGCGCACGCGTGGAAGGCGGTGGAAGCACCACTTCCGGGACGGGGCCAACGTCGCGCTGCTGCCCCCTGGCGGCAGACGGCCGCCGTGCCACGCCGCGCCCAGGGGTCCTGGGCGCCGCCCCCGGGGGGCTCGCCCCACCCTGTGCTCCCCAACCCCTCTCCCCCTCCGAGGAAAACGCTGGGGCCCAGTCTGCGCCAAAGCGCCACGTCTCTGTTTTATTTTTACTTTTTTAACTTAGATTCCGGGGCCGCCTGCCCGAGCGTCACGTCTCTCGTGGGATCCGCGCGAGCGAGCGCGGGTCACCGCTTGAAGCGGTAGGTGATGGGCAGCAGCAGCTTGCTCTTCTTGAGCGCCTGCACCTTCTTGAGCGTCTCGTCGTCCAGCGCCAGGAAGCAGCGGCGCGAGTACTCGAGCAGGCGCTCCTTGGAGGGGTCGAACTCGCCCACCTCGGCCAGCTTCTCGGGGGCCACGATGAGCAGCTCGGCGATGGGCGTGGTCAGCGCCACGGTGTTGCGGTCCACGCGGTGGTGCTCGAAGGCCCGCGACATGCTCTTGAGCTTCTGGAAGGTGCCCAGGATCTTCTTGTAGCGGCACAGCACGCCGTCGGCGTCCTTCACTGCGGGGCACAGCGGGCGGCGGTCAGGCCCGGGGCCGCGGCGCGGGGCAGGGCGCGCGCCCCGGGCCGGAGCTCCCCCCGCTCACCGCGCTGCCGCTCCCGGGCCTTGGGCTTCCCGAAGCGCCTCCGGCCGGCGCCTGCCCGCGGCCTCTGCCTCTTCCTCTCGCCGGCGCTGCCTTCCTCGGACGCGGCGCTGAGCGACGAGGCGGCCGACTCCAGGTCCGAGGCCTCGCCCCCCGCGCCGCCGCGGCTGTCCCCCTCCGCCCGCCGGGGCCCCGGCTTCGCCCGGCAGTGGTCCTCTGGGGGCGGGATGGGGGCCGGGGGAGAGCAAAGGCGGCAGGTGAACGGCGGCCGCGCTGACCCGCGGGGCCCCTGTAACCGCGTGGGGCTCCTGGAGGGCAGTGGGAGCCGGGAGACAGGGGCTCTGGGCCTGGTAGGCTGGGGACAGCCAAGGCCTCCGGCTGCACCGGGCGCGCTCCCCGGGGACACGGGTGCCGGAAAGGCTCTGTGCTGAGCTCCCCAGGAACCATCCGCGGGGGAGACAGCCAGATCCTGACAGCGTAGGCCCGGGCAACACGGGCCCGTGCGTGGCGCAGGGTTTGGGGAGAAGGGGGTTCGCAGAGGGAGGGACGGCAGGGCCCCCGCTGCGGCTGGGCACCCTAGGACACAGGCTACCGAGGCGGCCAGGCGGTGGTCAGCACGCGTGGGTCCGGCAGTAAACCGGCCGGGCTGCTTCTGGCCCCGGGCCAGCACGGGAGGGAGCGGGGCGGGGCACGGGGTCGCGGCCCGCGCGCCCACCTGCGTCCACGCGCGCAGAGGAGATGAACTTGTCCAGCTGGCAGCGCAGGAAGTCCCGCTCCTCCTCCAGGTCCTCGATGCGCTTCTGCAGCCACGAGTTCCTCTCCAGGGCCAGGTGCAGCTGCGCCTTGACGCTGTTCATCAGGGCCAGGGTGGGCGACGCGGCCTCCGCGGGCTCTGCGGCGGGAGCGCAGCGGTCACCCTGCGGCCGGCGGCCCGCGCCCCCGCGCCCCGCGCCCCCGCCGCTCACCCTCGAAGCCCGCCTGCGAGGAGTTCAGGCTGTAGAAGAGCTGCGAGTCCAGCGGGGGCGCCTCCTCGAAGGGGACGGAGACCTCGAAGCCCTCATCGTCCTTCTTCACTGGACAGGAGAGGCCCGCGGTCATGCGCCAGGCGGCCGCAGGCCCCGCCGGGGCCGCCCCCCACCGCGGCCCCGCGTCCTCACTCGTCCGCCTCCGGCCGCTCCGCTCGCTCATCGCCGGGCTGTCTGTGGACCCCGCAGCGGAGCGCCTCAGGGGCACTGGACAGAAACAGCAGCCACAGATGGAGGGGCCCGCCCGGGGTCTGGGGGGGAGGGGACCCCATGCTCCAGGACCCCGCGCTGCGGGCGCCTAGCCGAGACCCGAACGGACGGACGGCTGGGGCCTGGGCACCCCCGGGGCTGCTGGGGCACAGGGAGCCCCTGGCCCGCACGGCGAGGACCCCCCGCGAGGGTTCTCTCCAGGCCCAGCCGAGCCGCAGGTGCAGGGAGAAGCTGCCCCAACTTCGGCCCACGCGCGGCGGCTCCCGGCTCCTGGTCGTCCCACGCCCCTCCCCCGCACTCGCCTGGAGCCAGCAGAGCCCCTCCCCCATGACGGGGGGGGCTGGGCGCGTGCGCAGTGCGGGGGAAGGTCACGCGTGGGCATGCGCCCCCCGCCCCCGCCCTTTGTCCCGCGGGTGGGAGGGGGAGCGGTCGTGGCGGGGGGGGGGTGGGATTGTCCCTGCAATAATAGGCCAAGGGTGCGGACGCGGCCACCGTCCCCCTCCCCACCTCCCCCGCCCCGTGCCCCGGGTCCGAGGGGCCGGAGCTGCCCGCGCTCACCCACCCGCGCGCGGAATCTGGGCCGCGGACCGGCGGCGGCGGCGGCGCCCATGCCCGGCGCGGGGGAGCGTCTGCAAAGTGTCACGGAGAGCGAAGGGAGGCGCCCGCCCGCTCGCGGGCGGGGCGGCGGCGGAGCGGGGCTCTGGACTGGGCGGCCGAGCGGGACGCGGGGAGCTCGGCGAGGCAGGGTCCAGCCGGCCCGGCGCCTCTCCTGCCGGAGCCCTGGCACCCAGGTGAGACCCCGCCGTTTGCGGCAGAGGCCGGGAGCCGCACTTGCGCGACGGCCCCTTACAGCACTCCCCCGCCCTGCACGAAGCTCAGGCAGGGAGCGTCACGAAATTCCCATCCCAGCGAGATGGCTTGGCTCGGGGGGTCCCTAGGGTGGATGGCGACGGTCCCCGGAGAAGGGGAGGGCGGTGTGGGATCCGTGGTGTGTACCCAGGGCCCGGCCAGGGCAGACCCCACGATCGGTCCCCAGGAAGGGGAGGGCCCCCCTCTCCCCGGGAAATGAGGGGTTCCGAGGCTGCGTGCCAGCCCGGAAGACATTCCTCCAGCCTCAGTGTGCTCACCTGTAGAATGGGGGGTCCGACCCCTCCCTGGCACCGCGCGGTGGCGGACTCGTGCAGCAAGCCCGCCCCCACACCTGTCCACAGTCAGACGGCGGGGTAGGGGGCACAGCCACGGCCCACTCGCGGCGGGAGGCTCGCGCGGAGCAGGCAAGGCACGCGGGGTGGGAAGGCAGGCGTTTATTAACCCCGAGGCCCGGCCGGCCGCGCCTGCGCCCCCGGGAAAGCTGCGGTAAGGGGTCCCATGCGCCCTACGTGGGTCTCTCTCTGCAGCGCAGGCGTGCCTGCGTGGTTAAGTCTCGGAGGGGAGCCCGTCCACCCGCGCAGGCCGGAGGGCGCTAATGGCACAGAAGCGCGGCGTCCCACGCACTCGCGAGTCAATGCTTGCAGCGGTGTGTCTGTCACGGTGCACCGCACCTCGGGGACCCCAAAACACACCGGATGCCGTCCGCCCGTCCAGTCTCGGGTAGGCGGCGGGACGCAGCTGTGGGCCCCGGCTGCCTCCCAGAGGCCACGGAGTCCGCGCAGGCCGCGCCCGGGGCCCACGGCGCACGGCCAGGGCTGGGCGGGGCGCGGGGTCTCCCCCTCCGCGCGCTCCTCCCCAGGCCCTGCCTGCGGAGGGGGTGCGGGCCGGCGCAGGGCCGCTCACGGGTGTTTCCACCGCGCGTGCTTCTGCAGCGTGTTCTGCTCCATGAAGCGGCGTGGGCAGTGCGGGCACTGGAAGGGGCGCTCGCCCGAGTGCACGCGGCTGTGCTGCGCCAGCTCGCCCGCGTCCCGGAAGCGGCGTGGGCAGAGCGGGCAGCCGTGCGGCCGGCCCCCGCCGGCGCGGTGCACGGCGTGGTGGCGCGCCAGGTGGCTGGCCCGCTTGAACGCCTTCCCGCACGTGTCGCACTCGAACGGCTTCAGCTCCGAGTGCGTGATGCTGTGGCGCTGCAGGTAGGACATGTACTCGAACACGCGCGAGCACACGGGGCAGCTGTAGCACTTCTTCTGCGCCGCGCCCCCGTCCGCGCGCGGCGGCCCCGGCGCCGCCTCGTCCACCAGCACCGTGTAGGGCACGCCCTGCGTGTCGATGAGCAGGTAGGGGCTGAGCCGCGCGGGGGGCGAGGCCTGCGGGGGTCCCGCGGACGACGAGGGGCCCGGCTCCGGGGCCTCCATGGCCTGCGCGCGGGCACGCGCCGGGCGCTGCGGGCAGGGGCTCGGCAGCACCAGCATCCGGCGGCGTGGCTGAGGCCTGGCGGGCGGGGAGCGGAGTTCAGGGCGCCCGCCGCGCGCCCCCCGCCCCAACCCCACCCGCGCCCCGCGGGGCTCCTCGGAGGGCGGCCCTGGACCCCGCCCCAGCGCCCCCGCCCGGGCCCCCGGCGGCGGCCGCGTCCCTGTGGCCACGCAGAGGCCGCTCCCGCCCGCCCCCTGGGGACCCCCCGGCTCCCGCGGCCACGCCCCTCGCCCACCTACCTCCGGCTCCTCCGGGGTCCTCGCCCATCCACCACCACCTGCGGCGCGCGGGGAACGCCCCCCGGGACGCCGGCCCGCAGGTGCCCTCCGCCGGCCCCCGGACGCGGTGCAGCGGCCGCCGAGCTCCGGGCGGCCAGGGGCGGCGGCACGGGCGCCCCCGCGGAGGCCGGCGGCGCCCGCAAAGACGAGAGGAGCCCGGGAGCGCGGGGCGAGGGTCCGCGGCTGCAGCGGCGGGGGCGGGGCGCCGGGGCGTGCGGGAAACGGCTCCGGCCGGAAACACGCGCCGGAAGGAAGGTTCCCGGGGCCGCCCGCGCCCCGCGCCCCGCGCCCCGCGCCCCGCGCCCCGCGCCCCGCGCCCCGCGCCCCGCGCCCCGCGCCCCGCGCCCCGCGCCTGCACGCAAGGAAGAGCCCCAGGACCGAGTGCGGAATGTTTATTGAGCCAAGGGGGGCGGGGGGCAGATCGGGGCAGACACAGACTCGGGCCGCACAGGGCCCCTGCCCCTTCGGCCGCGCTGCCCACGCAGGCGAGCGCGGCGGGGCCGGCGGCTTCGGAGGGAAGGAGACGGGGGAACCGAGGCCCGGCGAGGCGGCGACCTCCGCAGAGCCGGGGAGCGTGCGTGTGCGCGCGGGAGCGGCGCGGGGCCTCAGTGCAGCCGCACGTGCTGCGCCAGCTCCGCGGCGTCCTGGAAGCGGCGCGGGCAGAGCGGGCAGGTGTGCGGCGGCCCGGCGCGGGCGCGGTGCGTGGCGCGGTGCCGGGACAGGTGGCTGGAGCGCTTGAAGGCCTTGCCGCAGGCGCCGCACGTGAACGGCTTGAGGTCCGAGTGCGACACGCGGTGGCTCTGCAGCCGCAGCGGGCTGGCGAAGACGCGGGCGCACTCCGGGCAGCTGTAGCCCTTGCGCGGGCCCGGCTCGCCCGCGGCCGCCTCGCGCGGGGCCCCGGCGCCCCGCGGCTCCTCCTCCAGCTGCACCGTGTACGTGTAGGGGACCCCGTTCGCGTCGATGAGCAGGTGGCGGCCCAGCCGCGGGGGCCGAGGCCCCGCCGCCGCCGAGGGCGTGGAGGGGGCGCCCTCCGCCTTGGGGAACGGGGGCGCCTTGGGGGGCGGTGGGTCCATGACCTCCGGGGAGGCGGCCCGAGGGTGCGGCGGCCGCGGCGGCAGCAGCAGCATCGGGAGCGGCAGCTGCGAGGGGAGACGGGTTACGATGACCACTACCCCTGGGGAAATGGGGGTCGCCCCCCGGGGCCCGCCCCCCGCCCCCCGCCCCAGCCTGCACCTCCAGACCCGGCGGCTGGGAGCAGCGAGGGGAGACGGGTCACGATGGCCACTACCCCTGGGGAAATGGGGGTCGCCCCCCGGGGCCCGCCCCCCGCCCCAGCCTGCACCTCCAGACCCGGCGGCTGGGAGCAGCGAGGGGAGACGGGTCACGATGGCCACTACCCCTGGGGGAATGGGGGTCGCCCCCCGGGGCCCGCCCCCCGCCCCCCGCCCCAGCCTGTGCCTCCAGACCGCGGCGAGGGGAGACGGGTCACGATGGCCACTACCCCTGGGGAAATGGGGGTCGCCCCCCGGGGCCCGCCCCCCGCCCCCCGCCCCAGCCTGCGCCTCCAGACCGCGGCGAGGGGAAACGGGTCACGATGGCCACCACCCCTGGGGA
This sequence comes from Lepus europaeus, assembly GCF_033115175.1. Classification (NCBI taxonomy): domain Eukaryota; kingdom Metazoa; phylum Chordata; class Mammalia; order Lagomorpha; family Leporidae; genus Lepus; species Lepus europaeus. The sequence goes on from NC_084845.1 coordinate 2,953,707, forward strand.
AATGGGGGTCGCCCTCCGGGGCCCGCCCCCCGCCCCAGCCTGCGCCTCCAGACCGCGGTGAGGGGAGACGGGTCACGATGCCCAATACCCCTGGGGGAATTGGGGCCCGCCCCCCGCCCCAGCCTGCACCTCCAGACCCGGCGGCTGGGAGCGGCGAGGGGAGACGGGTCACGATGGCTACTACCCCTGGGGGAATGGGGGTCGCCCCCGGCCTCCCTGGGAGCGGAGAGGGGAGACAGATTACGATGCCCCCTACCCCAGGGGAAATGGGGCTCGCCCCCCGCCCCAGCCTGCAGACCCCAGGACTCCAGCCCGCACCTCGCAGGCGCCGTCCAGGCGAACCCGGCGAGGCAGGTCCTCGCCCCGGCCCCGCGCGCGCACCCGCACACGGCCCGCAGCCCCGGCCTCTTTTGTCTCCCGCTGCGAGCCCTCCTGGGGTCCCGGCGGCCCGCCCTCGCCCCTTCCCCGGCTCGGGGCGCTGCGGACGCCCCCGGCCCCACCCCCGGGGCCCCGCTGACCCAGCTCCCCATTGGCACGCGGGTCTCGGTCCACACCGCCGCGGGCTGCGGGGCCTCGGGTTCCTCCCCCCACCCAACTCCCTGTCCCGAGCCCCCTCCTCGGGCACGGCCGGCCCCACCCCAGGTCCGCACGGCGCGGCCCCCGCCCGGGCCCCCGGGCTCCCCGCGCCCCCACCCCGGCCCCGCCCAGGGTCCTCCCCCCGTCCCGGCCCCCGTACCCGGTGCAGCGCCTCTCGGGTCCGGAGGAGCGAGCCGAGGTCCCGGGCGGCGCCGGGCTTCCCCCTGGCGAGCGCCGGCGGCGGCACCGAGACTCCGGGGGCAGCTCCGGGCCGGCGGCGCCGGGGACGCGGGGACCCGGGGGCGCGGGCGAGGGGCGGCGGCGTCCCTGGGAAAAGGCGCCGGCCGGAAGCGCGCGCGGGGCCCGCACGAAGGTTCCGCCTCGGCGGAGCGCCGGCGAGGACGCAGCCCCCCGGGTGGGAGCGGCTGGTGCCGCCGGGCCCCCCGGGCCCCGGACAGGGCCGGTCAGCGGCTGGGACGGAGCCTGAGCGATCGGCAGCCCGCAGCTGAGTCTGGGGCCTGACGTCCCACCGGGCACTGGCGCGCCCGGGAGTGTCCGCTTCCTCCGCCCGAGGGCTGAGAGGGAGAGGGGTGCTTTGGAGGCTCGGGTGGCCCTGGAGGCCGCGGCGGCTGCGGCGCAGGAGCGAGGGGGCTGCGGGCGGCCCCCTCCTAGGGCGCTGTCCAGCGGCGCCTGCTGCCCATCAGGGCCTCGGCCTGCGCGCCCCGCACACCAAGCACCTGCTGCTGGCCCCTTCTTGAAACCTCACCGGCCCCGAGTGGACACTTGACCCCGGGCAGCTGCAAGACGGTTTCGACCACAAATCTTTGGGGGGGGGGGGTGAACGCTCTACTGGGAAATATACTTTTTAAAGCTTTGATTGGCGGTTAGAGGGCGCTTCCTTCCATCCGCTGGTTCACCCCCCAAATGGCCACAGTGGCCAGGCCGGGAGCCAGGAGTTTCCGTGTCTCCCACGCCGGTGCAGGGGCCCAAGGACTTGGCCATCTTCCACTGCTTTCCCAGGCCACAGCAGAGAGCTGGCTCGGAAGTGGAGCAGCCGGGACTCGAACCAGGGAACCGGCGCCCACAGGGGAGGCTGGTGCCACAGGCGGAGACAGCCTACCCCCTGCAGCGCCAGCCCCTTTACTGGGCAGTATTTAAAACGCACACACAAATTCAAGTTCCTAGGCGCACTTGGAGGGGGGTCTCGGCCTGGCACCGGTCAGCTGGAGTTGGAAACCCTCTGCCATCCCCAGGAAACCTCCCTCCATTGAAGCAGCGTTGTGATCGCAGCCAGATTGGCTCCCCCAAGCTATGCCTCCCAGAGGGGCGTGTGGGGGGGAGGTGGCGGTGGGGGAGGCGGCCAGGGCCCTGGGCAGGGGTGGTGGGGGCGGCCAGGGCCCCAGGAGGCGGTGGTGGGGGCGGCCAGGGCCCCCTGTGGCGGTGGTGGGGGCGGCCAGGGCCCCAGGCGGGGAGGGGGGCGGCCAGCCCCTCACACTGTCTGCCCGCACAGACACCTGCTGTAGGTGCACAATACCAAACAGACCCCCAAGATGCAGTACCGGAGGTGGGGGCAGAAGCCATGTCCTGAGTGATTTTTACTTTTTAAAACTTTTATTTCTTTGCAAGGAAAAATGACAGAGAGAGAGGATCTTCCATGTGCTGGCTCGGTGCTCAGATGCCTGCACGGAGCAGGGCCAAGGTCAGGAGGCAGGCGCTCCCGTGGGGCGGCAGGGACCCCAGCACTTGGGCCCTCGTCGACGCCTCCTCAGGCCTTAGCAGTGAGGCGCGGACATCCCAGATGGTGGCTTCACCCACGGCACCGGTGCCTGTCCCCAAGGGACACTTCCCACGTTGACTTACGTTTGATAATGACCTTGGATACAGAACTGCGTTCAGTAAGTATGTCGTTAAAATTAACACCACCTGTTTCTTTTTGCCTTTTTTTTTTTTTTAGCGTGGCTACTAAGACTTTTCAGCATCATGCCCGGCTCACATCCTGGTCCTGCTGGACAGCGCTGCCTAGAGGGTGTCGCCCCCGGATTAGTACCGGCCACCGTCGCCTCCCCGCACCCGGGGTCACGGCCACAGTCGCCTCCCCTCCCCCGCACCTGGGGTCACAGCTGCCGTCGGCCCCCCTCCCCCGCGCCCGGGGTCACGGCCCCCAGAGGTCTTCAGTGACACCCTCCGTCTACACTGCTGGCATTTGGGGCAGGGTCACTCGGGTCCCTGGCCTCACCCACCCATGTCCTGTCCCCGTCAGGATCCGTGATGGCCTAGCTCCTTTCTGGTCTGTGTGACTGCCTCCCCTGCTGTCCGGCTCTGCCCCAGTCTACTCTGGTCCGATCCAGCAGAGATGGGCGTTTGGCTCAGCGTTCGCACACTGGGAGGCAGCCGCGCCGCCCACCTGGCCAACCCCCATGGAGCTCCTCCGAGCTCCCGGCCCAGCCTGGCCCAGCTCCAGGCACCCGGGAGTGAGCCAGCGGTGGAAGACCTCTCTCTGCCTTTCTAATACGATGAAGGCAACTTTAAAATAGACTTGTGTGACCCAGCCAGGGTCCTAGAAGAGGGCAGGGGGCAAGCCAATGTTGAGTGACAGTAAGGGATTCTTCACCCACCCGAAGTCGGGCATCATCGCCCCGGTGCTGCAAACCCCTGGCCACCCCGGGACACGAGGCTGAGGACCAGAAAGGCCCCGGTGCCACCCCGCCCCTGAAATGCACACAGAGCCACGCCCCCCCTCGCCCCGCATCAGCCCCAGCCCTGCCTCTCCTCTCGCACCCTGCACCAGCCTCCCCAATATGGCCTCCAGTTACCTTCCCACACCGGCTCCTCTCACACCCGTGCGCCATGCGAAACCCGTCCTCAGTCCCTGTCAGCCCTGGGACCAAGCCCAAGTCCAGCGGTGTGAATCCAAGGCCCCCATGCGGGGGCCCGGTCACGTCCCCCCTCCCCCCCGCGCCACACCAGGGTCTGACAGCTCCACGCGCTAAGGCTGGCGAGCTGGTGCCTGCCCGGGACCTCCTCCCCACACCCCTGCCCACAGCTGGACATCTCCCAGGAGCCCCTCACCAGCCTGCTGGCTCCGAAGGCTCTAACATCGCTACTTAAAATGCACCCCTCCCCCGCCCCCGTCGGTGCCTACAGCGGGAACCCTTCATCTGGGCACTCATGGCTTCTCACAACCTGACCCCTTTGCAAAATCCTGGCCTCATCCAACCCAGCCCAGAGCGCCACAGTGAGCCACCCAGAGTCTTCCACCCACGCCCCCACGGTGAGCCACCCAGAGTTCTCCACCCACGCCCCCACGGTGAGCCACCCAGAGTCCTCCACCCACGCCCCCACGGTGAGCCACCCAGAGTTCACCCACGCCCCCACGGTGAGCCACCCAGAGTCCTCCACCCACGCCCCCACGGTGAGCCACTCCCGAGTTCACCCACGCCCCCACGGTGAGCCACCCAGAGTCCTCCACCTACGCCCCCACAGTGAGCCACCCAGAGTTCTCCACCCACATCAAGGTTAGGCCGCCACGCCTCTGTTCCCGGTCCGCCCGGCGCCCCCACCCCGGCCTCTGCTCCCAGTCCGCCCGGCGCCCCCACCCCGGCCTCCAAGGCTCCCGGAAAGGTCCTGTGCCCCTCTGGGCAGTCTCTCTCCCCTCCAGCTGCAGGGGGCAGAGCCCCCAAACGTCCACTCACACTGCCTGCGACAGGGACTCTGTTCAACCCCCGGTCTTCCAGCCCCACGAAGGGCAAAGGGGGCGGAGCAGGCGGGAGTCGCTGGGTCCCCCAGCCAGCCACCCTCTGGAGCGCCTCCCTGGAGGGGCCCCTCTTTCTGGAGGGCAAAGAGCAATAAAAGGTCTTTGTCCAGATAGGAGCCAAAACCAGAGGGGGCCAGCGCTCCATCTGCAGCTCCTCGGCGCCCACTGGACAGCTGGGGGAACCCAAGGGTGGGCAAACAGGCGAGGGAGGGGCAGTCAGTGGCCCTGGGTCACACAGCTGGCCCGGGGCTGGCTAGGGTGATGTCCCCTCCCGGACGTGGTGGCCCCAAACCGCACCGGGCTCTAGTCTTCCTCAGTGCCTTGGCCTTGGCCTCCACCACCGTGCGGGAAGTCCCCGCGTAGCCGCGGGGTGCAGCGGGCCAACTTGGCAAAATGTGGGGGGGGGTGGAGCAGGCGGGAGATGCTGGGTCACCCCGGCCGGCTGGGACAGCCAGGTGGCAGAGGGTGCTGGGCACACGCAGGGCCAGAGTGCCCGGGGTGAGACGTGAGCGTGCGGAAGGCAGGGCCCTGGGCCCACAGCAAGTGCCTGGCCGGTGTGGGAGCTGCCCGTCCCTCTGGGCCTCCTCCTGCTGCCCCTTCATCGTGGTTGCCGAGTGAGTCCGTTTAGGGGCACAGGTGCGACAAGGGGCGACTGGTCTTTAGGATGAGCTCCAGGACCAGCCCAGATCTTCAGCTGAGAGGCAGGAGTGGACCTGTGGCCCCACATCCCCCGTCAGGGGGCCGGGCCGGGCTGGTGTCCCGGTTACTCAGCCTCCGGCCAGCGTGCGCCCCGCTCCCAGGTCCTTGGGTCCCGACCCTGGCTGGCCGTGGAGGTGTCTGGGAAGCACATGGATGACCTCCCTTTCCTTTCAAATACATAAATAAGAACATTTTTTAAAAAGATTTCTTGGAAAAGTCACAGAGAGACGGAGAGAAGGAAAGAGAGATCTCCCATCTGCTGGCTCACTCCCCAAATGGCCACAACGGCCAGGGCTGGGCCAGGCCACGCCAGGAGCCCAGAGCTCCACGCAGGTCTCCCGTGTGAGTGCAGGGGCCGAAGCAGTTGGGCCATCTTCACCGCCTTCCCACGGGCATTGGCTGAGAACTGGACCGGGGGTGGAGCACTGGGCCCGGAACCAGTGCCCACACGGGCTGCCGGCCTCACAGGCGATGGCCCAGCCCACCGCGCCACAGCGCCAGCCCTGGAGGAGAATGTTTTTAAGAACTAAGAGGAGGCCGGCGCCACGGCTCAATAGGCTAATCCTCCGCCTTGCGGCGCCGGCACACCAGGTTCTAGTCCCGGTTGGGGCGCCGGATTCTATCCCGGTTGCCCCGCTTCCAGGCCAGCTCTCTGCTATGGCCCGGGAGTGCAGTGGAGGGTGGCCCAGGTCCTTGGGCCCTGCACCCACATGGGAGACCAGGAGAAGCGCCTGGCTCCTGGCTTCGGATCAGTGAGATGCGCCGGCTGCAGCGGCCATTGGAGGGTGAACCAACGGCAAAAAGGAAGACCTTTCTCTCTGTCTCTCTCTCTCACTATCCACTCTGCCTGTCAAAAAAAAAAAAAAAAAAGAAGAACTAAGAGGAAAAAGCAAGACAATAAATGTCATGGAAACTTGGCAAATTCCCACCGTTTGGCTACTGACGGGGAGGAGAGAATCCACTCCTGCCGGGAGCGAGGGCCCTGGGCCGCGGCGGGCTCAGGGTCAGGCAGCGGTAAACCGGGGCTCCCGGCCGCAGCGAGGGAAGAGCCCTACGGAGTGAGGGGACCTTTCTCCCTTCCTTCCCTGACGCTTGTCCACTGCCAGCACAAACTGCAGCTGGACATCATGGAATCTTGGCCGTAACAGCTCAGCGCACAGTGACCCGGAGCCAGGCCCCACAGCTAACGCCGCCGGAGCCGGAGAACGGAGACTGGGGGGAGGGCTCCCCACGTCCGGCCGCAGCGGCACCCTGCCCGCGGCAGCGCCGGGCTCCAGGGCTCCCCACGTCCGGCCGCAGCGGCTCCGCCTCCACACGCCGAGCCTGGCTGCTGCGCCTACATCACCGGAGCACAGAGCCGGGACAGCGGGTACAGCCGCCACCCGCAGTGCCGCCATCCCATGTGGCCCAGGTTCACGGCGCGGCTGCTCCCTTCCCATCCAGCTCTCTGCCGTGGCCTGGGACAGCAGTGGAGGATGACCCACGTCCTTGGGCACCTGCACCTGCGTGGGAGACCCGGAGGAAGCTCCTGGCTCTGGCTCTGGCTTCGACCTGGCCCAGGCCCGGCCATCGGGGGAGTGAAGCAGCACAGGGACCTCTCTGTCTGTCTGCCTCTCACATGAATACATCTTTTCAAGAAGAGACAGACGGGGGCAGAGAGCGCGGCGGCCGAGCCGGTGTGGCCCGGACTGCCTCACTCCTCGCCCCCAGGGCGGCCCTGGCCTTGACCCCAGGGGGCCCCGGGAAGAAGGGCTGGGCTCAGGGTCAGGGGGCGAGCTCGGGGCCATCCCCGAATCCGGAGGAGGCGGGAGAGCAGCGGACTCCGCGTACCCCGCCCTCCGCCGGGGCCCCAGATCGCCAGCCTGCACCTCCCACACCCCAGGCGTCGCCACGACGGGCGCCGGGGCCGCCATGCGAGAAGCCCCCGCAGAGCGGCGCGTCCCGCGGGTTCCCGCTCCCTCCGGGGCGCCCCAGGTGCCCCCTGGCTCCCCCAAACTCCCCAACGCCGAGGCCTCTTCCGGTGACCCCACCAGAGGTGTCGCCTCCGAAAGCCTGCACCCCACTCTCGCGTCACCTCCCAGGCCCCCGCCCCGCAGCCTCCGGGCTTCCGCCCGTCCTGTGTCCCCTGGGACCCCCATGGTGCCCCCCATGGTGCCCCCACGGCGCCGGCCCTGCGCCCCGCGGACGCTCACCGAGCACCGCCAGGCCGGGCTCCCCGCCGTCTCACGGCGCCGTCCTCTCGTCCCGGGCTCCCCCTCTGAGCTCGGCCCTTGCCCTCCATGCAGGCCAAGGAAGAGGCGCCCGAGAGTCCGCGCCCGGGGTCGGAGGACAGGGCTGGACGTTCGGAGAGCGCTAAGCCGCCATGAGGGGCTCAGTAGCAAGGGGGAGGGTGTTCGCGTGAGACCCTTCCGGTAGGAAACACACACTCTGCAAGCGGAGGTTCCGCAAGCCTTCCGTTCCGCTGTCCTGAGTCTCGTTCAACAAATATTTAGCCATTCATTCATTCACTTATCTGAAAGAGAGAGAGCGAGAAAGGGGGAGAGAGGGGGGAGAGAGAGAGAGAGAAGGGGGATGGGGGGAGAGAGAGAGAGAGAGCCAGAGAGAGAGAAAGGGGGAGAGAGAGAGGAGAGAGAGAGAGAGAGAGAGAGAGAGAGGAAAGAGAGAGAGAGCAGAGACAGAGAGAGAGAAAGGGGGAGACAGAGAGAGGAAAGAGAGACAGAGAGAGATCAGAGAGAGAGAAAGGGGGAGAGACAGAGAGAGGAGAGACAGAGAAAAAGAGAGAGAGAGAGAGAGACAGAGAGCGAGCCAGAGAGAGAAAGGGGGAGAGAGAGAGAGAGCCAGAGATAGAGAAAGGGGGAGAGAGAGAGAGGAAAGAGAGAGCAGAGAGAGAGAAAGGGGGAGAGAGAGAGAGCCAGGGAGAGCTCTTCCTCCTGCTGGGTCACTCCACAAACACCTGCAATGGCCAGGAGTGGGCCAGGCCGGAGCTAGAGGCCAGGAACTCCACCCGGGTCTCCCACGCGGGTGGCAGGGGCCCAGGTCCTTGAGCCATGGTCCGCTGCCCTCTCAGGCGCGGTGAGCGGGATCGGAAGTGGCTGCGGGGGGGGGGGGGGGGGGACTCCGTCCCAGGACCTCCCACGTGAGAGGCAGGTGTCCCCAGCGACGACTTAACCCCGCGCCAACCAATGCTTTTTGAAGTGTCTGCCGTGGCTGGGCCTCTGAGGTCACATAGGTGCGAGACGGGATGGGAGAACCTGCCTGCCTGCCTCTGGGCCACCTTGCACCTGGTTTGGTGTGGACATGGCACCTGCTGCTACCAGGACTCTCCCAGGCGCCTGGCGGGGGCGACAGGGCCCAAAGCTTCCCAACGTGCACCCCCACCTCAAGTCTCCCAGGGCTCACAGCTGAACCTCACAGGGGCCAAGGCTGGGGTTTCGGAGGTCCTTAGATGAAACAGAGACCCAGAGCCAGAGGTGCAACGCAAAACAGGTCTTCTTACCTCTCAGCGACGTCGGGTAGTGCGTCATGGTCCCTCGGGATACAAGGGCCAGAGGGGGAATGTCGGTGGAGAAGCACAGAGCTTGCTTGCTTTTTAAGATTTATTTATTTATCTATTTATTTGGAAGTCAGAGTTACACAGAGAGAGCAGAGGCAGAGAGAGAGAAAGAGGGAAAGGGGTCTTCCAACTGCTGGTTTGCTCCCCAAATGGCCACAACGGCTGGAGCTGCACCAATCCAAAGCCAGGAGCCAGGAGCTTCTTCCGGGTCTCCCACGTGGGTGCAGGGGCCCAAGGACTTGGGCCATCTTCTACTGCCTTCCCAGGCCACAGCAGAGAGCTGGAACGGAAGTGAACCAGCAGGGTCTTGAATCAACACCCATATGGGATGCCGGCACCGCAGGCTGGGGCAGCGCCGGCCCCTGTGGTGCAGCAGGTTAAGCCGCCATTTGCAGCACCAGCATCCTCTATTGGAGAGCCAGGTCCTGGCTGCTCTGCTCCTGACCCAGCGCCCTGCTAACGCACCCGGGAAAGCAGCAGATGCTGGCCCTACTGCTTGGGCTGCTGCCACCCAGGTGGGAGATCCGGAGGGAGTCTCCTGGCTTCAGCCTGGCCCAGCCCCAGCCGTTGTAGGTATCTGGGAAGTGAACCAGCACATGGGAGATGTGCCCGCCCCCTCTCTCCCTCCCTGCCCCTCCCCTTCTAATAAATCAATAAATCTTTTTTTAAAGTTCAGACCTCATGTCTCTCTAGATGGACCTGAGCGCCGCTCAGTGGCTTCATTCCCCGCCTGGCAAATCCGTTTCCTTATCTACCAGAGAGGTCACCGTGCTCTCCCCTCACGTTGAGGTGTAAGTCAGGCAAACTACACAGTCTTAAGGCTCATTAGAGACTGATGGATTGTTGCCGTTGATTTCTCCACAATGTTGCAGTGGCTTCGTTTCTGGGAGGAGCAGCGTGGTGGGGGCAAGAGGTGCGGAGTCACCACACAGACCCCGGGAGTCGGGTGAAAGCAGGCCAGAGGCGAGCAGCCCGCAGACTCGTTTATTTATTTATTTATTTTTTTTTTTTTGACAGGCAGAGTGGACAGTGAGAGAGAGAGACAGAGAGAAAGGTCTTCCTTTTTTGCCGTTGGTTCACCCTCCAATGGCCGCCGCGGTAGCGCGCTGCGGCTGGCGCACCGCGCTGATCCGATGGCAGGAGCCAGGTGCTTCTCCTGGTCTCCCATGGGGTGCAGGGCCCAAGCACTTGGGCCATCCTCCACTGCACTCCCTGGCCACAGCAGAGAGCTGGCCTGGAAGAGGGGCAACCGGGACAGGATCGGTGCCCCGACCGGGACTAGAACCCGGTGTGCCAGCGCCGCAAGGCGGAGGATTAGCCTAGTGAGTCGCGGCGCCGGCCCAGACTCGTTTATTACAGTTGGAACAGCAGCTTATAGAGCCAAGACCAGCCAATGTGGTCAAGGGGCGGTCTATGCCCCAGCCAATCACAGCCTGTAGCCAGGCAGGCTCCGTTGCCAGGTGGGTTTCAAAGCCATTCCTGAGTAACTGACGCTCGCTTGCCAGTGGCCATCTTGGCGTGGCCTTCTCATTCCACCACAATGGGTGTGTGCGTGTACACCCCCAGGTCACCAGCACCCTCACTGGGCCACGTAACGTTTCTTCTTTATGTCCCCCCTGGTCAGTAACCCTCATCTAGGACATCCACCATTCCGACCAATTTCAAAATATTTTAAATTAATTTATTGGAAAGGTACAGTGAGAGAGAGAGAGACAGAGATCTCCTTCTGCTGGTCGATTCTCCAAGTGCCTGCAACAGCTGGGGTTGGGTCAGGCTGAAGCCAGGAGCCAGGAACTCCATCCTGGTCTCCCACAGGGTGGCCGAGACTCAAGTACTTGGGCCACCATCCACGGCCTCCCAGGACCATTAGCAAGAAGCTGGCATCCAGCGCGGAGCCAGGATGCACACCGGCCCTCTGAAATGGGATGCCAGTGTTGCGAGCCGTGGCCTAAGCCTCTGTGCCACAACGCCCGCTCCCCACCAGGCCAAATGCCCACGTCCTGCAAATACCACTGTGCCACAGGTACCGTTTTGTGTCTGGCCTCCTTCACTCGGCACTCTCTGCGATCATCAACGGTGTTATCAACAATTCCCGCGCGGGGCAGATCCTCCTGCACAAGCACCCGTTACTTAGGTCCTTACTTACTGAGGTGTCTCCGTGGTAGTGGATGTTTGCTATGTCCACTGTGAGTAACACAGTCGGAATGTTCCCGGACTCACCCCTTGCCGGATCCGAGCCCCCACTTGCTGTGTGCGGATGCCGGAGACTGCGCGTGCTTGGTGCCAAAGTCCCTGTAACGCCAGCCCCACCAGCGGCGGTGCAGTGCACGTCCGTACGGTTTCAACCGGCGTCTCTGAACGACGATGATGTTGAACCCCCTTGCCTGTGTCTGGAGGCCATTCTAACATCCCTTGTGAGATGTCCATCGGAACATCTCGTCCGTGTCTCACTGGACGGGTCTCTCATTCCTAACGGCCAGGTAGGAGCCTGGGAGAGGGGAACCGAGGGGAGCAACATTACCCTGACCTGCCCGTGCTACACGGCGAGGCAGGGGCGGAGACTGCTCCCCGCCGCAGGCCTGAGTCACCCAGGGCGGGCGTGTCCGCCAGCTGCCGGGCCACTTCCTTGCTGAAGGCCCCTGTCCAGTCTGGGGGGCAGGTGTGACAGGGAGGGCCTGGAAAGGAAGCTGAATGGATGGTGTGGGTGCCTGCAGCGACCACCGGTATGTGAAGGCCCTGGGCCCAAGTGCGAGGCGCTGCAGGACTTGAACCTGGCGCATCCCTCAAACGTGCACATCCCCACCTCGTGACCCAGCCATCCCGCTCCTGCACAATCATCCAACACGACCGAGACACGCGTCCACTGCGAAACCCCACGTGCACACACACGCGGCGTCGCCAGTCACAACCTCAAGGTGGCAGCAACCCGACAGGCGTTTAAACAAGGCGGCGTGGGAGGCTTGCACGGGGCTCCCGTGTGCCCCCAGAGGCTTGGTCCCCAGTGCAACCTTTGAGAGGTGCGGCCTCCTGGGAAGCCACTGAGTCACAGACTCATCACCCTTGGAGGGGACCGAGGCTGGTCTTGCAGAGAGAGTGCAGTTTGGGGAAAGTGGGGTTAAAAAAAAAAAAGATTCATTTCAAAGGCAAAGTTACAGACAGAGAGGGAGAGAGACCCTCCACCCATTGGTCCATTCCTCAAATGGCCACAATGGTCAGGGCTGGACCAGGCCAAAGCCAGCAGCCTGGAACGACATCCGGGTCTCCCACTCCCACTGGGTGGCAGGAGCCCAGACACTTGGGCCATCTTCTGCTGCCTCCCCCACGCATTAGCTGGGGACTGGATTGGAAGTGGAGCAGCCGGGACGAGAACTGGCGCCCAGGGCTTAATCAGCGCGCCGTAACGCCAGCCCCCAGAGTGGGGGCTAGACTGCCTCACGGAGCACCCGGCCATCATGTCCTCCACGGGGAGGCGACGCGCCCAGGGGGCCAGGCACGCGCGGCTGTGCTCTGACTGTCCGGCGCCAAGTGCTCACGACCCTCTTTTGTGAAGTCTGCAGTCGGGCGTGCTGTCCCAACAGACGGCGGAGCTGTGAGGCACGGCGCCGTGCACACAGCTGGGTGAAGAGCCGCTCCGTGCCACAAACGCATCGCCCCGAGTGGAAAGCGGTCCACCCGCGCAGTCCAAACAGAGGACCGCAGGGTTCCCAGCAGTGCCTGGGAGGGGCACGTCCACGGAGACGGAAGGGAGCAGAGTGAGCTACCGGAAGGGTGCCGGGGTTAGAGCGGAAGGAGGTGCACCGCTTCGCGAATGTACTGAACACTGGAGTTCTCTTTGAAACGGAAAGTGCTGTGGTCCTGAGCCACAGCCCTGCAAAAGACGAATGCCTCGGCTGGCGCCGTGGCTCAACAGGCTAATCCTCCGCCTGCGGCGCCGGCACACCGGGTTCTAGTCCCGGTCGGGGCGCCGGATTCTGTCCCGGTTGCCTCTCTTCCAGTCCAGCTCTCTGCTGTGGCCCGGGAAGGCAGTGGAGGATGGCCCAAGTGCTTGGGCCCTGCACCCCAGGGTCCTTCGGATCAGCGCGGTGCACCGGCCGCAGTGCGCCGGCTGCGGTGGCCATTGGAGGGTGAACCAACGGCAAAAAGGAAGACCTTTCTCTCTGTCTCTCTCTCTCACTGTCCACTCTGCCTGTCAAAAAAAAAAAAAAAAGACGAACGCCTCTGTGAGGGCCAAGCCTTCTGCGGGTGCCGGGACCCTTTCCTGGGATTAGCAAAGACGGAGAGGCGGAGCAGCCTGGCTCAGGGAAGAGGCTGTCCACTGAGAAGCCAGTGCTGAGGACCTGGGGAGGCCAGAGCTCGGGGAGGGGGGGGAATCCAGGTGGGGAGGCCAGAGCTCGGGGGGGGGGGGATCCAGGTGGGGGGTGGGTGTCCACTGGGAAGCCAGTGCTGAGGACCTGGGGAGGCCAGAGCTCGGGGGGGGGGGGAATCCAGGTGGGGAGGCCAGAGCTCGGGGGGGGGGGGATCCAGGTGGGGGGTGGGTGTCCACTGGGAAGCCAGTGCTGAGGACCTGGGGAGGCCAGAGCTCGGGGGGGGGGGGGATCCAGGTGGGGAGGCCAGAGCTCAGGGGGGATCCCGGTGGGGAGGCCAGAGCTCGGGGGGGGGGGATCCAGGTGGGGGGTGGGTGTCCACTGGGAAGCCAGTGCTGAGGACCTGGGGAGGCCAGAGCTCAGGGGGGACCCCGGTGGGGGGTGGGTGTCCGCTGGGAACGGTCATTACGTCAGAGCGCCGTGAGCGACAGTCGTCTAGGTGAGAACGGTCATTACATCAGAGCTCTGTGACCAACATGAGCAATGGTCGTTACGTCAGGATGCCATGAACAACGGTCGTCTAGGTGAGGAACTGTCGTTACGTCATTACGTCAGGACGCTGTGAGACCGTCGTCTAGGTGAGGAACGGTCACTACGTCAGGACGCCGTGAGCCGCGGTCATTACGTCGGGACGCCGTGAGGGATGGTCGTCTAGGTGAAGAACGGTCATTACGTCAGGACGCCGTGAGACCGTCGTCTAGGTGAGAACAGTCATTACGTCAGGACGCCGTGAGCCGCGGTCATTATGTCGGGACGCCGTGAGCCGCGGTCAGTACGTCGGGGACGCCGTGAGCCGCGGTCAGTACGTCGGGACGCCGTGAGACCGTGGTCTAGGTGAGAACAGTCATTACGTCAGGACGCCGTGAGCCGCGGTCATTACGTCAGGACGCCGTGAGCCGCAGTCATTACATCGGGACACCGTGAGGCCGTCGTCTAGGTGAGAACAGTCATTACGTCAGGACGCCGTGAGCCGCGGTCAGTACGTCGGGGACGCCGTGAGCCGCAGTCATTACATCGGGACACCGTGAGGCCGTCGTCTAGGTGAGAACAGTCATTACGTCAGGACGCCGTGAGCCGCGGTCATTACGTCAGGGACGCCGTGAGCCGCGGTCATTACGTCAGGACGCCGTGAGCCGCGGTCAGTACGTCGGGGACGCCGTGAGCCGCGGTCAGTACGTCGGGACGCCGTGAGACCGTCGTCTAGGTGAGAACAGTCATTACGTCAGGACGCCGTGAGCCGCGGTCATTACGTCAGGACGCCGTGAGCCGCGGTCATTACGTCAGGACGCCGTGAGCCGCAGTCATTACATCGGGACACCGTGAGGCCGTCGTCTAGGTGAGAACAGTCATTACGTCAGGACGCCGTGAGCCGCGGTCATTACGTCAGGGACGCCGTGAGCCGCGGTCATTACGTCAGGACGCCGTGAGCCGCGGTCAGTACGTCGGGGACGCCGTGAGCCGCGGTCAGTACGTCGGGACGCCGTGAGACCGTCGTCTAGGTGAGAACAGTCATTACGTCAGGACGCCGTGAGCCGCGGTCATTACGTCAGGACGCCGTGAGCCGCGGTCATTACGTCGGGACGCCGTGAGCCGCGGTCATTACGTCGGGACACCGTGAGACCGTCGTCTAGGTGAGAACAGTCATTACGTCAGGACGCCGTGAGCCGCGGTCATTACGTCAGGACGCCGTGAGCCGCGGTCATTACATTGGGACACCGTGAGACCGTCGTCTAGGTGAGAACAGTCATTACGTCAGGACGCCGTGAGCCGCGGTCAGTACGTCGGGACGCCGTGAGCCGCGGTCATTACGTCAGGACGCTGTGAGACCGTCGTCTAGGTGAGGAACGGTCACTACGTCAGGACGCCGTGAGCCGCGGTCATTACGTCAGGACGCCGTGAGACCGTCGTCTAGGTGAGAACAGTCATTACGTCGGGACGCCGTGAGCCGCGGTCATTACGTCGGGGACGCCGTGAGCAGCGGTCAGTACGTTGGGACGCCGTGAGCCGCGGTCATTACGTCGGGACGCCGTGAGACCGTCGTCTAGGTGAGAACAGTCATTACGTCTGGACGCCGTGAGCCGCGGTCAGTACGTCAGGACGCCGTGAGCCGCGGTCATTACGTCGGGACGCCGTGAGCCGCGGTCATTACGTCGGGACGCCGTGAGCCGCGGTCATTACGTCGGGACGCCGTGAGCCGCGGTCATTATGTCGGGACACTGTCAGGGATGGTCGTCTAGGTGAGAACAGTCATTACGTCGGGACGCCGTGAGCCGCGGTCAGTACGTCGGGGACGCCGTGAGCCGCGGTCAGTACGTCGGGGACGCCGTGAGCAGCGGTCATTACGTCGGGGACGCCGTGAGCCGCGGTCAGTACGTCGGGACGCCGTGAGCTGTGGTCAGTACGTCGGGGACGCCGTGAGCCGCGGTCAGTACGTCGGGACGCCGTGAGCCGCGGTCAGTACGTCGGGACGCCGTGAGGGATGGTCATTACATCGGGACGCCGTGAGCAGCGGTCATTACGTCGGGGACGCCGTGAGCAGCGGTCATTACGTCGGGACGCCGTGAGGGACGGTCCTCTAGGTGAGCACGGCCATCCACGGGAGGTCACGGCCTTTGTCTTGTTCCTCGCTGCCCACCAAAGGCTAAGCCCAAGCCCCAGGCACTGGCCGAGCGGAAAGGGAAAGGGGCTGGCAGCGCTCACCCTGGCAGCCGGCCTCGGGCACGGGTGGGCCCCCGCTGCACCCGAGCCCACCGGCCCTGCCGCCCGACTTGGGATCAGCGCCCTGCTCACGCGCCTAGGAGAGCCCCGGGCGATGGCCCAGTGCCGGGCCCTGCACCCGCCTGAGACTGGGAAGAGGCGCCCGGGTTTGGCCTGGCCCAGCCGTTGTGGCCACCGGGGAGTGAGGCAGCGGATGGAAGACCTCTCGTCCCTCCCGCCTCTCTGTGACTCTACCTCTCAAATAAGTCAATGCATCTTAAAAATTAAATTAAAAAAAACCCTTCCTGGAACACCTGCACCTCATGTCAGATCCGAGTTGGTCTCCGCCCAACCTTCAAGTTCAGCCTCCTAATGTAGCGGTGACAGCCTGTGGACTTGGGTCCTCGCCGTCCACGCGGGAGACCCCGGTGGAGGTCCCAGCTTCCGGCTTTGGCCTAGCACAGTCCCTGCAACACAGGCACTCTAGACGTCCTCTCTCTCTCTCTCTCTCTCTCTCTCCCCACTCCCTTTCAAATACTTTGACCGCTCCCTGGGTTCATCTGGACGGAACTCGATCCTGCGTGGAGGAGCCTCTGACCTGATTTAGGGAAGAGAAGTGAATGAAAGCTGCTGGTTGGCACGTGACATCGGGCACAAAGACAGACCGTCAGTAACAGTGAGGGCCCAAGAAGAGGCCGACGCTGCGAGACAAGAGAGGGCGAGGAGCCGGCAGGCGGGGGACCGGGCGTTTAGTTCCGCGGCAAGAATGTTCTGCAGGTGGACGGCGGAGACTGGATCCCGGCGACTGAACTTTAAAAATGGTCGAAATGATACATCTTACGTGTATTTTCTCACAATTTAAAAACAGCCAGTGCAAAAGGGACACCGGGGAGCCGCGTGTCACCGGGCGCTGGAGGAGGTGGGTCAGGGAGAAGTCAGAAGAAAGAGGAACCCGACTGCGGCAGCCTCGCTCCGGAAGCGCGGCCACCACCGCCAGGGAGTGACACTGGAGGTCAGCCCGAGGCCACCTCCGCTCTGGGAACGCGGTCCTACAGCAGCGTCGCACGGAGACACCACCACGCCTTCCCCTAGTGCTGCAACCCGAGTTCTGTCAGCCCAGCCATAGTGTCTCCCATGCACCCCTTATCCACGCATTTTTTTTTTTTTTTTTTTTTTTTTTTGGACAGGCAGAGTGAATAGTGAGAGAGAGACAGAGAGAAAGGTCTTCCTTTTTGCCGTTGGTTCACCCTCCAATGGCCGCTTCGGCCAGCGCATCTCGCTGATCCAAAGCCAGGAGCCAGGTGCTTCTCCTGGTCTCCCATGTGGGTGCAGGGCCCAAGCACTTGGGCCATCCTCCACTGCCTTCCCAGGCCACAGCAGAGAGCTGGCCTGGAAGAGGGGCAACCGGGATAGAATCTGGCACCCCAACCGGGACTAGAACCCGGTGTGCCGGCGCCGCAAGGTGAAGGATTAGCCTAGTGAGCCGCGGCGCCGGCCTCTCCACGCATTTTTTAAGCGCCCTGCAATCCTGTGTCTGTGTGCTTCTCACACACTGTTGGCTTTAGGCCCGTTTTAGAGTTATTCACATAGAGACTTTAAATCACAGAATTTCGAATTCTACCTTAGAGTAAAGAGAGAGAGTTCTGATCAGGTAGTACAGAATTTGGAGCTACAGGAATGGAATCGCTGTGAGGGAGCAGGCATTTGGCCTAGGCAGCTAAGGAGTCAGCGTAGACACTCAGGTTCCCCAGGGGAGTCCGGAGTTCCCAGCCCCAGCTCTGGGCCCCAGCGCCCCGGGAGCAGCAGGGGAGACAGCTGGAGGACTTGGGCTCCCGTCACCTCAGGGCTAGATGGAGGTCCTGGCTTCTTTGTGGGCATTTGAGGAGTTACCAGACGGGAGTTCTGCCCCTCAAACAAGACGTTCAGAACCGTTCAAAGCAGATGGCCACGCACAGTGCCCAGGTCCCCGGTGACTGGTGACTTTCCCCTGTACAGGGCACCTGTTACCGTGCACGAACCAACAGACGCATCACTCACTGAAACGCAAGCCTTATCCAGATGTCCTGCTCGTAGCCCTGCGCCTTGGTTCTGTCCCAGGAGCTCAGTCCCCTCGGGCTTCCCTGGGCCGCGCCAGTTCTTCAAGCCCTCCTGGCTGGTGACGACTGGCGCTTCCGAGCAGCACCTCGGCCGGGATCGGCAGGGGTTCTCCTGCTGACGACACTGGGGCTGCGGCTGGGGGAAGAGGGCCAGAGGCCAAGCGTCAGCCGGGCTGCTGACATGACCCCTGGCCGAGGCCGTGCCCGTCACCCCTCTGCAGCCACTTCTCCCGAGCCACACCTGCTGCTTAGGAAGCCGCAGCCTGCAGCCCACAGCTGGGGTGGGGAAGCCCTGCTCCACCGCCGTGCACGCGGAAACGGTCCGGCACAGGCCGTGTGCCTCTGCTCCACGTCCCTGTCCAGTCACGTGGCCTAGCTGTATAGTCAGATACCCGCTCTGTGCTGCAGGTTCTACTTCCATATTGCTGTTAATTCGTTCTTCAAACTGTTCTAGCTTCAGCTGTTGGCATCGCTTTCTCTTACTTTTTACTTATTTATTTGAAAGGCAGAGTTAGACAGAGAGACCATTCACCTGCTGGTTCATGACCAAATGACCAAATGACCACAATGGCCGGGGCTACAACAGGTGAAGCCAGGAGCCCGGAACTCCACCTGGGTCTCACGTGGGTGGCAAGGGCCATCTCCTGCTGCTCTCTCGGGCTGTCAGCAGGAGCTGGATCAGAAGTCGAGCAGCTGGGACTCGAACCAGTGCCCACAGGCGGTGCTGGCACCGCACGCAGCAGCGTGTGCGCAGAACCGCCACCAGTGCGTTCAAACGACCAACAGCTGCCATTATGGGGCCTTTTGTTTGCCGTTCCACAGATGCCCGCCCCGGTTGGCACAAGCGGCAAAGGGCAGCGACACGAAAGCCCGCCTGGCAGCCCAGCCCCCAGGCCGAGCTCCTCCGGAGGCCAACCGCGCTCCCACACCGCCCCGCGCCGGCCCCTCTAGCCGCGCGGGCCTCTCTATGGCCCCTGCCCGTCTAGCCGCACGCCGCCTCTCGCTGCCCTCCGCCCCGTCCCCTCTATACGCGGCCCAGCTCTCGATGGTGCCCGCCCGCAGCCGTGAGTCCCGGAGTTCTGTCCCCGCCTGCTCGGAGCGCCGCGGTGCTGGCGCCGCCCGCCCCCTGCGCCCGTCGGGCCGGCCATCGGCGCCGCCTCCCCGGGCGGGCACGGCGGCCAGCGAAGGCCCCGCTGGAGGAGCGAAATCTCTGCTTCCGAGGACAGGCGCCGGGGCGAGGCTGCGAAAGTGCTCCGGCCGGAACCCCGGGCCCGGGAGGAACGGTCCGCGCGCCGCTCGGGCCCACCGCTGCCTCGGACCGTCACCGGCCACGGAGGCGCTTCCCGCGTGCGGCCCCGTGTTCGTGATCGGCCGCCGCATTACAGACAGGGGAAAGGGGAGGCCAGAGTGGGGAAGGAGCCGCCCAAACACCGGGGGGCTGCGGTGCGGCGGGCTAGGCGCCCGGCGCTCCATCCATGGAGCGGGTTCGAGTCCCGGCTGCTCCACTTCCCGCAGCTCCCAGCTACGGCCTGGAAGCAGCATGAGGCGGCCCGGGTCCTGGCCCCTGCACCCCCGTGGGAGACCCGGGTGCAGCTCCAGGCTCCTGGCTTCGGATCGGCGCAGCTCCGGCCGTTGTGGCCGATTGGGGCGTAAACCAGCGGATGGAAGGCCTCTCCCTCTCTCCCTCTCTCTCTGCCTCTCCTTCTGTCTCTGTAAATAAATAAATTAAAAAAAAAAAAAAGAAAGAAAGACAGACAGACAGACTAGCCACTGCTCACACACATCTCCAGTGCCCTGTACGCTCAAATTCGTACCTGACGGTTGGTGGTGTGGTTGCATCAAGCCGTAGCCTGCGAGGTTCGAGTCCCGGCTGCTCCACTTCTGACCCAGCTCCCTGCTAATGCCCCTGGGGAAGCAGCAGAGGACCCGAGTGCGGGGCGCCTGCACCCACGTGGGAGACCTGGACGGAGCCCAGCCTGGCCCAGCCTGGCCACTGTGGCCGTCTGGGCGATGAACCAGCAGATGCAGGATCCCTCTCTCCCTCTCCCTGAAAGAAAGCTGATTAATCTTCCCCACACCGGGCGACGATGCTAAGCCTACAGCAGCTGTGAGCCTGAAACAAAACTGCGCTAAGCTTTTTGCTAAGCCGTAAGGGAAACATCCCTTCCTGTTCTGTAGGGTGTTAGCTGTTAACTACGTTTTGTGAGCTAGAACCCCACCAATGAGGGAGGACTCAGATAAGTTCACCTGTGTTCAGAGGCCTGCGGCCGCTCTCGCAGTCCTTCAGGGCGATTTGCGTGGGGCTTTGAAGGCCCGTGGTCTGGGTAACCCACATTCCCGCCTTAGTGCCGACGGCATCGGTGCCAGTGGCAGGGGAATGATAGGGGTGAAAGAGGCGTCCTGTTTTTTTTTGGTTTTTTGGTTTTTTTTGACAGGCAGAGTGGATAGTGAGAGAGAAACAGAGAGGAAGGTCTTCCTTTTTGCCGTTGGTTCACCCTCCAATGGCCGCCGCGGCTGGCACATCGCGCTGATCCGAAGCCAGGAGCCAGGTGCTTCTCCTGGTCTCCCATGCGGGTGCAGGGCCCAAGCACTTGGGCCATCCTCCACTGCCTTCCCGGGCCACAGCAGAGAGCTGGCCTGGAAGAGGGGCAACCGGGATAGAGTCTGGCGCCCCAACCGGGACTAGAACCCGGTGTGCCGGCGCCGCAAGGCGGAGGATTAGCCTGATGAGCCACGGCGCCGGCCGAGGCATCCTGGTTTTGCGTGTGTGAACTGTTTATTTTTATGTTGTTGATTGTTCGAGATGTAGTTAAGGATGTAGAGTGACCTAGGCGTATGTAGAACAAAATCATGAATGAAGAGCAAATCAGAAAATGTAGAAGAAAAAGTAAATTAATAAAAAATATTGTGTGTTTCTTAAAGACTGAGATTTTCACGTGGTAGTCATCACTGCAGTGCTGTAACCGGCCATGATTCAGTTCTCACATCGAATCAGCGGTGATGCGTATAATTGGTTCTGCACTCTTTCTTAACCGCAGAAGTTTCACTTTCAGCTTCGAGGGGCTGGTCCCTGCCTGACACTTGATGAGTTCTCGGAAGACGTCAGTTAAAGTTGTCAGTATGACTGACTGCAGTCCCAACGGGCAGATCTGAGGGTGACTGCTGGCCTAGGACCTCAGAGTTGCCAGCTCTGTGTTCATTCACTTAGGCACCCCCATCCAACGCACTAATGCAGGAATTCACTAGCGCCACAGCGCCGGCTACAAAACTATTGTTTTTAAAGATTCATTTATTTGGAAGGCAGAGAGAGAGAGAGAGAGGGAGAGCGAGCGAGCGCGCTTGCATCCACTGATTCACTCCCCAAATGGCCACAATAGCCATCAGCCAGGCCAAAAAATCAGGAGCCAGGAAACCTATCCTGACCTTCCACGTGGGAGACAGGGGTCCAGGTACTTGGGCCACCTTCCACTACCTGCCCAGACACAGTAGCAGGGAGCCAGGTCTTGAATCAGTGCTCAAATGTAGACTGCCAGTGTGGCAAGCTGCAGCTTAACCCACTGCGGCACAGCGCCAAGCCCCCTTTCGAATTATCATTGTCATCATCATTATTTGAGAGACAAAGAGCGAGCTTCCATCCATCGGTTCGCTCAGAGCCTACAGCGGCCGGGGCTGGGCCAGGAACTCAGTCTACTCCTGCACGGGTACAAGTACGAAGCCCTCATCATTACCTCCCTGGGTCTCCGTAAGCAGGAAGCTGGAAGCCAGACCCAGAGCCAGGAGCTGAACCCAGGCGCTCTGACGCACACCGGGCACTTTAGACTCATTCTCAAAGACGGGGATCCAGGCTCAGGGAGGAGTGATGTGGTCAGGGCTTCACAGCTCACAGCAAGCAGGGGCCACCGGAAGCCAGGCCAGACCCTGCTTCTTCTGGGTCCGGGTCTGGGATTCCTCCCGCCGTTTCCTGGAGGCCTCCCTGTGGCCAGACGTGAGCGTCGGGTCCTGCAGGAGCCAGGCCGTGACCACCAGGATCCAGCCTTACCGTGACTCCTTAGCAGCTGCGCGAGGTGGGCACCACGCACTCCCAACAGGAAGCTGGCAGCGAGAGCTCATTTACCCATCAGTCAGCAGGTGCACACAAGGCTCCTAGGGACCATGAAAACGTTCAACGTGGGTTAAATCTCGACAAGGAGAACAGGAGGCAGCCTGGGCTCTGTCCGGAATATAATCTGTGATGTATTTTGTGGCTGAGAGGGCCCGCAGGCACAAACGCCCGCGCTCGTGACACGCAGGGCACAGCTCTGCAGACAGAGGTCAGATAGCTGCCCGGCTCAGTGGCTGGAGGCCGAAGACGTTCCTCTTCTTTGGCCCAGCCACTCAAGCCCCAGGAACACAACCTACAGAGTACTGCTCCCTTTCGAGGAGACACGGGCCCGCACATCTGTGGCGTAGCGCTGTAGTCGTGATAAGAATTTGGATCCGACCTGAGGTCTATGAGCGTGAGCATAAGCGCTTGTTGTAATGTAGCCGAGTGGAGGCTGCCACACAGCGCCGCGAGTGAGGGCTGTGGGTGTCCACGCAGACAACGACAAAATCTGTGTCAGCGAGGAAAGTGGGAACAAGTTCCGCGGATGGCTACGGTTGAAGGTACAATTTTTTATTTTTTAAAAAACATTTATTTATTCATCTGGAATTCAGAGTTACGGAGAGGGAGAGACACAGAGAGATAGTCCATCCGCTGGTTCACTCCCCAAATGGCCGTAATAGTCAGGGCTGGACCAGGCCAAAGTCAGGAGCCAGGAGCTTCTTCTGGGTCTCCCAGGCGGGTGCAGGGGTCCGAGGACTTGGGCCGTCCTCTGCTGCTTTCCCAGGCGCTTTGCAGGGAGCTGGAGCGGAAGCAGAGCAGCCGGGACTTGAACCGGCGCCCGTATGAAAAGCCAGCACTGCAGGCAGCTGCTTGACCCGCTGCACCACAGCGCTGGCCCCTACGATTCCTTTTCTAAAAGATATTTATTTCTTTGGAAGGCAGAGGTACAGGGAGAGAGGGAGAGACAGACTGGTTCACTCCCCAAATGACAGCAATGGCTGAGCCTGGGCCAGACCAAAACCAGGAGCCTGGAGCTTCACCCAGACCTCCCAAGACGGTGCAGGGGCCCGAGGACTCAACCCTCCCGCTGCTTTGCCAGGCGCACTAGCAGGGAGCTGGAGCAGCCGGGACTCCAAGTGGCGCCCACAGGCTTAACCCGCTGTGCCGCAGCACCGGCTGTCATTACAGGGCTTGTGAACACACAGGGCAGCGTATCAGTTCACTGGTGCGGCAAAGGTAGAGACGTGCGTGGGAGTGACAACCAGAGCCACGCGTGCCTTGGGAGGGAGCGGGCCACGGGCGGGTGTGGAAGACCACGAGGGCTCAGCTGTGTCTGCGATGCGTGGGGAGGGGCTGGGGGAGGGGCGCAGGGGTCACTGTGTCACTCTGGGGGCCTTTTGTGCACAGAGCTGGTCCGTCGTAGCAGAGAGGCTCTGGTGTGTCTGAGTGAGTAGGCTGCAGCTGCGTGAGGACAACACAAACGTGTGCTTAAATGCTTTAGGGGCGGGCGGTGCTGTGGGGTAGGGGGTAAAGCTGACACCTGCGGTGCCGGCATCCCATACGGGCGCCGGTTCTAGTCCCGGCTGCTCCACTTCCCATCCAGCTCTCTGCTGTGGCCTGGGAGAGCAGCAGGAGATGGCCCAAGTCCTCGGGCCCCTGCACCCACATGGGAGATCCGGAAGAAGCTCCTGGCTCCTGGCTTCGGATCGGCGCAGCTCCGGCCAGTGTGGCCATTTGGGGAACCAGCAGGAAGGCCCCTCTCTCTCTCTTTCTCTCTCTCTCTGCCTCTGCCGCTCTGTAGCTCTGCCTTTCAAATAAATAAATCAATCTTCTAAAAACCTGCGTTAGGGGCAAGGCGTTGGCGCTGTGGCTGCTCTGCCGGCGTGGACACCCGAACTGGGCTCGAGTACCAGTGCCACCCAGCATGCACTGGGCCCCCGACACCAGGCGAGGCCCAGCCCGGCTGCAGCCGGCAGGACGGGGAGGCCGCCCCCTCCCTCGAACTGGCTCACGCTAAGGGAGAGGCGGCCCCACCCGCTCCCACGCGGACACGCTGCTCCCACGGGACAAGCTAAGGGAGAGGCGGCCCCACCCCGCTCCCACGCGGACTCCCCGCCCCCACGGGACGCGCTAAGGGAGAGGCGGCCCCATCCCGCTCCCACGTGGACTACGGGACGCGCTAAGGGAGAGGCGGCCCCACTCCGCTCCCACGCGGACCCCCCACCCCCATGGGACGCCCTAAGGGAGAGGCGACCCCACCCCGCTCCCACGCGGACTCCCCGCTCCCACGGGACGCGCTAAAGGAGAGGCGGCCCCACCCCACTCCCACGCGGACTCCCCGACCCCACGGGACGCGCTAAGGGAGAGGCGGCCCCACCCTGCTCCCACGCGGACTACGGGACGCGCTAAGGGAGAGGCGGCCCCATCCCGCTCCCACGCGGACTCCCCGACCCCACGGGACGCGCTAAGGGAGAGGCGGCCCCATCCCGCTCCCACGTGGACTACGGGACGCGCTAAGGGAGAGGCGGCCCCACTCCGCTCCCACGCGGACCCCCCACCCCCATGGGACGCCCTAAGGGAGAGGCGACCCCACCCCGCTCCCACGCGGACTCCCCGCTCCCACGGGACGCGCTAAAGGAGAGGCGGCCCCACCCCGCTCCCACGCGGACTCCCCGACCCCACGGGACGCGCTAAGGGAGAGGCGGCCCCACCCTGCTCCCACGCGGACTACGGGACGCGCTAAGGGAGAGGCGGCCCCATCCCGCTCCCACGCGGACTCCCCGCCCCCACGGGACGCGCTAAGGGAGAGGCGACCCCACCCCGCTCCCACGCGGACTCCCCGCTCCCACGGGACGCGCTAAAGGAGAGGCGGCCCCATCCCGCTCCCACGCGGACTCCCCGCTCCCACGGGACGCGCTAAGGGAGAGGCGGCCCCACCCCGCTCCCACGCGGACTCCCCGCCCCCACGGGACACGCTAAGGGAGAGGCGGCCCCACCCTGTTTCCACGCGGAGGCGAGATCCGGACGTCGCTGCGGACCCGCCCGGGGCCCGGTCCTCGGTGCTGCCGGACACGCGCGGCCCCGGGCTGCTCCCGCCAGACGCCACGCCCACCTGGGGGCTCTGCTTCCTCTCAGGTCCGCGCTGTTTTCGGGGTTTCTTTCCACGGGCTTTGGGGGAAACAAAACACCTCACATTCGCGAACTCGGCGCCATGACGTCACCACGAGAAGGTTTTCTCTGCCGCCCCGCGGGGCTGCTCGCGCCGGCTCTCGGGGGCGGGCGTTCGGTTTGCTCCCCGCGCCACGCTGCGGCTCCTCCCCGCCGCCGCCCCGGAGGTAACGCGAAAACCGCGCGGAATCCCCGGGGCCGCGGCTCGGGGAGCGCCCGCCACGCCACGCCCGCCACGCCCCTCCACAGCCCCGCCCGCCCCGCCCCGCCAGCCCCGGCCACGCCCCCGCCGCCCCGCCCCGCCAGCCACGGCCACGCCCCCGCCGCCCCGCCACGCCCCCGCCGCCCCGCAGGGCGCCTGCGCGGTAGCCCAGTCGCCGGCCCGAGCCCCGCCCCCGGCCGCAGCACTCATTGGCCTCGGGGGCGGGACTCGGGCACAAGATGGCCGCCGCGCGCCCGGAGCCCCCGAGCCCGAGCTCAGCGACCCCGGAGTCGCGGTCCCCGGAGCCTCCGGACCTGGTGCGGGTGAAAAGGGGGCCTGGGTGAGGGTCTCGAGGTGCAGGGTATGGGGGCGGGGGGGCGGGACTCGGGAAGCTTGGGCGTAGGGGCCAGGTATTCAGGGCTCCGTGCTGGGGGAGCTGAGGGGGCGGGGCCCGAGGCCAGCGGTGTCTGGGGGCGGGGTTTGATTTGCATGAACGGGGGCGGAGTCTCGGGGGCGGGCTCGGGCATCCCGGGCGGGGCTCGTGGAGCCGGGTGGCAGTGTTGGGGAGGGTGACCCTGGGCGATCCCGGGAGGGTTGGGGTCGGGTCCCGGGCGTGCGGGGAGGGACCCTGCCCGAGGGAAGTCCTGGGGGGCGGGGGACACGTGCGGGCCCCGGCGACGCCCGTTCTTTCCGCGCGCGCGCACTTACGGAGCGCTGCCCCGGGCTCCGGGAGGCGGGTGTCCGAGCCGCGCTGGGCCTCTGTTCTCCCGGAGCCGGGGGTGTCCTGCGGGCGGAGGGACAGCGCTCGGAGGTTGCTGGCGACTCCTTCTATAAAGGACACGAAATCAGAGTGAGCCAGGACCGAGTGGAGCTGGGGAGGGGGCCGCACTCAGACGGGAGCCGACGGCGGGGTCGGCGAGATGAGCGGGGCCGGGTGCCCTCGGAGTGGACACTCGGTGTGGCCGGCTGGCCGCTCAGGCTGCTCCGGGCAGGCGCAGGTCCCGGTAGGGGCCGGACCCAGGGTCCCCGTCGGGCAGCGCGGGCTGTGCGGGTGGGGGGCTGTAAGACCGCAGAGGTCTCGGGCAGCGCCACAGCCTCCCCTCCTCCTCCCCCTCTTACCCCCCCAGGTCCTGCTGCCCGACGCTGGCCGCCCGCCCACGCCCCCGGGCGACCTCATCGAGATCCAGGTGGTGAAGGTGACAGACACCACGCTGGTCCCCGAGCCTCCGGAGCCAGGCTCGCTGCGCTGCGCCTTGTGCCCCGCCGCCTTCCGGCTGGTGTCGGACCTGCTGTTCCACGAGCACGGCCACCTGGCCCGGGCGGACGGAGACCCCGGCCGGTGCCACGTGTGCGGCCACCGCTGCCCGGGCCCCGCCAGCCTGCGCGCCCACTACAGCCTGCACACGGGCGAGCGGCCCTACCGCTGCGCCCGGTGCCCGCGGGCCTTCAAGGCCCTGGCGCCGCTGCTGCGCCACCAGCGCCGGCACGGCGTGGAGCCCGGAGCCCCGCGCAGGGCCCCGGAGGCGGCCGCGGCGGGCGGGCAGGGGCCGGGGCCGCCGGCCGAGCGCGCCGAGGTGGTGCTGGCGGCGGCGGCGGCCGGCGCGGCCGTGGGGAAGCCGTTCGCCTGCCGCTTCTGCGCCAAGCCGTTCCGCCGCTCGTCCGACATGCGGGACCACGAGCGCGTGCACACGGGCGAGCGGCCCTACCACTGCGGCGTGTGCGGCAAGGGCTTCACGCAGTCCTCGGTGCTCAGCGGCCACGCGCGCATCCACACGGGCGAGCGCCCCTTCCGCTGCGGCCTCTGCGACCGCACCTTCAACAACTCCTCCAACTTCCGCAAGCACCAGCGCACGCACTTCCACGGGCCCGGCCCGGGGCTGGGCGAGGGGCGCGGGGGCGCGTGCGGGGCGGGGCGCGCGGAGACAGCGAAGGCGGAGAACGACCCGTAGGCGGGGCGGGGCGGAGAGGCCCAGACCGCTGATGGAGGCGGAGGGAGAGAACCATGCTCCGCACGGCCCTCTGTGACACTCCGAGGAAGGCGCAGGTGCCCAGCTCCGCGCGGGACCAGGGCGGAACGCGCACCCCGCCTGCCTCCTCTCTAGGCGCCTGGGCACGGCTTTGGGGGAGAATCGGCGTCGTGTTCCTGGCCCAGGCCTCTTGCGCACAATCCTGGCCCGTCAGGGGGCTCCCCTCGGGTGGGCCAGGGTGGACTTTTTGCCTACCTCACTGGATTGCACTGGACCTGGGAGGCCGCCCCAGCCCCAAGCAGCAGGCATCCACCGGGAGACCGGGGTCCCATCACCTCCAGCTAGAGGGTGCCCAGGCCACCGCTGAGAGCCTTGGCACCTGAGGGATGCAAGCCAGGCTGTGGATCCCGACTCTAAGAACTGCTCCCAGGGTGGCCGCCCCTCCCCCACCCGGGCTCCCGTAGTACCGGGAACTGGGGGCACAGCTGCTGGACCCCGGCTGTTTCCTCTCGCCCCAGGAGTCAGAGGGGTAGCGGGTGGGGGCCACAGCCCTCCCATTCTGTTCCTATTAAAGGACTTTCTGAAGGCCCTGTTGGTCTCGTGTCCAGGCTACTCTGGGGAGGGGCTTCCTCGCTCCTAGAAGGGGGTTGGTCTCAGAAGCTGGGCACGGCCGAGGGGCCCGGTGATGGGCGCTTGTCAAGGAGGGAGTCCCCCGATTTTCACACTCCTGTTCACCCAGCCTCCTCCGGAAGACACCGCACGGACAGATCAGGAGGAAACGGAACTCCTGCCCGCCCCCCCGCCAAAGGCCACCAGGACCAAGCCAGAAACCGGGGCCACTTCACTGAGCCCGCTCAACACGTCTGGCATCCGAAGCCGACTTTCCTTCTTCCCACCCTCGGGCCAGGCCAACAGTGCCCTCACATCGGGACATCGGCCGAGCCCTGCCCTGTGGCCGCAGGGTTCCTCGTCAGCCGTCCACAGCTCCTGCGGCCGAAACAGGCGCTGAGCAGAGTGGCCATGTAGAGGAGTCGGCCGGTGGGTGTATCCAGGCTCCAGCCAGCAAATCGACCCACCCAAGACCCAGCACACCCGCCCCCCCGCCCCCCCACCCGCAACCTGAAATTCTCCAAGGAGGTGGTTCGGTTAGCTTGCTAAGCCCTCCTGGGGACGCGCCCACTCTACCTGGGGAGCCCCTGCTTAGTTAGGTATGACACCCCCCCCCCCCCCCGGGAGCTCGCCGGCAGCGAGCTTCCGCCCGCCTGCACCGCACAGCACGTGCGGGGCCTTCATTATGAGGGCAGGCGGCCACCCAGGGGCCCTGCCCTGGCATCACCCCTTACCCCGCTCCATCTTCCAGCCCCAGGAGGCACTCGGGCTGAAGCCCCAACCGTGCTGGGGGCCTCAGGCACCCGAGCCTCCCGCAAACGGGAAACCAAATACCTCGCAGCACGCTCGGCTCGCTGCCCCGGCCGCTCCGCAGGGGCGGGCGCTGTGGGCCCTCTTGCTTCCCCAGGGCGAGCACCGCTTTCCCAGGGGCCTCAGGAAAGGGCGCCCTAGTGGGCGGAAGCACCCGGACGTCGAGGCGTCTCCTGGGTGGCTCCCCGCCCCTCTCCCCAGGAGCGGAGTGTGGGGCCGAGGGGACCCGATCCCCGGGCGCCCGTCTCGGAGATGCACAGACGGACGCCGGCACCCTGTGGACAAGGTTTATTAGTCTCCACTCTGTACAAGCCGCGTCTGCCACCCCGCCCCCACCCCACCCCCAAAAGAGCACGCAGCGCCCCCGTGCCCTCCCGCCTCGCTCGCTGGCCAGCCGCGGTCCGGCGGGGAGGGCGGCTCACACCCATCGCCCCCAAGGCTTGCTGGGGGCAGAACGCCGAGGGGAGGGAGGGGGCGGCTGACGAGGGTTAGGAAACGGGGCTGGGCGGAGGGCCGGGCAGTGGTGATGGGGCACGGGGGCGACCCGGTGCCGAGCTTGCAGGGCGGGGGGACGGGCGCTAGCCTGGAGTTCTGGCGTCACGGGGGCGCCAGCGGCCAGGGAGCCCCGGTCAGGCGTCCTTCCCCGGCAGGGCCCCCGCCCCCGCCCCCGCCCCCGGTCAGGCGTCCTTCCCCGGCAGGGCCCCCGCCCCCGCCCCCGGCAGGGCCCCCGCCCCCGCCCCCTCGGCTTTGTGCGCCAGGCGGTGCTTCTTCAGCCCGTAGGTGTTGGCGAAGCCCTCGCCGCAGGAGGAGCAGCGGAAGGGCCGCCCGCCCTGGTGGGCCGCCAGGTGCTTCCGGAAGTAGCCGGGGTCCTTGAAGGCCTTGAGGCAGGCGGGGCAGCGCAGCTCGGGCCGCGGCGGCTCGTGGGCGCGCTGGTGGCGCAGCACGGAGCTCAGGTAGAAGAAGCCCTTGCCACAGTGCTCGCAGCGGTAGGCGCGCTCGCCCAGGTGCAGCCGCTGGTGCTCCAGCAGGTTGGAGCGGTAGCGGAACGTCTTCCCGCAGGCGCCGCAGCGCTGCGGCCGGGCCACCGCGTGCAGCCGGCGGTGCTCCGCCAGGCTGGACGACTGCGCGAAGCGCTTGGCGCACACGCCGCACTTGAAGGCCCGCTCGCCCGTGTGCACCACGCGGTGCTGCCGCAGGTACCAGGAGCGCAGGAAGCCCCGCCCGCACACGCCGCACCGGTAGGGCCGCTGCTCCGTGTGGCAGCGCTGGTGGCGCATCAGCAGGGCCGCCTCCCAGAAGCGCTTCCCGCACACCGGGCAGCGGAAGCCGCGCTTCTGCCGGTGGCTGCGGCGGTGCAGCAGCAGGTCGTAGGCGCCCGCAAAGCTCTGGCCGCACAGCCCGCAGCCCAGGGTCCTCCGCACCAGGTGCACGTACTTGTGAGTCACCAGCCCCAGGAAGTGCTTGAAGCTCTGGCCACAGGTGGCGCAGCTGAAGCGCTCGGGGCCCGCGCCGGCGCCCCCCGCCAGCCCCGGCCACCGCCGCCCCGCCCGAGTCCTCGCCCCCGGACACCCCCGCCAGCGCCGCCACGGCTGCGCCCACCTCTCCTGCCAGCCCGTTGTCCAGCGCGCTGGCCGCGTCCGCGCCGCCGGCGCCGTCGGGGGGCTGTGAGCCGCCGGGCGCGGGGGGCAGCAGGCGCTCGGGGGCGGCCTGGTGCACCAGCTTGTGCCACATCAGGTTCTCGATGAAGCCGAAGGTCTTGCCGCACGCGTCACAGCCGTACGGCTTCTCCGACATGTGTGCTTCCTTGTGGCTCATGACGTGGAAGAGATCCGGAAAGTGCTCGCCGCAGTCCGAGCAGGCGTAGCTCAGCCCGTCGGCGGGCCCGGCGGCCGCGCCCGCCGCCCCCGCCCCGCAGGCCCCCGGCGCGCCCTGGCTGGCGGGCAGGCCCGCGGCCCCGGCCAGCGCGCAGGGCAGCTGCAGCCGGTGCACCTGGCGGTGGCGGGTGAGGCTCTGCGGGTAGCCGAAGACCTTGCCGCACAGCTCGCACTTGTAGGGCCGCTCGCGCGTGTGCACCACGTGGTGCTTGCTCAGGTGGAAGGACTCGCGGAAGCGCTTCCCGCACACGGGGCACTGGTGCGGCTTCTCGCCCGTGTGGATGCGCTCGTGGCGCTTGAGGGTCTCCCGGCGCCCGAAGCCGCGCCCGCAGATGCCGCAGCAGAACGTCTTCCCGGGGCCGCTGGCGCCCGAGCCGCCCGCCGCGCCGGCCCCGGCGCCGCCGAGCAGCAGCGGGTGGGCCCCGAGCAGCGGCACCGGCACGGCGCCGTACACCACGGCCGCGGCGGCTGCCGCCGCCTTCTCGCTGTCCGTGGCGGGAGGGTCGGGGGGCAGCAGGTAGGGCCCCGGGGGGAAGGCGGGCGGCGGCTGCGGGCCCGAGGCCGCGCCGTCCTTGGGCGCCTCGGCGGCGGCGGGGGCGCCGGCGGCGGCGGCGGCGGGCGCGGCGTGGGCCGCCTTGTGCCGCAGCAGGCTCTGCGGCGCCGAGTAGGACTTGCCGCACAGGTCGCAGGGGTAGGCGGGCCGCGCGCCGCCCGGGCCCGCGCCCGCGTGCGCCGCCTGGTGCTTGAGCAGGTAGGCGGCGTCGCGGAAGGCCTTGCCGCACACGCCGCAGGGCAGGCGCAGCAGGTCGGCCGAGTGCGTCTTCACGTGCCGCTTGAGGCTCTCGCGGCGGTTGAAGCTCTTGCCGCACGCGGAGCACGAGAAGGGCTTCTCGCCCGTGTGGATGATCTGGTGCTGGTGCAGGTGGCTCGGCTTCTTGAAGACCTTCCAGCACAGCGGGCAGGCGAACGGGCCCTCGCCGCCGGCCGGGGCGGGCGCGGGCGGCGCGGCGGCCCCCGTGGGGCCCGCGCTGCCCTCGGCCGAGGCGGCGGGCGCGGGCGGCGCGGCGGGCGGCGCGGCGGGGCCCGAGGAGCCCGGGGCGGGCGCGGGCGCGGGCGCGGGGGCGCCCGGCGCGGGCAGGCCGAGCGGCGGCAGCGGCAGGCCGGGCTGCGGCGGCGCGTCCTTGTGGCAGCGCCGGTGGCGGATGAGGCTGGACACGTGGTTGTAGGTGCGGCCGCACACGCCGCACTCGTAGGGCCGCTCCCCCGAGTGCACCAGCATGTGCTGCACCAGGTGCGAGGACTGCTTGAACGACTTCTGGCACACGCCGCACGGGAAGCGCCGCTCCATCAGGTACTTGAGCCGCCGGAAGTAGCCCTTGTCGTCCTTGGTGGGGTCGCAGGCGGCGCCCGCGACGGCAGCGGCGGCCGCGGGGCCCTGCGGGGTCTGCGCGGGGGCGGGCAGCGGCCCCGGGGCGCCCGTGGGGGCGCCCAGCCCCGGCGTCGCCCCCGGCCCAGCTGCCGGCCCCCCGCGCTTCAGGTTCCCGAACAGGTGCTGGTGCCCCGAGAGGTCCACGATGCCCCACTGCGGCGCGGCGAAGGCGGCGTCGAACAGCGGCGGCGGCGGCGCCCCGAAGGCGGGCGGCAGCGGCGGGTCGGGCTTCTTGGCTTGGCCGGAGGTGGAGGACGAGGACGAGGAGGACGACGAGGACGAGGACGAGGACGAGGAGGACGAGGACGGCGCCTCCGCCTTGGGTTTGAAGGGGGCCGCGGGCGGGTAGTCGTACTGCGGCGGCGGCGGCTGCGGCGGCGGCTGCGGCGCGGGCCCGGCGCGCAGGGCAGGGCCGCCACGGCCTTGGCGTGCTCGCCGTACAGCTCCATGGGCTCGAAGCGCTGGTGGTTGAGGAACTCCAGGAAGTCGAAGGGGTAGCTCTGGAAGTGGACCCCGTCCTCGCCCCCTAGGCCGCTGCTCCCGCCGCCCCCGGCGCCGCCGCCCGCTGGGTTCGCCTCCATCTCCGGCGGCGGGGAGGAGACCTGTGGACAAGAGGACGGGGCGCTGAGCAACGGCAGGCGCCCGGCACCCAGGGAGTCGCTGGTCTGTGGCTGGACGCGGCGCACCCCTGGGTCCAGCTGAGGGAGGAGCCCCAGGGCCTCCGCGCTGGTCCCTGTCCTCCCGGGATCCCCACTGTCCCCCTCAGGGGCGTGCCTGCCGCCCGGGCTCTGCTGTACCCCCCACCCTCGGCCCCCTGAGGTAAGGGCGATGGACAGTGCGCCTGAGCAGTGTGGCCGCACAGGGTGCCCAGGTGCACTGGGAGGAGCCGCGAGGCGCCGTGTGCAGCTCACGGGCAGGGCAGCCGGCGGGGCGTGTGTGCGTGCACGTGTGTGTTCTTCCAACACAAGGGGGCGGGGGGAGGACAGGTGGCCTGATCCGACAGGACGGGGCGCTGGCACCTGCACTTTCTCCACGGCTGGGAGGGCAGCAGCCCCCACACGTGGAGGACCTCAGGGGCCTGACCCAGAGCACGGTGGCCGAGGGTAGCACAGAGCTCACAGCAGGTGCCCAGCCCTGCCGGCACACTCTGGCCTGGCGGGTCTGTGCCTGCCACTCCCCGCACCCCAGCGGGGACCTGAGCTCCATTATCTCCCAATCCTAGCCCCACCCAGGGGCCGCCAGCTACCCCCAGGCTGGGGTGGTGGGTGAAGAGCCCACCAGGTGGGACCTGCCCCTGGCTCTGCAGGTGCCCAGCCCACGTGGGGGTGTGGGGGCCCACCCGGACCCAGCGCGTGCTACCCTGGGCAGGTGGAGACTGTGCCCCTCCCCCACGCTGGAGGGAGGTATTTTTAGTCTGCAGCTCTGGTGTCCTCTTCCTTGGACAGGACTCCCCTGCACTTAACCTGATCCCCACAAGGAGCAAAGGCACGGCGGGGCGGGGCTGGACACAGCTCTGGGTGGCAGAGGGGCTGGGAGGAAAGCACACGAGGTAGGGAGACGGGGAGCGGTCCGGGGGCTCTGGGGGGCTGGGCACCGCCTGCAGGCCAGCCACCGTTCCCTGAGCCCCTGCTCTAGCCCGTGAAACATCACTGGACAAATGAGGAGACAGGCTCCGAGGGGGCAGCGCTGCAGTATAGTGGGCTGGGTTCAAGCCCCCCCGCTCCACTTCCAGTCCAGCTCTCTGCTGTGGCCCGGGAAGGCAGTGGAGGACGGCCCAAGTGCTTGGGCCCTGCACCCCGTGGGAGACCAGGAGAAGCACCTGGCTCCTGGCTCTGGATCGGCCCAGCTCCGGCCACTGCAGCCATCTGGGGAGTGAACCAGCAGATGGAAGGATCTCTCTCTCTCCCCCTCTCCCCCTCTCCCCTCCCCCTCCCCCTGACCTCTCAAGTCCTTTTCTAAAAATGGTATAAAAGTCAGAAAGCACCAGTCTGTGGCTGAAAATTGGCTTGGCTGGGAGCGAACTCCATCTCCTCCCCCACTGCCCCAAGTGTTGTGATAGAGGCTGCTCCCTCAGGGCGGGGGGCCTCGTCTGGGGTGCTCCCTCAGGGCGGGGGGCCCGTCTGGGGTGCTCCCTCAGGGCGGGGGCCTCGTCTGGGGTGCTCCCTCAGGGCGGGGGCCTCGTCTGGGGTGCTCCCTCAGGGCGGGGGGGGGCCTCGTCTGGGGTGCTCCCTCAGGGCGGGGGGCCTCGTCTGGGGTGCTCCCTCAGGGCGGGGGGTGCTCCCTCAGGGCGGGGGGGGGCCTCGTCTGGGTGCTCCCTCAGAGCGGGGAGCCTCGTCTGGGTGCTCCCTCAGAGCGGGGGGCCTCGTCTGGGGTGCTCCCTCAGGGCGGGGGGGCCCATCTGGGGTGCTCCCTCAGGGCGGGGGGCCCGTCTGGGGTGCTCCCTCAGGGCGGGGGCCTCGTCTGGGGTGCTCCCTCAGGGCGGGGGGCCTCGTTCTGGGGTGCTCCCTCAGGGCGGGGGGTGCTCCCTCAGGGCGGGGGGGGCCTCGTCTGGGGTGCTCCCTCAGGGCGGGGGGGGGCCTCGTCTGGGTGCTCCCTCAGAGCGGGGAGCCTCGTCTGGGTGCTCCCTCAGAGCGGGGGGCCTCGTCTGGGGTGCTCCCTCAGGGCGGGGGCCCGTCTGGGGTGCTCCCTCAGGGCGGGGGCCTCGTCTGGGGTGCTCCCTCAGGGCGGGGGCCTCGTCTGGGGTGCTCCCTCAGGGCGGGGGGTGCTCCCTCAGGGCGGGGGGCCTCGTCTGGGGTGCTCCCTCAGGGCGGGGGGGGGGGCCTCGTCTGGGGTGCTTCCTCAGGGCGGGGGGCCTCGTCTGGGGTGCTCCCTCAGGGCGGGGGGTGCTCCCTCAGGGCGGGGGGGGGCCTCGTCTGGGGTGCTCCCTCAGGGCGGGGGGCCTCGTCTGGGTGCTCCCTCAGAGCGGGGAGCCTCGTCTGGGTGCTCCCTCAGGGCGGGGGGCCTCGTCTGGGGTGCTCCCTCAGGGCGGGGGGCCCGTCTGGGTGCTCCCTCAGGGCGGGGGCCTCGTCTGGGGTGCTCCCTCAGGGCGGGGGCCTCGTCTGGGGTGCTCCCTCAGGGCGGGGGCCTCGTCTGGGGTGCTCCCTCAGGGCGGGGGGTGCTCCCTCAGGGCGGGGGGCCTCGTCTGGGGTGCTCCCTCAGGGCGGGGGGGGGCCTCGTCTGGGGTGCTCCCTCAGGGCGGGGGGCCTCGTCTGGGGTGCTCCCTCAGGGCGGGGGGTGCTCCCTCAGGGCGGGGGGGGCCTCGTCTGGGGTGCTCCCTCAGGACGGGGGGCCTCGTCTGCGGTGCTCCCTCAGGGCGGGGGGTGGCTCCCTCAGGGCGGGGGGGGCCTCGTCTGGGGTGCTCCCTCAGGGCGGGGGGCCACGTCTGGGGTGCTCCCTCAGGGCGGGGGGCCTCGTCTGGGGTGCTCCCTCAGGGCGGGGGCCCCGTCTGGGGTGCTCCCTCAGGGCGGGGGGCCTCGTCTGAGGTGCTCCCTCAGGGCGGGGGGGGCCTCGTCTGGGGTGCTCCCTCAGGGCGGGGGCCCCGTCTGGGGTGCTCCCTCAGGGCGGGGGCCTCGTCTGGGGTGCTCCCTCAGGGCGATGCCCCGTCTGGGGTGCTCCCTCAGGGCGGGGGGCCTCGTCTGGGGTGCTCCCTCAGGGCGGGGGGGGCCTTGTCTGGGGTGCTCCCTCAGGGCGGGGGCCTCGTCTGGGGTGCTCCCTCAGGGCGGGGGGCCTCGTCTGAGGTGCTCCCACAGGGCGGGGGCCTCGTCTGGGTGCTCCCTCAGGGCGGGGGGGGGCCTCGTCTGGGGTGCTCCCTCAGGGCGGGGGGCCACGTCTGGGGTGCTCCCTCAGGGCGGGGGGCCTCGTCTGGGGTGCTCCCTCAGGGCGGGGGCCTCATCTGGTGTGCTCCCTCAGGGCGGGGGGCCCGTCTGGGGTGCTCCCTCAGGGCGGGGGCCCCGTCTGGGGTGCTCCCTCAGGGCGGGGGCCCCGTCTGGGGTGCTCCCTCAGGGCGGGGGCCCCGTCTGGGGTGCTCCCTCAGGGCGGGGGGCCTCGTCTGGGATGCTCCCTCAGGGCGGGGGCCTCGTCTGGGGTGCTCCCTCAGGGCGGGGGCCTCGTCTGGGGTGCTCCCTCAGGGCGGGGGCCTCGTCTGCGGTGCTCCCTCAGCGGGGCCTCGTCTGGGGTGCTCCCTCAGCGGGGGGCCCGTCTGGGGTGCTCCCTCAGAGCGGGGAGTGCTCCCTCAGGGCGGGGGGCCTCGTCTGGGGTGCTCCCTCAGGGCGGGGGGGCCCATCTGGGGTGCTCCCTCAGGGCGGGGGCCCCGTCTGGGGTGCTCCCTCAGGGCGGGGGGCCCGTCTGGGGTGCTCCCTCAGGGCGGGGGGCCCGTCTGGGGTGCTCCCTCAGGGCGGTGGCCCGTCTGGGGTGCTCCCTCAGGGCGGGGGGCCCCGTCTGGGGTGCTCCCTCAGGGCGGGGGGCCCGTCTGGGGTGCTCCCTCAGGGCGGGGGGCCCGTCTGGGGTGCTCCCTCAGGGCGGGGGGCCCGTCTGGGGTGCTCCCTCAGGGCGGGGGGCCCCGTCTGGGGTGCTCCCTCAGGGCGGGGGGCCTCATCTGGGGTGCTCCCTCAGAGTGGGGGTGTTCCCTCAGGGTGGGGGTGCTCCCTCAGAGCGGGGAGTGCTCCCTCAGGGCGGGGGGCCTCGTCTGGGGTGCTCCCTCAGGGCGGGGGGCCTCGTCTGGGGTGCTCCCTCAGGGCGGGGGGGGCCCATCTGGGTGCTCCCTCAGAGTCGGGGTGTTCCCTCAGAGTGGGGGGCCTCGTCTGGGGTGCTCCCTCAGAGCGGGGCATGCTCCCTCTGAGCGGCGGCCTCGTCTGGGGTGCTCCCTCAGGGTGGGGGTGTTCCCTCAGGGTGGGGGTGCTCCCTCAGGGTGGGGAGCCTCATCTGGGGTGCTCCCTCAGAGCGGGGGTGCTCCCTCAGAGCGGGGCGTGCTCCCTCTGAGCGGCGGCCTCGTCTGGGGTGCTCCCTCAGGGTGGGGGTGTTCCCTCAGGGTGGGGGTGCTCCCTCAGAGCGGGGCGTGCTCCCTCAGGGCGGGGGCCCCGTCTGGGGTGCTCCCTCAGGGTGGGGGTGTTCCCTCAGAGTCGGGGTGCTCCCTCAGGGTGGGGGTGCTCCCTCTGAGTGGTGGCCTCGTCTGGGGTGCTCCCTCAGAGTCGGGGTGTTCCCTCAGGGTGGGGGTGCTCCCTCAGAGTCGGGGTGCTCCCTCAGGGTGGGGGTGCTCCCTCTGAGTGGTGGCCTCGTCTGGGGTGCTCCCTCAGGGTGGGGGTGCTCCCTCAGGGTGGGGGTGCTCCCTCAGGGTGGGGGTGCTCCCTCTGAGCGGCGGCCTCGTCTGGGGTCCCTGGGTGAGGATGGTGTGCACACAGCACTGGCTACAGACTGAAAGGTGGTGTAGTAACATGTTGAGAAGTTTTCCCTCTGCCGGAAACGCCTTCCCCAGGGCCTCACTGGGCGACCCCCCCACTGCCTCCCCCCCACCCCGTGTCCTGCAGCCTCTCCCTCCCCCCCAATCCTGCAGCCTCTCTCCCCACCCCGGCCACTCTCCTGTAGCCTTCCTCCCCTGTCTCCTGCAGCCCCCCCATCTCCTGCAGCCTCTCCCCCCCACCCTCCTGTAGCCTCCCCCCATCCTGCAGCCTCTTTCCCCCACCGCCCTCCTGCAGCCTCTCCCCCCATCTCCTGCAGCCTCCCCCCATCCTGCAGCCTCTCCCTCCCCACCCTGCCACCCTCCTGCAGCCTCTTCCTCCCCCGTCGCCCTCCTGCAGCCTCCCCCCATCCTGCAGCCTCTCCCCCCATCTCCTGCAGCCTCCCCCCATCCTGCAGCCTCTCTCCCCTCATCCTGCAGCCTCTCTCCCCCATCTCCTGCAGCCTCTCTCCCCCCATCCTGCAGCCCCCCCCCATCGCTCTCCAGCCCCCGCAGCATTTTCTTGCCTCAGCCCTGCCACCAAGCTGGCTGCGGCTGTGTGTTCCCTGTCTGGTCCCTCGCTAAGTGAGCAAGGACTGGACCTGGGGGCCATCTAGTGCTCAGCAAACGCTGCAGCTGTGTGCGTGGCAAAGGGCGCCTTCCGCATCTTCCTGAAGCACCCGAGGGCCCGGGAAGAAATCCCGGAGGGACAGGAAGACGGAAGTACACACATCAAAGCCAAGCAGGTGCAGCTAAGGCAGTGCTCAGAGGGAAACGCGTAGCCACAGGTGTGTCCCACATGAACGTGTACACCAAACGCACAGCCACACATGTATGCCACATGTATACACCAAACACACAGCCACAGATGTATCCCACATATGTATACACCAAACCCAGAGCCACAGGTGTGTCCCACATGAATGTGTACACCAAACAGCCACAGATGTATGCCACATGTATACACCAAACACAGCCACAGATGTATCCCACATAAACGTGTACACCAAACACACAGCCACAGGTGTATCCCACATGTATACACCAAACACACAGCCACAGGTGTATGCCACATAAACGTGTACACCAAACAGCCACAGATGTATGCCACATGTATACACCAAGCACACAGCCACAGATGTATGCCACATAAACGTGTACACCAAACAGCCACAGATGTATGCCACATGTATACACCAAGCACACAGCCACAGATGTATGCCACATAAACGTGTACACCAAACAGCCACAGGTGTATCCCACACATGTATACACCAAGCACACAGCCACAGATGTATGCCACATAAACGTGTACACCAAACAGCCACAGATGTATGCCACATGTATACACCAAGCACACAGCCACAGGTGTATGCCACATAAACGTGTACACCAAACAGCCACAGGTGTATGCCACACATGTATACACCAAGCACACAGCCACAGATGTATGCCACATAAACGTGTACACCAAACGCACAGCCACAGATGTATCCCACATAAACATGTACACCAAGCAGCCACAGGTGTGTCCCACATAAACGTGTACACCAAACAGGCACAGGTGTATCCCACACATGTATACACCAAGCACACAGCCACAGATGCCTGCGTGGCTATCGGCAGGAAGAGACTAAGGACCAGGACTCCCAGAGAGGGGACGTTCCGCAGAAACAGTGCCGGCATGGGCAGGGGTCTGCCAGCAGACCAGTCCTGTTGTCGGGGGGAGGGCGGGCAGATGCCAAAGTGGGGGATTAGTGGGGTCCCTGGTGATTTCCACTGGGGACTAAGAGCCAGTGCCTCTCCCAGGGGACCCAAGTCTAAGCTGGTACCTTCCCAGGGGCAGAAGCACAGGAGGGTCTCACGCAGAAGGTCCACAGTGGCAGGGTGTGTCCCTCGCCTTGGTGCCTCCCAAGAGCCCTGTGCCACTGCTGGGCCCCTGCTATAAGCAGGGAAACGGGGGGGGGGGGGGGGGGGCGGGGAGGAGGGGAGAGAGGAAGGGAAAAGTCGTGTCCAACTCGGGGTCTCTGTGATGCCAGGCCCAGAGGACCGAGTGCAGGGCCTACACACACCAAGTGAGCGTGCTCCTCCCACAGCCCTAGGGGCTGGGGCACCAGGGTGAGCGTGCTTCTCCCACAGCCCTAGGGGCCGCCAATTCCACCGCTGTGCCCCACCCCGCCCTGAGTCCCTTGGCCTGTCCCAGTACAAGTCCCCATCCGGCCTGTTGTCTCGGAGCACGGAGCTCAGCTGGCTGCCTGGCTCCATCCGCACACCAACTTACAGACAGGAGAGGTAGGCCAAACCACGGCCTCCCAACGCCCAGAGCCCCGCAGACCCCCTCTCACAGCTAAAGCCGGAGTCCTTACGACGACCTATGGCTCCCAGCCTCCTGGCTGCGCCTGCAGCGTGTCCGCTCCGCTCCTACCCCAGGACCATCGCACGAGCTGGAAGGCTGACTCCAGGAATCCTGCCCCCTTGTGACCAGGAGCCCCTGCTGCCCCGGCCGGCGCCCCAGATGCCGCTCCGTGGACTCCACCTCCCTGTCTCACTCTCGGGAGCTCTCCGTCCACAGCACCGACTCCACGCAGGCTGAGGTCTCCAGGCTCCGTCCTATCTCCAAACCTAGGGCAGTGCCTGCCTTGGCCGGGGAAGCTGGTGCTTCGGGACGCGAGGCCTCGTGGAACTCACTCCTCTCCCGCACGCCCTGGTGCCTCCCAGCTGTCCAGAGAGGGCTTCACACCCCGGGGGACTGTGCTGTGTCACTGACCGTGGACGGCATCTCTCGGGAGGGGCCTTCCCGACACCCGCTCCTGGAACGCCACCCCTGCCTCCCACGGGAGCTTCGAGTTGTCCGCCCTGGCAGCGAGCACACCCCGGCAGGCCTGCGTCCTGCTGCATCGCCAGGGCCGGGCAGTGCTCATCTGACAGCTGTTGGACAAGTGCTGGGGCGGGGTCAGACCGGAGCTGACAGCGCTCACCCCAGGGCCGTCTGACAGCAGCCTTCCCTCCATTCTGCCTCTGCACTCGTCAACCTCACGGCCACCCCAGGGCCTTTGCACGCGCCGCCCCCGCTGCCTGTGTACCCAGATCTCTGCCCGGCTAAGTCACCTCCCCAGACTCGAGTTCTGTCCGAGTGTCTCAGGCTCCCCGAGAACCCACAGAGCAACACTCACACTGTTAACCCACCTGCCTGTTTCTGAGCCGGCCCCTCCACTACACTGAGAACCGGGTGGGCTGAAAGACCCCGCGAGCCCTCTGTCCCTGACCCCGGCAGCGGGTGCACGCCCCCTGCAGGGTTGGGGTCTCTGGGCAGGCGCACACCCCCTGCAGGGTTGGGGTCCTCCCTAGGCGGGTGCACGCCCCTTACAGGGTTGGGGTCTCTAGGCGGGCGCACGCCCCCTGTAGGGTTGGGGTCTTTCCTAGGCAGGCGCACGCCCCTGCAGGGTTGGGGTCTCTAGGCGGGCGCACACG
This sequence comes from Lepus europaeus, assembly GCF_033115175.1. Taxonomy (NCBI): domain Eukaryota; kingdom Metazoa; phylum Chordata; class Mammalia; order Lagomorpha; family Leporidae; genus Lepus; species Lepus europaeus. The sequence continues at coordinate 2,994,530 of NC_084845.1, forward strand.
CCCCCTGCAGGGTTGGGGTCTCTAGGCGGGCGCACGCCCCTGCAGGGTTGGGGTCTCTGGGCAGGCGCATGCCCCTTGCAGAGTTGGGGTCCTCCCTAGGTGGGCGCACACCCCTTGCAGGGTTGGGGTCTCTAGGCGGGCGCACGCCCCCTGCAGGGTTGGGGTCTTTCCTAGGCAGGCGCACGGCCCCTGCAGGGTTGGGGTCCTCCCTAGGAGGGCGCACGCCCCCTGCAGGGTTGGGGTCCTCCCTAGGCGGGTGCACACCCCTTGCAGGGTTGGGGTCCCTAGGCAGGCACACGCCCCCTGCAGGGTTGGGGTCTTTCCTAGGCAGGCACAGGCCCCTTGCAGGGTTGGGGTCTGTATGCGGGCGCACGCCCCTGCAGGGTTGGGGTTCTAGGTGGGCGCACGCCCCCTGCAGGGTTGGGGTCTCTAGGCGGGCGCACACTCCTGCAGGGTTGGGGTCTCTAGGCGGGCGCACGCCCCCTGCAGGGTTGGGGTCTTTCCTAGGCGGGCGCACGCCCCCTGCAGGGTTGGGGTCTTTCCTAGGCGGGCGCACGCCCCTGCAGGGTTGGGGTCTTTCCTAGGCGGGCGCACGCCCCCTGCAGGGTTGGGGTCTTTCCTAGGCGGGCGCACGCCCCCTGCAGGGTTGGGGTCTTTCCTAGGCGGGCGCCCGCCCCCTGCAGGGTTGGGGTCTCTATGCGGGCACACAGCCCCTGCAGGGTTGGGGTCTCTAGGCGGGCGCACGCCCCTTGCAGGGTTGGGGTCTTTCCTAGGCGGGCGCACGCCCCTGCAGGGTTGGGGTCTTTCCTAGGCGGGCGCACGCCCCCTGCAGGGTTGGGGTCTTTCCTAGGCGGGCGCACGCCCCCTGCAGGGTTGGGGTCTTTCCTAGGCGGGCGCCCGCCCCCTGCAGGGTTGGGGTCCCGGGCGGCGGCCACGGAGTAGGGGAAAAGCGCACCCAGGCTGAGCGGGGCCGGGGCCGGGGCCGGGGGCGGGTCCTCCCTCCCCCTGAAGGGGTCCGCACCCTGCGGGGCGGCCGAGGCTGTGTTCTGCGGGGGAAATCCTGGGAGGTCTGCGGGAAAGAGGCATTTCTGGGCGATGACCGGAATATTTTCACACCAACAAAGCGGGGTGGCCGGGGCGGAGGGGGCAGGAGGCAGCGGACGCCCGGGGGGCTCCGCTGGACGAGGCGAGGCGACTTCGGGGGGCCAGGCGCAGGGACCGGCGGGGGCCGCTGGCAGGCGTCCACGGGGGCACTCGGGGTGGTCTGCCGCGGACGCCGTGCCGGGGGCTGCCCCGCACGGCCCCGGCGGGAGAAGCAGCGATGTTCGGGAGAGCGATGTCCCGGGGCCGGGGGCGGGCCAGGGCAGGGCCCCCCGCCGCGCCCCGTCACTCACCGGCGCCGGGGTCTCCGCCGGGAGCAGGCCGAGGAGGCGGAGGAGGCGCCGCCGCTCCGGGGAGACCCGAGGGCCCGACCGGAAGTGCCGCCCCCTGCGCGTCCCCCCCTCCGCGGCAGCCCCGCGCCGCCCGCCCGGAAGCGGAAGTGGCGCCCGTTCCCGAGGCGCCGGCGTGGAGAATCGGAACGAGGCGGCGGCGGCGGCGGCGGCGGCGGCAGCGGCTGCGCACTGGCTCGCGGCTGCGGGCGGCGCCTGCGCACTGCGCGCCCGCCTGTCAGGGCTCCGCCCACGCGTCCCGGAGGTCGCCGAAAGCCACACCCCTGGATCCCGGCGCACGCCTAGGCTCCGCCCCCTGCCTCTGAGCCACGCCCACCTCAGTGCCTGAGCGTCAGGAATCCTAACCTCCTCAGTCCTCTTCGCTCCGCCCTTCCCCCCTCTTGAGCCCCACCCCTCCCCCAAGCCCCGCCTCCTGACCACAAGCCCCGCCCCGTCAAGCTGCAGAGGCTGAGCCTGACCGCGGGTCCCCCAGCGGGAAGCTGCACCTGTCCCGTGATTTGTCAATCACTCCCTTCAATCAGCCGTTCCCAGGGTAGGACTCGCAGGCCGGCCCCACACCCTACAGAATGGGAACCTGGCGGTGGAGTCGGGGGGTCCCCCATTTTAAGTACCCTTCGGACTGATCCTGGCGCTGCTACCGCCCAGAGCAGCCACGTACGCCCAGTCCTGTCTAGCCCCGTCTTAGGGACCCCCCTGCCCACCATTCAGCAACATCCCCTAGGGTTAGACCCCACCCCTCCTAAAGGCTCCCCTTTGAGCCCCCCCTAGTCTCCCTACATTGCTCTTTCTGCTAAACCTCCTTCACCCCCACCCCAAGTCAGCCCCCTCTAAGACCCCCGCCCACGCCCACGAGCCCGCCCGCCTCGGCGTCAGCCCGCCCCTCTCTCCCTAGCCCTGGCCGGGTCCTCCGGCCTCCTGGCTGACGCCTGCCGCTGGGCCTGGGCCTCGCCTTCCCGGCCGTGGACTGGCTCTCAGGACAGGGGCTGGGCGGGAGGCGGCGAGGTGGCCCTGGAATCACGCCCGCATAGGTTTCCACGTTTCACTCAGATTGCATATTTATTGGGAGCACGTTGGGGTCCCGCGGGGGCAGGGGGGAGGAGCCGAGGCTTCCCCCGCCCCCCTCTTTGGCGTCACGCTAACACGAGGCACGGAGCAAGAGGGTCCTCCCGGAGAGGTGGCCATCAGCGCACACACACAGAAGCCAGTAGGCACGATTATTTCTGCGGCCCCTGCCTCCGAGGGCCTGTCCGTCGGGGGGCAGCGCGGCTGAAGGCAGCAGGATCCACGAGTTGAGGTCCCCACCGTCCGCCCCCTCCCGCAGCGGGAAGACGGAACAGAAGGGGGTCCCGGCCCCCTCGCCCAGGCCCAGCACCATCTGGACTCCCAGCTCTAAACCTGGCCCGGGGAGAGAGGGCCGGGGGTGCGGGTCAGGCCGGCTCCCGCCCGCCCTCCTCCTCCTCCTCGGCCCCTGCGGTGGCCGGGATGCCCTCGTCGTCCCACGGCGCCTCGGGCCCGGGGTCCGGCGGGCACAGGGGCACCGCCAAGCCTTCGGGGTGCTTGCGCTTGGCATGGCGCCGCAGCGTGTTGGCCTCGGTGAAGCGCAGGCGGCAGATGGGGCACTGGTAGGGGCGCTCCCCGGAGTGCACGCGGTGGTGGTGCGCCAGCTCGCCCGCCTCGCGGAAGCGGCGTGGGCAGAGCGGGCAGCGGAAGGGCCGCAGGCCGGCGTGGATGTTGCAGTGCCGCCGCAGGTGGCTGGACCGCTTGAAGGTCTTCCCGCAGTCCTTGCACGCGTGCGGCTTCAGCTCCGAGTGCGAGATGCTGTGGCGCTCCAGGTCGGAGAGGTAGGGGAAGGCCCGCAGGCACACCGGGCAGAAGTGCGGGGCCTTCCTGGGGCCGGAGCCCTCGGGACCCGCGGCCGCCGACCCCTCAGAGACCGTATAGGGCACTCCCTGGTCGTCGATGAGCAGCAGGTCGCTGCCTGCGCCGCTGCCCGCGGGGGCCGTGGCCCCCTGCGCCCGCGGCGGCGGCGGATCCGCCCCTGACTTGGGGCGGCGGCCCCGTCTACGGGGGAGGGAGGCCTTGAGCGTCCGGTGGGAGGCGGCGCCGCCCCCAGGTTGGCGGCCTCGGCGGCCCGGGGGGACAGGAGGAGGTAAGGCCAGAGGTTTGTCTTCCTCTCCAGGCAAAGGCGAAGGCAACGGGTCTGGGCTGGGGGTGTCCATGGAGCAGTGGGGGGCTTGGGTCTAGGCACTGGAGCTGGCTAAGAAGAGAGAGGGGGCAGCGTCAGGGCTGGGAAGGCCCCGGGCACCCCCGGTGCCCCCCGACACCTGCCTGTCCCTCTCTCCGAGCCTGGAACTGGCTGTGGGGGGCGGTCATGGTCATGGCCAGGGGCACGGCGGCGGCAGGGGGGAAAGGTTTTGTGTGTGCCCCACGCCTCCCTCGACGTTCAAGGTCACCACGGTCTGGGAGGACGGACAGAGTCCACCCACGGGAGGACGCGGGCCAGGCTCCCCGAGGTCTTTCACGCGTTCTTCCACCCCAGCGCCCTCGGCTGGCTCAAGAGCGTTACGGGCGCAGGCGGGGCTGGCCCGTGCGTGGGTGGCCAGTTAACATCCCAGTGGCTACAGAGTCCAGGGCCTCGGGTCAGGCGCCCGGAGCTCAAGGGCTGAGCCCTGTCACTGCCGTGTGTGGCTGCAGCACGTCCCTAAGCCTGGGACACCTGCTCCGTTCTACCCACCTGCCCGGACAGGTGGGCGGAGGGAGCCGTGACCACGGCCAGCATCAGCTCACACCAACCCTCCCGGCCCTCGCTGTGCAAGTGGGGAAACCGAGGCACGGGACGGCAGCTCCACCCAAGTTCCCCCGTGTCAGCGAGTGAGTGGCCGGACCAGCGCTCAGACCAGCGGCCCCGGGGAAAGCGAAGAAATGGACATGTCCAGGCCAGGGGTCCTGGGTTCGAGTCCGGCTCCGCTGGGACCCAGCGAGTGGGCATTGCCAGGGTTTTCGGGAGCACCCACTGAGGCTGCGGGCGCACCGCCGCCGCCCCCGCGCCCCAGCGCCCACGCGGAGCCTGAGGTTTACACGCGAGAGGAGGGCGAGCGCACGCGCTGCAGGCGGCGCCCCGCACGCCCTCGCGGTGGTCACCCGGACGCCTCGCCCCCGGCCAACGGCTCGCTCCCGGGCTCTCCCGGCGCGGTACCCCCAGCTGGCCGCTACCCCCCGGCCCGCGTGCAGGCGCGTGCCCGTGCGGCGCGCGGGGCGGGCCCTGCGGGGGCGGCGGCCAATGAGCGGCGCCGCGGCCCGCCGCCGGCCGGGGCCGCCCGGAAGGGGGTCCGCGCGCGCGCGCGCCTGGGGCCGGCCCGGCGGCGCGCGCAGGTGTCGGGGGGCGCTCTCCGGCGGCGCGCGCCCTCGGCCTCCCCTCCCCCGCCCGGGCCCCCCGCCTCTCGGGTACCTCATTTGCATGTCGCCCGGCTCGCGAGGGTGCGCGCGCCGCGCGGGGGGCGGCGGGGCCGGTGCGTGGGAAGGGGCGGCGGCGGCGGCGGGCGGCGGCGGCGCGCGGGGGCCGGCCCCGCCCCTGGGAGGCGACGCGGGGCGGCGCCGCCCCCTCCCCCGCCCGAGGGCCGCGCGCCCGCGGGGAACAAAGGGGACGCGCTGGGTCCTAAGCACCGGGAGCGGCCGCGCCGGCGAGGCGTGCCTGCGCCGTCTGCCCGAGCACCCGCCGCCGCGTCCCCACTACATCGACATAAGTGTCTTTTCTGTCACGAAGCACCCGGCCGGGGGACCCGACCATAGCGATCGCACGAGGAGAAGCGGGAAAATGGCAGCCCGCTGCCCGTAACTAACATGGCGCCGGGCCGGCTTCTGAGCGCCGCGGAGGGCTCGGCGAGAATATGGTGCCCGTCTTATCTCTGAGGCGCACTCGACGCGTTTCAGGTCCTCGTCTCCCCTGACGGAATGCTGTGCCTCAGGAACGGGTTTGAGGCTGGAATGGGGAATCGCATCCCCCCTCGCCTGCGTTAGCGCCTCCTAGCGTCGCCGCGCTGACCTGGTTGCCCTCAGTCTCAATGGCGCCGTGCGACCCCCCCCCAGGCCCCGCCCCCAGCCCTGCCCTCACCTAAGATGGCGGCCGCCCGGCTTCCCTAACCTCCCGGGCTGGGGAAAGGAAGGGAAAGAGGGAGAAGGGCGGGGGTGCGAGGGGGAGCCGAGAGGGCGGGAAAGGGGGGTGAGGGGGCCGGGAGCGAGGCGGAAGTCGAGGGGCCCCCCGGGTGGAAGTGACGCTGCCCCCGCTGCCCAAAATGTCGGCGCCCAGAGGGAGGTGTAAGTAATTAAAGAGGAAAGCCGACCGCCTCCTCCGGCCTCCCGGGGCCACGCCGGGCCTCCAGGACGGCCGCTCCGTACGAGCGAGGGGGACTCCGGTGGCCCGGGCCCGCCGGACCCGCCTCCGCCGCGGCCTCCCGGCGCTGCCCCTCAGGGCAGGGGGAGGGGCACAGAAGGCCGGCTCTCGCGGCCTGCTCGGGGCGCCAGGGCCTGGGGCCGGCTCGGAGCCTGCGGGAGGAGCGGGAGGCGGGGCTCGGCGGATGGGGCGGGGCGAGCGGTGGGAGGAGCCCGGGTGGGGCGGAGCGAGCGGTGGGAGGAGCCCGGGGCGGGGCTTAGCGTGGCGACGGGCAGGGTTTAGGGGCTGTGGGTAGGCTATGGGCCGGGCCTAGGCAAAGCGGGGGCGTGGCTCCACGGGAGAGGGCGGGGCCTAGGCAAAAGAAGGGCGGAGCTCCACGGTGGGGCGGGGCTTAGGCAAAAGCAGGGGTTTGTGTGGGCGGGGCCCGTGGTGGGCGGGGCCTAGGCACAGAAGTGACGGGAAGCCCGCTGAGGCTTCGCGGGACCGAGCGCTTCGGTGGAACGGGCAGGCCCTCCCGGTGGCGGAGAGGGGCCGCGGGGGGTGCGGATGGGCCGGGAGCCGTGGTGGCGTGCTCGGGGCTTCCTTAACGGGGGAGGTGCGCGAGGCCGTGGCGGCAGGTGTCCGCGCAGAAGAGGGGGCGCAGCGAAGGGGGGTAACAGCACGGTGGGCGCCCACAAAATATCCGAGGACTGGTTCCGATTCCCCCAAGGACGCCGGCGGGGCTCGGCCCGCATATACCCCCGGCGCGCCCAGTGCACTGCGATGAGCGGGCGGGGCCAGGACTGGGGGCGGGGCAAGGGGCGGGGCCTCACAGCAGGCCGACTGGACCGTTCCAGGTGATTGACAGAAGTGGGGACCGGAGAGTAGGCTGTGTAGGGCAGTGGGAGGGGCGTAGGGGACGTTGAGAGTGGGATGGGTGCGCGTGGCTTCGGAGGGTGTCTCCCAGGGGACAGGGGTTCTGGGGGCGGCCCTTCAGCGGCTCCCACTGCCTCCCTCCTGCAGAGAGAGCGCCCACCGGCCGCTACACCCCGCCGCCATGGACGACGCCCCGCTACCCGCACCCCCGGCGGCCCCCGCCCCGGCCCCGCCCGCCGCCCCCCGCGTCCCGTTTCACTGCAGTGAATGCGGCAAGAGCTTCCGCTACCGCTCGGACCTGCGGCGCCACTTCGCGCGCCACACGGCGCTCAAGCCCCACGCGTGTCCGCGCTGCGGAAAGGGCTTCAAACACAGCTTCAACCTGGCCAACCACCTGCGCTCGCACACCGGGGAGCGGCCCTACCGCTGCTCCGCCTGCCCCAAGGGCTTCCGGGACTCCACCGGCCTGCTGCACCACCAGGTGAGTCCAGCCGGGCTCCTCCCCTGGGGAACTCCCTCCCTCCATCCCCGCCCAGGGACCCTGGCCAATCAGCACCAGGCCTTTCTTTTCCGCTGGCCAATGAGCAGGAGGCACCTCTGTCCGCTGCCCGCGAACCCAGGAATGAGAGCATAGCCCGAAACGCTGCCCCCACCGTGTGCAGCCCGGTGCGCACGGGCCGTACCATGTTTAAAACAGGTGCACCTCGGCCGGCGCCGCGGCTCACTAGGCTAATCCTCCGCCTTGCGGCGCCAGCACACCGGGTTCTAGTCCCGGTCGGGGCACCGATCCTGTCCCGGTTGCTCCTCTTCCAGGCCAGCTCTCTGCTGTGTTCAGGGAGTGCAGTGGAGGATGGCCCAAGTGCTTGGGCCCTGCACCCCATGGGAGACCAGGAGAAGCACCTGGCTCCTGCCATCGGAACAGCGCGGTGCGCCGGCCGCAGCGCGCTACCGCGGCGGCCATTGGAGGGTGAACCAACGGCAAAAAGGAAGACCTTTCTCTCTGTCTCTCTCTCTCACTGTCCACTCTGCCTGTAAAAAAAAAAAAAAAACAAAAACAAAAACAGGCGCACCTCATGTAGGCTCCAGTCACGCAGCAGTAACTGCACGTGTTCCCTGCTTAACCCCTGGTAGCCAAGGGCCCTCTGCCTCCACAGGACTAGCAGTCCTGGGGAGGTGGTCATTTGTCAGAGTGACCAGGTGCCGGCTGCTTCAAAACCTCCATCTCAGGCTGGGGGGCAGGGACATTCACGACCTCGGAGGCCTCACCCTGCCCACCAGTGGGGTTGTAAGGCCGCTGAACCGCTCATGAGCACCTGCTGTATGCGGGGCACAGGGGAACAAAGCGACACGTGGCCTCCCAGCTGAGCGGAGTGCAGTGAGAGGTGTGCGGGCAGGGGCGGGGCGGGGCGGGAGAGAGCCTTCCCGGTGCGGGAAGCAGACTTCTAGGCCACCACGGCCACCCCAGGCAGCGAGGAAGCCGGCGGGGAAGACAGCAAGCGCAGTGACAGTGGATCGAGTCCCCCACACACCACGTTTGGAGGCGGCATCACAAATGGGCAGACGCAAAATACCCGCTGCTACCCAAGCCTCTTACAGCGCCCCGGCTGCCGCCTGGCCGGGCCGCGGACAGAGCACCTCCCGGGAGGTTCTGATCCCCAGATCTGGGAGCGATCCCCGGGATCCCTACCCGCTCCGGGGGCCGGCAGCCCCGAATGCCCGCAGGTGCCCGCGCAGGTCGGGCCCCGGGGAGCTGACGTCTGCGCGTCGCCCTCCGTGCGTCTCGTTCCAGGTGGTGCACACCGGCGAGAAGCCCTACTGCTGCCTGGTCTGCGAGCTCCGCTTCTCCTCGCGCTCCAGCCTCGGCCGCCACCTCAAGCGCCAGCACCGCGGGGTGCTCCCGTCCCCGCTGCAGCCCGGCTCGGGCCTGCCCGCCCTGAGCGCGCCCTGCTCGGTCTGCTGCAACGTGGGACCCTGCTCCGTGTGCGGGGGCGCCGCGGCGGGCAGCGCCGAGGGCCTGGAGGGGGCGGGCGCCGGCGGCTGGGGCTTGGCCGAAGCGGCCGCCGCGGCCGCCGCCTCCTTGCCCCCGTTTGCCTGCGGGGCCTGCGCGCGGCGCTTCGACCACGGCCGCGAGCTGGCGGCCCACTGGGCCGTGCACACCGACGTGAAGCCCTTCAAGTGCCCGCGCTGCGAGCGCGACTTCAACGCGCCCGCGCTGCTGGAGCGGCACAAGCTGACGCACGACCTGCAGGGGCCCGGCGCGCCCCCGGCGCAGGCCTGGGGCGAGGGAGCCGCGGCGGAGGCGGGCGCCGCGCCTCCGGCCAGGGACGGCGGGCTGCTCCTGGGCCCCGCGCGGGGCGGCGTGCCCGAGCTGGGGGGGCTCCCGGAGGGCGGCGGGGAGGCGGCGGCGGCCGAACCGTCGGAAGACACGCTGTACCAGTGCGACTGCGGCACCTTCTTCGCGTCGGCCGCCGCGCTGGCCGGCCACCTGGAGGCGCACTCCGGCCCCGCCACCTACGGCTGCGGCCACTGCGGGGCGCTGTACGCGGCGCTGGCCGCCCTGGAGGAGCACCGGCGGGTCAGCCACGGCGAGGGCGGCGGGGCCGAGGCGGCCGCGACTGCGGCCCCGCCGGGGGACGGCGCGCCCGGGGAGCCCGCGTCGAGCTCGGGCCGCGGCAAGAAGATCTTCGGCTGCTCCGAGTGCGAGAAGCTGTTCCGCTCGCCGCGCGACCTGGAGCGGCACGTGCTGGTGCACACGGGCGAGAAGCCGTTCCCGTGCCTGGAGTGCGGCAAGTTCTTCCGCCACGAGTGCTACCTGAAGCGCCACCGGCTGCTGCACGGCACCGAGCGGCCCTTCCCCTGCCACGTCTGCGGCAAGGGCTTCATCACGCTCAGCAACCTCTCCAGGCACCTGAAGCTCCACCGGGGCATGGACTGAGGGCGGCCCGCCGCGCCGGGGCACCTGCGGACCCACACACAGCCGCGGGCGTCCACAAGCTGCTGTCGGCTTGCGGGCCCTAGGACAGAGGCAGGCACCGCCCAGGGAACACTGCCCCGCTCCCGAAGAGCCATGATTCCCGATGACCCTGATCTGGGGAATGTGGGTTGGGTGGGCGGGACATGTCCCAAGACTCCCCTCCAGAAGCTACCCCCCAGAATCGCTGGTGCCCCCCAGGAAGTGGATACAGCCGAGTCTGCCTTCCGCACCCCCTCCATTCCAGTCCCTGAGCTGATGAGGACCAGGGTGGGCCGCCCTGCGCTGAGCTCCCCCTCCCTACTGCGGAGTGGATCGACCCGGCCATCTCCCATCCCTGACACTAGAATAGACTGGTATAGGCTGGTCCGAGATACCCTGCCCCACGCCCCGTAGGATGGACTGACCCAGGTGCACACACGCCTGTCCACTCGGAATGGGCAGGTCCGGGCCGTGGCCTGCGCCCCGCGCCCCCTCCCCGGCGTGAGAAGGGCAGCCGCGCCCTCTCCTGTGCCGCGTGGGCAGGTGCACATTCCCCGGCCCGCACGAACTCAGTAGAGCGAGGTGGTGACTGCGTGCCCAGTCTGTCTCTCCATCTCCGTCGGTCTGTCTGTGTCTGCGTTCCTCCCAATCCCAAGGGGGGGGGGCTTGGCGAGGGGGTCCTCGCCCTGATCCTCAACCTCGTCCCCTCTTTCCATCCCCCGATGTTTCCAGGACCCCAATAAACCTCGTCCTGTCCGTCACTGCCGTCTCCTTTTCTGACCCGCCCCCCTCCCGACTCAGGCCGGGCCCCTCTCCCTCCCGGCTGCCAGTCTTTGTATAAACCAGAGCCGGTCCATCGCCCACCCAAGCGGAAGGCAGTCCACCTCCAACAGATGGCAGCCGTCAATCCCGTAGGACACGCCCCCTTGGAGACCAAACTTAGAGACGCTTCCAGGAGGAGGCCCCGCCCCTTACCTTAGATTGGGGAATGGGTCCCGCCCATCAGAGGAGGTGTGGGCCCTTCGGGCTACGCCCGAGCGCTGACTCCCTGCCGGGCACTGAGTCCCCTCCCGGGATCCCACAGAGAGCGAAACAGATGACCCCAGCCCTAGGGGGGGCGGGGCGGGGGGGGGGCATACTCTGGTGCATGCGCAATGCGGGTGGTGGAGAACCATGAAGGAAGGAAGAAGCCAATTTCGGGCGGTTGCAAGTCAAGAAATCGAGGGTCGAGGCCGCGCCACTCTAAATGGGGGTGGGGGAGGTCCGGGCAGGCCGCGCTGGCGAGGGGCTCTTGGTGGCAGCTCTGCAGGGTGAGGGGGACTTGGGGAAGGAGGCGCAGAGGCAGGCAGGGGCCACACGCCGCAGGCCCAGGTGAGCCGCAGCTGGCGCGGGGCAGCTGGGTTTTAAGCTGGGAGGGACGTGGGCGCCCCTGCGGTCGGGCTGCTGAGTGCAGAAGGACCTGGGGGGCACAGCGTGGGAGGGGGGTGTGGGGCCTGGACCAGCTGGCCAAGAGGAAGGGGTGGACTGGAGGTGGCATCTGGGTGTGGCACTCGGAGGGCTGGTTGTGTGCGTGTGCCTGCGTGTGTGGCAGAGGGTGTCAGGAGTGACGGGTTGGGGCGGCACCTTCGTAGTAAGGCCAGAAAACGGGGAGAACAAGCTTAGGGAAGGGTGTGGGGGGTGGTCAGGAGTCCCTCCGTGGCTTCTTGAATGTGAACCGTCCCGTGGATCGGTGCTCGCTAGGCTGACGGTGCGCGGTGTGGTGTCCTGCTAGGCACAGACCCGGGACTAGCACCTGCTAGAACATTCACAGCGGTAACACTCGGCACCCCTGAAATGCCCTCCAAAAAGACAACCCTCAGGGCGCAGGCACTGGGCAGTGGCTAAGACCCTCTTGTCCATGTCTGAGTGCCCGGGATCGCAGCACTGACTTGAGCTTCCGGCCACTGCAGAAGCGCTGAGAGGCAGCAGTGACCACTCAAGTAACTGGGTGCCCGCCACCCACCTGAAGACCTGGCTTGAGCTCCTCGCTCCCAGCTACAGCCTGGCCCAGCCCCAGCCCCAGCCCCCAGCCACTGCAGACATCAGCAGATGGGCCCCCCCTCCTCGCTCTCGCTCTCGCTCTGAGGTAACTAATGTTGGTAGGGCAGGTTATGCAGAATGAGTGAGGGGCTGGCATCGTGTTACAGCAGACTGGGCCACCACCAGTGACACCAGTTGCCCACGTGAGCGCCAGTTCAAGTCCTGGCTGCTCACTTACCGTTAGCTCCCTGCTAATGTGCCTGGGGAAGCAGTGGAGATGGCCCAGGCGCTGGGCCCCGGCACCCACAGGGAGGCGCTGGATGCACTGCCAGGCTCTTGGCTTTGGCCTGGTCCAGCCCCAGCCCCAGCCGTTGCGGCCATGTGGGGAGTGAAACATCAGAGAGAAGTGCTTGCTCTCTCTCTCACTCTTTCTCTCTCTCTCCCTCTTGGTCTGTAACTCAGCCTTTCAAGTAAAAATAAATATAAATCTTTCTTAAACAAGAGAATAAATGAGACAATGTACACACCATTACACGGATGAAAGCCAAGAGGCCGGATGCAAGAAACCAGACCCATGTGCCCATGCCTAGGACGTCCGGGAGCAGGCCCCGCTGAGCCGCAGGATCCAGAGGCCTCGCGGGTCATAAGCCCACCAGGAGAGCCGGGAGACGCGTTCCAGGGCACTCGGAGCCGGAGCCGAGGGGAGGAGAGCTCGGGTCGGGACCCCTGAGGCACTCCCGGGAGTGCAGATGTCATCGCATAGCCATCGTATAACCTGCTCAATGCAGCCTTTGCAGCGCTTCACGATTGAACACGCGCTCACGGAAGGAGCCACTGCGTGGAGAAAACCGTGAGGGAGCAGCTTCTTCGCTGGAGATCCCCCACCGCCCACTAGAGAGGGCCCCCGTGCTCCTCAGCCCTGAGGCTGTCCCGCCCTCCCCGCAATCACCCCTTAGAGAAGGCACCGCCCCTTAGAGATGGCACCGCCCCCTTAGAGACAGGCACCGCCCCTTAGTGACAAGACCCACCCCTTAGAGACAGGCACCGCCCCTTAGAGAAGGCACCGCCCCCTTAGAGAAGGCACTGCCCCCTTAGTGACAAGACCCACCCCTTAGAGAGAGGCACCACCCCCTTAGAGACAGGCACCGCCCTCTTAGTGACAAGACCCACCCCTTAGATACAGACACCGCCCCCTTAGAGAAGCCACCACCCCTTAGTGACAAGACCCACCCCTTAGAGACAGGCACCGCCCCCTTAGTGACAAGACCCACCCCTTAGAGACAGGCACCGCCCCCTTAGTGACAAGACCCACCCCTTAGAGACAGACACCGCCCCCTTAGAGACAAGCACCGCCCCTTAGACAGGCACCGCCCCCTTAGAAATAGATACCGCCCCCTTAGAGATAAGACCCTCCCCTTAGAGAGAGGCACTGCCTCCTTAGAAACAGGCACTGTCCCCTTAGAGACAGACACCGCCCCCTTAGAGATAAGACCCACCCCTTAGGCACCGCCCCCTTAGAGACAGGCACTGCCCCTGGGACCCGTGAGACTCAGGGCCAGGTGTTGTCCCGGACCCCGGGGGCTGCGGACATCCCACCCACCTGGCCTCCACCACAATCTGTTCTCAGAAGCTGGCGCGAATGGGACCCAAGCGTCTCCCTCGTGCCAGGCCCTGGGCTGGGCTCTGCACCTCGCTGCAGCCCATTTAAGAGACGTGCTCATCGAGGCTGGGAGGGACCGGGAACGTCAGAGACCCCGAGGGCCATCTCGACCCCTCCAAAACACGAGGGAGTAGCCAGGCGCTGCTTTCCCGGCCTCCATGGGAAGACCTGGCTCCTGTGTACGGACTGGGGGGCGGACGCCTGCACCTGCTCACTCACAGTTCCCCACCCCCTCAGCGTGCCGCCCCCACCCCGGGACCCGACGCCAGGCCCTCCTCCCTCCCCACCCTAACTCCCCTCTATTTACCCACAAATACTTGATGCTCTCCATAAAGCAGTTAAGCAAAGAGGCAGAAGCCCCGAGCTACTGGGAGGGGAGTGAGCCGTGAGTGGTGGCTCACAAGCACCCGAGGCCGCAGGATGTGCAAAACCAGGGCGGGGCAGGGGGGTAAGCATAGAGGTAGCGCCTTGCGGGTGGGAGTGCGGCTCAGGGGTGAGGGGCTTTCTGTGCGCCGGTGGGCACCTGGACAGCCCCGGGTAGGGAGTCGGCGCTGGGGGCAGGAGAGCCAATGAGCCTGCGGTTGCGATGGGAATGCATCCAGGCGGGCATCCCTGAGCCAAGCGGAGCCAGGTCCCGCCCCTGCCCAGGGAGCCGCCCGGGCCCCACCTGCTCGCCCCGCACCAGCTGGGCCTCCACTGCGTCCCGCGGGAGTGCCTCTGAGACACTACTCGGATCACGTGTCTCCCCTGTGGAAACCCTTGGTGCGCTGGGAGTGAGTCCAAGCCCAGGCCACGTGACCAGGTGACCCAGCGGCTCCCTGCAGCCCGGCCTCCCCCTGCTCTCCCCCAGGTCCCCTGCCCTCCTCTCTCAGCTGGAAATGGCCCTTCCCACCACCCCCTTCCTGGACGCATTTCTTGTGTGTGTGCTTTATTTTTTTTTCTCAATCTTTCAAGACTTCAGAATATGGGTGATAAAACAGTACGCACACAGCCCCAGGCACACACTGTGAAGAATGGAAAACAGCTGTCCAACCAAAAACTGTTCCTAACAGCACTGGTGACACAGCCGGAAGACAGGAACCACCCAAACGCGTGGCAACAGAGGAACGCACAAGTCAGGGTCTACTCCCGACGGAATAGTACTCAGCCATGAAAAGGGACGACGCACTGGCCCAGTGACAACATGGGGGACCCTCAAAAACACATTAAGCGAAGGCAGCTAACCACAGGAGAGCATATACTGTATGGATGTCACAGGAAATGGACACAGTAAAAGCAGATCCATAGAGACAACCGCCCTAGGGGTGGCTGGGGGAAGGACTCGGGGGGTAGGGTTTCTGCTTGGGCTGATGAGAGTTCTGGAACTTTCCTGGGGATGGCTGCCTACGATCACCACCATACTTAATGCTACTTTGGTCAAAACTGTATGACCCATGTACTTACCAAGTACAACACCCCACACACATAGGTCCATGTGCTACCTGCCAGCTTTGAGACAGCAAGAGAGGGGCCGGCGTGTGGCACAGGGTGTTAATCCTCCACCTGCAGTACCGGCATCCCATATGGGCGCCAGTTCGAGTCCCGGCTGCACCACTTCTGATCCAGCTCCCTGCTGTGGCCTAGGAAGGCAGTAGAAGATGGCCCAAGTGCTTGGGCCCCTGCACCCACGTGGGAGACCCGGAAGAAGCTCCTGGCTTTGGATAGGCTCAGCTCTGGCCACTGTGGCTATTTGGGGAGTGAACCAGCGGATGGAAGACCCCCCCCTCTGCCTCTTTCCCAAATAAATAAAATCTTAAAAAGAGAAGGAAACAGCAAGAGACACAATCGATCCCTCAGCTCTGACCACCTCTCCCTTCCCAGGGGACCCCGCCCCTGGATTTGGAGCTCTGTTTCCGTGAGCGTCTTCACACTTTTACACTTTCACCGGACACGCGTCCATCCGGGAAAACCACAGGCTCCAGCTCCCGGCTCCCGGCCGTTTCTCCGCCCTCATTCACCGCTTCTGAAACCTCCAAGAACCTCCCTCTAAGACCTGGAGGGGGGGGGGCAGATCCTAGGCTGCCTACGGCTGTAAGAAGTCACTGGATTCACATCTGTGAATGTACCTGCAAGAATAAGCTAACCATTATTTTTATTACTATTTTTTCCCCAGTCTGGGGCACATTCCCACGACTTCAAGCTGTAAGCACCCAGGACAGAGCAGAACAGTGGCTCAGCCCAGGGAGCGGCCTGTGTCGCCCGCTGATAACCAAGGCCGGCTCTCCCTCCCACCTGTTTGCACACTGCGCGTCTTCACTCTTTCCTGGACACGCGGTGCTCCGCTGAGCGGCTCGATCTGCTCGGACGCGCTCAGCGCTCCGTGACTCGCCCCGCTGGGCCACCCCGCCAAGATTAACCTGCGACAGGCATTTTTTTTTTTTCTCCTCACGCTCTGAGCAGATCTCTAAAAGATACATTCCTAGAATTGCTGGCTCCTCGGGGCTGTTCCAACTTCTGAGGACCCGTTTGCCCACGCTCTTGCCAACAAGGCCTGGCACGAACTTAACCTGAAACCCAGGGCGCCAAGCTGCAGGCACACTCCCGCAGGGCGGCCCGTTCTCCACCTCGCTCTAGCAGAAACGGCCGCCCAACAGTGTTGCCTCCAGCAGGCCCTCGGGGATTGCCCCCCGCTAAAGGGAGCGCTCAGCTCCCGCGGTCTCTGCTGCGTCCCCCAGCGCCCTGCGTGGCGGCGGCTTGTGTCTGTGGGCCTCCGCCGTCGGACCTGGAGCTCCCAGCCCGCGGGGCCGCGGCCGCTCCAGCACCACGGACAGGGCCGGCTGTCGGTCACTTGCACCCCGGACCCCGGACGCACACGGAGGGGAAACTGAGGCTCGGAGCCGGGCGCAGGCTGGAGCCCGGTTCCCACGCAGGGGGCCCGCGCCTTCCGCGCCATTCGCCGCCGTCCTGCGCCACGCAGCGCCTGGCACGCACCGGACCCGCAAGGCGCGCGCTTGTCGAAGGAAGGAGCCAGTGAATGAATGAACGTGTGCGTGTGTGTGTGCGCGTGTGTGTGCGTGTGCGTGCGTGCGCGCGTGCAGGGGAGCTGCAGCCCGCCGCCCCGCCGGCCCCCTCCCCGCTCCCGCAGCCCGGAGGAGCCGCGCGCCCCCGCCGCGGCCCCCGCTTCCGGCTTCCCCGCCGGACTCTCCTCCTGCAGGCCCCGACGCGAGCCCGGTTTCCGGGGGGAAGGCTTAGGCGGGGACACCGAGCGCAGCCTCCTCCTCCTCCTCCGCCCCCCTCCTCCCCCTCCACCCCCTCCGCGCCCGGGCCCCCTCCCTCCCCGCCACCGCCGTCCGCCCTCGGCCGGCCGCGGGCAAGGAAGAAAGGAGCCAGGAGCGGAGGTAAGCCCGGGGCGCCGAGCCCCAGGCCGCGGCCGCGCCGCCGATTCTGCCGATCGCGCCCGGGGGCCCGCGGGCCGCGCCGCCCCCTCGGGGACCCCGCGCCGGCCGCGGCCCCCTCCCCGAGCTGCCCCGCAGCCCCCCTCCTCCCCTCGTCCCCGCAGCCCGCCCCCCCCGCCGGGGTCGAGCCCCCACAGCCCCCCGCGGCCTGCACGCTGAATCCCACCCCTGCGCCCGGGCCCCTCCCGCACGCCGGGCCGGGGTGGGGGCCCCGAGCGACAGCTGTTCTGACTTTGTCTCCCTGCGTGTCCGCCCTCTGCCCGCGGCTCTGCCCCTCTCCCTGCACCCTCCCCGGGCCCACCTGGGCGCCTCTGCCCTGGCGCTGCCGCTGGCCTCTCCATCTCTTTGTCACCCCTTCTCTCTGTGTCCGTGTGTCCCTCCCTGCATCGCTGTCCCTCTTGCTCTGTCTCATTTGCTCTGTGTGTCCTCGCCCTGTCTCTGCCACTGTTTCCCTGTGCATCTCTGTGTGTCCCCATCTGTGTCCCTGGGTCTCCGTCCCTTTCCCATCGCTGTCTCATTCACTGTATCTGTCACTCTCCCCCGTGTCTCTGTGCCCCTCTCTCCCTCTCTCCCTGTCTCCCCCCACTGTGTGTGTGTGTGTGGCTTTCCCTGTGCCTCTCTCTCTCTCTCTGTCTCTCTCTCTCTCTGTGGGGGTGTGTCTGGCTCTGTCTCTGTCTCTCTCTGTGTGTGGGGGGGTGTCTGTATGTCTCTGGCTTTCCCTGTGCCTCTGTCTCTCCCCATCTCTGTGGGGGGGGGGTGTCTGGCTCTGGCTCTCTGTGTCACTGTCTCTGTGTGTGTGTGTGGGGGGGGCTTTCCCTGTGCCTCTGCCTCTCCCTACCTCTGTCTCCCCCACCTCTGTCTCTGTGTGTCTGTCTGTCTGTCCCTCCTTCTACTTCTCATTTTCTATTTCTCCCGGCCTCTGTCTCTCACCCCTTGCCCTGGCTGAGCATCCACCCCTCGCTGTCTCCATCATCGCCTCTCTCTCTCTCTCTCTCTCTCTCTCTCTCTCTCTCTCTCTGCCTCTGCCTCTGCCTCTGCCTCACTCTCCGCCACACCCCGCGCTCCTGCCCTTCCTCGGCCCCTACCCTATGTCTCCATCTCTCCCACAGGCATGGATCCGCAGCCCCCGCCGCCTGCCCAGGGCAGCCCACCTCACCGCGGCCGAGGCCGGGGCCGGGGCCGGGGCCGCGGTCGGGGCCGAGGCCGGGGCCGGGGCGGCGCGGGAGCCCCTCGGGCGCCCCTGCCCTGCCCCACCTGCGGTCGCCTCTTCCGCTTTCCCTACTACCTCTCACGGCACCGGCTGAGCCACTCTGGCCTCCGGCCCCACGCCTGCCCGCTGTGCCCCAAGGCCTTCCGCCGGCCCGCGCACCTCTCCCGCCACCTGCGCGGCCACGGCCCGCAGCCCCCGCTGCGCTGCGCCGCCTGCCCCCGCACCTTCCCGGAGCCCGCCCAGCTGCGGCGCCACCTGGCCCAGGAGCACGCGGGCGGCGAGGTGGAGCTGGCCATCGACAGGGTGGCCAAGGAGGCGGCCGAGCCCAGCTGGGGCCCGCAGGACGAGGGCGCGGAGCAGCCCACCACGGCGGCCGCGGGGGCCGCGGAGGAGGCGGCCCCATGGCCTGAGGCGTGGCCTGCCGGGGAGCCGGCTCCGCCGGCGGCCCCCACGAGCGCCGAGCCCCGGGAGTCCGAGCCAGAGGAGGCCGAGGCCGGGGCCGCGGAGCTGAGCGCCGAGTTGGCGCTGGCGGCCGGGCGGCAGGAGGAGAAACAGGTCCTGCTGCAGGCCGACTGGACGCTGCTCTGCCTCCGCTGCCGCGAGGCCTTCGCCACCAAGGGCGAGCTCAAGGCGCACCCGTGTCTGCGCCCCGAGGGCGAACAGGAGGGCGAAGGGGGGCCGCCGCCGCGCCCCAAGCGACACCAGTGCTCCATCTGCCTCAAGGCCTTCGCCAGGCCCTGGTCCCTGTCTCGCCACCGGCTGGTCCACTCCACTGACCGTCCTTTCGTGTGCCCGGACTGCGGCCTGGCCTTCCGCCTCGCCTCCTACCTCCGCCAGCACCGCCGCGTCCATGGCGCGCTCAGCCTGCTGGCCCCGTTGCCCGGGGCAGCCAAGAAAGACGACAAGGCCTCGGCAGGACGGAACTCAGGGAAAGGGCCCGAGGGGAGCGAAGGGGCGGAGTGCGGAGGTGCCTCGGAGGGGGGAGAAGGTGGGCAGAACGGAGGGGACGCCGCCCCCGCCCGGCCTCCCGCCGGGGAGCCCCGCTTCTGGTGCCCGGAGTGCGGCAAAGGGTTCCGCCGCCGGGCGCACCTGCGGCAGCACGGGGTGACCCACTCCGGGGCGCGCCCCTTCCAGTGTGTGCGATGCCAGCGGGAGTTCAAGCGGCTGGCAGACCTGGCCCGCCACGCGCAGGTGCACGCGGGGGGCCCAGCCCCGCACCCGTGCCCGCGCTGCCCTCGGCGCTTCTCGCGCGCCTACAGCCTCCTGCGCCACCAGCGCTGCCACCGCGCCGAGCTGGAGAGGGCGGCCGCGCTGCAGGCGCTCCAGGCCCAGGCCCCGCAGCCCCCGCCAGCACCGCAGGCTGAGCAGGAGGAGGGCGGGCTCCCTCTGCCCCTGGCACACATCAAGGAGGAGCCGCCCTCCCCGGGGACCCCGCCCCAGTCCCCGCCGGCGCCCCCTGTGTTCCTCAGCGCCTCCTGCTTCGACAGCCAGGACCACTCGGCCTTCGAGATGGAGGAAGAAGAGGTAGACAGCAAAGCTCACCTGCGCGGATTGGGCGGCCTGGCCTCCTGACCCTCGCAGCAGTCCTCCGCCCGCCATTGAGCGCCCCCCGGTTGCAGTGTAGATGCAGGAGGGAAGCAGGAGAGGCCCCCTCCTCTGGCTACGCACCCCTCCCCTTCAAGCCCCCGACACTGAGGAGAGGAGGCCCCGGGCGGCCCCACCCTCCCCACGCCCACCGCCCTCCCCCCATCCTGAGGCTGGTCAGGAACTGCTCACCCCAACACGTGTCTTAAGGCAGGACGACCCGGAAGGAGGCGGAGGACAGTTGGCCCAGGGAAGGAGCCTGGTGGGGGACCCCCTGCCTCCCTGTCCCCCCTAGACACACTGGACACCACCACCTCTTTGAAACTGCCAGACCCTGGGGGGTCCCCAGTGAGCTAAGGTTTGTCCCCGTGCCTCTGTCAGTGAATAAATGTGAGTTCGTGCAACCCAGGGGAGTGAGGCCGTCTGTGGAGGCGGGAGGCGGGCGGAGGGGCGCTCCCGGAGCAATGGGCCTGGGTCACGGGGGGGGGGGGGGGAGCTATGGATGTGAGAAGGCAGATGGCTTCGTTGGACAAACACCACACCCCTACCATGCACCAGGACGTGCCAGGCCCTGGGGCAAGAGAAGGAGCCGAACTCTAGAGCCTCCTGCGGTAATAGAATGTTCTAGGTATTCAGTGTCTAACACGGCAGCCACGAGCCACACGAGGCTGCTTCCACTCCAGTGTAGGACAAGTTGATGAAATTCCAGTAAAAGTGAAAAGTGCAGGTCCTCTGTCCACTTTCGAGGGCCCAACAAGTGGTCGCCGAGTGGCTGGTGGCTGCCCTGTGGGACCTCACAGGCAGAGGAGCTGCGAGGGTCGGGGCAGGGAGGGACGGCCGCCCAGGTCCCCGCGCAGCACTTCCTCACCTCGGGACAGAGCCAGCACACGGTGGCTGGCCCAGGGAATTAGCCGTGTCTGAGCCGGTGCTGGGCGAGACCACCTGGCCTCCTTGCCGAGCTGACCGTCCAGTCGTGAAATGGGCACACACGGATGAGGGCCACTGGGTGGGAGCCAGGTCCCCCTGGAGCCTGTAACTCACTTCAAGTGATGGGGGAGGGGCTGAGGTGCTGTGGCACAGCGGGTCAAAGCCCCAGCCCGCAGCGCTGGCATCCCCTATGGGCGCTGGGTCGCGTCTCCACTGCTCCACTCTCCCATCCAGCTCCCTGCTGATACATCTGGGAAAGTGGAAGATGGCCCAAGTGCTTGGGCCCCTGTGCCCACATGGGAGGCCCAGGAGAAGCTCCTGGCTCCTGGCTTTGGCCTGGCCCAGCCCCAGCTGTTGTGGCCACTTGGGGAGTGAACCAGCGGATGGAAGACCTCTGTCTGTCTCTCTGTCTCTACCTCTCTCTGTGACTCTACCTTTCAAATAAATAAAATAAATCTTTAAAAAAAAGAATGCCGGCGCCGTGGCTCAACAGGCTAATCCTCCGCCTTGCGGCGCCGGCACACCGGGTTCTAGTCCCGGTCGGGGCACCGATCCTGTCCCGGTTGCCCCTCTTCCAGGCCAGCTCTCTGCTGTGGCCAGGGAGTGCAGTGGAGGATGGCCCAAGTGTTTGGGCTCTGCACCCCATGGGAGGCCAGGATAAGCACCTGGCTCCTGCCATCAGAACAGCGCGGTGCGCCGGCCGCAGCGCGCTACCGCGGCGGCCATTAGAGGGTGAACCAACGGCAAAGGAAGACCTTTCTCTCTGTCTCTCTCTCTCTCACTGTCCACTCTGCCTGTCAAAAAATAAAAAATTAAAAAAAAAAAAAAGAATGCTCTTAGTGCATCAAAGCCACTCTCCCCCTGGAACCTTCGTGGCTCCCCATTACCGTATCCAAACATGGGCCGCTCTGGTGACAGCCGGGCGCGGCCAGACACCGGCCTGCAAGGGCAGGCAGCACGGGCGTGTGCCGCCGGCGGTGTTTCAGCAGAGAGCCAATCACACACGCGATGGAGGCCCCGTGACGCTGTAGCCCTCCTGGTTTGCACGTGCGCCCCAGGATGTGCACACAACAAAGCCCCCAGTGACACAGCCGAGCGACACCCGGCTGCTCACGGCCCCGCTCACAGAAGGGGCGAACGGAGGCTCCGAGCGAGCGCTGCCCCAGAAGGAGCCCTGTGTGGGGGAAGAACAGGAAGCCATCCTGGCTGTCCCAGGCTGGCGCATGCAGCGCTGTGCCACCCGGAGACCCCTCACAGGCCCCCGGGCCGCACCACACCTGGACTCCCACCCAGCGGTCTCCTAAGGGTGTCGGGACACAGCATTCTCCTTTAACCCCGTTTTCCAAGAGACTTTGCCAGTCTCCAGCACACAACTCACCTTGGGGGCTCTGGGCGGGGTCTGCTCCACCTTCCTCCCGCCGGTGAGCTAACTCTGCCCTCGGGACCAGCCGTCAGCCCCCGGCGCAAAACACCAAACTCCCCAGGAAGGGGGCCTGGAGAGGGAGCCTGGCTTTCCCATTTTGCAGGGCAAAACTGACCAGTCGTGAAATGGGCAGCCATCAAGCATGGGCACACACGGATGAGGGCCACCGGGTGGGAGCCAGGTCCCCCTGGAGCCTGTAACTCACTTCGAGTGATGGGGCCCATAAGTGGCCCAAGCACGGGGCTGAGTGTCCGGGGAGCAGGAGTGGGTGCTCCTCGGGCCCTGGCCCTTGCCCTGTGCTGTGCCGATGTTCCACACACATCGTGGCCTTTGCCACGCCACCCAGCGGTCTGTGTGCTGGGATCGAGGTCCCCAGGGTGCTGGTTGGAGAAGGGTGGCCTGCCGGAGGTCCCGGAGCCACTGAGGCCAGCTCTGGAGAGGGACCTGGGGACCTGCTCCCTGCCTGCTCCTGGCTGCCCACGGGAACTCAGCCCGCCCCTTCCCCCGGGAAGCGTCCTCACAGTGACGGGGCCCCTAATGAATAAGCCATCCAAGCCACGGCTCGTGACAGCGCACACACACTTGCTGTGTCTACCCCATGTCCTGTTTCTAAGGGGACTGCTCACGAAACACGTACTACTATGGCTCTGTGTTTGAAAGGGAGAGACACACAGAGAGAGATCTTCCATCGCCAGTACAATCCCTAAATGGCCAGGGCTGGGCTAGGCCGAAGTCAGGAGCCAGGAACTCCATCCAGGTCTCCCACGTGGGTGGCGGGGTCCCAAGTTCGCCGGCCGTCCTCTGCTGTCTTCCCAGGTGCATTAGCAGGGAGCTGGATCGGAGGAAGCAGAGCAGCCGGGCAGTGAACGGGCTCCGACAACCCTCTGCACCACAACGCTAGCGCCTGTGTTTCTGTCTGTGTTTTTCTTTTTGACAGGCAGAGTGGATAGTGAGAGAGAGAGAGAGACAGAGAGAAAGGTCTTCCTTTTTGCCATTGGTTCACCCTCCAATGGCCGCTGCGGCCGGCGCATTGTGCTGATCCGAAGCCAGGAGCCAGGTGCTTCTCCTGGTCTCCCATGCGGGTGCAGGGCCCAAGCACTTGGGCCATCCTCCACTGCCTTCCCGGGCCATAGCAGAGAGCTGGCGTAGAAGAGGGGCAACCGGGACAGAATCCGGTGCCCCGACCAGGACTAGAACCCGGTGTGCCGGTGCCGCAAGGCGGAGGATTAGCCTGTTAAGCCACGGCGCCGGCCTCTGTGTTTTTCACAAACAGCTTTATTGAGGCATTATTTATATACCCTATCATTTTAAGTGTATGATTTTAAGTGTATGATTCAGTCATGTTTAATCCGTCTGCAGGAATGAGGAAGGATCGGCACAGAGCCTGCGCATCCCGAGACAGCCCCGCGTGCCCGTCCCCGCCCCCGGCACCCCGAGACAGCCCCGCGTGCCCGTCCCCGCCCCCAGCACCCCAAGACGGCCCTGCGTGCCCGTCCCCGCCCCCAGCTCCCGGGAGCCACTCGTCCGCTCTTGGTCTCTATGCCCACTAGAGACGGCATCACTCGTGGTGCCGGCGTCTGCCGCGGTTCAGCAGAGCCGTCCAGGTGCACACGCCTCGTGAACTGCTCAGGGCTTCCTTTGTGTGGCTGAGTGAGAGTCCACTGTAGGAACAGGTCCCACTCTGTCCCCCTGGAACCCGGGCACTCCGGCGTGGGGCGTGGGTCTTCGCCGCCCCGGGCGTCCACCCGTGTGGCGTGGGTCTTTCTGCGAGGCAGGTCAGGGAGCAGAACTGCTGGCTGCGTGGGAAGCCTGTGACTCACCCTCCAAGAACGCGCCAGACCGTGTCCCCAGGGGCTGCTGCCGAGGGGGTTCCCGCCAGGACCCGTTTTCCTGGGCAGGATGCTCCAGGATGGAGGCGCGGCCGTGGCCACACGCTGGTGGGGGGACAGCCAGACACGGCCTGAGGCACGCTTGGCTCCAAAGCCCGGGCTCCGAACTCTTCCACAGCGCTTCGTCCTCGCCCTGTCCACTCCCCGGGGCATCCCACAGCTCTAGATCGGGCCCCTAGTATGTGCCGGGCCCTGTCCTGTGTGCCGCTCACCTGTCAATCCACAAAGCAAACCAACCCCTTCCCACGTGGGACCCCCTCCCCTTCTCGTGGAAGGAGGCAGAGCAGGCAACAGAGCCAGCGAGGACACACAAAGCATCGAGTTTGGGGAGAGGATGCAGAATTAGGGGCTGGGGACCACAGGCGCAGAAGCAGGAGCTGCAGGGGAGGCCGTGCAGAGGCCCGGGGGTGTCCCTGGGGCAGGCACAGCGGTGCAGGGTGCTGGGGGGGGGGGGGACTGCTGTGTCCCAGGAGCAGAGACCTGAGACAGACCGCAGGGGAGGCCGTGCAGAAGCCCGGGGGTGTCCCTGGGGCAGGCACAGCGGTGCAGGGTGCTGGGGGGGGGGGGGACTGCTGTGTCCCAGGAGCAGAGACCTGAGACAGACCGCAGGGGAGGCCGTGCAGAAGCCCGGGGGTGTCCCTGGGGCAGGCACAGCGGTGCAGGGTGCTGGGGGGGGGACTGCTGTGTCCCAGGAGCAGAGACCTGAGACAGACACAGGGGAGGCCGTGCAGAGGCCCGGGGGTGTCCCTGGGGCAGGCACAGTGGTGCAGGGTGCTGGGGGGGGGGACTGCTGTGTCCCAGGAGCAGAGACCCCAGCAGGGCTGCAGGGGAGGCCGTGCAGAGGCCCGGGGGTGTCCCTGGGGCAGGCACAGCGGTGCAGGGTGCGGGGTGGGGGACTGCTGTGTCCCAGGAGCAGAGACCCCAGCAGGAGCTGCAGGGGAGGCCGTGCAGAGGCCCGGGGGTGTCCCTGGGGCAGGCACAGCGGTGCAGGGTGCTGGGGGGGGGGGACTGCTGTGTCCCAGGAGCAGAGACCTGAGACAGACACAGGGGAGGCCGTGCAGAGGCCCGGGGGTGTCCCTGGGGCAGGCACAGCGGTGCAGGGTGCTGGGGGGGACTGCTGTGTCCCAGGCGCAGAGACCTGAGACAGACACAGGGGAGGCCGTGCAGAGGCCCGGGGGTGTCCCTGGGGCAGGCACAGCGGTGCAGGGTGCTGGGGGGGGGGGACTGCTGTGTCCCAGGAGCAGAGATATGAGACAGACCGCAGGGGAGGCCGTGCAGAAGCCCGGGGGTGTCCCTGGGGCAGGCACAGCGGTGCAGGGTGCTGGGGGGGGGGACTGCTGTGTCCCAGGAGCAGAGACCTGAGACAGACACAGGGGAGGCCGTGCAGAGGCCCGGGGGTGTCCCTGGGGCAGGCACAGCGGTGCAGGGTGCTGGGGGGGGGGGACTGCTGTGTCCCAGGAGCAGAGACCCCAGCAGGGCTGCAGGGCAGGCCGGGAGTGGAGGGGCGGAAGACGAGGCAGAGACCCACAGGGCTCCGGTGTCCACTCAGGGTGGGACGAGGAGCATTGGCGATGTCCACACAGACCATTTTTGCCTTTTACCATGTTTGTGAGATTTTTTTAAAAAATACAGAAAATGGAAAGAATTACAGATTCAACACCTATATACCAACCTCCTTGAGTCTACAGTTAGTATTTTTCCATATTTCCTTTAACTATTTTACTTTTTTTTTTTTTTGAAAGGCAGAGAGAGAGACAGATCTTCCATCTACTGGTTCATCCCAAATGACATTCTGTCAACACCAGGCCCGGCCCAGGCTGAAACCAGGAGCCTGGAATCCGTCTGGTCTCCACGCGGGAGGCAGGGCCCAGGCGTTTGGCCCAGCAATCTGCCACCTCCCGAGATGCACGTTAGCAGGAAGCTGGATTGAGGCAGAAGAATGGGGGCCGGCGCTGTGGCGCAGCAGGTTAAGCTGCCATCTGCAGTGCTGGCATCCCACATGGGTGCCGGTTCAGGTCCCAGCTGCTCCACTTCTGATCCAGCTCTCTGCTATGGCCAGGGAAAGCAGTGGAGGATGGCCCAAGTGCTTGGGCCCCTGCACCCACATGGGAGACCCAGAAGAAGCTCCTGGCTCCTGGCTTTGGATTGTCTGCCTTTGGCTGTTGTGGCCATTGGGGAGTGAACCAGTGAATGGAAGATCTGTCTCTCTCTGTAACTTTGCCTTTCAAATAAATTTTAAAAAATAAAATAAAGCAGCAGCCGCAGCAGAACAGGATCTGGGACTCGGGTCAGGGACTCTGATACAGGATGTGGTGCCCACTGTACCAAATGCCTACCTCTACGTTTTATTCTTAATGAATCTGTTTGTCTGTCTATTCACCTATCCGTTATCCTCCATCCATCATCCATCCAACTATCTATCATTTATCCATCATCTACCCACACACAGCCACCCGTCTGTTACCCATTCATCCGCTCACCTGTGCACCATCTTTCCGTCACCCACCCATCCACCTGCTCCTTTACTACCCACCATCCGTCAGTCATCCTTCGACTTGACACTCTATTTCTAGAGCAATTTCAGGCTCATGGCAAAACTGAACAGAGCGTGCAGACGTCCCATGCATTCATTTTTTAAAAACATGATTCCAAAGAAATTGGCAAATATCAGTTCCCTTTGCCCCAAATACATCCATATCATAACAAGATATCAAAGATCTAAGTTCCTTGCCCTTTGCATGAATTTTAAATTTTTTTAAAAAAGATTTACTTATTTATTTGAAAGGCAGAGTTACAGAGAAGGAGAGGCAGAGACAGAGGTCTTCCATCAGCTGGTTCACTCCCCAGATGGCCACCGTGTTTGGGGCTGGACTGGGCAGACCCAGGAACCCAGAATTCCATCCAGGCCTCCTACATGGGTGCAGCGGCCCAAGCACTTGGGTCACTGCCTCCAATGGAAGTGGAGCAGCCGGGGCCGGAACCAGTGTTCACAGGGGATGCTGGCGTCACAGGCAGCGACTTAACCTGCTGTGCCACAACCCGGACCCCGTGGCAGGATTTACACACAGCGACTTCACACGTTTTCTGCACTGTCGTTCGATGAAGCTCAGCAAACTGCGTATCTGAGTAGCGAAAGCCCCGCCCCCATCCCCAATTTCCGGCTGTTTGGAGACCACTCGGGTGGGGAGTGTAAGCCCATGGTAGAGTTACAGACAATGAGAGAGACAGAGAGAAAGGTCTTCCTTCCATTGGTTCACTCCCCAAATGGCTGCAACGGCCGGAGCTGTGCCGATCCGAAGCCAAGAGCCAGGTGCTTCTCCCTGCTCTCCCATGTGGGTGCAGGCCCAAGCACTTGGGCCATCCTCCACTGCCTTCCTGGGCCACAGCAGAGAGCTGGCCTGGAAGAAGGGCAACTGGGAGTAGAACCCAGCGCCCATATGGGATGCCGGCGCCTCAGGTAGAGGATTAACCAAGTGAGCCACAGCGCCCGCCCCTCCCTTTTTTTTTTTTTTTTTTTTTTTTTTAGCCTAGGTACTTTTTAAACAATGTTCCTCTTTTTCAAAGGCAGAGAGGGAGACCTTCCATCCGCTGGTTTACTCCCTACATGGCCACAACAGCCAGCTCTGGGCAGGTCACAGCCGGGAGCCTGGAACCCCATCCCGTCTCCCACAGGAGGGCCAGGGGCCCGCGCACTGGGGCCATCTGCTGCCTTCCCAGGACCGGAAGCGGAGCGGCCGGACTGCATGAGGCACTCCACGCGGGCCAGCCTCCCCCGGGCCACGACCTTTCGAACAGCGTTTCTTTCAGAAGCCTGTTAGACTTGGACAGACGTCACAGCGAGTGGAGGCCCCGGAGCCCCCCGACTCCGACTCCGCAGATGTGAGGGTCGCGGCTGCCGTGGTATGTCGGCCACGGGCGCAGGGCTGTGGGCGAATCCCTGCCCTTGGCCGAGAGTCCGCGGGCGTCCCTTCTCCAAACTCAAGGAGTCCTGGGCGGCGGCCACCTGGGCGGGGGCGGGGACGCATGAAGCCCCGCCCCTCTCGGGGGCGGGAGCGTCCAGGTGAGCCCGAGCGGGTCTGGAAGGGAGATCTCTCCCCCTCGCCTTCGTCTGAGGGCGCACTCGTTTAATCCAAGCGAGGGGAAGCATTTTCGCTGTTCCAGAGCCCAGCTCCACGTCTTTATCTGGCGCAAGCTCACTTGTGTTCAGTCCCGCTGAACTCCAGGAAAAAGAGCAAAACGGGGCCGCGGGACAGGCAGGAGCTGCGCCCTGAGACCCCGGCGCCAGCCCAGGCTCCGAGGGCCCGCGCCCGGCCCTGCCCGGCCTCCCCCTCCCCGAGCGCGCCCGGCGCCTCCGCGGTCCCTTATCTCGCCTGGCCGGGCGCTGTGCCTGGCACCGGCCCGCGCTCCGTAAATATTTGCCGGCGCTCCTCCGGCTCCTCCCAGCCTACCCAGCCCGCCGTCCCGCTGCGGGGCCTTTGCCCGCGCCACGCCATCCCCTAGGGGGTCCGCTGGCTCTGCTCAAGGAGCAAAGGGGGCATGCGGGGGAAGAAGAGAGGGAGGGGACCCCGGGGTCACCGGGAGATGGGGGGAGAGAGAGAGGAAGCAGGAGGCCCCTAACTTTAACTAGAGAGGCAGAAATCGTAGCTGTCCGCTGGGCCGGCACCTGGCGCATTTTTAACTGCTAGATTCTCCCCGTGCCTGTGGCTCCCCGCTGCTCCACAGCCTTCCACGGAGTGCTCCTCGCTGGGAAATGAGCCCCCCTGCCTTCCAAGCCTTCCTGCAAATGTCACCTCCCCCCACCCCAGGCCTTGCCTACGGGCTTCTCCCTGCCCATCTCTCTCTGCATCCCAGGCAGAATCTACATCCCTGCTCCCCACCACGCCGCGGCTGGCTGCCGGGGTCTCGGCTGGTGCAGCTGAGGCGCCAGGTCAGCCGCCTTGCAGAGAGGCGAGGGCCTGCCCGGTGGGCCTGGTCTAACTCGGTGGGCCTTTAAAAGGAGCCAGGTTCTCCTTAAAGCCGCATGGGGGATTGCACACAGCAGCTTTGAGGGTGGAGGTGGCCTCTGAGAACAGTGAATCCCAGGCCGTAGCCAGCAGGGGAAGGAGAGACTCAGCCCCATAAGCCTGGGACCAGAACCCCAGGCTGCAGGAGAGAACCCAGCGCAGCCACCTGAGACCCCCACACAGACCCAGCCCCTGCACCCACAGGAGCCTGTCTGCCGCAGGTGGTCACTGGTTACAAAGTATGAAGATGAGGGCTGGGGTGGGGGCTGGCGTCTCCTTCCCAGAGGCACCCTGGGAGTAAGTTAGTTTCTTTATCTTGTCCAACTGTTGCCAGCAGCCCCAGCGGCTGCAGCGAGGCCCCACACTGCGGTTTCAAGCAGCAGAGGCTGTGTCTCCGGCACAGAGGTCTCCCCCAGCAGCCTTCCTGGCCTCTCGCTGACCCCCGCAGGTTCTGAGCCATCTTTCTGCCATTCTCTCCACAGGGTGACTGTCTGAACCCGCGTGGCCGACCCCCCATCCCATCCCACTGCTCCAGAAATACCCTCTCAACTAATCTCACCGCAACAACTTAGCAGAAAAACGGAATTGAAAGATCAATTTTCGGTGAAAAAAAATTTTTTTGAAATCCATGCATGGTTGTTTTTTTTCCCATGACATGCGTGCTCCATGAGCATTCTGAAGACCCCTCGTAAGCGTGAGCCTTGAAAGCTTTTGCCCCAGAACAAACTGGTCTTTTCATTCCATTTCCCCTGGAAGTCTGGGAGCCCCCGTGCACGCTCTGTGTGGACTGTTGTGAGGCCTCCGTGTGTGGTGACAGGCAGCTCTGGGCAGGGTCCCAGAGCGCCCTGCCTCCTGGCACTCACACCCTGGACGTATCCCCTAGTGACTCCTAACAAACAGGACCACGCGGAGGTGACGGGGCGCCAGGCCCGTGACCAGGCCCGGCCCCGTGGAGAAGCCCCTGTGACCAGCGCCTGAGAGCAGCCCCAGCCAAGAGCTGGACCCTCAGCCCAAGAGCCGGGGGGAGACTGCCAACGAGTCCAAGAGGGAGCCTGGAAGCAGAGCGTCCCGGGCCAGCCTCAGCCCGGCTGACACTGGTGGTGGGCTTGTCCCTGGTGCTCGGGACCCCGCTCGGGGTCGTCCAGCATCCTGACTGTGAAGCCGCGGGAGGGGGAGGGTGTTGCTTTGAGCTGCTGAGATCCGGGGGCAGCTTGTGCAGCAATGGAAGCTGACACGCCGGTATTAACCCGCTCAGCTCCACACCAAAGCCACGTGGTAAACACACAGGCACCCCGCTGGACTGACTCTAGGACCCCTACAGACACCAACACCTGCAGATGAGGAAGCGCCCTATATAAAATCGGGAGTGGGACCAGCCCTGTGGAATAGTGAGTGAAGCCTCCACCTATGGTGCCAGCATCCCATGGGGGCGCCGGTTCGAGTCCCGGTTGCTCCACTTCCGATACAGCTCCCTGCTAATGTACCTGGCAAGGCAGTGGAAGATGGCCCAAGTGCTTGGGGCCCTGTACCCAAAGTGGGAGACCCAGAAGAAGCTCCTGGCTCCAGACATCGGATCAGCCCAGCTCCAGCTGTTGTGGCCACTTGGGAGTGAACCAGTGGATGGAAGACCTCTCTCTGTAACTCTGCCTCTCAAATAAATAAATAAATCTTTTAAAAAAGAGAGAGAGAGAGAACGACAAGGACGCAGGGCAGATTACTCTCCACCCCACCCCCCCCCGTGGTGGCCCTGGGCCTGCCTTCATGCCCACTCACTGGGTCGTGTCTTAGCCAAGCCTAGTTTTCTTAGAATGACCCAGATTTCTAAAAATTGTTGATTTATTTGACAGGCAGACAGAGAGCCACCTGCTGGCTCACCACCCAGATGCCTGGGGTGACTGGGCCGGGGCCAGGAGCTCCATCCAGGTCTCCCGCATGGGTTTCTCTCTGAGCTGTCACCTGCTGCCTCCCGGGGTCTCACGGAGCAGGAAGCTGGAATCAGGAGCCCAGCAGGACTTGAACCAGGCCGTCCCACCACATGGGATGCGCACAGCTCATCCAGTGTTAGGATCCCCTCCTCAGATGCTTGAATTGTTTTCACAGAGGCCAGTGTGCGCTCAGAGCACCTTGCCGGGTCGGTCCTCGCAGCGGCCAAGCCACAGCCTGACAGGGACAGTAGGACCGGGCCAACCTGTGCTGCCTCTCCTGCCACCTCCCATCGCTGGGACTCCCCATGGGCTCCACACCACCTGGACAGAGAGGAGACAGGGACAGGACGGAGGCAGCCAGCACACCCAGCGGCCCCCATCCTCAGCAGGTGTCACACAGAGCCCAGCGCCTCCCCACTCAGCCCTGTCCAGTGGAGTCTCCCCTCCTGGCTACCGCTGGGGGGATGGCAGAACTGAAACAGTAACAGAACCCAGGCGTTCGGGCTGCTTGCCACTTTCACCCAGAGACGGCAACTGTAGCCGCGGCTGTATGAAACGTTCCTCTCCTTCTCTAAGTACGGCTGCTGCTGTCATGTGAAGTCGTACACGGTGAGGATGTGTGTGCATGTCTAGGCTACGCAGACACTGCACGTCTCTACACACACACAGGATCAGCACGTTCCGTGCTGCCGCTTGTCCTCTGGGAGCCACTGAGCCGCACACAGGAGCTAACTCAGAGGACTCCAGTCTGAGCCCTGAGCCAGGAGGGGTGGACCCGCTCAAGTTCGCGACATTCAGGGCGAGCCTGCAGCACCCCTGGTGCTACACAGTCCTGCTTTGTTTAGACCGGTCACCAAAATAAACGGCGATAACGCCGGCGTTGCAGGAGGAAGTGCTCTGGCCCTGCGCGACCACTGGAATTTATATCTGGGCACAGCGATTACAATGTCCGAACACGGTGCCAGCGGCAAGGTGCGATTATTTTTATTTGGAAAGGATAAATTTTAGGTTCGGTCTGAGATCTTTACTGGTTTTGAGCTATCTCTAAAACTGAAGCATATCTTTTTTTTTTTTCAAGATGTCTAATTCTTTTAAATTAAATACCAAATTGAAAGAAGTATGACAAGTGATTACAGAAAATAATTTTGTTATATATGGGGGAGCTTCTTACAAAACTCAACATAGCTTCACCATATGATTCCTTGTTCTTGTGCCTCGCTCTCTACCCCAGTGGGCCAAATCTTGTGTGCACAGAGAAGCCTGTACATGTATTTATTTATAAATAATGAGAGAGATCTCCCATCCAGTGGTTCACTCTTCAAACGCCCACAATAGCCAGGGCCAGGCCAGTCCAAAGCCAGGAGCCAGGAGCTCAGTCTGAGTCTCCCACGGGGTGACAGAGACCCAGGCGGTGGAGCCATCGCTGCTGCCTCCCGGCGTGGGAATCAGCAGGACGGGGGGGGGGGGGAATCAGGGGCGGAGCCAGTGCAGCAGTGGGTGTGGCAGCTTAGGCTGCCACCAGGGACCTCAATGTGGAAACCCATCGTGGAAGGTCTGCCCAGACCCACAGGGTGAGCCCCAAGAGTGAGCCGCACGTGAACTGCGGACGTGGGGAGACGGTGCATCCCCTGGGGGGCTGTGCGTGGGGGCAGGGGCACACGGAACTCCACGCCTTCTGCTCAATGCCTTTGTGAAGCTGGAATTGCCCTAGAGAACATGGTCTATTAAGAAACAAAATAAGGAAACCGTGCTGATGACTTTAATCTGGTCATACTGGGAATGGCTCTGCTATGTTGGCGGGGGTTAGAAGGGTCTGGGCGTCCCACAGGTCACACGCACTTGGTCTCGCCGGGGCGTGGGCTCCCGAGGGCAGCTTCACTGTCGGGCTAAGATGCCCACACCCCCCCGGGAACACCTGGGTTCAAGTCCTGGTTCTGCTCCCTACCCCAGCTCCCTGCTGGGGCCCATCCAGGGAGGCAGCCGGTGGTAGCCCGAGTTCTCAGATCCCTGCGACACATGTGGGGGACACGTGTGGAGCTGCAGGCATCTGAGGAGCAAACCAGCAAATGAGAGCTGGCTCTCCATCTGCCTCCTTGTCTCCCTCTACAATAAATAAACCCTTAAGATATGTATTTACTTATTGGAAGGAATCAGAGAGAGGGAGGTCTTCCATCTGCTGGTTCACTCCCCAGATGGCTGCAATGGCCTGAGCTTGGTTGGTCCAAGCTGGATCCGAAGTGGAGTGGCCGGGACTCAAACCAGCACCCATGTGGGATGCCAGCGCCGCAGGCAGTGCCTTTACCTGCTGCGCCACAACACGCGCCCCAATAAAGCTCGTTCTTTCAAAGCTTCAATGGGATATCATTCATATACCACACAATCCACCTGCTCATTGATCTGTGTACGAATCAGGTCTGGTCAGTTTTCCCACCTGCAGGCTCCTCTCTCCCCCTCACCCCCATCTGCCTCCTGTGTCCACAGCTCTGCCTGGAGGCCGTTCTGGGCTTGTTCCCCGCTGACCCGCGGCGGGGTGCAGGCACCAGACTTCCTTTCCCCAGCTCAGAAGCAGAGCTAAGAATAGGACCCACCTCCCCCGGCCGGCGGGAGCTGCCGCCAGGATTAGCGCAGGGGGCTGCCGCTGCCCGGAGGTCAGAGGCCGCGGGCTGTAATGATTGTTAATCGCACGGGATTTGCGGGGCGCTGAGCGAATGCTCCTTCCACTCCCGGCGTCCTGGACCGGGCGGGGAGAAGCCAGCGCAGGCGCGGTGGGGCGAGGGTCGGGTGAGACGGGGCAGGTGCAGGCCCAGGAGGGGCTCAGAGGCGGGGCCCGGGGCGCCCGCTGGTCCCCAGGGCGGCTAAGAGGAGGCATTGGGATTGGAGACCAGGGGTCCCAGCGGAGTGAACTTGACTGGGGCCAGCCCCGTGTCACCTGCCACCTGGTGCTCCCACTTCACAGGAGTCAACAGAATCAAGAAGATTATCTCCGTGGTACACGTCTGTCTGTCTTTTTTTTTTTTTTTTAGTTGTTTATTTTATTTGAAAGGCAGAGTTACAGAGAGGGAGAGGCACAGAGAGACATCTCCCATCCGCTGGTCCACTCCCCAGATGGCCGCAATGGCTGGGATCGGGACAGCCAAAGCCAGGAGGCAGGGACCTGAGCACTTGGGCCATCCTCTGCTGCCTTCCCAGGAGCACTAGCAGGGAGCTGGATCGGAAGTGGAGCGGCCAGGACTCCACCCCCCACCCCCGCTCAGAGGGGATGCCGGCACAGGTGGCAGCTTAACCTGCTGTGCCCGGAGCCGGCCCCCATCAGCATCTCATCCCACTCGGTGTAGCCGCTTCTGCCTGTCCACCACAATGCGTATCTGGAAAAAAGCTGAGAACGCAGACCGGGCCGAGACCGGAGAAGCAGAGGGTTAGGCTCCAGCTCGACTCGGGTCCCAAGATGTCGATCACGAGATCCACGCACAAGTTCATTACTACTGTGTTGTTTATTATTATTATTATTTCTGCTTACAGACTGTTGCAATCACGTCATGGTCACAGCCAGCACTTGTGAGCTGCACCTCGACGGAGCTGATCCTGGAGGTGCTCGCTCCCCGGCCTCCCTGGGGGCGGCACGCAGCACACAGCATCTCGGCGCCACGCTCGGGCCCTCGCCAACTGCAGAGCACCGACACCCGACAGCTAAGGAGCGCCGGAGAGGGCCTGCTGCCGGCAGAGCGGGAGCTGAGCCAGGGCGGTGGCCGCCTTGGTGCTGCCCCCAGGGCTGCAATTGTCTTATTCCCCGGCCTTCTTATTCTTTATTCATGTTTAATTGACAGATTGAAGCTGTGTGTATTGACGGTGCACGACAGGATGTTTGCAAACACGGATACACTGAGGCGCAGCCACATGAAGACAGCGGACATGTGGAGGACCTCACGTTTTTCTAGCGGTGACAACAATTGCAACCTGCTCTCTCAGGGCCGCCGGTGTGGCTCAGCGGGTAAGCCGCCACCTGCAGCACCGGCTTCCCATGTGAGCGACGGTTCCCGACCTGGCCGCTCCGTTTCTGATCCAGCGCCCTGCTAATGTGCTTGGGAAAGCAGTGGAAGATGGCCCAAGTGCTTGGACCCCTGCACCCACGTGGGAGACCCGGAAGAAGCTCCTGGCTCCTGGCTTCTGATTGGCACAGCTCTGCCATTGCGGCCATCTGGAGAGTGAGCCAGCAGATGGAAGACTCTCTCTCTCTCTCTCTCTCTCTCTCTCTCCCTCTCGAATAAATAAATAAATCTTTAAAAACACACACACGAAGCCAGGCCGGACCGCACACCCAGAGAGCCCCAGCTAAGCAAACAGCTCACTCTTTCCTATCCCCGCAGCCAGGAACTCCCCTTGGAGCCAATGCCCCTGGAGGAAACGTGCCGCTCACAGGCACAAGAATGTCCTCCTGCATCCCAGCACCATCAGGACTGGTCCCGGGAACACAGGCGCCCGAGGCTGCACGGTGAGGGCCCTTTGCAAAGCAAGAGCTGAGCCTCGGCTGACTGACAGCCGGGGAGCCTGGGAGGCAGAGCTGGCCTGCAGAAGCCCACACACAGGACACTGTTTATACGACACGCCATCAGCACGCAAGGTGACGCTCTGCAGCGGTGAGGGACTCGGTACGCGTAGGGAGAGGGGGACGGCGCCCCTGCTCCGGGCCAGCGCGGGCACCTCCACCACGACCTGTTCACGGCCAGGGTTTCCACTTCTCGCGTTCATGCTCTCATGGGAAAAGGAAGCCGCTTTAGTGTGATAACCTCTTCCTTCTCTGTCTCTTCTGGCCTGAGGATGGGATGGCAGGGAAGGTGGTTAGGTTGTGGACTGCACAATCTCTGAAGTATAAATTAGCTTTTTAAAAAAAGATTTGGGCCGGCGCCGTGGCTCACTAGGCTAATCCTCTGCCTGTGGTGCCAGCACACGGGTTCTAGTCTTGGTTGGGTGCTGGTTCTGTCCCGGTTGCCCCTCTTCCAGGCCAGCTCTCTGCTGTGGCCCGGGAGTGCAGTGGAGGATGGCCCAAGTGCTTGGGCCCTGCACCCCATGGGAGACCAGGAGAATCAGTGCGGTGCGCTGGCCACGGCAGCCATTGGAGGGTGAACCAACGGAAGGAAGACCTTTCTCTCTGTCTTTCTCTCTCACTGTCTAACTCTGCCTGTCAAAAAATATATATTTATTTGAAAGACAAAGTTACAGAGAGAGGGAGAAAGAGAGAGAGAGGTCTTCCATACACTGGTCCACTCCCCAAATGGCCGCAACGGCCAGAGCTGTGCTGATCTGAAGCCAGGAGCCAGGAGCTTCTTCCTGGTCTCCCACGTGGGTGCAGGGGCCCCAGCACTTGGGCCATCTTCTGCTGCTTTCCCAGGCC